>NC_046358.1:45592019-46312682 GCF_004027225.2 Strigops habroptila | reverse complement strand
GTCCAGAGGAGGGCCACGAGGATGATAAGAGGGCTGGAGCACCTCCCATATGAAGACAGGCTGAGAAAGTTGGGGCTGTTCAGCCTGGAGAAGAGAAGGCTGCGTGGTGACCTCATAGCAGCCTTCCAGTATCTGAAGGGGGTCTACAAGGATGCTGGGGAGGGACTCTTCCTTAGGACTGTAGTGGTAGGACAAGGGGTAATGGGTTCAAACTTAAACAGAGGAAGTTTAGATTAGATATAAGGAAGAAGTTCTTTACAGTGAGGGTGGTGAAGCACTGGAATGGGTTGCCCAGGGAGGTTGTGGATGCTCCATCCCTGGCGGTGTTCAAGGCCAGGTTGGACAGAGCCTTGAGCCACATGGTTTAGGGCAAGGTGTCCCTGCCATGGGCAGGGGGGTTGGAACTAGATGATCTTAAGGTCCTTTCCAACCCTTACGATTCTATGATTCTATGATTTTTAACTTCATCTCCACACACTTTGCTCTGATTTTGTTTAGCTAGAAGACATCTATTTGTAGAAGCCTTTATAAGCCAACATTCCAGCTCTGTGTACTGTCAGAAACAAGATAAGTCTCTCACCCAACATACTCAATAAAACATAGAATCCACTTAAAACTTCTATTTTACATCTGTGCTCAGATACAGCTCATCAGCATGAAATCTCATCTAGATGAATCTTGTGCCTCTGATAAAAAAAAGCATCTGAGCAAACAAAATGCCTCTAGCCACAGAGTTCAACATGCCTGTTAATACTATTTTATATCATTTCCTTTTGATATTTCCTTGAAGGAAGTTTTGCGCTGGTTTTCTGTTACAAACATTTCATGTTTCCTATTCTGTTTTAGATAGTGGACCTTACATGGGATAGGGTAACTAAAGGATTAGGGCACCACAAAAAAATTATCAGAGAAGTTTAATTAGGTGTAATCACACATTAAGTACTAAGCATCACTCTATTAATACAGTTTACAAGCTTGCATATCACGGGGAGGCGTGTACAGTCTTTGTTTTCTCCTACTGTGTTTTTTCCAATCAAGCCATTAAGACAACATAAAAAAGCATCTAAAGAGAAAACATATTATGAAAGCAAAACAAACTACACTATTTTAGCAGAATTATCTGCAGTCTACCAGTTACAAATCTTTGTCAGAATAATACAATCTATTGAGCTAGTTTCTGATGGAGAGATAACTGCTGTGTTATAACCAGATAAGGTTTCAGCTTCAGCAGTTTTAAGCAAATGCTTTCTGTTATTAGGAACTCCATTCTTTTACTGTTTTTCTTCCCTCCTTCCCCCCACCCCCTAATCAGTAGATTCTCAACTAATAGGAGACATATATTCAAAGCTTCAGTGCCTTGAGGCTGTCTTACAATTTGCCTAAATTAAGCACGAGAGTTAATTTAAGAAGTGCAGTAGAAATAAGGAGGAATGTTGCTGAAATGCAACCAAATGTGCCACTTGTGGACATTTCTATCTCAGTGTCTTTATCTGTTCCTCATATGGAAGTGCTTCTATAAATTACATAATTTTTGTAATCTGACTCAATCTTTTTCAGCCCTACTGTGCCATTTTGGTGATTAGGGGATCAGCCCTTCACAAACCATTTTATATGTATGAGCCTCTGGTGTCCTGCCATAACAGAAAAAGTTTTGTTTTATGGTCTTGGTTCCTTTCCTAATAATTCCTCACACACTTTTTTTTTTTTTATTTTTCTTTCTTTCCCTTCAGTTGCCCCTGAACACTGAGCTAATAGTAACTACCTTAGCACACCTTTCAGACCTCATTCTTGAATTGCAAAAGTCAAGTTAGAGACCCCTATTTTATTTGTAAATCTAGGATTTTTTCACAACTCCCATATACACCACTTAACATTTACTTCCATTGAATTTCATCAGATGGTTTGTCACCCAATTACTCAGTATTTCAGTGTCCTTATTTGCAGTTATACTTAATTTCTCTACAAATAATAATTTTCAGAATTCACTAAGACATTACCTGTAAATGCTGCAGAACCTGAAGGTGGTTCTACAGAAAAAAAGAAAAAAAAAAACCCACCTTATCTCCATTCTTCTTATATGTACAGTACCAGTGTTAATCTATTTTGACAATCAGAAAAAGAACATTCAGAAATCTATTTACCACAAGAAAAAAAAATCATATTGTAGATCTCCCTCAAACTCAGTCAAGCCCCTAACCAATTATGACATTACCACTTATGATAAGACAACATTAAAATTTCTTTACAGATCTCAAGAGTGAGTCACCAAAATACATTTTGATAGCGTAAATATAACCAAACAAAAATTAATGTAACAGGTCACATGGAAAATTATTAGGGCTTTTACATAAACTTGATTTACTTATATAGTTGCCAAAAAGCTATTTGCTGCTTAATAAGGCTGAGCTACGTTTTGTCCTCTCATTCAGCCGAAGTGAGTTTTCTAGTGAGAAGCCACTGAAAACATTGTCCAGTATACTGGGTCAGATGAAAAACCGCAAGAACTGTGTTAGAGCAAGCAAGAAGATGCCCCAAGAACTAAGTAGGTTTTCAGGTGATTATCAATACAGAGATATGCATTTTGCCAGAATGGAAAATTGAAGAAAGCCAGGAAGAAAACAGAGAAAAATGGTTACTATGACCACAGAGAGAAGCAAAGATATTTTTTATGCTGGAAAACACAATGAGATTTGAAGTTTCTTGTTGCTTATTTTTTAGTTTACTTAGTGAAGAATGATTTAATAGATAAACAGGACTGTGATTGTGAAAAATCTGATACACATTAATCTTCCCTCGTAAGGGCCACAGCACCAATAATGCTTAAATGCTGGGTAACCAGAAAGGCTTGAAAGATTAGCAATATACTGGTTTGTCTTGTAAACTAACTTTCAGCTATTTTTCTTTTTTTAATCCTACTGAAACTTCTCTATCTGCAGGAGAACCACAGAACTATTTTTTTTTTGCTTTAGAAAGTACATAATAATATTACCTAAGTGATTTTATGTCATTGGCATGGCATTTCAACTTAAATCTTCCTGCCCTTTCCTTCCCCATGCTGCAATATTCCACGATCTGCAAAACACAGGCTAAATTTCTTTTGTACGTTTGTAAGACCAAGTTTCAAAATAAAATAGAAAATGCATTAGTTTAAATCCTTCTCACATTAGAATAGGAATTAATAACAATGCTTCATCATCTTCTATATTCAAGACAGTTAGTAAGAGAAAGGTAGCTTGGTGAGGTGGTCTCCTCTGTCATTTCTGGAGCCATGCGATGTCTGAGGCCACAGAGCCTATGAAACATAAGACGGAAGACAGCAGGAAAACAAGAAATGACAACTCCTATTCTCATGTGGAAAGTTAATGAATATACTTTTCATCAGGATGATCTAGGCATTTGATGTCCTTGCCAGAAAAGCAGAAGTGCTTGCGATGCACTCAGCAGTCCTAATATTGATCAGAGTTTGATCACTACCAGAAATAAAGAAATTTGGGCCACCCTCAGGTACTTGCTAGTGTCTCTTCCAAACTAGAAAAGTCAACTGGCCTCTTCAGAGCCAGATGCCAAAAAGAGCATACGCTCAGCTTCTCCCAACCAAGTTGCTTGGTTTACATCATGCACATCTATCAAAATAATAGAGACAATCAGAAGGCAGAAAGGAAAATGGACTATGTAATACTGGTAATGGCAGCAACTGCCTGGGCCTAAAAAAAATCCTATCAAATGTCAGGGAACATCCACAAGGACAGGGCTGAATCCTGTTGTCCAATAATCAGGGAACAGCGATAGATACTTCAGGCATCTCTCACTTTACATTCTTTTTGTACAGATTTTTTTTTTTTTTTGGTTGAGAGGTCTGTGATTGCACTGAGTATCCATCATCCACAGATGAGCGAAACAGATGAAAAGCTCCTTCAATGAGTACTCCCTTAAGAGTTTCTATACAAAAACTTGAGATAGCAATAGCTATAGCATGTCCTCTCAAGAGAAGAGTCTCAAACCTTTCAGAGCAGAACACTGTGAGAGTCCAAACAGGTATCTACAATAACTACTGGCTTCATAGGTGGAGGAAAAAATCCCACAATAGAAAAGTCATCCTTACAAAACACTCATATTTCACTGGTGTGATAGTATGCCTGGACAGTGGGTCAGGCTTGTACAGTCAGGCTTGGCACTGAAAACCTAGATTCTACGCCAGAACCAGTGTAATATAGACTGTGCTTTCCAGAAAAAAGGTTAGACTTAAAAAACAAAGCACTGAGAATGCTAATGAGAAGAAAAACTGATGTAACACAACAGATAAAGAAATCACAGTCAAGTAGAAGCAATATACCATGATGCAATATAATATAAATATTCAGCTATTGACAAGAACTAAAAGAATGGAGCACAAATGCATGACATGGGAGGAGAAAGAGCTATGGGCACACTACCAGTACTGCAAGGGGTGTAAATCTCTAGCATAACTGACTGTATATATATGCTTACAGCATGAATGCATACACACAGACAAACAAAGCAAAGTAATTTTTTGTTTCATATAATGCTTTTCTCAGTTTTGGCACATCATCTGTCACACAAACTTTTCATACTCTCCAGCATGGAAACAACAACAGCCTGTAAGACCACTTAAGGATTAACACAGCAAGTAAAAACTCAAAAGTTCTTTCTGTCATCTAAACAATGTAATTTACTTTTTTTGTGAGCCATACATAGCTTAAAAAGAATACTAATCAGTGATTGACTATGCTAATACAGAATTTAGAAATTAACTTGTGAAGAAATCTGTGCATACATCAGGAAAACTTTAATTAAAGAGAAATATGATGACACGTAAAGTTGTTCTAATGTAACATGCCCCACTTCTCAATTGTCTGAGCTGGATTCTTGAGAAAGTCTCCTTTATGGAAACCTGAGAACCAAGTAGAAGATCCAAATCTGAAAGTTCATCAGGGATCTCATACACTAAATTGAGATCTCAGAATAGCATCTCTTTTTTGTTACTTGTTGGGACACCTCAAATCATTTTAGAAAACACCTTTTCCTGGCTGCAGGAGCACAATGAAGCTGTCTACTGGAGAGTCGGACTCTGAGTGCATGTTAAAAGACAAGCCCTCAGTTTTAGCCAGCACACAGTCCAGCAGGACTAGTAATCTAATCATGGAAGAACACATGACCATCATATATTGCCTTTAAATCTTTTTCAACTTCTATCTGTAAGCTTTGGAGTCTATGGAGATTCTACACATTAGACATTCAATTGATAATATCTTTTTATGTCATGCTACTCAGTAAGAGCTCTTGTGCCATGAGTTAGTAATTCTAACCTAAGACGTAGAAGAAGGAAAACACTGTCAGAAAAAACAAGAACCAGAATTGTTCTTCCTGCAAGGTAAGTAGTAAAAGCTTCTTGGTGTTTTACATTTCCAATGATGGGATTGGTGGGACTGCATACTTTAAACAGCTTGAGCCTCTTCAAAAAACTCTTATTCTCAAAGGTCACTGGAAGAAAATCTATTTTTTGTTCGTGCTGGATCCAAACAGATACAGACTGTATTCACCAAATTGTGATGCCTCCCATTAAAAACCTTGGGGAAACTTTTTGTGAAGATCCTCAGCAAATGCTCATACACTTAGCAGATGAACATCAATACAATGATGAAATAAACCAGATTCAGGACTTAAAGTCCTATGCAAAACTGGATAACAGCACATCTCCTTGTTTATGTAATGTGTTGTTGATTCTACAGAAGATGCAAAAATATTTAAATGCCCTAACACCAGCTCTTGAGATACAAAGCCAGTCTTGTGAAGTCCAAATATTTTGAACCACAATTCTGTTCTTATGGACTATCCACCACACTAATAATGACTACCTTTCTTTCAGTCATGTTTTTATGATTACAGGCACTTGTTGACAAATTGCTACTTATTTTTTCCACACATTGATAAACATGAAAATGCTTTGAAGGATCAAGGCCAGTGTCTCTTGGCTGCACACAGAGGTTGCACAAGTTTCATCAGCTACTCCTACTGGCATAAATAACAGATTCTGGCATACAGTATTATGTAGGTATATGACACCACAAGGTCTATAACTTGGAGAAGATTTCTGAGAAAGTCTCTGAATAGACTGAAATAATTTGTAATCATTTCAAAGATGCATATTTTTAATGGCAGAGAGTCCAGCTTTCCTCTGAAATGCAGCTGATACTGAAATCAGCTTACTTCATTCATTAGATATTCCTAAATACGATTGCATGGAAAAGTTAAAATCTCATTAATTCCTAAGTCACCTAGAGCAACTGCCCTCTAAGAAGACACAGAGTTCCTCACTTCCCTTCTGGCTAATTCCCCCTCTCACACATTTTTTAATAAACTTTCTACTCTTGAATCTTTATCACCAGTCTGTTGCCTCACAGACTGAAGACAGTCTGAGAGGAACGCATGAGAGCCATTCATGAAAAGGATCTTAATGTTAAACTAGTAAGTGAACACATACTTCTAAAGAAAAAAAAGAGAGCTATCATTATTCAGGGGAAAAGGTCTGTAGTTTTAAATGTAGCCTTTAATGCATATGTGCTTTCATTTAAAGAGCAACTAACTATAGAAGAATTAAAGGTGTTTGAGGAGCATGAAGTATGTCTCTGTGTGAAAGGGTGGATAATGGAACTAAAGAAAATTCCCACCTTCCTCTAGAACTGCTTTACATGTAAATTACAAATTTACAACCAGTTCTAAGAAAAATTTCTAACTAGATTTCTTAAAATTAACTACCAGAGGAAGCAACCACTTAACCTTGTTCTCTACACCGGAGTGTCTGTATCTGTCTCATACCACAAGTATTACAAGAATGAAATACAATGGCAATGCTGTTCTTGTGCATATCACTTTTATGAATTGAACACCTCTTCCCAAATTCATTTCTTATCCTGAGATTATGAAATGCATGCATATGCCTACATGAAAAGCATATGGGAAAGCACTTAGAAAAAACCCAAAAAACCAAAAACCAACAAGCCGCAAAGCTAAAACCAAGCCACCCAAAACAAACAAATAAACAAAAACCAAAACCATCCCCCTCCAATTACATTCCCTTCTGCTGTTCACTTCCAAATCCTAGCCAGCCAAGTATTTTTCTAGAAATCTGTTAATGAGTGGCCTTCTCATTCACCGAGTTTTCCTCTAGCATAACAGTCCTTCACAGCGTATTTGCTTTGTAGTGACAGAATACTGCAATCAAAAAAGACCATCTCTCATGGTATTATAAACCATAACATGCGAGTGTTGACATATAAAACTATCTACAGGCACATCACACAAACTTTCCCTCATCAGTAACGGTCATAAATGGCTCTTTACTCTTGAGGCAAACTCCACGTTGCAAATGAAATCGTATTTTGTAATAAATGTCATTACCTGAAAATAAAGAAATGTTAAGTTTACTACTATTATTTTCCTCTCAAATGCAATTGCTTTAATTTCCAACCAAAATATTCTTCAAAACCAGTGCTGCCTGATATGCTCACCAGTCCCTATGTCCATGAAATTATATGGCTTGGAAGACCTTTTCTTTAGGCACAACATACTACTACGGGGGACAAGGAACAAGGCTGAAATCTGTCAATGTGTTTTTGCAAGTTTGAAAAGCTCCTTGCTTACAAGATGAATAATTCTGATGAGATCAAAAGTCTAGAGAATGTTGAAAGAGTGACACTTTCTCAAAATATGCTGTAATTACTATATTTACTGTCTTCATCAGTTCCTGCAGTTTGTTAAAACCAGAAGGTACTGAAAACAAGGTGCCATTCCTTTAACTGGTGTAGAAAAATGACAGGAATGCAGATGGCAGCACATCCATTTAGGCATTCACTGTTTTTCCTCCTCTAAAAGCTTCTCTTATTGAAGCATTGGTCCTGAAGACCCTGTGATAGAAGATATTTCTACCTTCTAGAAAAGTTTTCAGGGAGGAAACCTGAAATTTGATGGTATCTTCATATGGTTACCTGTTGAGCACTCACACTTTGGGAACCTAAGCAACTCTGACAAAAATCTAGGGAAGAGAAGTTACATCCCACTCCATTTCAGACGCATATAGATGCTGAAGAACTGTAGTGGTGATGGGTTCTATACAATTCTTCCTAAACTTGTGTCCTGGTTAAACCACAACACCTCGGTAACATGGAGGAGAGTAGTTAGGGTACGTGCTATTACTTCTACCATAAATACTCCTAATACATATACCTATAAGCACGCCCAACACTACTTAGCTTTGGTAAGTGGGATGCACTGCTTTAATTACACACAACTCTCACCATATACACTCATTCAAAGAAATAGATACACTTTTGCACAGGCTATATTGTAGATACATAACTCGTATATGATCTCACAATACATGTGTACACATAGTAAAATCACACTCACATGCAAGGATAAATATATTCTAAACACTCCAGAATGGAAACAATATAAAGACATGTTAAAATTTGCTGAGAACTGCAATATGGACAAAAAATTTCTCATATATATATATATATTTAGAAACATGCATTTCATTAATCTTCTAAAGATGTTTTTCAACCAGCAGGTATATTAAGGCTTACAGAGTTTTTCCTCTTTCATAAACTCAGAGATATAGTCTCTTTACAATGATGTTCTACCTAAGATGTAATTACGTGAATTAACAAAATCAATACATCTGTTTTCCTTACAAATTATTGTGAGCTGTAAAGGAGGTTAATCTACCACCTCTTCTAGAATATATGCAAACGCTCTCAGAGACTTCTTTACTTATTTGTCATAGAAATTATTGCTCTCTGCCTGATAAAGTACACTCCTTTGCCATTTAAGACAGCAGTTTACTTTGTAAGGACTATTGGAAAACATGGATATTCCAACTCCTGTGAATATCATTCAGCAGCCTGTCAAGTTAAATCGGGTATTAAAAATGGAGCTGTTCTTCTTGCATATTTGTCAAATTAAACCCCGTAGTATTTCATGTTTAAATAGGGAAGGGATAGTTGTGAGGCAAAATAACCGAACTTTTGTGCATTGAAGATTCTGTCCTCTTTACAAGTAACATTCCAATAACATAATTTGCTTTCTCTTTTATTTCCTCCTTTCTCCTTTTTCTACTCAAATGTGCTTGGAGAACCTTTCAGAAGTTAAGACACCTCCTATATTTACTGCAAGAATACTCAGTCTCCCTGTTTGCCAACTACTGTTCGAAATACATATATACAATACAATACTTTTCCATATTTGATATAGATTTGTTCATTATATTCACTGCTAGTGTGTCTTAGCGTCTTCCAGTCATGCCTTATTTCATATGAATAACACCTATTTTATTGCAGCTTCAGATATTCAATCATTTAAGGTGTGAGAGATGGGCTGACTTCAGTCACAATCTAGAAAACCCATTACCTGAACAAGACAAGATAGCTACCAGAAACAAGCAAAAGAGATTTTTTCTGAACACTTGGAATAGCTCTGACTTAGAAAATATGATCCTCCTTCCACACTTACATGCTGGCACAACTGAGATCAATGAGAAACCCACCTTTTGCTGTATCTCAAGCACCTAAACACCAGCTGAGTAAGAGCGAGCTGAAAATTCAGAACAGGCTTCTTTAGCAGCTGTGGGGAGGGGACAAGATGGAGGAAACCACATTCCTGTGACTAGTGATCTTGCCTAATACAGTAATTTCTTAAAAATAAAATTATTATTTATTTCCCAGCATTCCATTTTCCTTTGTTCACTGAACTCAGTTTGCACCATAAAGCCAAAAATATCACCTTCCTATTCTCCATCTTCAACATTAGCAAAATGTCAGTGGGTATGGATTTTTTATATTAAAGAAGAAAGATTACGGTTTACAGTTTTTGTAGTTTTTGGTTTTATAGCTTTGGTGCAGTTCTCTGAACATCATGAAAATAATGCATAATACAAAGTAGTTCTGAAAACCTTTTTTCTTTCTTTCTTTCTAATACCAAAGACGAAAGATTGTATCTATCCTAATAAATTGTGCTCCTCTTGGTACTTTAGGAGTCCATGAATCTCAGAAGAGAGAAATAAATTGTGATCAAAACAGAGTGATAACTTTGATTGATGCAGATACGGCCAGTCACTGTATTTTCTTACAGCGAGTTTGACATTAATGGAGGAGGAATAAATCCTCACAACTTTACATACTATGAAGTCATATCTAGATCAGATGATTATGCAACCACTTCTCTTTACTAGATTTTAAACTACTCATCTCCTTTTGCACAGCAGAAAATGAGTCCAAGAAACAGCACAATGGATTAAGTAATCAATCTTAATGAGCAAGCAATATGTCAGACTGATTGACTACCAACCAAAGAACCAGCTACACAGACCACACTGCCAGACCTAGGCCAAATTCCCACCTAGTACCCATCTTTTACTCCACTGAAGAACAAAATTGACACAAATTGCTGAAGTACTTTCCATGAGTGGACTTAGGTAAAGTGAGGTTTTTTATAATGTACACTGCATTGGAGATAAACCTCAGCACTTGTTGTGGTCACTCCCCAAAAATTAAAGAGCTTTTAATGATTTTGAGTACCAATGACTTCATATTATCTGCTTTTTAAGACAGATAATACTGCAAAAAAAAGCAAAAGGACACTACGTTTATATTTATTTTCTGTTATGAAAATATAACTCAATGTTCACATTAATCCTGCAGCTGTCAGAAATATGTTCAGTTACACAAGTTTTTGGCATCAAACAAACCCTACTGAAGTCAACTTAAGCTGAAGGTAAACTGTACTTGTAAAAACAATAAAAATTCTATTTTAGATACCTAAATATGGGTCTAACAATTTTACTTTAGACACTTCCCCCCCCATGATACACTTCAAAGCAAGAAATAACATGGCTTTTTAATATGACATTTCTATAATTCTCCAAGCAAAGAAATTAAATGTTGAAAGGCACTAATACTGTACCTTGATTTCTTCTATTTCGTCTGGCACTATCTTGTATGCAGATATAGTCCCACCCAACCTGAAATCAGGAGAAAAAAAAGATATTCTCTGAAATCAGAACAAAAATGTTCTCAAAATCAGTAATGCAAAGCACAGCATGTTAACGGTGTCATTACTTGCTACAAAATACAAATATCTCTCCTACCAGTTTAGAGGTAAAATCTACTAAGCCCCAAAACAGCAAAAAAACCCTTTCCTTTCTTTATCCAAAGAAAAATCCTCATGTAACTAACATAAACATTAGAAACAAGGTGTCTTTTACTAGCCTGAAAGATAAGAATGAGGTCAACCAAGCAGGACTACCATCACCAGGATGTTACTCTTTATATTAACGGCCATCAATCATCATACTCTACGACTTCTTGTTTGTTGTCTAAGATGAGTTTAAGTCTTTGAAACCTGATATGCTTTGTGCTCAGTATTTCATTAAGCTGCTACAGTCTTAAATGCACCCAAATGCAATTTTATTAGTTGATTTTTTTTAATTAGACATCTGTGTACAGAACTCACAATCCACACAGACTCTATGGCTTCCATGTTTGAAAAGTCTCTGTTGTTCATGATTGGTAATAAAAAGCAGGTGATGTGCAATAGTTGGCACTGATGTAGAAGAAGTGGGGTTTGTTCCACATTGAACTTACTTGTCTACATCCTGCAAAATTTTATGGTAAAGAATAGTTCACAGGCTGAGGATGCATGAATAGCATGTACTACAAATTGTGGTAAATAGTACATTTTCCCCAGAGACATGCAGTCATGGCTTCTTCTATTTCATGAAGCAGTATGATTGATAGTGACAACTCAGACCTAAAAATATAACTGCACTAATGACCTCCCTGCTGGCTCTAGCAACACCAGTCATCTTCCAGGTCCTAAGGAAATGGAAATCATGTAAGAAACTAAAGCAGCAGACAGCTATCAAATGTGCATTTGTATTATCAGCCTATTATTGGAATTTTTGCTTCCCATTGTCAGCATTTCTACACTAATGTATTTCCTTACATTCAATCTTGACATTATTACACATATTGTTTACTCAACCTAAATAGGGGAGAAGAGAGTAACACAGAATGCACATTAAGATTTTCCTCATAAGTCCTGCCTTTCTGTATCTCTACAAGTAAGTCACTCAGAAATGGATGGTTTGAAGGCTTTAGACAGAAGATGAAGTCTGCATAGTAAAAGCTAAGTCTGAAGTCCATCACTGCTCCAAGTAATATCAACTAAGATTTCTGAGGTAGAGACAGGGTCCACATCACGGCATTCAAATTCATGATGAACAACTAGAGTGCAGTAATGACTCTCTCTTCTTTCATCTGCAACTTCTATGGCTGCTTATCATCAATGGAGTTGAAAGTTGGGAGAGAAGTGAAGCTTTCGTTTGCCAGTGCAAGTACAAACATGAGCTTTTAGTCTTCACTGTGCCTGACCTTTGTGCAAATGGTGTTGCCAGATAGCTACAAGAAACTGGTTTCACTTCATTACGAAAGACTGCTTCATCATTTCGTGACAAGGAATGGCTCAGATCAGCACACATTTTTATTGCACATGACCAGTCCTTTTGGTCTATTAGTCCTTAGGTCTATTAGAAAATATTTTTTATTTAGTACTTTTAGATCCATTCCTGCCCATACTCTGGAGTACCCAAAAAAATAACTTCATTGACTTTCTATCCTCCAGCAGAAGGGGATGACAGAGTCTCTGCTGCCAGCACTCCACTAGCACAGAATTCCACCTAGCGGATTTCTTTACTGTCAACTCTCAGCACAACTATTAAGCACTTTCTTGGAATACACAGGAAAAAAAACCCCTAAAAATCAAAATAATTGACTCAGTAAACTCATCTGGCTTGCTTAAACCATTAATTAACATCATTTTCTGCAAATACTTCTGCAAAGTTCTCTGTCAAGAGCTTAGCATACTCTAAGTCTGCCAAGTTGCAGTCCAAATGGTAGCACATTTTAAAGTAAAATGTCAATTACTACAAATCCACAGTTTTGAAAGAGAGAGTGACAGAGGACTTGCATGTGGCATATGTTTTTTCATTTTCTTGGGAGTAACCTCTCTCTGCTGGTTGGTTTTGTTAGAAAATTTTACACCAGCTTTTTTGATCACAGTGTTTCAAGAAGTAATTACACTCAATCAGAAAAGCAAAGGACCAGCTGGCATGAGGACACATTAACTACTGTGGGCTTTGTACACTAAAATGTAATGCAGCAAGAACATGGTAGAAGGGCCAGAATTCAATTCACTAGGGACGTAATTCTTGTGCAGATTCACTCTTTGTCTTTCGCACGTTTCAGTTTTACTATAGATTTTATTATATTTTTCTCTAGTTGAACAACACAACAATCAGCATTCTACAATATAAATGGCATTTTCTCTTCAGAACAAACACACAACCAAGAGCAAAGCTAAATACAACATTGCATTATTAAATAATGGAATTATTTTAAATACTAGTTAGCTTTATTTTTTCACACGTGCATATGTTACAGAAAATCTCTGAAAGGTTATGCAATTTATATAAAAATTTCAATAGACAGCAGTCTCATCAGGTTTGTATCATACACTGCATGTAATACTGACACTCCAGTTCTTTAATCCCTTTGCAGGAGAGAAATGAAATTACTCCTGGATGTAGAAATTAGAGCTGACATAATAAAAATGAAGAACCACACCTCATATTGGGCACAATTGGTGATGGTATTTGAGGAGAGAATCAGAAAAGATAAGATCGAAAAATCCATAAAAATAGTTAGGAACTAATAAATCTCATGTAACTATCTGCACAGGAGTTTGTGAAACAATAGAAACTGTGTCTTTTTTAGGGAAACAAGTGCATCTCAGGTTGACATACAATGCACAGACTCGGTTTGGTGGAAGTTCACAAAAAGGATTGAGGAGAATGTGGAAAGTAAGGTTTCTATAGCAACCTAAGAAATTAGCAAAATACAGGAAATAAACTGAAGCGAGGCCAATACAGTTGTATTGGAACAGATGGAAGCTTTACTATTTCACAAATTAAAGCAGAGTACCGCTGAAGAGAGAAACTTGAACTTCATCCAAGTAATGGAAAGTTAAAAACCAAGAAGAACTGTGCTCAGATGGAGGCAAGAAACAATGAACCATCGCCCTAACGGGAAGAGAACTTGAGAGGACAAAACATCAAGAGAAATAGATTACAACTCTGTTATAACAATAAACTATCAAATTTTTAATAAATTATCCTTTTATTACCTGTTTGCTGTATGTTTCAATAATCTACCTAAAAGAGAAACTGAATTTCTCATTTATAAAACATTTATTCTTGATATGAGGTTAAAATCATCACAGTATTATTTTCCATATAGTTGCAAGTTGGGCTTCTGACTGGTCTTCCCCCTGCCCCTGTATATATGCCTGTGCCAATGGATCCACTGGATTATTACTGAATAGATAAATCATGCGCAAGACACTTGTGCACTTGGACTGAATCAATACTGGTCAGCTTTTACAATTTGAATTCTGACTAAATATATGAACATACTCTTTATATACGGTTCCACATTCAGTGACTGCCATAAGAAGCTGAGCTATTGATTCATCTGTTAACTTAATTAATGAGTCATACTGAATGCAGTGAAGTCAATTTTCTAAAAATAGCTTCTAGCCAGCTTGGCTGCTGTCATCTGCTGAAGTTCTCCAATGCCACTTTAATTAACATTAATCTTTCTTCAGATAGATCACTGTCTAAATCATATCAAGTTGCTGCTAAACCTCCCAGTGGAACTCTGCTTCACCTTTAAATGAAAGCAAACCTCAGAATCTTTTGCCCAACTTTTTTTTCCTCAGATCCATCTCATAAATATATTTGTTATTTACCATCAGGATATTTTGATTTGATTTATAAACCAAGCACAGACTGTGCTTGTGAGCAGATCAAATGACTGGGAGCCAGACTGTCTGTTTCTAATTCTAAGGGCATGTTCATTTTATCACAGGCTACTGAATGAATACATATTATGATACTACTACTGCTGGAGCAAATTGACCAAGACAGCATTTTTAGCTTACTCAACTGGGCTTAATGGTGACATGTGAGACATCAGCAAATCATCTTGCCTTGGATCCTCACATACAGCCAAAACTTCACGGAGTATTCCCTGGAAGGAGGTAGCAGCACTGCGTTTGAAAACAACTTTGTACTCTACTACCTGTAAAAGCATACACTAAAAGCAGTCACAAAGCTACTTTAACACTAGTTTCTGTCCTGTGAGAAACTGTTAAAGCACCCTGAGGGAGGGAGATAGGCTATTTCAGGCTCCCTTCCTACACAACAGAACACTGGTAGCTAGAGCAAGCTGGCTGCACGCCAGCGACGAATTCTGCAAAACAGCTTGGAAAGTGCTTCGTGACAACAGTTTTACTTACTCTAAGGTGTTGAATAACGTGATGAAGATCCACCCCATGTTTTCTGGTTTGGTTCTTTTATTTTTTTTTTTTTTATTTCTTTTTTCCCCCAATGGATTCAATAATGACATCCTAGAAAACTCACTTCTCTCCCCTCTCCACCTGTAATCTTAGGCTAATTTCAACATGCTGTACTCAAAAACCTCACTGAAATAAACTGATTGCAGACGTGCCCTCTGTCAGTTCATGTCTCTCTTGAATGACAGCTCTGGGATTAAGGCATCAAAATTACAGGATTCTCCCTCTGCCTCACCATGTGCCAAAAATTTATTGCACATACAACAAAAGGAAAAAAGGGGGGTGGGTGTTAAAATCAATCCAATGTTTTAAAATTTTTATTCCCTAACTTAATACTGTTTTAAGAATAACAAAAGTGTAAGAATACTTTGTCCCTGCTTTCTGGCTTTTTTTTTTTTCTTCCTAAACAGAATAAACAAACTACATTTTTAAGGAGGAAACAAACGTTATTTTTTTCCTTCACCCTTCAAAGTGTCGTTTTGGGGTTTTTTTTTTTTTGTTTGATTGTTTTTGGTTTTTTGTTTGTTTTTTACTGTAGGAAAAGCAAGAATAAATTAGAAGCAGCTAATTTTTCAGGCACCTTCTGTATGGAAATACTGTCACCTCAACAATCTGTTACTGGGTAAGACAACAACAAGGATCTTTGTCCCCAGTATATGTCAGAAACTAGAGACGAGGCGATTTGTATTTCATTTGGCAATCACATGACCAGGAAGCACTCTCCCCTTGCAGCAAAATGATTTGTTTATTGGGAGATAGGAGAGGAAGGATTGAACTGTTATGATATAAATTAAGCACATAAACTTAAAAGACACCTCTGTATAGTTACCAAAACTCACATCAGGTTTAGTATAGTTTTCTAGGGGGTATCATTGGTTTAACTCAGTGCACAGGGCACACCTATATATGACATTTTGGGGTATTATTGCTGCCAGCCAAAAGACAGATCTACAGACTGCCCCCTCTTGAGAATGTTTATCAGTTTACTTACTTCCTGATAAAGACACAGAAGGGGAGCAGGGAAGGCAACATCCCCAAAAATTTTGGGCTTGCAAGCACTGGCCCCCAAAAGAAACAAAACAGATGAAGAATATGCTTAAATATGTGGACTTTTTAGTGGTGCTGTTGTTTTTTTTTTTTACTCTCAGCATAAAGAGAGGTGCTTTCTGGCCAAAAGTAGGAGGAAGGCTGATCTTCCATGAGAAGCAAAAACTATTTGATTCTCACTAAAAAATTCATTAATAATTGTTCAAAAGTCTTATCATCAATACTTGTATGATTCACAGCAAGGGTATGAAGCATGCAGATGGTAAATATTTTAAGATCTTTAAATAGAATGAAACATAAACAATATGGATAAACGTCCAAATTTGTTTTTAGGACTTTAGCATTTAACTGACAGACAATGTAGCATGCATAACATTACATCAAATATTTCATGCTTTGTAATAGCCTAGTTCTACCAGATCATAACAAAAGAGAGAAGCACTGCATCTGAAATAGGCTGAAAATTAAGTATCAAAGACTCATTCTGCACTCAGAATTTTCATTACAGATTCAAATTTTTTATTTCTAATAAAAATTGACTTTTAAAGTCTTCCCAAATGCCAGCAAAATCCAAAACCAGTCTTGCCATGTGGACCAACAGCAAAAACCCCCAACTTCTCTGCAGGATGAATGCATGTATATAGAGCAGAGGAATGATTGTACTATGCTCCATCTGATTGGTAATCTAACTATGAAAATCATACATTAAATCAAACAGACAGAAATGTCAGCTAGATTTAACTAAAAATGTGTTCAGTGACTTTGAAAGTTCCCACTGGGGCATCAGATGTTTGACCAGCCAGCTCATTAAACAACATGAGCAAGATTTGAAATTTCCTGAGAGAAAAAATATGCAGAAGCAGACAAAAATCATTATCGCGAAACCAGTCAAATTCTTACCAGATAGACAAAGAAATATGAATTTAATATCCATGTTGGGATTTAGTTGGTAGACCAAGGACTTTGAAACACTGTGTGAAGAGAAATATTTATAGTAAGGGCCAAGACAATAATAAATGTTGATCTTACTTTGTCCTATAGGAAATGCAGTGGTAGAGAAATGAAGGAGAGATAGAGCATTTGCATATATATTGCTAGCAATTGCCTGTCACGAAATCCCCACCTACCTCAACTGAAAGCAAAATTTGTGCGCCTGAGAGTGACCTTTTGGCTGTCTTGGAAGGCATTGCAAATTAAAGGATTTAGGCAATATGATAAGGGTTGCAGTGATCTGCAGGAAATGAAAGATTCCACTTGTAAATTACCATCACTGCTTGCAGAAACTTCTACAGACAGATAAAGTTATTTTTGCTGACACTATGATTTCAGTTGAGCTTTATTTGCTTCTATCCAAATGTAGAAGAGAGATCATCTGAAGAAAGTGTTAAGAAAAAAAAAAATCCTCCCAAAAGAGTAAGTTGACCCACAACTAGCAGAAACAATAAGGCTTATTTTCTTGTAACAACCCTCCCCCCCAGACTTTCAGTACCCAACAAAAAATGGATTTAAAAAAATATGGCCCTCCACCATGAACCCTCAATTTTTACCATTGTCGTGGTTTGAGCCTAGCCAGTAGCTCGGAACCACACAGCCGCTCGCTCACTCCCCCCCTTCTTCTTCCCCCCCGCTCCTGGAGGGATGGGGAGAAGAATCGGAAGAATGTAATTCCCACGGGTTGAGATAAGAACAGTCCAGTATGAGGTATAACACAAAACCACTACTGCTACCACCAATGATAATAACGACAAGGGAAATAACAAGGGGAGAGGGTACAACTGCTCACCACCCGCCGACCGATACCCAGCCTGACCCGAGCAGTGATCTGGGCCTTCCGGGTAACTCCCCCCAGTTTATATACTGGGCATGACGTGCTGTGGTATGGAATACCCCTTTGGCTAGTTTGGGTCAGGTGTCCTGTCTCTGCTTCCTCCCCGCTTCCCCTCCTCCCTGGCAGAGCATGAGACTGAGAAAGTCCTTGGTCGGAGTAAACATTACTTAGCAACAACTAAAAACATCGGTGTTATCAGTGTTGTTCCCAGGCTGAAAGTTAAAAACACAGCACTGCACCAGCTACTAAGAAGGAGAAAAATGGCTGCTATAGCTGAACCCAGGACAACTATGTACATGCTTCTCACACCCCACTGCAATATCACCATTTTCTTCCCAATAACTTTAATGTATATTTTCCCTTTCATTTCTTACATGCTGAGGCACATGCTTGTCTGATGCTTGTGAAGAATGCTTAGACACACAAATTCCACGTGCACGGTTATGCCAAGGCTAATAAATATTAAATATTTATTTTTAAAAGAGAGGAAGTTTGGCTGGAATATATAAAACCAGAAAACTGAATAATGGAAACACAGGGATTTCTGATGTTGAAGAATAAGCTGGAATGAATTGCAGATCACAGGTTGAGAAGAGCAATCAGGCAAAAAGACATCCAGAAAATGTCTTCACTGCCAAAAATACCAATAAAAGACTAAAGGCGAGAGCAGAATGACTCAAACTTGGGAAGAATAAAACGTGGGAAATATGCGGAAATGGTCTGCTCATTCCAGATTCTAGTTCAAATTTGTTCTTTACAATTGAAATCACAGGGCTTATGGAAGACTGACAGAATTTTTAAATAACTTGTTTTAAGAAAAAATAATTCCTACAGTTCTGAAATTACAAAAATGATAGAGGAGTCTGAGAGGCAAGCAGCATCCACAAGGGCTAGTTCACGCAATACTCATTCACAAAGCTCTAATGTCTCATTTCTCTCCATACCACATTCCAGAGAAATAAAAAGTATGAATGCAACCCAGTATATGATTAATGACACTCTTTTTATGTCTATATTTCTCCAGTTAAATTCAGAGCCAGAATTCGCTCCTGTTTTTCTTTTTCCTGAATATATTAGTGTGTTTGCCTATCCATACATATATTGCCACGCTTAGCCTAAATGGGACAAGTAAATTGTGTTTAAAATAGTGACCTGACTCAGATGGGTCTTTTTTTTTTTTTTTTTTTTTTAGTATACTGTGTGCTGTGGATTGTGAAAGGGGGGAAAAAAAAGGTAAAATAGAGGTATTCAGCCACAGAATGGAGTCATATGAATAAAAACTCCATATTTCATCTATCCCTTTTCATACCTAGGAGGAACCTTCTACAGACAAATAGCATTACTGACAATGCTGAAAGTGAGATTTTATTGCCTGTCTCACAGTAATCTCAATTCCAGATAATTTGCAGCTATTTTTGAAGCCATCATCCATACGTTACAGCTGCTTGTAAAATACTTCCGTAAGGTCCAAATTCAAGTTATTGAAAAAACATTTCATTGCTTTTCATATATTATTGGCTATATGGGTTTTTCAACACTCCTGTTTTCATTTTATGCAGTTGTCATTCCCTTTTTTCTTTGCATTTTATCATTTAAATGTCAACAAAATGTTTCTAGATGCATTTAAAAACCACTGATGTTATTGTCTCTGCTACTCATGTCACAACTCATTACAACCTGACTCAATACCAAGAAACACAGTAGGCAGGGGACATGCGGATCTTAGACAACTTGAGGTCTTTGATTAAGAGTGGATTCATTAATTTTGTTTCATTCGGGTCCTAAAAAATATGAGTACTTTAATTTCTAGATAGCTTGCACAAACATAATCCATTGGCAAAATATAAGTATTAACTTCTCCTTACTTGCAGCTTTAAGTGACCTTGTAAGTCATTATCAGGTATGTTCTACTGCCATCTATTTTGTATGATGTTATCTTGAAATAAAAACAAGTTATAACAATCCCCTCCAGTTCCATTTGGCCAAAGCTCTTCTCCCTTATAATGGCTCCCTCTACAAGCATGATATTTAGAAAGAAGAGTAACCCACCTCACGGTAACTGAAGATTTTTTAATTATTTTTTTTTTTAAGATGTGATTGCACAAGGTTACTAGGCACATATACATAGTACTTACTATCATATTCCTTTGGGTGACAGTGATCATAACATCTCTGACAACTGCAACATGCCTCCAGCCATCCCCAAGCTGAAGAACAAAAATGAGGAAGAGATGTGATCTCTTCCTCAGTTACTGCTTCAGCATGGATGAGGAGGAGTGAAAATAGACAAAGCAAACGCTGAGTTTACATTTCTGTAAAACACGTAACTTAAGCGCTGCCATGTATATTCCACATTGCTGAGCCTTGGCCAATTTACCTAGAATAGAAAAAGTGACAGTAGGGTATCTCTTACAAAGCAGAAATTTAGTCTAACAGTCTCTGCCATGTAACAGTACATTTGGAAATGATAACTCCACACAAGTTTTAAAAAAATGTTAGAAGCAGTAGAGACCTCTTTTCCAGCATGCTCATGTTGGTCTCCCTTTACTCACCAACAATGAACCTCATATATCTAGAGAACAGTCTTGAAAAATGCTTAACCTGCAAACCTACTGACAGATACCACAGATAGCTTAGATGTGTTTCTAGGCATCTGAAAGAGCCAATATGCTAACTGCAATCACAGATGCACATTGGAAAAGATTTAACACCATAGATTTTGCTTACTAGAACCACCTTATATTAATTATGAGGCTAAATACCTATCAATAGACAAATGACTAACATGACCTAAGCTAATGTTGCTAATACTTGCTACTTCACACAGTACTTCCTGAGTCATGGTGAGAAAGGAAATCAAAGATGGTTAAAACAACTCCACTTGCAAACAGATATTGAGGACAGTACAGCATACGCATAACCCTCACAGACATTGATATCCATAAAGATATCTGAGGTTTCTGTACAGGGATACCTGGGCTTCATGTATAACCTCCTTGCCAAATCACAATTTACAGTTTTACTCCAAACAAGCAATTTTTATTATGTAACCTGCCTTTTCTTTCCAGAACTAGCATTGAACACCCTCACCCCTCAGAGAGTAACAGTAATAACTACAAAAACCTAGTTACGAGAGCCCAGAAATAATCCAAATCCGTACTGAAACGAGTTTCAGTAGTACCTAAATTTAGGAACTGAGCTAAACTGCAGCATCACATTGAGAGAACATTTAAACGTCAGTAGAATAAAGTTTAGGACTTCAACCTCTGGTAAAATTGCAAAATCATCTTATGCCGACAATGCAACAGTTTAATTGCTTTGTAAGGTTTTGTTCTATTTTGGATTTGCACTTGTGATCAAAGAGCTTACAGGTAAGTGGGCAGCATCAGGTCAAGCAATGAAAGAACGAAAGGCCTATCCTGAGAAGGTAGCTCAGTACATATCCATGAAATCAAACAAAATTAAACTTAGAGGACCATTTCTTCAATTTAAAACCTAAAAGATGGATCTAGAAAGCAGGTGGACCAAAGACCATTTACAAATGAAGAGAAAACTCCAGATTTTGTATCTTATAAGACACTCCCACCCACCCCAGCAGAATACCGTGGGTAGATTTTACTAGGTTATTTTAACATAAACTATATTGTCAGCTATATTTTCATCTAAACCCTGTCAGGATAAATAGCGATGCCATCCCTCCACAACAGCAGTCAACACTTTAGCTCCTATTTCCTCCAGCCATATCACCTGACTTCAAGTGCTCATTGATGCATAATTCTACCCTAGATAAGTGTCAAGATAAATTTCATAGCTGCAATACCTTAAGCTGCTAAGGCGGCATGCTTCTCCAAATTCAGTAGTGTTCTTCAAAGCTGAGAAACATGATTACCAGTGCACATTTAGTTGTCTTAATAAATCAGACAATTATAGTAAATGGCTTTAAAAGAAAAAAGACTTCTCATGCTCTGAAGCTTAGATTGCAGATGCTTTAGTATGAAGAACAGAATATCTTTTTCCATCTTAATTAAGGAAAAGCAAATATTCAGAAGTATCCTCTTACAATTTGCTTCACCTTTGTAAGACTGCCTTTTATAATAGTTAGTCCAAAATCCCACTTATACTGAATTCAAAACCATTTGCAATGAACAAATAAAATGTGGCAGAAGCCTTTTACAAATGAAATAAAGTCAAAGTTGAGTACCTGGTACCTAAAAAAATTCATTCCAAGGTTATCTTTCTGTCAAGTCTATTGATTAACGCACAGAGTTCAGCTGATCTTTACTCCATGGTGGCCAATTCCTTACAGTGGAGCACAGCAATTCCAATTCTGCTACAT
This sequence comes from Strigops habroptila, assembly GCF_004027225.2. NCBI lineage: Eukaryota > Metazoa > Chordata > Aves > Psittaciformes > Psittacidae > Strigops > Strigops habroptila. Next base: position 46,289,982 of record NC_046358.1, on the reverse strand, counting down.
GTGCCATTAAGACATAAACTCTGCAGGTGGATTTTCAGATTTCACCTTGAGTTTACACTGATAGCAAATACATCAAATTAAAATGTGATTTGTAAAATGAACTATGTACAAAAATAAAAATATGAAGAAAGCAAATAACACATACTGATGATAACATTATTATCTCTCAGTTGTTAATTATTCTGTGAAAAATACGGCAGTGGTATATGGTTGGTGGGTACTTATTTTTCTTTAAAAAATTGTTGGTTTTAAAACTTTTGCCCATACATGCACACACATGCTCTTCAAGTATTCATGGCCCGTACCTGGCCCATACGGAACTGGCAAGAGGTCCATTAACAGAAAAACATCATGCAAGTGAGAGGTATTCTTTGCTGGAGAAAAGAGATGAAGCGAAAAATACAAGCAAAGCATCCTATGTTTCCCACCTCTGTGCTCTTGGCTACAACTGCCCTGCTCCAAAATCATTTCCAAGTACTGTTAACTTTGAGATTCTCCCCCTAGCATTTACTGCAGTCAGGGACTACCTACAAAATTTTCCTCCCAGAAAAAATTACGTGCAACTTGCCACCTTCAGCTTCTACAGCTACTTTATAAAGTATTGTAGTGTTATTGGCCCTTCTACTCCTGCCCCAGCTCAATTTCATCTTCAGAACTGCACTGATACATACATAAGCACAAACACAGAATACAGGTTTTCTAGCCCACTTCCCCCCGCCCCCCTCCAATCTTTCCCTCTTCTAAAACTAGCTAAGTAGCTAAAAAATCTAAATACTTCAGTGATCTTGCATATTATTGGTTTTACAGAGCAATTCAGTCTATGACACAGCTTTACACTAAATTACTTTGAAGCAAGTATGAAGGACTAGCAGCCTTCTCATAAGTTAAAATGGTAAGTTAAAATAATAATCCTAAGTCCAAACTCCAGAGTTCAGATCATGAACTAATTCCTAACTCCAAACATTATCTAGTGACAGATACTTGCTATTTGTCTTTTAAAATGTTTATTACCTCTTCTGTCAGAATTCTCAGAGCTTTTATTAACAACGGAACTATTAAACATAGGAGATGAAGGAAGAGAAAAAAAAAAAAAACCTTAGGTCTGTCTATCTGTTATTTTCAGAGAGCTATAGCAGCATCCCACATCAGATCACAGCCAACTCTGTACCACAGTTGAGAGTGGCACCGAGCCACAACTAATAAACCAAGCTGACAGGGAAAGCATGTTGGCTTCTACTCAGCACAGTGCTACAGACAGTTATGTTAAAACCAGCCAGCTCAGAGTACAGACTACTTGCTTGTCCTTATTTGTCAAAAAGCTATTAACAAGGCAATGTAATTTATATGAACTATATAAATTAAATATAAAATTTATAGAATGTGCTGCATGTTATAACAGTGTACTTGAAAACAGTGTGCTAACTGTTCCATGAGAATGATTTAAATGAATAATTGTTAGTAGCAAATATGACTCATTTACACCTGTTTGAGATCTTTCATATAAAACTTGGTTAAAAGCTACTTGATAATTTTCCAGTGAAGCTTTTTCACCAAAACATGTAATTTAATTAAAATTAAAATAGTTGTGCATCATAAAATGTTATTGAAGTTTCTCAGTTAAAGGTTTTATGAACACTTTGACATGAAATCAAACATTATATTTTTTGGTTTGCCAGTTTAATTTCATGTTCACCATTTCACTCATTTTTACTGGCCAAGTACAAAATGTCTGTTGCTTTCTTCAAATGCTTTCCTCTTCCTTGTGGACTTAGGGCTTGCTTGTGTTTGCTCAGTATTTTTAGCCCCATTTGGTCACACTGGCATATTAAATTTAACACTGAAGTTACCCATTCAGTATTTCTTCCTTAATCACAAGCAGCATTAAACACACACACACAAAAACCACTATTAGACTTTTATATTAATAGTAGCCGTAAAACAAAATTTTGTCTCATTCCATGACAAATCTTTCATTTTACAAACTAATCAATGGTACTGGTCAGAGAAAGTTTTATCTTCTAATACCTGAAAGCATGAACTATAGCTGTGAGACTGAGTGTTTAGAAAGGCTCTTGATTATTAGACTGGTCAGTATGCCTCACTTCTAGCAATTTCCCCAAAACCAGTCTCTCCCTCCTGCCCAGCACAAAACCCTTCAGACTTCACCTTCTTTTTCTCAAGGCTGAGGAACATACAGTATGAACTTTTCCTTCAGTGATTGTGAGATTTTCCTCCTGTAGCTTGCTACTGCAGGAGGTAGCTTATTTTCTTCCATTAGGTTGTTACAAGAGCACTCTCATAAGAAGAAAAAGAGGCAGACCTGCTGCTGAGCTGAACACAGGAACACCACGCCAATGATGAATAACTTCAGCTAGTATTTTCTTCTATGTGTTTTAAAATGAAGCACCAACAGAAACAGCCATAAAATCTTAATAGTGCATATATATATGAATGTATTATTTGATCATTAACTGCTGTTGCAGAATAACAGAATGTCAGAAGATTTTCTGATGAAGTCTTTCCTCAAGAACAGCTTTTGCCAAGATAGAGAGGACATGTACCAGCAAGGAGTCTACTTTGCTGAAAGAAGGAACATCACTTCTGGAAGCAGTCATATGTATACAAACCTTCTTGTCATAAAGCTGTCAGTGGTTTGATCTCATTACTCAACATTCGTGTATCTTAGGAAAAACCACATTGCTTTGCGACACTGTAATTGTAGAAACCACAGATGCCTGCTTCTTTGTGGATATAATTACAGTCACAGATATTGCTCAAATACATTAAGTTTCAAAACTTGCCCTTAATGAATGCTGTAATAATTTCTGATTAATGATTACTAAAGTTTCAGCGATCTCCTCTTGCTTCTCCAATGATGATTCCAACATAGGGCTCCCATAAACCTGCCGAATAGCATTACAGAGGACAGGGCAACACAAAAGCTTGCTATTAGGGTAACTAATAATCTGGGTAACTAAGCTCTGCTAAAAAAATTCAGCTAGTGTCCTGTCCTGTGCAGAAGAACGAAGTACAAAGAAACCACCACTTTGTATGCCAAACGAGCACCAAAAATTCATGGTCTTGAGAAGGCTCTGTATATATAGAGCACTATCTCAAATGAAGAGGAACACTGAGGGAGAGACAGACAGACAGAAAAGATATGAAGAATAAAGATCCCTCTCATAAATTAAAGAACTCTCAATTAATAAAGGTGGGCAGCTCTCATTAGCCTGCCTTTCCACAGAAAATGAGGGTTTGGACGGAAACAGTTTTAACTCATCTGAAGTTGAAGTGTATTAAGACCTCGTTAAAAATGAAAGCACAAATTGGTTCTTTGCTGAAAAATGGAAGTGACTGCAACCTTCAGCTAAGATGCCACTGAAACAGTTTTTAAGAGAAGTCATTGCTGCATTAGAGAAATAAAAAGAAGAAAGCATTTTTAAGTACTGCTAGCTTTGTCAGAGATTACTTTATCCCTTCACAATATGTCAGCATATTAAGCTATGTAGAAATACCCAAGCTGGTGAGCAAATGAAAAGCTTAGATACTGGAAACAGTGCAGCCACGGTGAGACTGAAATGGAAAGTTACAACAAAATCTTCCTGAGAAGGTTACTATGAATAATACAAAAATACTATCAGTATTTTAAAAATATTGTGTGTGTGTGTATGTACATGCTGCAGTCATTACACTGTTCACGTAACGCTTCTTCCCTCATCTGCACAACGAAAATAATAGTACCAAATCAAAGATAATAAAAAATAGTGATTGGGAAAAAGAGATTTGATCCAAAGACAATTTTATCTTATATTAGAGTTCTTGAGCACGATAAGCATTCAGAAGCTCCACAAAAAGATATATTCAAACCCTTTCATTTAGCACAAACAACAAATTAGCTAAAGAGATTAAAAGGCTTGAGAGTGCAAAGGGCTACAGCGCTGGCTGGAGCCTGAAGTATGTGCAGGACAAGAGGAACTCCTGAAGGAAGATGAAAAAACCCAACACCTCCTAAACATAGCATTCAGTGCTATTACTGGGATTTCTAAGCAAAACCTTAAGCTGATAATGTCTTTTTTTACTAAGTTTAGAAAAACTTAGGGGTTTGTTTGTTTCACGTAAGTATCTTCAAAATGTTCAACCGTGCAGGCATAAGTAGCTACATTTCTCAGTGCATCTGAGACACTAGTGAAAAGGGGAGAAGTTTTCTCAGTTTCGATTTCTTAAACACACACTTCACAAAATTCTTTCACAATATAAAACTAATTATCTGTATGAATGCAAAATATTAGGATTTAAAATATAAAATTTTCTGAAATCTCCAAATCTTTACCAGTTCATCTATTACTAATGCCTATATAAGCATTAGCAAACAATGAAATACACATGGATACTCCATGAACACAAACATAACCTTCAATTCTTATTTAGCTTTTGGTGACAAATTCATTCCTTCAGGATGTATTTTTAATGTTGTTAGCTTCCGAAGAACCATACAGAGCAACTGTTAAAAATATGAATGAGTATGTCAAGTGTGATGCTTCACCCTCGCACATGCAGAACAGCCCTTGAAAAGCTATTGCCTAAGGCTCCTGGCAGGCAACATTTGTTCTTAAGCCATCAAGAGGTATAAAAAAAAAAAAAAGAATAATAAACATATTAACTATATTTCTTTGCATTTTTCTGGCAAATTTCTGTTTTCAGAAGGGATTCAATGATGAAATATTCTGAGATAACGCATTCTAAAGCAAACTGTATTCTAAAGAATACTGTCTGAAAACAGCACTATTCACTTCCTTATAAACTTACAAAATACTTTATTGTAACTACACTTATAATGTCAGTTTTGAAAGGAAAGATTCTAAGAACCATTTTAGATAGGTTATGCAACTGTTTCTGAAAGAAGTATATAAAAACTGTCACACCACCTCAGTCTAAAGTCCACACAACTCGGTACGATGTTTCTGGTGTTAAGAAACAAATGCTTAGGGAATAAACATATAGAGCATGATTTGTCCCTTGGTACACACTTACGGCCTCTTGCCATCTTCAGTTCAGGAGCTTTGCTGGCCTAGATGCTGCATGCAGATCATCAGCTTTAACAGTCATACTAGGTCCATCAGTCTAATTCCTTTTTTTGGTATCTATCATTTATACTCCAGGCTTCCACATGATGTTACTTCAATTATGAAATATTTAGTTCTGCTACACTTGAATAAATAAGTACTTTTATTCATTTTAAATCTGCTGTCTGAATTTCTTCCCGTCACAATGTCGGATCTGTGAAAAACAGTGAATAACTGCCTCTGACTTTTTTTTTTTAATGCTATTCATTCTGTATATCTCCACCATACGTCTTTTCTTGGTTAAAGTGAAAAGTTCTTGTCTATTCGATTTCTCTTTGTGTGAAAGCTGTTCCAAATCTCTGCTTAATCTTATGATCCATACCATACCCCTTTTAGAATTTAATACGGTAGTCAAGACGTAAACCAATCCCAGGTTTATACAGTTATATAAATAGGTCTTCTATTTTGTTCTTGGGGTTTTTTAAATAAGTCCTCATATCTTATTTTCTTTTCTGAGAATATAGAATCACACTTAATACACTGCTGAGTATTGAGAGGATCTTCTCAGAGTACCATATACTAATGCAGGTTAACCTAAGATAAGCACTGGACCATCTCTCTTCTGGAGATGCATGCAATATTTTTCTTTCCAGTATCTGGACCCTATCAGAAGACAGCTCCTTTAAATACCCAGAAAAGATCTGGATATGAACAAAGACTAGAGTCAGGAAGAATGAGATCAAGTGAAAAGTCAGGTTAGCTAAGATTTGGATGAAGCCTGGAGATGGTAAAATGGATGTGGAAGAGGCTCTTTGAGTTCTGAGAGTCACAGATCCTCAGAGTGGAAAGCTGACAAAAATGGCAAATGCAACAGAAAAAGACCCCTTCAAAAGAAGCTTGAAATAAGAAGATCAAGAAAGGCAAGGTAAGGTCACTAAGGTAAGACTAGAGAGTGCAATTAGAAGCTTTGGTGTATTTGCGTTGGATGAGAAGATAAAAAGCAAAGCCAGAGAGATGTACAGCAAAATCCCTCAAGGAAGTCCCTACACATGAAGCTTTTAAAAAGCCCTTTGAGTGTGATTTAAAAAAATGGAATATTGACCAGTAAACTGTTAATGGCTATTAATGGCTATGCCATTAAATTCAAAAGCAAATGATAGGCTGTAAAATCATATTCAACCAACTGAACACTTTGGATTCTACTCTTATTATTAGCACAAAGGATTACAGAAAAAGGTCTTCCAATATTTAACTCTGAGACAGTGACAATACTTGGTACATGATCAATTTTCCTACTTTTATAAAAAGTCATTTCAGTCTGATCTTGTCTACATTCCTTTCAAATGCAAAGGGAAAAAAAAAAATCCACACCACAACTGTAACATTACTTATATGTGTGCTGGCTCTGGCTGAGTTGACTTTCTTCACAGCAGCTTATATGTTGCCATGTTTTGGATTTTTGACTAAAACAGCATTGGTAACACACCAGTGTTTTAACTATGGCTAAACAGTGCTTGCACAGCGTCAAAGCCTTTTCTTTCCCCCCTCTCGGACATCCCAGCAAGTAGGCTGGGAGTGGGCAAACAGCTGAGAGGGGACACAGCGAGCATTGCTGACTCAAACTGACCAAAGGGATATTCCATGCCATAACACTGTGCTCAGCAATAAAAGCTCAAGGAAATGGGGTGTAACATTAGTGGTTGTGGCATTTGTTTTCCCAAGCAACCCTTCCATGTGCCTTGGCAATTCCAAGAACTGGCTAAACATCTGCCTGCTGATGGGAAGCAAGTGAATTACTTCTTTGTATTTAAGGCTCTTTTACTATTGAAGAATGTAAGGCATTGAAACAACATGATTTAACAAATGCGACTGGAAAAATAAAAAAATGGCATGAATTCTAAAGTCACAAGCAGAATGGATATTTTGAAAATCAAGATTTAAAACATACATACAAACAACTTTTAGTCCATTTTGTGAAATTATCTAGATTGAAACTTAGTCAAGATATCCCAACCTGTGCCCCATGTATCTCTTTTCAGACATCAGATAGAAGACATAGTGAAACAGAGCAAAAAGAACACTGCTTTTCTTTAGAACTTTTTAAAAAATATTTTCTAGCAATTTCATTTCTATACGAAAGTTTAAGTACATCTAATAAAAATAACAATCTCTAACCTTGAAAGTGAAGAATCTAGTAAATCTCCATAACCAACGTTTTTATTCCAACCAACATTATATATTTGTTTATAACTGCTAGTTTCAGAACAAGCCAGAGAAAGCAAACATTTCCTTAGACAGCTCCATAAAAGACTGCGTTTCAAATGCAATAAATTTAAAAACTTCCTAATAACAAGGAGGATGCCCATTTACATATCACATATGTATAAAAGTTCCCTGAACATGTTTAGACAGAAGTTCTTGGCTAAGAAGTTCAAGCAGTGCATTCCTGCACCACAGAGAAGTACTAGAACTGATTCTGAAACTAGTACTATAACTGAAAGGCCATATGGAGCACCTAGGCTGCAGCTGCCACTAAAGCAAACAACCCTTTCCCCTCAGCAATGCTTATCAGCCCAGACACAGCACTGTGGCTGCATAGTCTCTTGTTCCAGACCAACTTTTTCAGTTATTTGATTAGCTCACAATTTTTTTAATTGCAGGGCATTGCAAGTGCAAAAGGAAGAAAATTCCTTCTCAGACTTTGGAAACCATATGATAAGAGAAGACAAGTTTGTTCTGAATGTAACTTCTATTGGTAAATAAAGCTGACATGGAGCTTTAAAGAGGTTATAGGAGAGTGCTTTGTGCCAAGAGGCAAATATTAGAGTTGAAAGTTACTAAAGTCTTATGTTCTGCTTTGCCACAGACTTCAGCTAAGATTTTGCTTCAGATGGATGAAGTTGTTCCTACAGGTTTATGAGTCATTAAGCCTAAACAGCCAGACACACGTAGTATTAACAGTTTTCACTACAAACTGCCAAAGAATCTCATATGTTGAGAAAATTCTGTTCTTAAAGTGCAAGTAATGGAGAAGGTCTTCAAGGAAGTTGAAAAGTAGATTTCCTTCAGATAATCAGTATGCCTCAACAGAGAGCCCTTTACAAAATGTCTGCAGAAAGCATTAGGAACGTGTTCATATGACCGGAGGTAAAAAGTGTTTGGCACATGAACTACAGAACAATCTCTGTGACACATTTGATGGAGTCTGGTGAGACCATGCAGAAGACAAGCATGGAAACTGGCCTGAGAAGAAACCTTGGCCACTTAACATAAGCTTGTTATAGTTATCTTGAAGGAAGGGTAAATACAATTTTTCCAGGCACGTGCAAACTCTGCCTGCAGTTCAAGCAGATAAAGGTTTCTCACTCATTCCTCCAGACCAGTCAGAAACCATCAGGCTAGTATGAGGCCGATTTTATTTATATTCACTTTAAGAAGTGTTTATTAGACTCATAATCATCAATTACTTCAGGTAGGTGCCAGATCTGTGGAAGTTTGCCAAGTGCAATTTTTTTCATGAGATGCCACACTTAAAATAGGCTACACTTCTGTTACACCTCAGTATTGCTCCTCTGCATAACAGAGTACTCTAGGCTACCACAGTGAGTCATCTAGTTGTCCTGACAAAGATCACCTCTTACAGATGAGCTCAGCAACAGGAGACAAGAGAGGCAAGAGAAGTATTTTTGTAAGCCAGGCCTTATTAGCCTGTGCTAATATAGTCTAATAATGGACAAACAACTGAGCATGAACTCCCAATAGAATACTGCTGCAAAATAAGATAACAGAGCATGGAATTACAGAAGAAATATTTCCTTTGATGCATTACTAACACTGGCAGTTAAATAAAAGAAACAGGCGTGATATTCATGTAGGAGGTACTGAAAAACTAGAAAGGCTGCACAAAGGGGAGAGGGAGAGAACTGGTATCACCGTAACGTGGGACCCATAACCTTCAGCAAGACAGAATCATAGAATGGTTAGAATTGGAAAGGACATTAAAGATCATCTAGTTCCAAACCTCTGTCATGGGCAGGGACACCTTCTACTAGTCCAGGTATGTTGTTATTTAATTACTTTCTATTCACATTTAAAATTTAATTAATTTCATTAGCTCTAAAAAAAAAGTTTTTTACACATTTTACACATACACTTTTAGGTAGAGAGCTATATATTTAATTTATATATCTTTACACTATATAAAGTATATGTATCTATACTGTATATAATACTTCTGTAAAGCTACATATGCTACTGATTTTCAAATTATGAGTAAAACCCAGAAAGAATGAACTACGATATTTGTTATCCTCAGTACTGCTAGACAGGTTCCTTCACATGAAGATAGACACTGTGAATTTTCACATCCACAGACTTAATATTGTATTTATCAGATCTTCAATCCTACAGTATAGCCTGTGTTCTCAATAAGATAATAAAATCAGAGCTCCTCAAGAATTCTTTCATCATCTTCAATCCTTAAGTGACAAATTCGAAAGCTCTCATAACCACTTCCCAGAAAAAGTATCTAGCTCCTCCTTCTAAGGCGGTAAAATGCAACAAGGCAGTGACAAAGACAACTTCTGACAGACTTGTATCTGTTGTCCAAAAATGGCGGGGGGGGGGGGGTGGTGTTGAAGCTTCTGTGGTACATAGGTATTAAAAAAAACCTTCCAATCTCCTGTTAAAAATTACCTGTTCTTACCTTTTAGATTTATCTACCCTCTCTTAATTGAAGACAGCTAATCTGAAGGAGGTATGAAACACAGTTTAGATGTGATGCGATTTTGCCTAGAAAGAAGTTATTCCGAATCTCTTGGATCTTGCTAATCTCAAAGAAGCTCTGAAGATGTTTCCAAAACAAATGAGTAGCAGTGATTATGTGCAGCTGCAGCTCCTGAATTGCACAGAAAGATTAAAAGCATCCTCCTTTCTGTCTAGACAAGTATTTCATAAACTTTCTGTCTATATACAAGCTAGAGTTGAAAGGAACATCTTAAAAAGTGATGCTAAGAGCTAGAACTTGGGAACGTCTACACACGGAACTTCTGCCTGAAGTAGGTGGAGGTATAGCTAACCCTCTAATGATCTGAGGGTTCACGCTTCAGAGGTATATTGAAATAACTTACAGTTAGAAAAAAATCAGTCATAAAGAACCTAGGAGTAGTTTCAGGTGATAGCCATATTAAATTTTCTTTAATCTATTTCTCTCCTAAGCACGGATTGGGTATTGGAGGTGGAGAAGGAAGCAAAGAAAAAGGGTAGCATTCAGTCTGCTCCCAAGCGAGGAGTTAAATAAACGGATTCAATTTTCTCTCTTTCCTTGAGCACCAGCTTAAGAAATTTTGCCTTACTACGGAGCCTCAAAGATCTCCCCACAAAAGCAGGACTTTGCTAGCTTTTTAAGTGGCTCCATTGCATTTTGCCTCAGCTGAACATACTCTGAAGAACATCTGCAACACTATCTGAGAACCACCAGCCTAGTTCCTCCAATTACACCGGCTATCTGCAGCTCTGCTGTTTAGGACCATTCATGGAAAGACACTTACAAATAGACCTCCTCTGTAGAATGCAAAATGTTAAATATCTTTTATGTATTACAGGAATGTTAGCCAGGGCTCCAGTGGGTACATCATCTAAACCAAATTATGTGAATATTCATAGCCACATTAACTTCCTTACAGAGGAATCAAAATAAGTTCCATCTGGGCTTTGGTCATATTAACTACACTGATACCAAACTGCCAGAATGCACACCTTTTTCATAGAAGAAAACACAAAAAGTTTGTCCTTCCAGTTCTCTACACTTACACAGGATCAAGTATACATAGACTATAATTTGAAGAGCTTTCCCCAACACTCTTAGAAATAGATTCCAGTTTCTTTATCACCTTGACACTTAGAACTATTTCAATTTATAGCAGATGAGATTGGATAGTTAGAAAAAAAAATTCTTTCTCATCAGCAATCCCTTTAATGTTTTATACACTGTAAGCGACTTGTATTTCCTCTCTTCTGCCATTGTTTTCTAAATTAAGTAACACCTGTCATACATTGCATTTTCTATCCGCCTTCTCCTCTTGCCATTCTTCTCCTTACCTTTATACCTTTAAGTTTTGTGTCCAAAACTGGACATTGTATACAGCAGAGACATCATGGGACTCTGAGCAACCTGATCTAGTTGACGATGTCCCTGCTCATTGCAGGAGAGTTGGACTATTTGACCTTTAAAGGTCTCTTCCAACTCAAAAAATTCTATGATTCCGTGATCAGCTGTAATGAATAAAGAATAGCAGCTAACTCTCAAACCATCTTTTCAGTTAAACCAATTTTTTGTCCAAATTCAACTTTTCTGTAATTAAACTACAAAACGAGATTTAATTGTAAAGTTATTTCATGCTTCCTTCTTCCACAGTCAGTAACTCCCTGCTTTATGTTTAATTGATATGCTTGGGTTTTTTTCTTAAGTAGTTATTTTTATTGACAGAAATGAAAAAATACAAATTGACACATACAAATAGAAAGAGATAATCAAACTCCTGACTCGAGCAGCAGAGCTTTTATCACTGATGATTAGAGAACTGAAAGCAGATCAAGATTACAGAGTCCAGAGTGCTCTAGCTGGGAAATCAGTTGAGTCAAAAAAAGACTACCCTGATAATTAGGCACACTTGAAACAAATCAGACACTAATCAAAAAACCCTCCAATGCTGTCTTTATAGAGTTCCATTTCAATCTAAAGACAAACTTTCATCCCTTCATTAAAAGCCTTCTGCAATAACAGAAGAGAAGTTGTGATGGAGCCAAGAATGGCAAACAAGGGAAATGCCAGCATAGTTTAGAAAACTGTATCAACTACTTAAGTCTCACAAGAAATGGACACCACTCAAAAGGCATTTTACATGATGTATCAAAGCATCCCCATCTAAAACAATTCAAATTATTTTTATACTATCCTCTTGGTGTATTATACTGCATTTCTACCTCTACTTCTAATCCATCATTTGCTGGCAACATGAACTCCTGTTAAAAGTATATGCTGATTATTTATATGCTAATGAACCTGAAACCTCTTGCACTCTTTGTTAAACTATTTTATTATCATCATACATTACAAATGCACCGCAAATCTTTAGAGTGACAGAGCCATTTGCAGAGGAAGCATCAGAATTTTTTATGTAAATCTGATGTTGGTGTCTGAGATTACAAAGAAAAGAGGCAGTCTCTCTACAGTCAGAGCGAACAAGCACCAAAGAAATCCTAAACTGTAAATATTAAACTGGTAAGAGGATGAATCAAACATTTACTGCAAGGGTGGTGAGACAGTGGAACAGGTTGCCCAGAGAAGTTGTGGAAGCCCCATCCCTGGCAGTGTTCAAGGCCAGGTTAGATGGGGCTTTGAGCAACATGATGTAGTGTGAGGAGTCCCTGCCCATGGCAGGGGGGTGGAACTAGATGATCTTTAAGGTTTCTTCTGACCCAAACCATTCTGTGACTCTATGATTTCAGGTATCATCATAGGTGAAACTATTAGCCAAATACTCTAAAGGTTTTAATTAAACTTGTTTAATTAAACTTCTTATTTCAAAAAAAGGTTAAAACATCTCTTTGGCTGGCACTCTCATGCTTCACCCACACACCATCCTTTGCATTTCTCTTTGCATAATAAAAAATTCAAACACCATAGGACCTACAAAAGGCTGGACTGAACAATATAGCCTTAGACTGTTTCTTAATTTTGGAGATTCACTCACACTATTACACAATTTGAAAGAAGTCTTAGTAGGCACTCACTCATAAAACTGCAAGAATATCAATTTGGAAAGACAAAACAAAGTCTATACATTCTTATCATTAGGAAGGAAGAAGCAGACTTCTCTTGCACTATAATCTGTCATACAATAGAAGTGTCATAAACAGTCCTTGAGACCTAACAGATGTTTGGAGACTTTATTCAATCTTTCAAAGTGATAAAAATGACTACAATGCAGTCACTCTTCTTATGCTATAAGCAACAGAAATCCATTTCAGTTATTTTGCAGATTACAATATTTGATTACAATCTTTTTCATGTAAATTACGGTCAGGGAAAGAAACCAGAAATTTCATCACTTCTGGTAAAGAGTAAGGAAAATGATCATTCTACAACAAAGGCAATTCATCCTTTCTGAAAGTAAACTCCAGAGGTGCAAAACCAAAACCATATGTACCACGTAAGTATAACTGCAGCTCAAAAAACCACAAACAATTCTCAAAAATAACCAACAGAGCACTCAAAGGGCAAGTTTTGGTTGATATTAAGGAAATCTCCTTGACTTCCACACTTAGATGCTAACTATTATTAAAAATAGATAATTATTATTAAAAATGTACATATTGCATTCATTCCATGAATTTTAAGCAACAATTATACTTGTCCCCTGTATCTCTATCATTTCAGAAGTATAAACTATCAAATATTGTATACATTATGTCAAAATTTCCCAAGAATGCATGTATACACGCATATATGTCATTTACCTGTAGCAACATGACAAAATAAATTCTGTATCTACTTCACTACTAAAAATCCCCAGTAACTGAAATAAGACATTAAATATACCTTATTTTCCACCACTTTGCAATCAATACTGAAAAATTGTGCTCTGCCAGTGTAAAGGCCCATCGTATTAGGACCCACTGTGGAATGTGCTATCATTCAGGTTAAAAAGATGTGAATTTTTCCCCTTTTCTCCTTCCCTCATAAAAAGCGGTACACTTTTGCACACTAACAAGAGTATTTTCAGCTAAGACAAAAAGGTTTGATGACATTTCAAGTCTGGCTCAGAGCTCATGATGTTGAATTTTATTTTAGAGGAAAATACAACACTGAGATGGAGACCACTAGTCTTTCCATGCAGTCAAAAATAGATCATCTACTCATGTACTCGTATTAAAGCAGGTATGAAAGGAACAAATAAATCAGCTGTAGGAAATCAGATACAAACAAAAAAAGATTCTACATTTTAAGACAACTGAGGATAACATAATTATCCAGTAATCTCCTAGTTTATATGCAGTTCCTCCTTAAATAAAGTTGGCTGACAATGTGCACACAACTCCTCCGTAGAAATATCAGCATGCACAATCTGTTGCTTCTGATGGCTCTTGTACCCTTTACTGTATGTCCTCACTAGATGTTAGCTCACGAACAGAAGTACATAAAAAAACAACATGCTTTTAATAATATTCGTCTACATTAAAGACTAACAACTTGGCAAGCATATTACTACTAAAGCACTAAGTGTACTTTATTATACTATTTCTTTATATAATCACAAAACTACTCACAAGGATATCATGAAGAAGCTTTTCTTTGCTTAGCAATAAGAGCCAGATACTCACAAAGAAGGGTCTTGGACCAGATCTTTAAGGTTTATCCCACTACGATCTTCGGCAAGGTTCCTGAAGCAACTGTCACTCACTAAAAAAAAAAAAAAAAAAAAAAAAAAAAAAAAAAAAATAAAACAAAACAAAAAACAGGGGAAAAGAAAAAAAAAAAAGAGGTGGAAATTTAAGAACAGAATGCAGTTCTCTTGATTAATTAGAAACACTTTTTGGTGTGAGGTATAATTTGGACATTCATGTATAAAGTCTGATGTAAAGTAAGGTTTCACCTAACTTGAAAGATAAGTTAATTCAATTAAAAGTGATAAACACTATATCACTGATTACATGAAACAATCAATTTCAGCTGGTGTCCATACTACTTCTCCACCTGTGGCACCAGAAAGTCTCAAATACAAACACTGGATGCTCAGGCACACACACAGCTATCCATACACTTAGCAGCACAGTCTTTTATCAGGCACCCATCAGTATTATTTACCTAATTGGAGCTGCTACTTATTTAAATTAACAGTTGCAATGTCCAAAACAGGAAATTAAGAGCAAAAATTTATTCAAACATTTATAATTAACTTGTAAAGTGCACGTAAAGCAGCTAGTTACTGTAATAACTGAAATTACAACACAGTAAATTTCACAGAAGTTTAAAGTAGAATTAGTGCGCTAACCATTCTATGAATTACAGTTATTTCTGACTACAGCAAACTTTCTAAAGGACACAGAGGTTGTGATATGGCAAAATCAGTGTAATCAATTTGCCATAACTACCGAAGTAATCTGCCAAAAAGAAGAGAGCTTATGAAGAAATGCATTATTGCTCATCTTCCAACACAGAACACTGCCTCAGATTCGGTGAAATGGGATGTGTTTAAACTCATTTGCAAAAGCAAGTGTTTCTATTTCCTCATTTCTAAATGCAAGATACTCTTTTTAATTTACATCTGTAAGTACTCACATGCATCACTAGCATGAAAAAAATGCAAATCATTCCCAAAATATTTTATTTTCACAGATCGTAATACATACTGTGACAGACCTACCTAATACACAAAGCTGCAAAATGTTTCTACTAGTACCTCGTGTTCTCAACGCATCTCACAAGAGTGAAACCTCTTAGCCTGATGGAAAAGACAAGTACTGGAAGAAAGGGTCCAAAAAGAAGAGGATGGGGTAGCTCATGGAAAAGGTACTGGCCTAACTCCTACACACAGCCTGACAGCTAACAGAATACGACAATAACAATGGTATTTGTCAAGCATTGATAAGATTAAGAAGTTTACCTGCTTTGCACTTAAACACTGTAATAACCAGTTGATAACCCAGGTTTCTCTCACCTGCCACCTCTGAAAACACTACCCAACAGTTGCTCATCGCATGCGACCCCAGAAAGCTAGGCAGTATTATCACAAGAAGGTTCTTGTTTTCAAGGTAATTGACACAGATCTTCAGCTTAAACAGCAGCTACTTGTACTAACAAAGTCCCGAACTCCTGGCTTGTTCCTCCTGTTAGAATCATTGTCTCCATATCAAAGTGCAAGTTACCTGTACTGAGTATCACACATGCTATCTACCTAGCCAGGGAAGCTCACCTTGAGCACCTTGAACCATTAGAAATATTTCATTTCATGCCCATCTGTTGTGCTGAACCCACATCCCTTGAATTTAAGAAGTCTGTGACTCCTGACCTAAAGAAGTAATTATAAGATCAGCAGACTCACAAACAACCTACACTCTCGATTTTACAGGAGATAAGAATCCCAGCTAAGTCGATATTCGATAAGTTAATATTTGCCTCTTGACAAGTTTGGCAACAGAACAGTAAGCAGAATATTTGACCTACTGTCTTGTCGTAAGTCCTACACTAGAGATGTATCAACATATCTCCCAATCCAACACAATACGCCATGAATAAAAATGGTCAATAATGTTTTTTCACTACTGACAAATCAAACATTTCTTAAACATTAAATATTTAATCTAACTTGCCATGTTTCATCTACTGTCTTCTCCAACCTCCTCTTCGAAAGAAATTATAATTGAGGAAGCTATTGCAACTGTTCTAAAACTTTTTAAAGGGAAAAATAAACAACCCCAAACCCACAACATAAAATTATCTTATCGGTAAAACTGGCCATTATTTGTCTGCATGTAACTCACAAAGTTTATAAAACCAGCAGTGTTTGAAATAAATGTTTAAAAAGAAAGCATAGATTTGTCAAAGACTGTCTTTGTCTTACTTGTCTCAACATAACTCTAATATAATACCCTTTTTATCAATGAAGTTGAAAACTGCAAACCTTCCAACAGTCTCATTAATATTCACCAAATCAAATTTCTGAAAACAACCATGACACAAATATTTGTCTATACTTGTCAGTTAAATTACTAGCATTCATAGCAAGATGAGAACTTCCCATAAGAGGAAATATTTCAATGGAATGGGCTGGGATAAGACTTCTTACAGGAAGACTTTATTGCACTTTAGTGACCTGCGTACAAGCACAGCCATATTCCCTCACAGCCTTGCAAACTCTAGCCCAGGAAAGAAAACAAATGCTCAGCAATAAACATGGGATGGAAGCAATCAAGCAGAGTAGGTATTGCATTTCTTACCACTTAGCAAACCACAAATCAACACTGCACATATTTTTAAAAAATGGCATACTCTGATTGAAAGCTATTTATTCTAAACAGGACATCGGGTGAAACCGTGATTGATGGTATGGCAGAAAGATTAGGATGATCAATGGTGCTTTAAGGTTTGGGGGAAGAAAATGCAGAAGAAACTTTGCATCACAGCCACAAATTACGCTACATACACAGAGGTCATGCCTAACTTCTTGTCTTTAAAGCACAACTAAAGGACAAATATAGGATTTATATAAATCCTATATGTATTATATATGTATTTATTCATATAAATCAACTAAAGGATTCATATAGAACATCTATATGAATGCAATCCCCATACAGAATTTTATTGTCTTGTTTCAAAATTTAATTTTCTATTTTTTTAAACCTCAAGAGGTTATAAAAGCTAGGATTTTAAGCAGTGCTGAGTGCATGGTTTATGCAGAGATACAGAATTGTTGGCTGCTCCCCTCTACATATACACCAAGTGGCTGAGCCTCTGACCTCTATTACACCCGCCACATATAATTCCTCATAGACAAGGAGAATCACCAAAAAAAAAAAAAAAAAAAAAATCTCCATGGAGTATTGTGCATACAGTGACAGTCTATGTATACCATAGTACCATTTCTATGGTACTAGAAATGTTTTTTTAAGAAATTAAATACTGGCACAATATCATGGACATAGACTGAACCCATCCTACCACATAAACACTGTCTCAAAACATACCAGACTAAAGTGGAGTCCCTAAACATCCATTCCAAGTGAGCTGCTACATGTATCAAAAGTGAAGAGGTTTCAGCAGTAGCTACAATTCTCCCAACACTCCTACTTTCAGCTCCTGCTTTCTAATACTGACACTCCATTTCTGACTCCTGTCTAGGCTTCCACACAGGAAGTCATGGAGATGGAAAATCAATAGGGAATATAGTTCTCACCTGTCAGCTAAACAGCATACAAAATTCTGTATGAAAAGGTTAAAAATCAGCATTTGCATTCTAATGTGCTAATGTCCAGTTTACAACAGCCTTCCCACTTGGCATTTGTGAGCTTCTAAATCTGTCCATGTGATTTTTTTTTCCCCCCTTTGCTTTCTTTTACAGAGTTCTAAATGATACCATGTGGAAGAAAAATGGATTATTAGCCTGATGATTTCCAAAATGAGAAGGAACAGAGAAGTTCAACTCTGAAGGTAAACTAATATTTTCTTCAAGTAGAAGCAGGATATAACCTATTGGGAACCTTACCCGTTTGTTGGGGTTTTTTTAAAATATTTTCTTTAATATCCTGCAATTTGAAAACAATATAGCCTTTTGAAACTGTCAGTTAATCTGTTATCCCACACAGTCTATTCCCAGTAAACAAAAGCCCTCTTTATATCGAAGCACTTCCAATTCTCCATCTGTTAATGGTAATTTCCATATTATATGCTTCAGAAAAAAAATGTAATCATTACTCTCAAAAAAAAAAAAAGGCTATCTATAGTTTTTTAAAGAAAATTAATAATAACTTTTACCTCCCCAATATCAAAATATGCAATTCCAGAAAACTAAAAACTACTATTACCTGCCAGATATTCCTCTTGGTTCTCAGAATTCAGATCTGTTTTTAGATTAGTTGTGGTTACCTGTTGATAAAAACCCTCTTGACAACAAAAATGCTACACTCATTCATTAAACTGCTAGTTCAAAATATATGGACTACTACAACATTGAGTAGTATGCACTGAAGTACAAGATTCTAATTTCTTACATTTTTGTCTTTCAACAAAGATAACACCGCCTAAGTTCAGTTCTTTTTCTTAGGACTTCTTCATCTGTCTATAGTATTTTTGGCATTCTATAGCAGATCTCTCTTCATTACCCCTCTCTTTGTATAGGATCATTTATACATTTAGGTTTTTACACTAGATTCATTCAGCATTTGATAAAAACAAAAAATATTTAATACACATGGGATGTTCTGGAAAGTACTGGTCTGGCACAGCTTTGTACCCTAGTCTCCTTTTACTCACAGTAAAGCATTATTCAGAAGTCTCATTTCAAATTCAGGGGGTTCTGTTCCACACACTGCATGCAAACATAGCAGGATTCAAGTTTTTGTTTTTATAGGCCCAATCCTATATACACTGCAGCAAGCACCCACTTTTACCTATTGTCATTGTACATATCATTGACTTAACAAACACTGCTAAAGGAAGCTTAGGTTTCTAGAAGAAGGTAACAGAATTTTTCCTCAGACCTCGAAATACGTCTTTAAAAGCCTATTCTCCTCTAGACACAGAACTCCTGTCCCATAAGCATACTTTATAGAAGGCAAAGGAATGGAATGTACCAGAATGTAAAGATTGATTCTCTTACTATTAAAATGTTTTTAAGGTATTTTGCAGGTCCCATGAACAGTAACATCAGAGATAAATATCCTGCCTCTTTTCTCTGCTACTGCCGTATTTTTCAAGTGACTGCCTGTCAACCAGAAAACATACATAAAACAGATGGCACATTACAGAAATTTTGTAGCACCTTCACCAGATCTATTACAGAAGACAGCAAATTAATTAAAGAGCACTTCTACTATTTGCATATCTGCACACAAATGTCTCTAACATATTCACAGAATAAAAAGAACTACTAGTCCGCATGCAAATTGCAAATGCTTATAACTAAGAAAATATGTTGTCTGTGAGTAGCAGAAATAATGCAGGCTGGTTTCCCAAGAACTTGTGCTCTAAATGCCATTCGCTATCACCATAATAGATCCAGATTCCCTTTGATACCCACACAAGGAAAAGAGCTAAAGCTAATAAAAGCCATGCATGTGAAAGCACCAGTCAATACCAATCTGCCTTCTCAGTAGTGGTAATATCTGCGTCTCCTCTGCCTGGCTGCTAATTTTTGCTTACTTTATAGGTATATCTTAAAAAAAAAAAAAAGATAATCAATTAATTTATAGATATATCCTTAAAAATTCTCTTTTCTACATTGACATTACTTTTCAATTATCCTGTTATCACTTTTTTTCATACTTGGGTTAAACAGGTTTAAAAAAGATGACCTGAAAGACCAGTGTAAGACTGAAGGGTGACATTGCCTATCTTTTGATCATGTAAGCCTTTTTTTCCCCCAGCAAATAATCTAATAACCATTTTCAAAATTGCAAGGCATTGACGCACACCAAATTTCAAGTTTCCTTCCCTTTTCATTTCCATTTTAAACTTCATTATGCTAGAAATGGATATAAGAATCCTAAAATGGCAACACTTTCAGTTTTAACTCAGAGCTATTTAACAACAGAAGTACTTGCTGCACCTTAGCATAGTTACTAATAGGTTGTGCAATATCTGGGCAAACATGTCACAGTGGAAATTATTTTAAAAATTGAGTTAAAGCACAGTGGTATTTACAGCACACAAACAAACATATTTTCTTAGGTGTGAGCAGGGTCAGGCAACAGAAAACATATCACCCCCTCCACAGGTTCACATATTCTAACCTGAGAGCTATGCAAAAAAAGGTAACAAACATTTTATGTAAATGGAGCATCAAAAGAGCTAAAATAGCCACATGAAGATAGAAGCCTCTTTTATATGGATTTTATTTTTTCTTTTTTAAGTATAAAACTCCTTAAATTAGTAAAAAATAAGACTAACAAGTTCAAAACATTGTGCTGGTGAAATTAAGATGTACAGGATATGCCGTATCAGAGATAGTTAATACTTTTCATATAAGTCCAGATGCAAATGGTTTTTTTTACCCCATGAGAAAATTGCATTCCAAAAATAACTAGGGCCTTTTTAAGTCAGTGTTGTATCCTTTCCATTTACATAACCACTTAATTTCTACTGCCAAAAAACATATCATGAACAGCAACAGCTCCAAGAGAAGTAAAAGGAGCTGAGAGAGTCCTGATCACTTCACTGTTTGAGCTCATTTTCTCTTTTATCTTTGTAAAGTTTGTCACCAGAAATACAAAGCCTGAGGCACAAGACTTTGGAACAAGTTACAGAATGTATCCATTGGTGGGAAATTTTATTGTAAGAAGTAATGTGAAAATCTGATAGGAAACCAAAGGAAGAAAAGATGAAGCCTGCAGATCAAAGCAAGCACACTGTTGAGAGACCTATTTGAAATAAAAAAGCAAGCCAGTAATTTCAACTTCCTTAGTAAAATCCATTTTCATTGGGCATTCAGAGCTAGTCATAGTATTAAGATTAGCTGTAGTTTCAATTCATGCATCATAATTCACTCCCAAATATAAAATCTCCGCAGACAAGAACAAGAATACATTTATTTTATTCTGGTTATTTCAATTCACCAAAATCCCATACATAGCCTCTTTTTCACGCAACCAGCAAGAATGTTCTTGTGCTTTCTCTACCACATAAGTAACCACCAGCACAATGTATTTGTCCCTATTTCCTATGACCAGGTAAAGGCTGACATAGCAGACAACTTCATAGATTTTAAACACAAGACTGCAGTGATTAGTTTGACTCTGTCTATACATCTGCCCCTCACATGTGATGAATGTTTGCCACATCTGCTTTGGTTTTCACACAGTTTTTGTCATACACTAAGATATAGGGAAATTCTAAGTATATTTTTTCAAGAAAACAAAATTTAACATTCACCTTTATGAACATCCCATACCAAGCTCTTCAAACTGTGCTTTACTGGATCTCAGTGCAGAGCAAGTCTTCTCTCCCCTTCCCTCTATATGAAATGCTATGAAATTGCCAGAATGGTATCCTCCAAGATTGACACAGAAGTACTACTATAAAAAAAGGAGCTAATCTACTGGAAAAAACAGGATAAGAGAAAGGTTTAGGTGATCTAGTGAAAAACAAGGTGATCATAAACCAGAAATATAAGTTAGACATGTGAATCTCTTATTTTTTTCAAGAAAACACAGGGAAGCACTAAAGCCACCTGTAAGCCAGATGCAATGGAGGGCTACTGCAATGATAAATGAAAGACATCTCAGAGGAGGTGAAAAGAGCTTTCTTGATTAGCTTAGTAGAAAGAAAGCATTAGATGGCTGCTGCTGGTTTGTTTATATAAATACACCAGCAAAACAATCAGAGGGAGAAGAGATAAAGAATGGTGCTGCAAAAGAAAAGTAACAGTGAGAAAATCATAAGAAAGAGAAAGGAAATTTTCCAAGAGCTAGAGCGGTGAAACCTCACAAATAATCTTTCTGTAAAAACAATGAGGGCAAAAAAAGTGCACAGGCTGGTTCTTGATAGATTTAAAAATAGATTACATGACACAGGAATTGTTCCTGAACACAGAAGGCCTTCTCTGCCACAGTTGCTAGTGCTGTAACATTGATGTTAGAGCTTCTCTTAAGGCTATGAATTTCTAAGTTCCCCTCCCCTAGGTTTCTCACATTTTCTAACAGCAGTTACATGAGCCATTTTTCTCTATGTACCCATTTTTCTGTGTATCCATTAGTCTAGTGAGTTGTGCCTCTTTCAAATGATTTATCTTTAAAACATTTACAATGTTTTTGTGGCCTTAGGCTACAAATTCTGTACTGGGCTTTAATCCAATATTTTAGAAGCTTGAGTTTTAACTCAATCACACTGTCAGTGTGATCACTGCATTCATCAGGTGAACTTCAGAAGAAAAACATCAAGCCATTAAAGACATTCAGATCTTTGGAGATGTAACATTATCAATACTTCTAATAGTTTGTACTCCATAAAAAATTAAATTCCTCAAAGCTAGAAATACTAAATGCTTGATGGAGTGTTTCCCTCAGGCTTGTTACTTTTAATTTAAAATAAATAAGTTAGCGCTTTGGGGTTTTTCTGCAACAAATATATACAAGCAAGAAGTTTTTGTTGCTCCTCTTTTCATTGTAAAACTGTAAAAAATTCTAGGATGGGAAGGAAAAGCATAAAAGGTAAGCAGATCTAAGAGAGGAGAAAAGGAGAGTTAAAACAACAACAGAAGCAGATAATTACTTTTGAAGAGTAGTACCTCCTTTTAGACTTCTCCAAAATTATTATTTCTATCACAAATTAGAACAGCTGTACCAGATACCAAAAAGCATTCCTTTGAACTGCAGTCTTTACAAGGAAGTCTTGATTTTCAGCTTTGCTTTAGGGGATTTCTTTAGGGGATGTCTGAGAGTCTTTTCCATTACTGTAGAAAAACCCCAATATTCTTACATCCCTAATCTTAGTTTTCTTTTATTTTATTAGTTCCGGAACAGAACATGTTTAGTTTCTTAGCTAACAACATCTGAAACAATTCACAGCATTTATACAGGCCCAGTTTAACTGCTTACATGGATTCTTGGTTGTAATGTACACTAATCAAGTCTACAATCAATCTCAGCTCAATGCACTTTTCAATATGACAAAGTATGCCTACGCTAGATGCTAACACATTTCACATCTCCCAGCTTGATTAAGAAACACAAGCATCACAAGAAAAACTATACTTCATTTTCCTAATGACACATTCTATCTATAAACACTTCATTTCTTATCTAAAGCATTACAGCGACCTCTCCATTTTCTCTGTGCCCAAAACACAAACATCTCATTATGGACCTGTGAACCCAGGTTTGCATCATTATTGCTATGGTAACTCTGACGGAACAGGTAAATCAATTTATCAATTTAAATGCATTATTTATGCATCATCAATTAATGGCAGAATTTTAAAAAGCATGCTACATTATGGCATGCAACAACACTCCTCTTTGCATTGCTGCACAGCCAAATGCATACAGACCTGCTGATACTTTGATAATCCTCCAGGATCAATCCACAGACCCCAGGCCCTCAGTGTCTTGTCTTCCCTCTGCTCATATTTCATAGAGCCCCAGACACCAGAAATCATCCTCAAGGAGCTTGAGGTATTTTCCACACAGTTCAACATAGTCTGCCAAATTCTGTTCAAAGAGCACATAGTAAAAAAGGACAGGGGAGAACAAGCTACGTTGTTTGGTGTTATTCACCTTATTGTCTAGCACACGAAGTATCTAAAACTCCATCATAGCAGAAGGCAACAACTCCAAACTTGAGGATTCCCCTAGTCATTGTAGATGTCATTGGAGAAGATGCCTCCCCTGAATCCAGACCTACAACCACACATTACATGACTTCCACAGAAGGACAGTATGAATCTTAGACTACAAAAAGGGGCAAGTGAAGCACAAAGACCAGGCATGGAGCTGGAGGAGATCCAGGATCAGACTACAAAGCCAGATGTCTTGCTGAGTATTTTGGGTTCACCTTCCAAGTTCAAGTGAAATCAAATAAAGCTTATACACAGTACTGAACCAAGGGAGTGACGCAAGCTGAGGGTAACAGAAATGAGGAGGAAGCAGTGCTGACAATACCAAATGTGTTAATGAGCTAATAACACTGCAGAAATCCCAGTGAAAACCAAGCCCTATGCAGCTGCAAGATTTCAGAGCCTGAAGGTGTAATGATAGCAAAATAATGCCAGCCAGGACATAAACATGTACTGCAGACAAACAACTTCACCATGGGCAAGGACTTGAAGAAAAAAACCAAAACCAAAACACTCAACCAAAAAAAAAGAAAAAACCCCCAAAAACCAATAAATAAAAAACAACCCCCCAAAAAAACCCAAATGACACGAACAAAACAAAATCTACAAAAAACCAAACCAAACAACCAAAAAACACAAACAAACAAAAAAAAAAACCCCACCCAAACAAACTAACCCCACCATTCCCTCCTTTATTTTCTATGCAAAATTAGCACATGGGCCCAGTCTGGTGTACCTGCCCTTTTCGTTTGCATGCTAATAATCACCTGGGACAGAAGAGCCTCCTGTAAGCAAGTACACAATAACAATTTGTTTAGCACAGCTCTATATATGCAAAGCTCAGAACTGAAGCCCCGTAAGCACTATACTGAGCTATAAAAAGCAATGTTATCTTCTAGTAGCAGAGATGGTGAAAAGATGTTGAGATTAAAATTCAGTTGTAGCTATCTCTTTAGTAAGGATGTCCATTGATGCAAAAGAATCTTTAAACTATTCTCTTTAATCATTAGAAGATTAAATCTTTAAACAAATCAGTATGCTTTAATAATGTAAAATGAGGATGGGTTAAAAATAAAATTAAATAAAAATGCTCACATATTTAGCATAAATACATTAAAATCTAAACAGTATTAATCTATTTTACATTAACTACTTTACCCCAAATCTAGGTTTTATTAAGTAAATTATATCCATATGTTTACAAATTTCAATTCACTGAATGTGAATTCTTGATAGTTTATGGCAAAATTCCTCATGGAAGTAGAAAAAACAGTATTAGCAAAAGTGCCTGCAATGAATCTCAAAACCAGGACAATTCCTCTTTGTCTGAAACATTATTTTCTTTAGGTATCTTTTGTACTAGTACTCTTCAGCTTCCTTAAAACCAGTAGTAGTATAAACTACATTGTTTCAAAATAGAAACACTTTAAGGAGAAATTTTTAATTCTAACTAGAAGAAAACGAAAACGAAGAAGTGGTCAAGAAAAACAGGGTGCATTAAATATAAATCCTACAGCTCGTTTAAAAAGCAACTACTACCATATAATTTTCTTTTTACAATCAACTTTTCATTATCAAAAGCAGAAGAATACCTTGGATAATGGAGGAACAAACATCCACAGCCAGTCATTGCTGAGCATGTAACATAATGCACCAAACAACACAGCCCATTCGGGTTCACCGGGTTCAACCCAGGCTATCGCTCACTGGTAGGTCTTACTTGCCTAGATGCAGCTCAGGACATGAACTTAATTAATTGTCAAGAGCTCAGTTTGAACTGATGAGCCCTGCTGAATCAAGACCATAAGGCAGAGATGCCACATTAAGACCAACAGCACCAGACTGGATACAGCAGGACTAGCACTGAGGCACATGTATTAAATCCTGATCAACCTCCACTGACTTTATACACTCTAATGCCACTATATAAGTCAAGTCAGGAAATACCAAGACAGATATACCTAAGCTGACTTTACATGGTGCCAACTCAGCCATGGCAGGGTTTATTAGGTCAGGCTTGGAGCAGTGTAAAGACATGTGAAGTACCCTCAAGCTCTTGGAAGAAATACAGTCACATCCACACAAAGCTGATCTAGTCACCCCATTTCAGATTTTTGCTGGATTCCCAAGGTTCTGCAATTACAAGAAGCAGTGAGACACTGTGTTTCTTTACCATGATCTAGAAATGTACCACAAGTCTTTGCACAACGCTGAGCTGCCACTTTGAAACAGGTAAGAGATCTAGCTACATTCATCCCTGAACAACTACCTCTATCAAACCTTACAGAGGAAAGTGCAGGTTCTAAAACCCAGGATTTTAAATACTGTTTATAGTTAGTTCACTTCTGTCTCTACCGGTGGCAGTGGAGAAGACCTCAGAAGAGCAAGTTCCACTTAGGTGCCACAGGATGGAGATGACCTCTCACCAGAAAGCCTATCTTTTATGAAACAAAGAACTCTAAAAGAAACAAAGATTTACTCCTTACCTCCAATCTCCAACTCCAAGAAAATGAAAGATTTTTAACTTTTTCCCAATGTTTTGCTTATTTTAACGTTACATGTACAAGATGTGCCTATACTATAAGAATCCGGAGCTGACCACGTTTCAGCAAACTGGTTCCTAGAACTGACATTGATTCCTTCGTCCCATCATTCATCTGTTTCTACATCTGTTCGTAATGGTTCTGAATCAACTCTGAAAATGTAAACCAATGTCTCTTGTAATTTCTTCCAACTGGGAGGTCCCGGAAAAGCTTTAAATAGTTGGAACTGAGCCAAATATCTCAGTGAGCTATGAGAAATCTGAACATCAGTTAAAAAGCTAAATGTTTATAGCTTTACCATCCATCACTCATTCAACTAATTATTAAAATTACAATCTCAAATGATTCCAGAGTACTAGAAGTCATGCTTCAACCACCACCTGAAATATAAGCTCCACCAAACCCGACAGGCAGAAAATAAAAATATGGTCACTAAAAATATGCTAAGAAATTTTAACAGGAGTAAGCTTCACAATTGTGTACCTGAGTTGCAATGTTCAACTGAGTTGCAACATTTACCATCACCACCAGCAACTCCAGTAATACCACCATCTCCGTCAACTACGTTTCATTTGTCTCAAACAGATGCCAGATTTGTAGTCCAAGATTTGCAGATCCAATTACTGGGTTATTGATGCCTCCTCTCCAGACCCCTAGCAATCTTGCTGGGTTTTGTGATCATAACTGTACTATAGAGGATACAGTTCATCAGCAAGGAAAAAAAAATAAAAATCAGCAGCTGGAGGAACAAGCTGAAAAACTGCAGAAGCTGCTCAAGACAGTGCAACAGTGATGCTGGCATCAGAAAAGATAAATGGAAAAACTCAGGAAGATCATTCAGTTTCAGAAATAAAAAGACATATTGGCAGGAAAAGGCTATGTGATTCTGCCTGATGGCTATTCTGCAGTTGTAGAAGTACCTTTCAAGAAGTCACAAACATCAGTTTTCACTTTTCTAGGCCAAGAAATTCAGTTAACAACTAAATGCCTATGGAGTCTCGACGGAGTCTATGGAATCTAACTAAATGACTATGGAGTCTTGATTGCCAGTCCTTGATTTCAGGTCCTGATTACAGGGGGAAAATACCAGCATTATTTCAGTTTACTGTTCATTCTCTTTCTTGAATCTTGCTATGCTCTTACAATCAAGTATTTTAAAACAACAATTTTAACTGACAAATCATGAATTGCAATTAAAATATTTTTTTAGTTTAAAAATTGTGTACTTTAACTGTAGGTCTTCAGCCCAGTGTGTGAGACAGTAAATAGGAGTGCTTTCTAGCCCTGTACAACCCTCATCTGACAGGAGCCCGGAGAGCTCTAGTCCAGTTTTTCCTCCTATGAATGTTCCTCCATGTTTTCAAGCATGTTCACTCCTAACTTTCTATCTGTACTCCATTCTTTTTAAGTCACTGAATTTTAGCCATGCTCAAAATTGCATTCCTTATTAGTTACAACAATATTAAAATTACTGTTGCCGTAAGTAGCCTAGATTATTTCTCCTGTTTGTTTTAGCTACCTACACATGATTTTTGTCACAGCGATTTTGCACACTTCACCTAACTTGTCTTTCAGAGACTCAGACATTTCTATTCCAAAACACCTTTGCAAGGTACAAAGGTTGTCATCTTACTGCTGTCCCTGTTTGTTTAATGTGAATAAATACATCATCTTCTTTTCCTCTCTGAACAGAAAAAAATATATCCTCTGGAGATAATCTTGTCACACTAATATTTGACTGTTTATTCTTCACTATTAATTCCCTCTCTTGGCCAATTCCAAATCTTTAACAATATTTAAGCCTACAGCAAGCAACAAAATGGGAGAAATCTTTGAAACCTATACAGCCTGTCATCTCTCATATGTTTGCTTATACAGGCAATGAATCAAATCAATCAATCAGCTGTCATGACCATACCAAGAAATTCTGGCATCTGTAGGAGAATGACACCCCATATGAACACTTGCTCCTCTCCGTTTAAATTTCTTGCAAGTCAAAAGAAACCCAGCGGTCGCCACTTTGTAACATGGCAAAGTGGAGCATCCTGCCAAGGGCTCTCCCTTGGCAGCTTCTGCCCTAAGTACCCAGCCAAGGCAAGTCCTGGAAATGAGATAAACAGAACAGCAGAAGAATACTGAGAGGTTCCCATTGACAGAGCCCACAAAGACGGTATTCCCTGGCAATAGTAGACCTCTCCTGCCTGAGTCACCAGCTTTAGTCTCTCTGCCTGCTGGCATTCTACAGCACTTGGCATTACAGACTCTGACATTCAGTCTCAGGCTGTGTACGCGTGTGGGTGTCTCAAAAAGGCTAAATGGGTTATGATCCATGGTCTGGGCTCATTTCTTGCCACTCTTACAGCCCTATCTACACTAAATTGCTTTTGTGGCCCTCCTGAAACTCCAAGTCATATATGTTTTTCTTATTTGCTCCAAGTCCTCCCTGTTCGATCAACAGTGAGAAGAGGGATGAGAATGATACGATGATTATGTACTGCACCATTAGTGATCCTCATGGTTCACAAATGACCAACAAAAATAGATGCAAATGGTATATGCCATTGAAGTTTGGTCACTACAGAATTGCTTTTGTTCTTACTGAAGCACTTGAGCTGTGGTGTTTTAAACCAGGCTTTTGAAGATTACAAAAAATAGGAATGGATATCAATGTTATTTTAATTGGGAAAGAAGGAAACACTTCTTTGCCAAACTTTTCCTTTTTTCAGGTATTTTAAGATCTACAATATTAAAAAATTCCCTTTTAAACGAGCTGTTGAGTGGATGGCAAACTGAATGCATCACACAATTTACTACTTCATTCTGGAATTCCTCTCCTTGAAGGGAGTACTATTAAAAAAAAATTAAAAAAAAAAAAAAAAAATTAAAATTTATAGGTATGCCTGGTATGCACGTTTGGTATGCAGCTTTCCTGAATTCTACTAATGACTTCTGTGTATTTACAGATGTATATTAAGATATCAGAACAGATATTGTAAACCAATTGTGCTAATTTTTTGCAAATGACTCTCATTCTCTTCTCATCAAATGAGAATTAATACTTCTCATCATTGGGGATTTTTTTTTTTTTTTGGTACTATTGATTGCAGAAATCCTAAAATAGTGATTGCTGTTCAGATTTACAATAAATCCTAATTTAATTTTTTTTCACAAAATACTAACTTTTCCAAAGAAAGTCCTTTGTATTCTACCCTTTTTTTTTTAAATTTATATTACAGACACACATATGATTTATATATAAAATCATATATGTATAAATGTCATATGTGCAAATATATAAAATATATATTTTAGCCATAAGCATTTTTTGTGTATATTATACATATCTACATGCACACATGTATAAAATTTGTTTTGGTCGAATACTGGAAAAGGCTGCCCAGCAAGGTTGTGGACTCTCCATCTTTGGAAGTATTCAAGACTCTGGTGGTTCCCCTGACAAGGCTGATCTTATTAAACTTGCTTTGTACTGGGGACTGGTCTAGTTGGCCTTCACAGCTCCCCTTCCAATCTAAATTATTCTGTGATTCTATAAAAAGGCTTCTGTTTCATATTTTAAAATTTTACTTGTCATGGCTTTAATGTAAAAACTTGGCTTCCAAAACAGAGAAAAGGCCATTGACAGTAGATGCCATTAACATGAGTAGCCTCCTAGTTACATTCTGGACGAGAAGCAGCAAGCTGAAAACTCATACTAATGTCCTATTAAAATAATTTGTAAGACCTGCTTGCCAGCAGAAGCATTGCCTTCCTTTTACGGTTGCTGGTTTTAGGCAACCATTACATTTTACATTACTATAGTGTCACAAACTAAGCACGAAGACTTACAGAATGAAAATACGGAAATATTGCCAGATGTTAAAAACAGATGAATGATAACATGCCACATAAATTAAGATTCTATAAATAGCAGTGCTTTCATTAGAATACATAAGAAAACATCCTTAATGTACTTTGCATCTTATTCAGTACATTTATTTAAAATAATTACGAATCAAAAACTCTTGTATAGTGACAGAAAATTCAGGATTGTTGAGAATTCCCTAGTGACTGGATTGCCCACCACTGGAAAGATTTTCAAACACCAAGATATTTTTCACTGAAAAACAAACATCAGCAGAGGCAGGGTTATAAAATATTCTCCTCTGAAGAGGCAGAATCAGGCTGGGATATGTTTTAAAGGAGTATCTAAACTCTTCTTGCACAGCAGGACATACACCCTTCTGCTACTCCTTAGCTTGCAAAGATCATAAATATTTGAAGTTACTTTTGTTGTGAAGAAACAGCACTTTGTGGCACAGCCAGTTCATTTGCTAACATTTCACCAGGCAGATAGATAGCACTTTTGCTCTTCACAGTACAGAATAGTTTTAAATGCAACTAAACATCATAGTCAGATGTTAACCATGTCACAGTGAGGGCTTTTTCACTACAAAAACAACAATGTCAACAACAAAGATGTGCTTTATGACCTATATTTTGGTGTGCTTTGTGTTTTCTGTTCAAGCCTATTTGCAGCACCCTAACCCATGAGGGGATTTAAGGTTTCCCTGCTCTGAAAGTTGATAAGCCACAGAGAGGTGACCAGCAGGACCATCAGCTGACACATGTAGCCCATGTAATGAAGCACCTAAGAAAAGACAGCACTGCACGGAGAATGCAGAAGTGTCCAGAATCAAAAAAGATGATGAAAGATATTGGGGATTAAGATGGTGATGGGCTACAGCCATCTTAGCTGAGCTGTCCCTCCTCCCCTCATCAGTAAAATCTTTATTTCCTTTAACCATGCAAGATCACACAAAATTTGTATCAATTCTGAAGTTTGCAGATTCATAAAAATATTAGCATGGTGGCTCTCATTGGTGACATACCCAGGTAATATCCTGCTTCCAGCAGTAGATAGTGAGAGACAATGGAAAAAAAGGTGCAGGATGAGGCTTTAAAATTATCTGCCTCATGTGAAAGCTCTTTCTACTAGTTAGATATTGTCCTAACTGAAGCATTTTTAAGTCTTCTGATACCTTCTTAGAATCAGCTACAATATTTTAAAATTCCAGAGTTAGATACAAATACCAAAACTCTCTTCAAATTTTGCTAGATTCGAGTATCCCTGCAGAGCAACTGCCTCATTGCTTTACAGGCCACCTCACATGCGATTATGTCATGGTGCCACTCAACAAAGACACACTAGCACAGAATAAGGTAGGTCTGGCATCTGAGGGAGACGGGTCAGGAGACAGAGGAGCTGAACAAGACGACCTCCAGAGGTCGTTTCCAACCTCGGGCTTTCTGTGACTCCGTGAGCAGCATCAGCTGCTACCAGTAATTCTGGCTGACACAGTTTTAGGACATGTGCTTGATTACAAGACACTGCTCATTAGTTCTGAATACCAACATTTTGAATGGACTTATGGGAGCCAACAGACTGCTCTGCAGAATTTCTGTAATGCAGTTATACTTACGAGCAACTAAATTCTCCTCCTTTCTCATTTTGTCTTGAAAAATTTGAAATCTGAACAACTTAATATTTCTTCCCCACATTAGTTCTTACCTGTGCTGGCACAGAAGGTCTATGAAATTCTATCTAACCAGATAAGATGGCATTACAACTCAGGTGGGGGGATGAAAAATCCCAACACTTAAATGGCAGTGGTGCAGAATACTGCTTTTTGTCATTCCATGAAATGCTGGGCTTAATTTGGGCTTTCTCCTGTAGTCTTGAGAAACACAGGTTTGAAGAAAACCATAACCATCCCTGAAAGTGTCCAAAACCTGTGTAGATGAGGCCCTCAGTGATATGGGGTTAGTGGTGGTCTTGGCAGTCCTGGGGTAATGGTTGGACTTGATGGTCTTAAAGGTCTTTTCCAACCTAGTTGATTCTATGAAAACAATAATTAAAAAAAAAAACCAAAACAAAACTACAAGTATGTGTGCAGAGAACCCTAATCCTTTTAATACACCTAGATACGCATTAGAAGTAATCACCTTTAGACTTCGACAGAAAATGCTAAGTACCCTAAAAAAAAAAATAAAAATCTTAATGTCTTAGTTAAAACTATCAACATAATCACTATTAAACAACTAAAGCTTACATTTGCAACTTCACCAATTCATTAAGGAATGCCGTTTTGCTCCTCCGAAGAATTGTTCCATGAGTATGGAGCACGTAACAACTAAACTTTTAAAAGTGTCAACATTTATAAATTAAGAAAGTACATAAAGCCTTCAGCATTGCTGTGACAGAAAAACTGTGACTGCCAGACATACACACTAAACACAACGGGTTTTAAATTCTTCAGAAAAGATGACTGCTTTTACCTATACAAATTACTTAAATGCTGTCCATCCATCTCTGTGCCCATCTCCCTTCTCCCCTTCCCTCAGGTTCCCTTCCAAATACTGTTTTTTTAACCTGATGACCAACTTCAAGTGAATTTTACAAAATTGGAGATGTCAAAGCTTGTAAGTTATTACAGAAAATTAGAGACATCAGAGATACTAAGATATAAAGAACAGGAAAAATCAGTGCCCTCACAAGATAAGGCTCTTATCTGTTCTAGTCTTTCAGGAGCCACTCAATCAAGCAACACACACATAGCCTTCAACTCCAGGATGAATCTGGAGTTATCTACCATGTGACCATGTGTCACCACTTTTCAGCTTTCCAGTGTATTTATAATTCAGTATTTGACTAGTTCCAAATGAAGTAATACTTAGAACAATGAGAAACAATTAAGCAAACAGAAAACACTGAAAACCAAGAATTATTTCTAATGTTCACTATCCCAAAACATGTTGACATAATTATGAACATCAATGTTGGAAATATTTAATGTATTAAGATTCAGTAATGTATTAAAAAAAAAAACAAACCACAGTATTAAAATAAGTATCATTCAAAGGGAAGTCAAAATGTGATGAGGAAAGTTCTAAACTGAGAGACAAGCAGTGCTATTTTGGGAAGTGAACAGATGGCTACAGAAGAGCAGACCCAGAAATCAAGAACAACATAGGGAGTCAGAGCAGGGCAGGCTGGAAAGCGGTATAGGTGGAGAACTAGTGTTCTTATTTTACCACATACACTTTCTGACAAGCTCATGATACTATGAATCTACAACAGAAAAGATATGAATTACATTTCCAGTTATGTTAGTGACTTGAAGAGAAGTTTTGACATTTTTTTTCCCCTCTCTGTAGACACACTCACAGACGAGCATATAGAATATGTCAGTACTTTGCAAAACTTCATAAACTTTTTCTACCATGCTAGAAATAACAGGGAAACTAAAAATTAGGGTCCAAAAATGCACATTATTTGCTTTAAAACACTTCTATATAAATATTTGTATATAAAAATTTTAAAGAATTTGCTAAAGCCAAAACTGTACACACAACCTTTTTAAAGAATACCAAATTTTTGGCCCGCTGTCACATCTGTATATAGACCTTTAAAATTTGTAAAAGCTAGGAAAATCAATTAAATGTCAAAAAAATCTGTCTCAATAATCTCATCTCAGCAGCACTTCCTCTTCTTCCCAAATACAAGATGCACCCATGGCTTCAGCTTTAGAGTATGGGATATCTCAAAGGATGTAATTTAAAATTTTTGTTAATTCAAATTTACTTTTCCCTGGGAAAGACAACAATCTTTGTTGTTTTGTGTTGGTTATTACTGTAACCTTAACAATAATTTCTTTGTTCATACCTGTAAAGTGGAAACAAGAAGTATTTTAAATGTTGTATTAGGATGAAGAAAGTTCTTATGGAAAACCAGTAGGTCTTGGTTTCAGGGACAAGCTGGCTGGCTCATTTCTCCAGCCTTTTGAAGTGATTCTGGGTGGCAGCACGACTCTCTAACATACCAGCCAGTCATCCCAGTTTTCTGTCATCTGCAAACATGCTGCCATCATCAGGATCATTAATGGCAATGTTAAAGACGACTGGACCCAGCACTGACCCCTGGGGTCAGTGACCATTAGTCACTGGCCTCCAGCACGACTTGATACCACTGATCACTACCCTCTGGGCCTGGCCCAGACAACAGCTTCTGTGTTTCCATTTTAACTTTGGAGAGGAGAGGTTTTACAAATCTTCAGGTGTCCTCTAAAAGGTCTTCCTTATTTTCTTTCTTTCTTTTTTTAAAAAGAACAGAAACAAAATCAAAATCTCACATAACTTCAGTACAGAATGGAAGAGACATAAGAAATTTAATCAAACAAATGTTTTTAGGTGACTAAATGGAAAATAGTTTCTGGCACACAGATCCAAAATCACTAATCCGCAGTTTGTGATCAGTAAATAATAAACCAAACCTATAATCTGGAAAATAGACAATCAAAGCTCTGTGTGAGGCAGAAGGAAGTTATGAAGCCTACATAGTTTTTGAAATATGTCTTCTGACATTGACTGTCTAGAGTATCACATACTCTACAGAGAAGAAGGAGGGTTCTCCCTTACGATTCTGATGAAGTTTTATTATTTAAAAAATGAGCATGTAATGACAAGCTAAAAGATTATATTTTTGCCCTGATACACACTGTAGTTCTTAATCAGTACATAAAAGATTAAACTAGCTCCCTGCTGGTAATGTAAAAATCAAACAGAAAAGGTTAACAAATGTATGTGAACACCTATACAAATATGCTTTACTCATACTTAGAGCTGGCCAGACATAAATCAGACCTCCACCAAAAAAACAGCGAGATCCACTGATGTGGTGATGCAGCCGAGCTGAGCTGACAGGTCTGCTAAGGTCAGCTCTAGAACTGAACTATCATATTAACACAGACATCAGCTACCTAGACTGAAGTATGGGCACAGCAACTCAAGCGTGTATACAAATAAAAACTTAAATATATCCAGTACAAATATTCAGAATTAGAGTGACACTAATCAGATACTTGCTTCATAGTCCTAAAGAAATGCTATATTTTTCCCATCCAAGAATCTTGTTATGCAACAAAGCATTTCTTTTTGCCTTGTAGAAACAAAGAATATGTTTATCTCAGCCTTGTGATTTCAGTAGCACATCCGTACTTGGAAAGAATGAAAACCACCTCTACTTACTATGCGCCTATGCATTTTCAGAGTTTTATGGGTTTCCTGACTACCAGCCTGTTTCCTTTGTTTTTAAGTATAGAGCTGTAAGGAAAAAAAAAAAAAAAGGTTTACTTCTTCAGAATACTTATCAGAATTACCACGCTTTCGACATTTCTTGATGCTGTGGTTAGTTGAAAAGCCAATACTATATACAGCACAAGTAATTAAAAAGCTCTTATTGTGGGTATTGGCAGGCAGTCCTGTGGGAGACAGCTGTGCTCAGCATCCCAGCTGATGCCCCTAAGCAGACGGCAGCAGACAGTGCTGGAAAGACACCATTCTGAGACCAAACCCAACAAAATTCTGCTGTTAAGCAGAGCTAAAAGAAAGTGCTATGCCAAGGAGACAGCTTTTGGCTTTTCCCATTTATTTTTGGAGGGCTCCTCAGCCTGTAGGGCCAAAGGCAAGGTGATTGCAGCATGCTGTGATGCCAGACACCCTGGGAAGCCTGAAATCATTAAAACACTCCTTTACACAGAAGGAGAAGAGAGGAGTGAGTACAAACTCTAAGCTGAAAAAAGAAAAAAAATCCTCATTGTATAACATCTCGATTACTGTACCTCCTAGTCACCTTCCAAAACACAATTAAGTGACATGCTTTAGATTCTCCCTCTTTTAATCCACATTTCCCTTTTTCTCCTCAGATGTTATGTGGTTTTAACTATTTTTTAAGACTGCCATGCTCCTCGTATCCCTCATTGCAAAGGAAAGAAAAAATGCCTTCCAGCTGAAACAGAGAATGGAGATGTTCATCTTTGCTGCTCTCTCATTTGAGATGGTGCTTCATGGTCTTGGACAAGCACCAGAGAAAAGCCTAGTGTGCGAATATGTTTAATCCTTGCTGTACATATTCCACTGTGTCAAAGGATCAGTTATCAACCTAAACTTCAAGTGACAAGCCAGGTATTCTTAATTCACTCCATCTAGCACGGTCATGCAGTTAAGACCCCAAATATGATTTTTTATTTGGAGACTTGTATAGAGAATAGATAGAAAAGAATGACTGTCCCTCACAGACTTCACTGCATTATTAAAACATTTTAAAGCAATCTTTCTTAAAGGCAAATATCTAACTTGCCCAGGTATTATTAATGCAATCTTGTTATTTAGCTGAAAGGCAATGAATCCCATAAAAGCCACATCACTGGTTGTCAGGACTGAGCAGACTTCTTACCAGGGGGATATGCTAGACAACATTAACAGAAGACAGCAACATAGAAATAAGAAATAAAATAAGAAATGCTAATACTTCCAACCTCGAATGCTTAATGAGTGCTATACATAGAATTCAATCGATAGCACCTCTCTGTTCCAGATGCAGGCTCCCAAAAGTTTTTGCCTCTTGCTAACTTTTGTATTACCACCTTTTAAGCACTCCTTTAACCTGCTGCTGGTTTTCTGTAATTTGATCTCCATCATAATGAGTCGGCTGTTTTCTAAAAATGTGAGGTAAAGAAAGAGGAGAAGAACTGGAGATCAGTGCTGCGACACTGAAATAGTTGCATAACAGACAAAAAAAATGCCATAGCAGTGGCTGGGATTTGATTGATAGATATGTTTCAGAAATATCTTTAATTAAAAAAATTTGCGAGGAGTGAAATATTGCCCCATACTGCTTGAAGAGCAGAAGTAGCCACATTTCACTAGGACTTTAAATTCACCAGAGCTTTCAGAAGCACAAATTCTCAAAAACAGTCTAGAAAAGACAAGATGGAAAACACTTATTTCAGTTACCTCCTGCCTAGATTAATGCACATGTAATGAAGGCAGCACAACTGTCCTTAAGCTAGACGCCTTACGAACAGCTCCAAGGATCAGACACTAAAATAAAACAAACCGGATGAGCTACACCACACAGTCACTGACCTGGTACTCTTTTTATTTTGGATTAAGTTGCCAAAGTGGCAGACAAATTTTGTCTAAATCTGTATTAAGTTAGAAATAGTATGTATACCTGTAGACAGGCCTGAAGTTATTGCATCTGTTCACAGCTGTATCCAAGTAGCACCATGGGAAAGTTAACACTGAAAGGCCAACAGAGTCTTTTTTATCCTCTTACTAATAAATGTCTAACCTACTGCAAAATTAAAATCTCAAAACACATTAAAGTTGGCTAGTTGTACCAAGATCTGCACTTGGAAAATGATCATTGAGTCTTCTCCCCTCTACATATCCCCCTCATTAGCCCCACAGAACAGATTGTCCTATTGCCCATGCAAAGGGAAACGCTGTATTGGAAGCCTTGGGGAAAACATTGTCCTTGAGGATTTAAGGATCTTAAGCTCACCGTACATACTCTCTTGGGCCTTGCGCTTAGTTAAGGCTTGACAAGCGCCATAAGTCAGCATGAGTAACGCTGCAAGGGAACCTGCTGGCATGCCCCAGGTGGCACCAGTGGACACTATGAGAGAGATGCCATTCCAGGCTCTCAAGAGAGGAGAAATTACTGTCTGTTACCCAAAATAAAAGGTATCACAGGAGGGAAGAGGAACCTCTTCACAGACAGCATCTGCACAGCATGCTATTGGGAAACCCACCTGGGATCCGTCTGATGCTGAATGAACATGAGGTTTCAGCCTCTGAAGGGACATAAGATTTAATCATTACCTATATTCCTCTTTTTATTCTTTCTTATTACAATGGGTATTTTGTTGGCTGGCCTTTCTTCCTGAGATCCAGAGAGAACCCCGCACCATCTCTTGGGTAAATCCAAGACTTCACAGCCCGAATTCCAACAGGCATTCCATTCTCCTATAAAGCCACATGTGGCAAACAGTTACTCTTGAGAGTAATCTGAAAGATGTGTTAAACCCTGAAATCGAGTTGTTTATTCAATCCTCTGAAACTAATTGGAGACAATTCGGGATTACAAACAAATATAGTTCTCTTTACTTAAGAATGCTCATCAGAAGATCCGAATCACCTACCATTACAGCAAAAAATCCGAAATATTGGTGGAAGAGAGGGATCGGCACCTTTATTTAATAGTAATAGAAAATTGGAATACAAAAGACACAAAAGACATATCATTTCACCAGAGCAGCAGTTGTAAAAGCAAAGGGCAAATCTCAGATTAGAGTTTTGGGATTTACAGGTTCTTCAAAAACTAAGGTGTCAGCACTAACATTGCATGTTCAAACCTGACAGAAATAAAATCTGCAACAGGAGCTATGGTTACAACCTGTGTCACGAAAGGCACTGGAATACAATTTCCTGGAAAATAATCAATACTTACAGTGGTAAAGGGGTAAAAAATAATCAAAAGGAAAAACAGCGGCAGTAAGCAACTTCCTGGAGATAGAGGAGAGGCAGGAAAAAGAAGTAAAAAGTAGGTAAATCAACACCAGAGGCTGTTTTTGCAAAGAAAACTCTCTTCTAAAGCTCCTCATCTTAAAATAACATCGGAGCTGTTTTCCTCACTCATACTGTATATGAACAACAACACTTATAATCTTCATTTACATGAAATATTCCACTGAAGTCAATGGTAACTGCTTTATTTCTCTCTGTAAGGTGACTCACAAAACCCAGTATTACAGGTTGATATCTAAGATTACTCAAAAAGGGACTAAGGATTCACACAGCCACACCTTCACCAGTGCAGTAGAAATGAAAACGTTGCACTTTTGTATTGTTTTTCTCTTCTGATTCTAGTCTTTTTTTCTTAGAACTTGGGAGGAAAAAAGGGGCTGGAGGTTTCCAATCTCTCATTTGGAATCATTGGAATACACATTAGTGTATTGTACATCCACCACCATAGCACTGCGTCACCGCTCAGTCTGTTATCATCCAGGCAATAGGCATTGTCCTCAACTAAAAATCCTGAATGACAGAACAAGTCACAGACAAAGCCTGAACCGATGGTAACAAAATGTAATTTTTCTTAAGGCATGACTAAAATAGCGTATGATTGGTTCAGAAGTGGAGGTTAACTCAAGTTAGCGTGAAGTGTAAATGTAAAATAAAACAGTGGATAAACTATCAGCAAAAAAGGATTCTTACTGCATTGATAGTCGATTGTCTAGTAAAAATTGAATGGAGTAGAAAGTCTAACCAATTGGCACATATTAATGTCAGCCAAAACCTGCAAAATACTGCAGGCAAAGTCAGTCCTGCCTATCTGTTCTGAAAAAGTACAAAACGCTTCTTTCAGGAATTCCTAATTCCTCCTCTCCCCTCCCTACCCACTGCCAATTGCTTCTTCTGCTGGTACTTTCTTGCCTAAGGGGCATCATGAAGAAGGTGAAGGAATGAATACATTCGGACCCACTCCCCAAATAACCAGTCAAAATCTTGACTGTGTACACTGCAAGTAGCCTGCTTCAGAGCAACACCCAAGCCACAGCTTGTGCAGTTTGAACCCACGTGAGGAAGGAAATTCCAATATTTCCATTTATTGCAGTGAGTATAACACTCGATGTTTAGTAGTCAGTGTAGTAACACTGAACAACCAGTAGAAGAACTAAACCAATCCAATATTTAATAAACTTATTATACTCATTTAATTTAAAATGATTTATCATCTTTCTGTTTTCAGAACAATGGGGTTTGAATGCAGAAGACAT
Source organism: Strigops habroptila (assembly GCF_004027225.2). Classification (NCBI taxonomy): domain Eukaryota; kingdom Metazoa; phylum Chordata; class Aves; order Psittaciformes; family Psittacidae; genus Strigops; species Strigops habroptila. Next base: position 46,249,642 of record NC_046358.1, on the reverse strand, counting down.
CACAGAAAAAAAAACCTAACTCCAACATGCAGCTTTTTTAGTTCCTGTTGAAGATACTGCATAACTTCAGGTATATCCTAAACTTTGAGCAATCCAAATATGCATTACAGGGAAAGGAGGTGCAAGAGCAACAGAAGTTCAAAACATGCCTTTGTTTTAATGGCAGTGGTAGATAATTGCCACAAGTCCTTTACTCACAGGCTCATACTGTGAATTAAAGCTATTCAGTTTTCTGAATACTCAGTGAAATACTCCGTGTTTGTAATAAATCTGATTTTGATGAAATTAACACATTTTTCTAAGCTTTGACAAAATTTATCTTTTTGATTTATACTAGGATACAAACTTGGGGGAAAAAAAAAAAAAGAGCCTGTTGTGCAATACTTTGAAAAACTTCTGCAGAAGTAAGATATCTACGTGTATTATTGCATACCTCTCTGCCTCTGTTACCGTGAGGCCTACTTCATTATATATGGCAGTGATTCTGCAAGAAATAACAAGAAGGGAAAATTATTTCAAATACGTATTCCATGTCTAGTAATCATCCCAGAAGAGAGCATACAGTTATGAGAGCTACATCAGGGAAGTGAAAAAGATAATTTCTTCCTAACCTTAAAATACAAAATGTTCCTACAGTTCAACAGGATTGAATGACGAAGTTACATCTTGCAGACAGTTACTCATCTCACTCTTCCTCTTAATCTTTACTTGCTAGAGATTATTTTGTGTAAATGGCAGTAGCCACAATGTGCTAGCATTTTTCAGACATTCAAAAAGGGATGGTCCATGCCTCACAGAGCTCAGATTCTGAAGACGGGCAGGCAGGTAGACAGGAGTTAGGAAAAAAAAAAAAAACCCAAACAAAACCCAAAACATCAAACTTAAAAGTCAAACAGAACAACTACATTCACTATTGGTATCGTGGCAAAAATTGACCTGTAAGCTATGAATGTGACAAGCTGAAAGGGTGATGATGGCTGGAGGGGAAGAACCAGCAGATGAATGTTTCTAGGTTGCACTACGCACTGATGCTGCTGAGAAGAAAGCAAAATCGAGTGCAAAAAAGCTGACAAACAAGCAAGCAGGAAGTTTGACAAGAGAAACATAAGCAGAAAGTGATAGTTTTTTATTATCTTTCATGTTATAGTTTAACTTCTGTCATTTCTTAGCTTCTAAGTAATTCGTTTTCTTATGCTACTAGGGCTTTATTAATCAAATCACTTGGGCTCTGTCAACATTCTCAAAACATTCATTTGGTGCATCTCACCCACACAAAAACGGTTATTTCAACAGAAAAGTCATTCTGTTTCCTTCACTGAGGATATCCTTCAAAGAATGTGCTGGACTTAAAATACAGTCTTTGCTGTGAGACTGGGAATGCAAATTAGATTTGTATCTTTTTTTTTCCCCATTTTTTTGCAAATTTAATAGGCTGAGTGTTACGCAAGCATTGTTATAATTCTACACAGTGAATGATGTTTTACACATAAGCTTTTCACAAAGCAAAACTGTCCAGGACCCTCAGAGAGCTGGCAGAAAGGAGCTGCATGAATACCAAGTTTGTGTCACAATTATAGACTCCCTGTTTCTGCCCTTAATTCCTCTTCCTTGTTTGCTTGACATACTTAGCTGAAATCTGCAAGTCTCAGCAATTAACTCACCAAAAATATCTGAAATGAATCCAAACACCTTTTTTTTTTTTTTTAACTGAAATTTAAATATTCTCCCAAACTTTCCATGGTTAAGGGCAACTTAAGAATCTGCAATTCCATTTCTCCAAAGTAATTTTCTTAAAATATTTTCCATTGTTTTCTAAGTGTCTAAACATCAAGACCAATGAATCATGAGTAAAGTCTGCTAACATTTTTGTTGTAGTTTGTTTTATGAAAAAATAAATACTGAACAGCAAAATTAAGGTGCTGATCTAAAAGCTCTGAAAGCTGTTCGGATTTCCACAGGATTAAAAACGTTGTTGTAAGAACTACCTATTTGAATGAGCAAGAAAAATAGCTTATAACAATAAAAAGCCAATTACAGATTATCATATTATATCATAGAATCACAGAATGTCTGAGGCTGGAAGGGATCTCCGGAGGTCATCTGGTCCAACCCCCCTCCTCAAGCAGGGCAACCTACAGCCAGCTGCCCAGGACCACATCCAGACGGCTTTTGACTCTCTTCAACATGGGACACTCCACAACATCTCTGAGCATCCTGTGCCACTGCTCTGTCACCTGACAGTAAAAAAGCTTTTCCCGATGTTCAGAGGAACCATCCTGTGTTTCACTTTGTGCCAATTGCCTCTGGTCCTCTCACTGGGCACCACTGAGAAGAACCTGGCTCGGACTTCTTTGCACAGTTCCTTCAGATATTTATATACATTGAGCCTTCTCTTCTCCAGGCTACACAGTCACAGCTCTCTCAGTCTTTCCTCAAATAAGAGATGCTGAAGTCCTGTAATCTTTGTGGCCCTTTATTATACTCTCTCCAATATGTCCATGTTGCTCTTGTACTGAGGAGCCCAAAACTGGAAACCATAGACCAGGTGAGGTCTCACCAGTGCTGAGCAGAGGGGAAGGATCACCTCCCTCAACCTGGTGCCAATTCTTTGCCCAATACACCCCAGCTACCATTAGCCTTCTTGGTCACAAGGGTGCACTGCTGGCTCATTTTAACTTCGTGTCCACCAGGATCTCCAGGTCCTTTCTGCAAAGCTGCTTTCCAACTGGGCATCCCTGAGCATGTCCTGCTACCTGCAACTTTACTGGACTGCTGGACTTTACACTTCCCCTTGTTGAACTTCATGATGTTCCTGCATGCCTCTTTCTCTAGTTGAGGTCCCTCTGGGTTGCAGCATGACCCTTTGGTGTATCAGACACTCATCCCAGTCATCTGCAAACTTGCTGAGAGTACATTCTGCCCCATCATCCAGATCATTAATGAAGATGTTAAACAGGACTGGACCCTATATTAACCTCTGGGGTACACTGCTAGTTACTGGACTCCAACTAAACTTTGTGCCACTGATCACGCACTGTTCTACCAGTTTTCAATCCAGTCATTTCATCACAGAAGTTTATCACATTTCAAGAATGACTTCCCATTGGTGAATCCATGCTGACTACTCCTGATTACTTTCTTGTCCTTCATATGCCTGGAAATTTCAACTAAACCCTTTTTACAGATTCCCTTCCAGGAAGTCAATGCAGTTTGAATACTAATGTACAATATATACCTATGAAGATGTACCAAGAGAGAGAAGCATTACGCATTGGGATGCAGTGAGGCAATCCTAATGCTATGCTCTGAATTCCAAAGGATAACATTTGGCAACAGGTAGTTGGGTTGCAGTATTTGTTCAAAGCCAACCAAAGTGTAACCCTCTTCTACGGAGACTTGAGTCTCTTTGGCTGGGTGTACCTCAGCTTTCCTGTAGTGGCTAACAAGTCATCTCCCTGCTCTCTGCCTTAGCTTCCCACACCCTATTCTTTCCATTCTACTTTTATTGTAAGCTCTTCCAGCAGAGATCATGTGCCATGAAAGTTTGTTCCTGATCTTAATTTGAACCACTAGGTGCTGCTGCAACACAGACAATAAATAATTACAGCATAAACTGTCCCATGAAATTATCTGAGATCTACACTGTACGTGACCAGACTGACCATAGAACAGTACATGAGAACTCTTAGTAACGTCCTCCTTTTGCTATGCTGCAACAGAGCATGAGCAGTTTCCAGCCTGGGGAGCAATATTCTGGGTTGTTTCGGTTTTGGGGATTTTTTTTTTTATTTTTTCTTTTTTTCACTACAAGCTTTACTCTCCGATCTGTGATTCAAAAGCCACACATGAAAATCAAGCACAGTACAGTCTGCCATTGTGCTCTCCTAAGCTAAGTATGTAACAGCTGTGACAAAGCTCACTCTTCTAAATAAAGTTTCCAGCAGAGCACTTAGCAAGTAACATGTTGCATACTTGCTGGTCAAGGTGAAACGCTGGCAGCCTGGCTGTCAGCCAGGCCCATTCCTTTGGATCTCCAATCTCTGAAAAACCCTAGCTCTCTCAGCTATTCCCTAACAGCATATTTATAAGCATTACCAGTTTATCACATTTCCCAAGACAAGGAGTCTCAAGATGAGTAGTTCTTCAATTTGCATTCTCTTGGGCCACATCAGGTATATCTGGTTGTTGGCAAGTTTAAAATTCTAATAAATGGAGACTGGGCTGCTGCTACCAGACTGGTCTCTCCAAGAAACTGATTTGCCAGAATCATTATGACACTAATATAACAAGTATGTAAAGAAGATTTGTGAACAAGTATAGTTGTAACCATAAGACACCCTCTGCTCACATAGACAACGCAAACTTAGCTTTTAATTTCTGCTTCTCTTTTTGCCAGAGAAGTTGTATTCCAAATTTCAAATTAACTGATATCTTCTGTGGAAGACAAATTACAGATTTAAGTTGACTCTTTCAGTTCCATACTGCATAGTGCTGATACCTTCAGCAGTCTGTTCTCCAAACAAAAAAACTCCAAGAAATGGAACACACAGATTCCCTTTTTATATAGTGAGTCACATTATCACCTCTTTTTAGAATGACAAATATAACACCACCTCCAACTGTAAGAGCTGTTGCCTTAAACAATCACAAATATTTCTAATGCTTTAAATAGTTGTCTGGGAGCACATAAACAGTATATAGAAAAAGCCTGTACAATGGATAAAAAAAATACTCCAGCTGACAGTCACCAGTGCTAAATTCCTTTTATAATCCAATTTTGATTGAATCTTCAGAGGCCCAGGATGAAAGTTTTCTAACTTAAATGTGGGTAAGAGTACTCTTAGCTTCCTCTTAACATCACTGACTAAATTAATTTCTGTTTTAGGAGGGATTAAACTTTTCACTGCTGCTACCAAGAAGCTCGAAATCATTCTTGAAGGAAAGAGAAAACACTAGTGGGTTTTGGTTTGAAACATTCTCCTACATCCAACTGAAAAAGAGTACAGTCACATAACCACACTCACAGATACTGCCAGTCTCCCTACAAGAAAGGGGAGGTAGGAAAACCATTAGCAAGAGACAGCTGACTGACTACACTCAGGTGTTGCATAAACCTTTGGGTTTAGGTGATAGCTGAAACACTTCTCTGATCTTTCCTGCTTCCAACAAAAATTATTCTGCACAGGAAGATGTGAAGTCAGTTGTCATTTCTGAGTATGTATCAATTTGTATCATCTAGTTTGATCATTTTTACAATACTCCAAACAATCTCACCCAGTAATTCAATTCACCTGTCAGCAGGGATCAATTGACCAGTCTGCATAATCTGGTCCACAGCTTTCTTCCTAGAAGAGACAGGGAAGAGTTGTTTCAACAATCGTAGTTGTAGCCTGAAAAAAATGAAAATTTCCTCCTGCACCCTCAGTCTGGCTCTATATGGCTGCTGAAGAAGGACCATGCTTTCAGCAGAGATATCTACCCTTTTCTTGGGAGTCCTGACAAAAGTTATTCCAACTGTCAATTACCCTAAGTCTTCCACATCTCATTCCTGATAAAAATTTGTCTGGCATTTGCTTATGTAGACTCCTGAGCCACAGTGTACCTCTTCTAAAGGAGTGCTGGAAAGGAATTTGGAAATACTGATCCAGGATGACTTGACCACCATGCTCTGTATAACTGCCAACTGTCCAGTTTTGGGGTTGGAGTTGGGCTTTTTTTTTTTTCCTTCCAAGATTCTGGGACAAAAAAGTAGTGACCTGAAGCAGAGACTATTCCCCAAAGCTTTTAAAAATGCTTACCACAACCTAATTTTTGAAGTTTCTTTCTCTTAGCCACATCACATTGACAGTCTACAGTTCTCTCACAATAAACCCATACTCACTCCTCAAACTTACTCTACCATTTTCAGCTGATAGAAGAAATTTATAGCAACATTTTTCTAGATATCAAATACAAAAACCTGCATTGTGTATTGTAACACCTTCACCTTTTATGTCAGTCTAGGAGGACTCACTTTCTTTTACATCCTACTCTGATCTGCACCCATGATGTTTCCCAGCTATTACTGCACCAATGACAATACTATTAGGCAGAACTAGAAGAATATTTTCCCAATGTTTCAATAAGTCTATTCTCTTCTATTTGTGTCATGTTTTTCAACAGGACAAGATAAATCTTAAACACATTCAGTCATCATATAATCATTTTAAGTTTTGTATTTAGCCGTTGTAAAGACACTGTAACAAAGGAGTTCTGTAGGATAAGTGGCAGTGGTCTAACCCTGACCAATTTAACTGTCTTCTCATGTACCCCCATTACTACTTGTTTGACTGAAGATCAGACAAACAAAATCTAGATTTACGTTGCAGGAAAAAGAAAATCCAGTTTACTTAATGAAAGAAAGTTTAACATTAGCAAAATCTCCTTGTCAATGCTGAATTTCATGCTACTTTATGTTTGCCTTCCTATTTTGAATTATTCTTTCGTTAATATTTGAAGACTATTGTCCTTTAGTCAAACTAAAATGCCCGATAATTCCACCCCTACCTAAAGAGAGGCATAAAAATTTGCTATTTTCTAGTTATATGGCAGCCTGCCCGTCTTATTTAAAACCCCTGCTACCTACTTACGAGACTGGACTACACAGAAAAAGGATTCTTTTTTTACTCCATTTCAAAAGAAACTCCTGGGATAAAATTCATATGCTTCAGCTACAGATCGCAATCAACATTTGAGTCTTAAGTGTTTCTTTCATCTTCTTTATTTTGGTCTAAAATGGTAAGCTTCTAAACGTGAATCAACAACACTTCAGAAGAGCCTCTCCAGGACCACAAAAGTTGCTTCCTTCCAGCATTTGTTTTTATCCTTGCCACCAACACTTGCTGTGAAAGCACTGGGCCAAGTCTTTCGCATGTGGTACCTGACATAGGCATCTCTGTAAACCAGTCCTAAACGGCAATGCACTTCCAACAGCTACAGTCATCAAGGCACACTGAAGAAATGCAATACATTATTAATATGAAGAATTTAGAAAACTAGGAGGTCTCGAAGCAGACATCAAAATAATACGACACTTTTGACTAGAGAAACTTTAAATCTCCACTCCTTCATTTGCCATTTGTGGAAAGGAATAATACTTCCCTACATCAGAGCAGATAAACAAATTCCACTTTCAGACAAACTGATATGCTGAGATGACAAATTATAGAAAAGCTGGCAGCAAAACTAGGGGGTTTTATCCATTGTACTCCTGGGATGCTAAAGAAGGTTTATTGTTCACAAAAAATGATGAAGTTATAAAGAAATGCATAGCTACACATTCACAGCATTGATGAATGAAGTTCCCCCTAGGAAAGGAAAAATTTGATGATTACAGACTGACATGCTGTTCAGGCTTAAGGAGACAGGCATTTGAAATCCAGGCTCTTTACTAAAATTGATGTGCTGAGGTTTATAACCTCTACAACATTTAACAGTTTTTAAATGCATAATTTTAATATGAATAAGGCCGAATAAAGTCCCTAATTGGTGGAAGTATATGTACTTTGAGTTTTATAGCACAATTTATTTTTTTCCTCTTCTTAAGGAAATACGCATTATCTTTTGAGATTATGAATGGAAAGGAATCCAAAGAAGCTTTACCGGTTTTGACTAACATTCTTCCAGGTAAACATATTTCTGGCACCTACCGTAATTTTACCTTTATGGATACTCCTTGTAAGATGTTCTATAGCAACACTTACATTTTGTCCTTAATAAATCTGAATTTAATATTTGATTTCACATTATATGTTAGAAATGGATTCTGCTTTAGAAATTTACTAACATTACTTTTGGAGAGGAAGAAGACTGTGGGTAACCTTAGTACAAAAATTCCCATTCACAGCTTACAAATGACAGCTGAATGAATAATAAAAGAGGAAAAAAGAGACTAAATGAAAACCGTTTGATATCACCACGCTATTATTTTCCCCATATGCCAACACATCTATTAGAATGATTATCAGAAATATTAATTTCCTAGAGTACAAATTTTCTAAGTACCTATCTATGTCTTAAGAGATGTTCATATCAAAAGAACAACAATTAAAAGCTATTTTTACAAACAGGCAAAAACATGTTCCCTATTATCTTCCTAATTTACTTAAGAGTTTTCCTAACAGCAACCACCAGAATCTTTTTTTCCACAGAGAACTCCAGTTACCAACTCCATCACTGTGACTAACAACTTTGTGCAGCTGCACTTTATCTCATGCCCTGTGGAACAGCAGTGCAAGGGTGTCCTGGGTTCAGCTGTAGCAGTCATTTTTCTCCTTCTTAGTAGCTGGTGCGGTGCTGTGTTTTTGACTTTAGCCTGAGAACAATGCTGATAACACACCAATGTTTTTAGTTGTTGCTAAGTAATGTTTACTCCGACCAAGGACTTTCTCAGTCTCATGCTCTGCCAGTGAGAAGGGGCATGGGAAGCCAGGAGGAAGCAGAGACAGGACACTTGACCCGAACTAGCCAAAGGGGTATTCCATACCACAGCACATCGTGCCCAGTATATAAACTGGGGGGGAGTCAGCCGGGAGGCCCAGATCGCTGCTCGGGTCAGGCTGGGTATTGGTCAGCGGGTGGTGAGCAATTGTATTGTGCATCCCCTTGTTATTTCCCTTATCATTATTATTATTGGTGGTAGCAGTAGTGGTTTTGTATTATACCTTCATTACTGGACTGTTCTTATCTCAACCTGTGGGAATTACATTCTTTTGATTCTCCTCCCCATCCCTCCGGGAGCAGCGGGAGGAAAAAGGGAGGGAGTGAGCAAGCAGCTGCATGGTTCTGAGTTACCAGCTGGGCTTAAACCACGACAAAGGGCAAACACTGTGAGAGCAGTGCAGTATGTTTGTTTTAAAGACTGCCACATCAGGATTTCCCACAAACATAACATACTGTCCTGAAAAAACTCAATACAAGTCAAAGAAAACAGTTTACCTGCAATATTCCAAATAATAACGTCCCCAATCCCAAAGGTTACAAAAACAAATTAACAGAAATTCTAAAAAGATGTTCACATTTCTGACGTGAAGTCAGATTTAAATCCATTCTTAATCTTAAACGTATCTCATTCTTTGCAAAATGAGTCAGATGCCAAGATGCTTCTCATCCATGGAATCCATGAGCCTCTTATGCAACCCTTATGCACCCTTACCTTAGATAAGAAAAGGATTTGGGGGCTGCAATAAATACACACACAAGTTTCTCTTCTTTTTCATTTGTATTCAAACTCTTGTACTCCTTGTTCCCTCAAGATTACTGGTCACCAGCTTTTTTAGAAAGCAGTTTCAAAACTCTCCTGGATTTCCGAGTGACTCAACCATTCTGGAAAGAATAATTACTTTTTGGAAGTCCACATGCAATTGCCTCCTATCCCACAGCTATCAAAACCTTTTAATAAATATCTTGAGACCCAAGTAGATGAAACTATAAGCAAACAGTTGCTTTACAGTGAAAGAAAACAGTTTTCTTGTCTATGGCAATACTCAAATCTCAGTGCGTTTTTCCATTTTGTATTTTCTAAAACTTGATATATTTCATGTCTGTATTTTGTATTAAACCTTGAATGTCACACAAATTAACAACCACACTTTCTACAAACCTACAGGTGGGATTAATGTATGCAGTTTATCACTGAATTTTAATTTGGGCCAGTTATTACCAAAAACTAACTTTTGATTGGTAAAGCAGAAATAGGTTTGAGTTGATGGATATTGAGGGATACTATAATAGACATTAATACCTACCTTTGAAAGAAAATGAGAGAAAGAACTAGAAAAGTCTTTTATCTGCAGTCATTTGTTTTTAAAACATTTTAAAACATTTCTGAATTTGCTGAATTCAGGAAAGGGATGCATGCTGGGCAGAGATATCAACCTTTCAAGTTGCTAAACTGTTTAAAAAAATAGTAATATATAAATTGGACATACCACTTGTTGAAGTGAGATGGTTACAATGAGCTTTTCACTAGCCTAACCATAGCCTTATGCCAAATTTAGGTTTAGCTACCTTAAAATACTAGACTAAGGGTGTGATCCATCTCTTGCATCACCCACGCAGAGTCAGATAGCAGATTTCTTTCTAAGTTTGTTTATATAAATAGCACATCAGCTATATGCAACTGTTTCTCCTGGGTAGGTCAAGCCTACAGACAAAGCAGAAAAAGGGAAAATATGGCTTTCAAATTAAAAACTACATTCTTGGAAACATACATCAAGAAGATTCAAGTTCCACTTCAAGAAATGGAACTGTAACTTCACCTGTAAGTTCGCTGAAGATTTTATCTCTCCTTTTCACATTCCTCATCTTGGCTTGGGTTTACTTTTGAAATGTTTGACCATGGAAACCAGACATATCTGTAGGAGCAGAGCAAAAGCACAACATCTACTTCTGCTGCAGACCAGTTAACTTGAAACAGTGCTGCAACATTTGTGCCACTTTCTTGCACCTATTACTCCAGCCAACAAATGGTTAAGCAATGGTTTACTTTTACCTTTCAAAACACTAAGATTTTTAACACAGCATGGATAGAATACCTCGTGGAAAAAAGCACTGAAAAAAAAACCCAAACCAAAACACCAAAATGACCACATATGATATGATGAATGTTAAGTACCTCACTAGCTAAACATGCATGTCTTCATTTGCTGTCACGCTGTTGTAACTGAACAGAAGGAAGGATCATTACCTGTTAATTGCAGGGGAAAAAAATCAATTACCGCTGCTAAGCGAACTGTGCTGAGAATAGTATGATAATGACAGCGATATTTTTTTGTAATTCTTCTTTTAACATCAGATCAAGAGCATTCCATAACATCAATGCCATTGCTGTTCCTGATGTGTTTAAATAACCTTACATTAAGAACACCAGAGTGACTGTGCTGGGTCAGACAAATATTTGTTGAGCTCGGGCTTTTTTACAGTGGCAAACAGAAGAAACCTAAGCAGCATTATGCCAAGCATGTGGCGATATTTCTGCAGAACTTTTCAGTGACTCCAAAGACCTGTTTATCCCTATTTTCTCCAGTGAATGCTTCTTTCATTAAGTTCATGAATGTAAAACATTTAGTATCCACAAGACGGTACAGCAGGTAGTTACATACTACACTGTACCTGAAGAATCACCTCCCTTTATTTGAGCATGCTAAATACTCATTTTATTTGATGGTTCCTACTCCCTGAAGAGGTCTTGCAAGTCAAGCAAGACAATGATCTCTCCAACACGGGAGTCTCACAGTATCCAAGTTAGAGCAGAGCATGTCAGGGTCAGCCACAATCCAGTGATCTGTATCTAGCCCAGACGGACTTGACTGCAGGCAGCCAGACCTGGAGTAGGTGCAGAAGTAGTTGCAGAACCTGTTGCAGAGCCAGGGCTCCAGCACTAGAAGGAGCAGAGAGACCACCTTCCTTCATCACTGAGAAATCAGCAAAAAGTATAATAAATTGGAAGCCTGTAACGGAAGCATAGAATGGTTTGATTAGAAGGGACCTTAAAGATAATTTTTCTTAGTCCTTCCACTACTCATCTCCATACAGTAAGCAAGGCTAGCCTACAGAGATGGGAAAAATAAAAGCTAAAAAGATATCCTGTTTGAATTGTAAAGTCAGGGAGAAAACTCAAGGAAGTATATGACATCACCCAACAAAATCAAAGTAGTTTTCACTTACACCAAAGCAGTATTCTGATTCAGATACTCCAGCAATTTTTAAAGAATTTTTAAAAGTAAAGGCATTGACTAGATTTTCTTCCCACGTGTAACCGGCAGCAGATAAAATATCTAAAGGTGTTTGAGAAAGAATCTGACAGTTGAGTAGTAAAAAACTAGTAAGGTGCCACAGACAACATGGGATTCAGTATCAGAATAAATTACAACTGAAGGGGTAGGATCCCCAAATCTATCATGAAAGAATATGTAAATGAGACGATTTTGCTTATACAGTGATATGCCTCAGAAATGTTTGTTTTCCTCAACATAATACTTTCGAAAGCCTGATTTATTTATTTATTTTTTTGCTAGATACTATGAAAAGTATAACAATTAGCTAGAAATAATCTGCTTTGATTTTAGAAATGAGAGCTGTACTTTTGGTTTCTGCTTAAGTAACCTGTAACTTTTTGTAATAATTTTAGCAAAACTGGTCATCCATCAAGCCTAGCAACAGTAACTAAATATTAGCCAACCTCCCTCTCACCTGTCAAGACCTTAAGCATGTGTTTACAATGATGACTCGGAGATATTGGAGACACTGGGTTATTAGTTTAGACAGAAGAGGCAGTTCATCAGTAGTGAAGTATTTTAAAAATTGGCAGCATAAAGATAATAGTTACAGTTAATTATCTGAACATCCTCCCCACCATGGTCTGAGAACAGACCTTGTAGAGGGAAAAAATGGAAAGAACAAACCCATGGAAAATGTGAAAGACACAAATAAATCATCTACAAGGACCTTAAGTAGAAGAAAATCAGAAAGGCAAAGGAAAGGAAACAGTTCAGAAAGCAGAAAATTATCAAAATATACAGAGAGCTCATGGACAAGAAAGGGCTTGAAATTAAACAAAACAAAACAAAACACACCACCAAAAAACAGCCACCAGAGTTTGTGAAGAAATTGTTTTCCAGAAGTTCTTTCAGAATTTGCAATACCTAAACAATTGCTAGGGAAAGGGGAAAGTGAAGTTCTTCAGGATAACTGATTTTTGATTATTTAAAAAGGTAAAGGGATTCAGTAGGGTCTGGCTCTCTTATTTGCTCTTTCACATAAAAGAGTGGAACAGTACATTTGGGGTGTTGTTTTCCCCTGGTTTAAGTGTTTTACAAAGATGTTGAATAACAAAGCCTCAAGTATGAAGTAATTAAAAAACCTAGAACTATGTGACTTATCTTACTTGTCCTCTAGGGAAAGAAAAAAGTATGAGAGGATGAGAGGTGAATAATTGAGTCTCCTTAATGAAGGCTACTAAGCATTAAGCATTATGATTATTTGGGTTTTTTCCTCTAAAACACAAACCACTACTACATCCCAATATAGCAGCTACTGAGAGCAATTTGATAGCATACACTTTTAACTGGGGCATGCTGGTAGTAGTGCAGTTTCAAACTGCCATCCTGGACTAGAAAACATACCAAGCATATATACAGTTATATCAGCAAAGCAACACTTCTGCCAACAGAGGGAAATTTATTTTATAGAAGTAAATGAGCAAAATGGTTTAGGTACTGGAGGGAATTTTCCTTATGCAATCTGTCACCAAAGTCTTCCTGCTTTTTCTACAACTGTAATACCACAAAGGAACTTCAGATCAAATCTACTGAACCTGATGTACATTCTCTAAGCTGAGGAAAAATAAAACAGCTACTTGCAGACTCTACCCCAAAAGTCTGAACATACACACCTCGCACACCCATTATATACTGCCTGCTCTTCTGGCACACTAAAAGCCCTGGAAGTGATTCATCTCCTGGGCAAATTCCCTCGTACAGTAAGGACTCAAACGTACTTCAACTGAACAAATGAAGACAGAGGTTGCTCAGTCCCAAACTATTTCAGGTTCTTGATCTACCTGACTGATAGATGGCAGTTCTGGACACAAATCACAGTCATGCTATTTCTGGACACACACAGAATGAAGAGTAGTCCATAATATAAATGTTATGTTAGCTGTAACAACTATTTCTAAATGGCAAGAGTCACGTTAAAAGCCATAACCTCAAATGCTCCAGGCCAAGTAAATAAAAAACATTCTGCAACTTAGGGTGATAACAGGCTGTAGAAAGATAAGAGGCTGCAGTTTGAACCAAAATCTGCAATTAGAACCAATGACAAACAGCACTATTCCTTCCTTCGTGTCATACTTCGAGTCATCCTTTGTCTCAGGCCTGCTTTTTCAGTCAAGAGCCACTAAGTGCATATGAAAGACTTCTGCCTTTACTAACAAGTCGGAGCATCTGTTGCTACAACAGAGATTCCTTTCCCTGCAGTGAAATTTTAAAGATTTCTTCTTTAAAAACAGCAAGATGACTAATTAGCAAACTTCTCAGTACAAATGCTAAACAGAAAATGTTTACACTGTTACAATGGCTAACACTTCTCTCCCAATAGGGTGTTAAAAAAAAACCCAACAACAACAAAAAAAAAAAACAAAACCACCAACAAAAACAAAAACCAACAAAAAAAAAAAATCAGTTGAACAGATGTGAGATGGATCTTCTCTGCTTGTGACACAGCTGTGATTTTTAGCAACTAAGTTACACAACAAATGTATACCGGAATTTTATTCCAGGCCTGAACAGAACATCAGCGTTTGAGAGAAGCAGCTGTTCACCATAACAGCTACCACAACATCCAAAAAATCCAAGTAGCTAAAGCGAAGATAGACAAGGAGATACATTATGTGCACTACAAACACATGCAAAAAACTTGGATAGTGACTAGACTTGCAATCTAGCTGAGATTAAATCCTCTTTAAAAATAGACAGGGATGTGGAATTTGAGATTTTCAACATTTGTTGCTTTAAATAATCTGATAAAAAAGCCTCTGAACTCCGACGGCAGGAACACAAGTCAGTCAACGCTTTGAGACATAACTTTCTGAATTTTCTGCTTGAAATAAGAACAACAAAACCAGCGCAAGAGCTCTGCATCTCTAAAGCTTTCCTTTTCTTCTTTTTTTTTTTTTTTTTTTTTTTTAAAGAAAATCAACTATAACAAGGAAACTTTGAAATACAGAAACTCAGATCTGCTGGATGAAACATATTAAAAGCAAAAGGTTTGAAAGCCAAATCATAGCCTGTGCTATGGGGGGGATGGGATCTTCCTTTCAAGATTTTCTCTTAGTTTGGCAACTTTCATCCACTTCTGGAATCAAAAACCACACAGTTCTCTGAGATGTTCCAGAAAGTCATCGCATCTTAGCAGCAAAGTGAAGATTTCAGGTACTTTCCTGAGCCACACCAGCTCATTAGCATGCAACTGTTCACTGCAATAAACAAAATGGTGTTGGCATTCTCAGATCTCCTACAGCAAGCAAGTATGCAAACAGCCCACACGTTGCTGGATTCTGAGCCACACATTTATGAAGTTATCCTTTCAATTCAATCTAGCACAGCAAGACCCACTTCAGTTCCACGACAATCCAGATGGAGCACTTAAGGACTTGAAAACAAACTATTTCAGTAATAAATTAAAACATACAGACACAGCATCTACCCAAAATCAGCAAATTTCATCTAGGCATGAGGGTAGTCAAAACAAATGAGAATATCATTATTCCTTAACTTTTGATAAGCTACTATTAATAAAGCATTAAAACAGAGATCGTATAAATTAATAAGGCATAAGCACTGTTGACATAACATGCAGAACAGCAGAATATACTTCATCATTACTCTCTTCATGAGATGTTGGTAACCTACCACTGATGCCTGTAAATTTGTTACTCAGAATTCATATCGCAGCACTAAAATATCATTTGCCCTCTCCACCTCAAAACCAATTTATAAGTACTATAGAAATACGAGAAAAAGCTTTCTGTAAGTGGAAGATAAGAGTTAAAATAAACAAAAAAATCTCTTTGATCTGTTACTTCCCTTTTAAATGTCACCATAATTGAAACAGCGCTCCAGTTAACAGATACTAGAATTGTTACAATTCTTAATTAAATATTGAACCACTTTCCAAATGTAAAAGTTTTGACTAGTTTAAAAAAAGGAACAACAACAAATAAAACACAAAACCAAACATCAAGAACAACAACAAAACCCATACAAAAACCCAAACACAAAACCATGCCCACAAGGGATTTCCTTTTTCTCCTCATGGGGATTTCTCTTTTTTCCCCAAACTCAGTAAAATTTTTTTTAAAGACAATAAAATAAGTATCAAAGCACAGTGCCGGGATTGACTTGTTGTAAAACAGTGTGCTAATTTGTCCCCCATAAAAAAAACACTAGTTACGATTGCATTTTTTTAAACTCTATTATTTCTGCTATCAGCACGTTGTGATAAAATCCTTATCTGCTGACTTCATTGACTGACAGTTTTGCTGAAAAACCCAGAAAAAAAATTATACCTAAAATCTGATCCACCTTGCACATGATTCACACAGCTATACTCCACAGTGAACACTGTATGATGCACAACTTGCATTTCAAACACAAAAACATAGGTGGTAAATTGAAGTAGTCTGCAAATCAGTAGGCTTGCTTTCTAAATCTGACAGAATTCTTAATTTTTAGGGCTCATGTATCATTTGTGGCTCTAAGCATGGGAGGAAATTGATCAAGTCAAAGGAAAGATTCAGGGTTTTTTAATTCTTTAAAGAATAGCTTGCACTCAGAGCAAAGGTTTAAGTTGGTTCCTATTTCAGTTATAATCTTCCTTTCCCAAACATATGAATAGCCCTACTCACCAGTTTTCCTGAAATAAATAAATTACATTGTGCATTTTTCAAGACATACAAACTTGGATGACATTCCATACATAAGTGATCACTATCATTATCCTTATTGGAATCCCTTCCTACTTCACCTTACTGTTGCCGATTGAAAAGCCTGCCTTCCTGCTCTTTTCCCTACAAAGTACCTAAACGCAAGAAGAAAGTATATCTCAAAGGCACATTCACTGACAGTCCAGTGTTCTGAATAAAATGTTGACTTCTGCGGTGCAATGGAAACATTAAAATAATTTCACTACAGTCCAGTCCTTAACACTTGCGACTCCATCTGATCTTAAAATTATTGTCTTTGGTCAGTTTACTCCAGCTCTGTACACTGTGTATTTTGTTTAAAATACTGCACAACTGAGAAGAAAGTTGTATTTTTACCATGTCTTGGTTGCTGGTCTGGCTCAATTCCAGCCTATCCAAGAGCAATCAGGCCTAGTAAGCTCTGCAGGACCTTCTCAGCAGGGGAGGAGAGCTGCAAGGCAGCTAAGAAAGTGTGTACGTGTCTGCAGGGAGCCAAGCAGGGTGCCTGCAGCAGGTACGCAGATTGGAAGACTTCCAAGAGGAGGAAGAAACTGTTTAGCAATAGCGCAGAAGCACACTGAATTAGAGGTCATGAAACCATAGCTTCTGGCTTCCATCACAGCATGATTTCTTTACTAAGGATAGCTGTAGTGGTCAGAGCACAGAGTTGTCTGTGATTCTGTGTGATTACATGGCTCCTCAGACCCTCACGAATAACAAATACCTATGAAGGTGTGAACAGTGAAACTGTACAGACCTTTCCTGTACCTCCTGTCAGGGCTAGAGGCAAACAGCCAGGCTGCCAACCAGGCCCAGGCCTGAGCTTAAGCTAGTTCAGCAGGACAAAAGGAACTGCTGGATGTGACAGATAACAATGCGAGAAGTGACAGAAAATCACAGATGACGCCAGGAGGAACAGCTGGATTTCAACGCCAGTTATGTGAGAAACAGCCAAGCTTCACAGCTAACTGAGGGGAAGTACTGGCGACCTTCTGAGGAGCACCATTTTGCCAGGCCAGCAGCTGCTAGCTAACAGTTTTAGTTATACCATATAAACCTGAACTTCCCTTGGCAACAGTATCACAAATACCTATTTGGGTACATATGTGACAAAGCAACGAGAAGGCGTGGGTCGTTGACTTGGAAGAAGCCTGGGTTAGAGAGAGATACAGGGAAGTGAAATGGAGGGTCAGAAAACTGGAAAAGCTGTATCAAGGTATGCTGTCTGGGAACATATGCTGGGTGGCTCCGCACTTGAACACCTCAGCCTCAATCAGGACAAACCAAACCTGTTGCCCTGACTATTCCACACATGAAACCTGCTTCTGTGGTCAAGAAGGGGGTTTCAGGAGTTTTCCATAGCTGGCAGCGTGAATCAAGCACCTTGGCATCACTGCAACAGTCCTCATGCCATACCTCAGTTAGTGTCTACCCACCATATCCTAACGCTTCCAAGAACACTCTCCCAGCTTCTCAACCTTCTGGTTTAAGGACTTTCTGAACAAGAAGTGTCACCTACGTATAACAGTACTCCAGGATTTTTCTTCTATGAATGTGTCTGGTGATGTCTCAAGTCACATAAAACATTAGCAACTGCAATATCCAGCGGCAAAAAAATACCAGGAACTGAATCATGAGATCTACAACAGAGTCGTAAACCTCTAAGCAAGCAAGGTGAAACCAGCGGGAGTACTGATGACTGCAATGCACTATCCATACGAGACAGTCTGAGAGAATAATTTGTCCTTCTAAACTGTATAAATGCCAAGCCTACTTAGGAAACGTGTTACCACATTCTGTGTATTTGCTGTTGACAGTCATCTGTTGAAACTGACAACTGGTCTCCTGGGAATGCCAGTCCCATAGTGGTGGAAACATAAACTCTCATCTGTTATACATTCCACCTCTGCTAAACTCTTCCTCCAGGGAAAAATGGATATAATTATAACCTTTTAAAAAATATTCCCCCTAAAAATAGTTATGAGTATTTATCTACAGATTAGTGAAATGGCCCAGCTGTACAGTCCATCTTACAAAAATAACTTCTGATATGGCTTGAAGGATCTTGACTAGTAAATGAAAATAGAAGTATGATATTTAGATCCCAAGAACTCTAGTATTCTGAGCAATATGGATAGGCATCCAGCCAATGCCTGAAAATATGCATAGCCTGGGCAACCGGAATAAATACGAGGAAAAGAGGCTGGTTGTCCTTTTTCTACAAGTGTCAAAACTAGGGTGACCATACCCTCTACTAAGCACCAAAAGATGACTTGAAATTTCCCTCCCCCCAGTAGTTCTCCTCCCTAGCCCCGCCCCGCTTCTCTCCCAATTAATGACATTACCTATGACATTACCAGCTTCACATGCAATAACCCAGCTACTTGCAGGTCCAACAAATTTATAGATTACTGTGGGTCAGGTTTTAGTCACACCAGCAAGGATGAAAACAGGCAAATGTCATGAAAGAATCAGAGAACTCAAGCAATCATTAAAACATTTTAATACAATGTCATTAAGATTCATTATTTCAGTTTCCCATTAATCATGCCGATCAGCAAGATGCGAGAGTGAGTGTTCTCCCTCTAAATTCACCATGAATTCCAATTTCATTCGCTGTGTATTGTCACTATTCATCTCCATGGAAACAGTTGTGATGAGAAAAACTCACTGGTATATTCACTCAGTATTGTATCACCGAGTGAATCAGACAAGAAGACTCTAATTAAGGAAGAGTCTTTCTAAATATACACACAGCCTGCAAACCAGCAATACTAACAAAATATTTTCAAAATGTTCTTAAAATATAGGCAGAGTTTTATTAAAACTAGTAAAACAGTCTTACGGACAGACACACAGGTTTACAGTAGAGAGTACATGGATCAAAACCCTCCTTTATTTAAACCAAAACCCATCCATGTGGAATTCCCCTATCCCAGTATCTCATTTCCAGTCTAAGTAGTCACTCTACATATTAAAGGTTTACTTAAGGATGAAAGGTATTCCAGAATTTCAAGCTAATGACCAATTCCCAAACAGCTTCATAAGCATTAAGCCATCTTCATTTCCATGTTAATTAGGATAAATAAAAAACCAATATAAATTAATATATTTGATTTTTTTTCCTTAATTAGTATGAACATTAATGTAGAGCAAGGGAAAAAAAAAAATCTTAAATTGAAAATTATATCAAAGTTACATGACATTTCAAGGTCCAAGAAGTAATGTACAAATGGGAGAGAGGAAAGGTGTGACGCACAAAGAATCCCTATTAATGCAGCCTATTTCTTGGATGCAGCAGGACTTAGACAAGATCTCTTCAAACACAAGCCATTATCTTTTCTAGAAAGGGCTTCTCACCTCAGGCACAGTGCCACTCCAATGCAACTGTACTCTTCCCAGGTCTGGTGTTAGTTTGGACTCTGCTCTTCTGCCACCTTCTGCGCCACACTTCATTGCACAACATAAACATGTTCTTACATTCCTATAGCAATTTTTAGATATGCTCTAAGAAAAACAAGTATCTTAGATTAATACGTGTCAGAAGGGATTTTAAGGGATTTTCTGCATGACTTACTGTCTACTCCATTCAAAATTTTTAATTCCACTAATTTAAAGGGGTTTTTTAATCAGTTCAAAAGTATGCACTCTTTACAGCATACATATAGTTATGCAAAATAAACAAAAGCTGATTTTTCTAACTTAAGTAAAATTCAAAGCAATTACCAGTGACAAGTGCAACTATTTTGTCGTAACACCAGCATAAACATGTCCTTTCTAGGTGCTTCTTAAAAACTATGCATAGATTATCTATGCAAAAATGTGTCTACATTATTATGAAGATACAGTTATTGAAAAAAAAAAAAAAAAACAAACTAAGAAACCTGGATAATAATAAACAGAGAACAGAATAACTGGTATCTCAGGTGCTTCCCAACTGCTGCAAACACAACATAAGGTTTATTCAGAAAATTCATAAGCACAGAAAGGAAATATACTGATATTTCGCAAGTGTGGAAGCTATCACACCAAGGCACCATTAATCAAAGAGAAAATCAATTCAAAAGTAGTTTGGTTTTCTTGCAACAGTCAGTTAATATATAGGTCTCAAAACAAACACAAGTAATTTTGGAAGATGTGTGATATGGGGCATTTCAAAATATATACCAATGTCCTACAAAAAGATTGAGTTTGTGAAGAACTGAGGAAGTAAATAACCTTCCTCTTCTGGAACACTTGTGCTGACTTCTCAAATGCTTGTAATTAATGACTCTCAGGAGCAGGACAGTAAAATAGAAAGATGCAAGATGTGATAGAATATGACAATTCTATGTCCTTATTTAACATCAAATTGTGGACTACTGACAGTAGTTTTGCATCACTAACAAAAATAGCTCATTTAATTCTGACCTCTAATACTTGACTCTTTTGATGTTAATACAGCAAATGTT
This sequence comes from Strigops habroptila, assembly GCF_004027225.2. Classification (NCBI taxonomy): domain Eukaryota; kingdom Metazoa; phylum Chordata; class Aves; order Psittaciformes; family Psittacidae; genus Strigops; species Strigops habroptila. The sequence continues at coordinate 46,228,687 of NC_046358.1, read as the reverse complement.
CTAATAAGCATGATTTTGTTTCACTAAGCTTTTTGTATACAGTCATGAAGCAGAAAGCAGGGTAGTTTATTCCAGAAGTATGCAAGCTTTTCTACAACCTATGTATTTTTTTATACTTTATAATTTCCAACATTAAACATTACAGCTATTTACTATGCACTACAACTTAAATGAATGTCTGACTCAAAACTGTTGGCCTGCACTATTATAAACAAAGTTCTTGAAGATTATTTCAATTTGCATGAAATAAGAGCATATTTTTAAAAAATAAACTAAACAAACAAACAAAAACAGTATGTGGAAAGCTGTGTATGACTTTGCTATCCTGCCAGAAGTCATCTATGTTGGGATGCTTAGGCAAATACATCAGATTTCTAAGAAAACGCAAAAAAAGCACAGCAGAAGAACCACCTCTTACTTGACAAGAAGTATGAACTCATATAAAAATTAAAGAACCTTTCTTTTACAATCCTAATGCTTATTTTTCCAAATAGCTTAAGCATTTTTAATAGGGCATTCTCCTTGCAAAATACAAAAAAAAGAACCAACTACCTTATTGCAAGCCATGTACAATACAACGTAGTGATGCATCACTACAGCTTTAACAGTGAATCTCATCAAACAGTTGCACTCTTTATAGCTGTTCAGCACGATTTGTACAGAGTTCCATTTTTGGTAAACACTTGCATAAATCAACAGATTGAAAATCAGAAGCCTAAAGAAGAAAAGTGGCAAATCTAACTAAACGTAACTGAACAGAGGATTTTCTTCTTTTAAAAATCATTTCCTGCACATTCAGAAGTTTGAGATACACTACTATAATCCCAAAATTAAGCAGCTAATTTAGAACAGACAACAGTGATCTTGATGGCAAAGAAGTGTGGACAGCCCACGAATTGTTTCCTTCTCTCTGCTTGAAAATCTTGTATTAGGTTGCCCGCATGAGAACTAGGCTTAAGAGATTAGCAGGCCACTGCAATGCTGAACTGTCCCAAATATAATAATATCTTCATCTTATTGTTCATAGAGATCATGTAAGGCCTTCAGGTCAGCAACTATCTATATTACTTCATTTTGGACAAGCAGAAAGGGAGTCCTAAGCAGCATCCTTCTTAGTCCCTAACAGGATACCTATACCATTATGATTTATTGAGCGCTCTCTCCTTCATACATAAAGCCTACATACACTGTAGGATAAAGACATTCTCACAATCGAGTGGTATCCCAAATTTCACAGTACACAAGTTAGTATCAGCACCAGTTTTCAAGAATGCCCTTCATGCCAAAATTCTGACATCCAACATACCTACAGCATACTTCAAACAGACAGATTTTGATTATTTCAAACTCCAACTAAAGCTTTTTCAGTCACTCCTCAAAAACATGTAGAAATACACTCATAAAAATAGGTAACTTTATCGTTCTCAATTAATCCATTTTTCAAATATAGTAAACTGTGTATCTTTATTGTAGTCTCTGTGTTAATAATCATGAATGACTCAATTCATAAGTTGCCAGCAAGGAACACGTCCTGTTATCCATCAAGTAATACCCTGTCCATGGAAACCATATAGCTTCTGTAGAAGTACAGCAGATCGCATTTACTTTGCAAATCCTTATATTACATCATCCACATACATAAGGATATGCCTGTGTAGTATGTAAAGCAAGTTTGATTTGTATTTGCTGTCATGCTATGGTAAGATGATAAAAAAGCAAAACAAAAGAAAATCACACCCAATTTTTTTGTGGTCATCTCGTAGGTCATCTCCCCCTTAACCTCTTTCGGAATTGCAGAGAAAGTGAAACACAGGATTATCCTACATACCCCTTATCCAAGACCTGTTCCACATTGCATATGTCAGTAAGGGAAACATATACCACCACTAAATACCTCAACAATGTAAAATGCTTATTTTAGATAATGCTAATACATGTATCACTTGCTTAAAAAAATTCTATGGAGTACAGGGAGGTAGAGATGAATGACTAAGAGGGTTAGTAAGGAAGAAAAATATTATGACAGTTAAAAAACTAATAGGAAATAAGACTGACCTGTAATCTCCCTCAATCACAGTTCTGAAGTGTTTAAGGGGAAGGGAATGATATTAAGTTCCTCTTGAGACCATCCACTCCAAAAAGCTGTCAGTCGATGAACCTCTATTATGGCTACAGACTGGAGAGAAAATGGTTCCCAAATAACAGCTGGGTATTTTGGTAGTGCTCAGGAACAAAAGTTTCATTTCCCCAAACTTATAAAACAAGTGCTATCAAACCCAAAGAGCCTTTCAGTTCTAGGGATCAGAGAGAGGTTTAGGAAAACAAAGCAATGATGAAAACTAGACACATTCTGTAAAGAAATAATGTAATGAAACACCTTTTCCTCAGAGGACCCTTTGAACAAAGCAAGAGATTTTTAAAAAAAAACTGGTTTTGAGGAGACAGACAAAGCAGAGAAGTCATGAAGAATACAAACATGCAACTTCTACTCACAACATTAGGCCATGCCATGTGAAGAAAGAAGGGAAGGGGACATGCGCAATTATCTAAACAAACAGGTAGAACAGTTTCTACAATGTTAAGACTAAAAAGGCGTACTCAAAAGTGGATTTAGAAGAGTAGAAAGGAAATGTCTTAATATCAAAAAGCTTCCATGGGGTGGAGAGAAACACATGGGCAGCTACCCTTTACTTTGGCAGATGCTCTCAAACATCAAGAAACAAATAAAGTATTTAAAGTGTTCTGTGTAAAACCTATTGAAGACACGTTTCTCACAGCAACCATGTGGCAAAACCAATTCATTTGTAATTTATTATACCTTGTTTCTATTCTGCTTCAAAATCACTTGTTTCTGATAAAAAGCCCTCAGATCCAGCATACCTACTAATGTGGAACACACATCCTTGAAATAATCACTAAGCACCCAAATCTTATACACAAGCACGTTCAGCAACTAGCTATACTCCTATCTAACAGAAGAGAACAGCTTATATATATAATTTTTCTATTTACAATTCAGAGATGGCTTAAATTTGGTGGTGAGCAGATCTGCTGCTTTAGAACATTTTCTGAAGAAAAGAGGGAGAGGATTTCAAGTGCTGGTTTAATATAGACAAACAAACTTTGGCATACACTCTGATATCAACACACCAAAAATGTTCTCAGGATTCACCATCACTAATGGATTAGTGGACATTATTCTACAGTGGAGATTTTCAAATTAAAAGAATTATCTCGAGAGACTTGTCCATATTTCAGACCCAAGAGGGAAACAAAACATTGTATAATTAGACTAGGTGCTACAAGCTTACACTTCTAAAATAAACTTCTCAACGTGTAATTGATATTCTTTAATGATCTCAGTCCAACTTTCAAGTTTGGTCCTACTGACCTATGGCTAATTATTTAGCCATTTTATTTACCACTTGCTTCTTACTTTTCTATTTACTTTTATTTACTATTCTCTTGAGACTTATATCTTGAAATCAAGGTGTAAATGTGTTAAGCATTCCCAAAGGGAAGATAAGAAACCTTCAAAAGCTGTTTTAGATTCTGAATAAACATTTTGGTTTAAATGTATTTTCTATTACTGTACTTCTGCTCATTGTACACAGCCCTGTTTCAGTGGGAGAAGCCTACAGGTATCATGGTTTCACTTCTTCCACACCAAAATGCAAGAGACCAGTGGAGAAAAAAAATCCATTATACACCAAGACAGGCAACAGCCACTACAGCCCTAGTACCGAGTCATGCAATGAGACATAAGTTCTCAGCACCACTCAAGGAGCAATTTTGATGCATTCTGGAACTGCCAGTGTATTTCTAGGGGCTGTTTATGACAAATAGGCATTGCTAGGACACAATAATCTCAGGCATATCCCTCAAACACAGAGAGAAAAGTAGAAAAACAGAAGACACTACAGACTTTTTAGAACAGCAAGAACTTACTTCCTTCTCTTCCTATCAGATAATGCAGCTTCCAACAGCTTTGCCAAGGCACTCACTCCGCATGATAGACACCAACATTCCAAACACAGTGACACTCTTCCTGATATGCTTTTCATGTCTGCATTAACAAGCAAGATTCAACTTGCAGATTAAGGGATTCAGGATGGTCAGGCACATGCCACACTGACATGAAACTTCACATATGTACCACAGAACTTAAATGATTTTCTCTCAGGATACGTGCAGAAAAAAAGTCTTTTAAAAAAATCAGTCAGATGAAGTAAGTACTATCAAGCACTAAGGGAGTTTTCTGTTTGTTAGTCTGAAGTAATGGCTTTCAAAGCCAAAGAACAAAGCCACGAGTGCACTATATAACTTAACTTTAGCAAAAATGTCAGCTTAGAGTTTCAAATTCCTGCCTCTTGCTCCCACCTTAACTATCCTTTTCGCTGTGCCAACAAAACAATTTCTGCAGAAATCTTACAAACAATCAATAAGCCAAACACAGTCCTTAAGCGACTGGAGGAAAAAATATAATAATAAGAAAAAAATTAATCAGCAACAGTAAACTAATCCACCTTCCACTGCAGCTCCACAAACCCACAAACTGCTGTGCTGACACAGAGAGGGGGCTGGTGTTGGTATGGGAACAAACACCCAATAATGGGAGGGAGAACAGCAATTGCTACAAAAGGAAACAAATTTCTTATGTCATAGTTTCATGTTCAGTGTTCCCAGACAATGCTGATTTATCTTAAGAGACAACTCCTTATCATATTGCAAGCAAGAAAGAACACATTTTCATGAAATAAGTAATACAGCATATAGTCAATAGTCCCCAATCCTTGTAACTCAAAAAAACCCCAAATAAATAAAAGGAAGAATATGGAGTTCTAAAGCTGACTTTACCCATTGTGGGATGTGAGAAGTAAGGTTTATTATTAAAATATGACTCAATGACCCAGGGGATATTCTGTATAAGATCTGTCATGCATGCCTGGAAATTCAGGGCAGAAATACTAATATCTATACTAACATTCACTGAGCCTGGTTCACACCCCTGTTGTGCGATTTCTAGTAGCATTGCCATTAAAAAATTAGTCATGTCCCTGGAATAGTTTGCAGGTTGTGAAGCCTGATTTACTATCTGTAATTAGAGCTTTGCCCATGTTAGTCAAGATGTAATGCCAGGCATTGGAAAATGATCCTGGAATAGAAAGCCTTACTTGTGAAGTTCTCCAGAATAAAAAGATCCACTTCGAATATTACATAAGAGAAAACAGCTGTAAAAACTGTAGTTACTTCAGCAAAAAAATAACAACAATCTGAACAAGCCAGAGAACATAGCAAAGGCTGCTCGGGACTCTCAACAGCTCCCTTAAGAGACTGGCATCCAATAGCCACTCCTGCCCTAAAAAAATTTCCAAAGTAATGCTCCACAGATCACAAGCCCATCTCCGTCCTCGCCAACGATTTCAATGAATGAAAAAGAACAATATCTGGACTGGTTACTTTTTTTTTTTTTTTAACATTAGAACTGGAGAAACAGACCCAAGGGAATCTGTCTGCTGCAGAAGGCAAGACTGCGAATTGCAATGTTTTAACTACACCAAGAACAGCACAAGAGACAGAGGCAGAACATCGCAAAAATAAAGGTGGCAGAAACATGTCAAAAATCAGTTATTTGATGGGGAAAAAAACCCTTACTCAAAATTATTTATATCATGAAGAGAAATGCATCTATAACTGCAGATCATCCAATTACAGACTATTAAAAATAAGACTTTATGAGTAGAAAATCAAATTACCTGACCACCAAACATTTCAGGTTTTAAAGAATGGAATTTATTTTCCACAAGTGTCATTAAACAGGTACTCAATATAACAAACTCATTTTACAGCTTAAGAACTTCATTTCAGCAAAGTAACTCCCTGAAAACAATTTTTTCCTTCTCTTAACAAAATAGAAACTAAAACTCTCCCAAAGCCTGTCCCTTGAGAGATGTTTTTCATATATATAAAAAAGAATTTTTCAACTCAACAAGTAAATATTTTATTTTTCTAACACAAAAAGGCATAGAGGTATCACTAGTGAGATTTAAGCAGTGAAGTATACAATGGAAGGCAAAACTCAAATTCTGTGTTAAGGAAAAAGGACTACTGTCATTACTGATGACTGAAAATCTATGTTTAAATAACCCCTCCACTGGAAAGAGGATTGAGGAAGTTACAATGTTAGTATTGGTTTTGAAAGACAGTGTATTTTCAGCATTCTAATTTTCTTCCATGTAATACATATTTCGGCCATGCAAATACCATGGCTCCTACAGACACAGGCCAATTTCTGGCTGGGCAGATCTCCTTCTTATGTATCTGAAAAATATCAATTCCACCAAGACTTCCCTGACAGACAGCTCAAAACAAATGAAAGAGCTTCAGTTTGGTCCAATGAAAGTTTCTAGTGCTTTCAAATCCAAAGTATGTTTGTTCTATGGGTGCTTCAGGCAAGGAAAGGTAGTAGGCAATATTCATAACAGGAACACAAAGTCCACTTCGGAAAACAAAGATCTAGTTGTCTAGATTTTTGATCTGTTATGTTGCAAAAATACAATTCAATAGTAAGTATTCCAGAGTTGGGTTTTTTTTGAAGGATGTCATGTGTACGGAGAGAGTTCATGCTTTTTAAGATCACACATTTCCATTCTCAGAAAGACTGACTACTGAAGTCACTGATCCTGAGATACAATCCAACAGTTAAACAAAGAATATTTAGATTTTATTAACCAGCATTATCACACTGCCACTTAAAGCTGAAAATTCATCTGTAATTGATTTTTTCTCAAATGCCATATTTTAAAGTTTAATAATTACTGGTACTATTCAGCTCAAACAGCAAGTTCAGATTTCTCCTAGTTAGCAGACGTAAAACAATGCCCATGAACGACTAGAAATACAAATGTAAAAAGCTGCTTAAAACATGCTTTCCAAGCCTCACACACTGATATGAGTAGTATGGTTTACTGGAAATACTTTTCTGAATCCCTTTTACTTTGTTACATCTTGTTTATAGACAAGCGAAATAAAAACTCTATGCCACTCAGTTCCACTAACAAAGCATACACTAAAAACATTCTCTCCTCCAATCTTCATATCCATCTAAAATCTGCTTGTCTGCTCTCTCTACAAGATGGTAAGAGTGGAGCATAGAACTAGAAACAAGAACAGGCAACAAACGAGGAAAATAAAAGCATCACTCCATGACAAGAATCAAAAAAGGGAGTTAGGAAGACACTTCTTTTGCTGAACATAAACGACAACAAGAAAAGATTCTACAGGTATTGTTAGTGCAAAAGAAAGTTCACGAAAACAAGAGTCTTCTGGCAGATGGGTAAAGACAACCCAGTGACAGATGATGCAGAAAAGACTGAAATACTCAATGCCTTTTTTGTCCTGTTCCACACAGGCAAAGCTTACTCCTTAGATGACTGCAGGTAACAACAGGGTTTGGGAAAAAGTGGAGAAACCAGCAGTATGGGACCAACATTTTTGGAATGCTTAGTAAACCTGTATTTATTATTAGAAAAAGGCTAATCCTGAAGAAAGGCAAAGAGAAAAGACCAATGGAACAACAAGACGGACAACCTGAACCAGAAAGTACCAAAGAAGATCACAGAGCATGTCCTTCTACAGTCCATTTCCAAACATGATGGACAAGAAAGCAACTAGAAACAGCCAACATGGTTTTATCAAGGACAAATTACACTTGACCAACCTGATTGCCTACTTTAATGACATGACTGCTATGTCAGCTAAGGGGAAAGCTATGGATTTAATGTAACCAGATCTTAGTGAGGTTTGGGGCACCATCTTACACAGCATTGTCTGGAAGCTGAGAAACATGGGCTGGAGGAATGACCTGTTAGGTAGACTGAAAATCGGTCAGACCAGCTAGGTTAAAAAGTAACAATAAATGACTCAATATTCACTTAGCACCTAGTAAAGACTATGTCCTGGGTTCAGGAGAATCCTTTTGATTTTCCTTCTCATCCCCCTGGGAGCCAGGGGGAAGAAGAGGGTGGGAGTGAGCGAGCGGCTACATGGCTCTGAGTTACTGGCTCAGCTTAAATCACAACAGACCAGAATACCAAAGAGGTCAACAATAGGTGCCAGATGATTTAATTTCTTTTTTACTTTTTTTTAAATCAGCACCCTGAATGATGAGACAGCCTACGCTCCAGGAAATTTAAGGAGGGCATTAAATTAGAGGGAGGAGCTGAACTAATGAATATCAGATTCAACCCAGAGCCCTTGAGAAACTTGAGGACTGGGCAAAATTAGAAGGGAGACCAGCAGATCCAGGCAAATTACTGTTTCTACTCAGCACTCATGACCCTGCACCTGGGACAGCATGTTCAGTTTTGGATCTCCCAGCTTAAAAGCAATGTTCAAAAATTAGAGAGGGTCAGGCAGAGAGCACAAGATGGCGAGGGCTCCAGAGCACGCGCTTAAAGAAGACAGACTGAGAGAGTTGAGCTTTTTCAATCTGGCAAAGAAGCTTTCTGGGCTGCAAGTACACATTGCTGGGTCATGTTGAGCTTCTCATCAGTCAACACCCCCAAGTCTTTCTCCTCAGGGCTGTTCTCAATCCATCCTTTGCCCAGCCTGTATTTGTGCTTGGGATTATCCTGACTCACATGCAGGATCTTGCACTAGGCCTTGTTGAATTTCATGAGGTTCACACAGGCCCACCTCTCAAGCGTGTCAAGGTCCCTCTGAATGGCATCCCTTCCAGTGTGCTGACCACACCACACAGCCCAGTGTCATCAGCAAACTCACTGAGGGCGCACTCAATCCCACTGTCCATGTCACCGACAACGATGTTGAACAGTGCCTGTTCCAATACCAACCCCTGAGGAATGCCACTAGTCACTGGTTTCCACTTGGACATCGAACCATTGACCGCAACTCACTGAGTGTGACCATCCAGCCAATTCCTTATCCACCAAGCAGTGCATCCATCATATCCACACCTCTCCAGTTTAGAGACAAGGATGTCATGCAGGACAGTGTAAAATGCTTTGCACAAGTCCAGCCATATGACATCAGCCACTCTTCCCTTATCCACCAAGGCTGAAACCCCATTGCAGAAAGCAACCAAATTTTTAGGCAGAATTTGCCTTTAGTGAAGCCATGTTGCCTGTCACCAGTCACCTCCTATTTTTGATGTGCCCTACCATAGTTTCCGGGAGGATCTGTATATGTGTGTATACTGGTACGTAACTTACTTTAAAAGTGCACCTATTATTAAGGAACTCGCTCATCCTACGTAAATACATTAACAAGATTTGAGCTCAGGGGATTACAAAGAGATTTTTTTTAAAGCCAAGAAGCCTTTTTATTACTTTTTTCTTGTGAAGAGTCATTACATGGTGCTTTGTTAGACATGCATGTCCAAGATCTGCAAGAAGCACAAGTATTTTGTGTTACAGCATAAACAAATTTCACTGAGATCTTTCTGAATCTATTGACCTTAAAATTACTTTCAAGCATGCAAAGCCATGTTATAGCAAAAAAAACCCTTCATTAAGAAGATAGAAAGGGTACTTAGCACATTTAGACAGGCTTTTCCATAATTTATAGCTATCAACTGTTATTACTAATGTTTTTTAGAAGAATTTGCTTATAGTCAAATCACTGGTGAATGTTGTGTTAACTGGTCAGAGGGACAACAATCAAGAGGTTTGAGCAAAAATTCAGTATTATTGCACTCCTGGAGCAACAAACACGCTCCTTGCCCTGAAAAGCTACTGAAAATGGCATACAGTTCTACCTTCAATAACTCCAAGAAAGCTGAAGGAATGAAGTAACAGTAAGTACAGCTGTCATCTGTTCTTTCTTACAGTCAGTATTACACCTTTGTGTCTTTCCACCTTCAAACCGTTTGGGTAATATTTCATGTTATAAAGACACTGCAAAATACCTGCATATATAAAATTCTTTCCAAAAACCACCACTTCAAAAACCTGAAACATGCCAAAAGCATGCTTAGCATTGTAAGAAGTAGTTCTACATTTCAGACACACATCTCTCAAAATTGTCTTTTGATACTACCTCTCAGACTAACTGCAAAATTCTAAGCAGAAAATGAGCAGAACAAGGGGTTGCATTTCTTTTAAACCAATGCCCTTCATCATCTGTAGAACACAGACCCTAAAATAAGTCTCACAAAAAAGCACCACAAGCAAGCTACAAACTGTCTTTCATGAAACATGAACACATTTTTGAGATCAAGAAAGCACAGGGGATTCTCTGGTCACATATTCTCTACGCCTACCCTGTGGCAGCACTACCCTACACCAGTAACAAGAAAACCCTGCAAAATAAAGGCAAACCTTTAAAATGGACTATAAAACAAAATAAACTCAATTTGTTCAGCCAGTCTCTTGCATAGAACTGCAAGCTGCAACTCTTCTGGAAAAACAACAGCTCCATTTCACAAAACTACCTATACCCTACCAAATTTATGATAGCAAAACTTCTTCAGTTCAATTTCAGAGCAAGAAACCAACCGACATTGTGATCTCTGAAGGGAAAACCATACCTTGACAAGTACTCTGAATCAATGGGATTGTGGAGAGTGATGTTCCAATAAAAAATCCTAGAGGGTTTTTTTTGTTTTGGTTTGGTTTTTTTTGGTAAAATATTTTATTGAAAATACCTGTTGCCTGTTGAATAATAGACATCTAACCTAACAAATTTTTTCCCAAGCCTAGAGACCAAACTGTAGTAAATGATAGTTATATACAGCATGGGAATCTTATAATACTAAAATTTCAAAGCCAAGACTGGAAGCAGGGGAATGGGCATCAAGAATAGTGCCAAGCCTTCTATCTACCTATTACTAAGCTGGCAAGAATTTCTACTCCTTGATTAAAATAAAACTGAACTCTTCTACTTCCTTGCCAAAATTAGGGTGAAGTCTGTAGCAGAAGGCAAGAAGCCAGTGTTTGCAGATGGCCAATTGCAGATGGCCAACATGCTGTGCAACCCTGTTCTGGTCGAGATTTGCATTTTCCTACACAATCTTATCAATGATGCTACAGATGGACTTCATGAGCCAAGGTCTACCGTAGAATTCTGAAATGCACAGCTAAAACAAATACAGTAGTCCAGGTTATTAGTTATTTATAGGCATCTCAGACCACATGAAACCTATAATGATGCACACACCAGCCTCCAACACAGGTCTTTCACCTGATCCAAGTCAAATGCCTTATCAGCATTTCATGGCTAGGCTAGCAATGGCACAGATTCTGCCTTCATCTCTAAAGACAAAAGAATGTTTGGGAGATGCAGGTGATACTTTTTGCATCCAGCATTGTCACACTCCATCCTCACAATGACTATGTTTTTCTCTGCCTTTACTGAGAAGAGTTTCATATTCAAATCGAATCTTTCATTTGTGGAACACAGTTCCCAGGCCCAATTTCTCTAGCTGCTCTGCAGCCAGGCACACTTTCTGTTTGCTACTCCTGATTTTTGGCCCAGACATATTACTCTGGTTCTAAAAACACATGCATACTTTTATTTGTAACAGTTACTGAATATAAATGCTATCAACACCAATCATAAACAAGTAGCAAAGCATAAGACAGCAGAGAGATATTAGCATACTAGGTAAATAAGACTAAAGACTTTACAAGTTCCTCATCTCAAAATAGCTCACTGCTGAAATATTTTCAGACCCTACATAGTTCTCAGAATCTTAAAAAAAAAAAAAAAAAAAAAAAAAAAAAAAAACAAAATCTTAGTGTAAGTGATTTGCAGCTGAAGTTACATATCTGCATTCTTACTGAATTCAGAAGATGTATATATGTTATAATCTGAAACTAAAGTTTATTTACAGTTTAAGGTGCAAAGATGCTAGCTGTTAGCTCTGCAGGTTCTGCAATGCAGATACATTACTTGCCTGCTCTGACCACTGACAATTACACAGATAAACATGTGCTGTTACTCTGTGTTCTGCCAACTGTCTTCACTTGTTGCCTCACCACTTAAAGCACAATACTATGAATACTTACATATTCATTTCGCCTAAAAACACCAACCTGTTTAATTGAAGTTAATGGGAAAATTCACAACTCAATGTTAAACATGTACAGGTACTCAGTCCTCAGAAAGCTCTTCCACTCCTAAATTTAGAACATTTAAGCAGCATTTTTCTAATGTAAATATAGTTATAACAGTATTTTAGCATTTTTAAAACAAATTAAGACAGTGACAAGTGCTTTCTGATTCTAAATATGACTTGCACTGCAATAACAATTGATGGTCCCAAGTGAGATTAGGGTTTGTAATCTATAAAAACAGATCAGACATAGACAATTAAGCAAAAGGGTTGTATTACATGAATTAGATTGAATACAGAGTGTGACGTTTTTGCATTAATTCCAATTTGAGAACAGTAACAGTTGGTGTTTATTAAGAGATTCTTCTACAAGGAGCTTAGAAGCAGCATAATAACACTCAGCATTCAATTCCTCCCCAAGTCCTTACATTCTATTTCTGTCTTTGACTGCCACCAAGCACACAGCCTATTCTTACACAGAAGCATGTCCACTGATTCAGACAATGCTAAGAAAGTGAACCATGTTCAAAACTAAAGACAAGAAGGGTTTCATCCTAATCTGTAAGAAAATTCCTTCCTGACCTCCCATCAATAATCCTGATCTTAAAACTAGGACTACAGAGCTTTCGGAATCATTAAGAACAATGGGAAATTCTCAGTTATAGCAGCAATCAACATCAAATGTATTTACAGAGTGAGAAACTGTTTTTCAAGATCTCAAATAGAAATCAGTAGAACCCCTAAATATTTGCCGTTTATTGCCTTTATTTTTTTCCCTCTGTACCTTGGCAAATAGAGGTGCTAATTTCTATAAAATTATGTAAAAATATAAAAGGCACATGCTACCTTGATTCTCCAAATGGTAAGCTAAGTCTTTTGACACCTACTGTAAAAAATCACTTGATCACTACTACATACTATTACTATAGAGACTAAAAGTATAAATTTTATCTGAGTATAGGTTAACTTTGAAGCCACTGTAATAATATGTATAATTAAAACTACTAACTCATAATTTCATTTATGCCTCCTACTACTTGCAATATGAGAAGCAGTAAGTAGTACAGAAGCTGTTTTGTATTCTGTTATGTTAACCATGACAGCTTGCAGAGCAGACAGATTCCTACATGATTCTGTTGGTAAATGCCTCTACAGAGAAGTCTGACAATTTATTCCTACACTTTTCTAATTATTAACTAACTATTAAAAAGTGGAAGGACTTTGCTTCTTATTGCTGGACAGTTTAATTTCTTTAAGAGTCTTTTGAAGCATTTTGAAAATGCACATCTATTATATCACTCGTGTTGAAAGCATCATGAGACATTTAAAAAACCCTCCAGCAGTCTGAACAGAATTAACTTCAGGAAAAAATGTTTCAACTCTTTCACAGTATACTAGCAGTTATGCTTAAAACATACTCTGCTACAGCTTCTGAAGTGCGCTCAGTACAGGATTCAGATTTCCTGGTCTGAAATTGCTGGAATGATCACAAATATTCCCTTAAAAAAACCCCAAATGACACTTCCTCTCAGAGTCTGTTGCTTCAGAGTCAGTAACTTCTGCTAAAAACCTTCAATGTGAGATTCACACCATGTTTTTAAAAAAAAGAAAAAACAAAAAAACACCACCACAAAACACACCCCCCCCCAAAAAAAAACCCAAACCACACACATTAAAAAACCAACCAAACACAATGAAACAAAAAAAAAAAACAAAAAAACCCCACAAAAACCAACAACAACCAAAAAAAAAAAAAAAAAACAACACGCAAAAAAAACCAAAAACCACACAAAAAGAAAAAAAAACCCAAAACAAAACAAAAAACAACAAACAAAAAAACCCACAACAAAAAAACACAACACACACTTCAGGCAGTAGCTCCTTCATCTTCTCTGTACGAGAGACTAGTGCACCTTTTACGTCATGTTTTTCTTTCCTTCAACTGCTCCTTTTATGTTTTGATCCCCTACTGCCCCACCAACTCTGATAAGCTTTCTGCTCCCTGATATACGTGAACGATGATTATTATTAGGTGTTATGCCTTTCATAAGTTGATTCTCAACAATCTTTTTTGGGCTTGCCTTATTTAGTAGGTTTGTATTTAACTTGACGGCATCTCTGATCTATTTTCCCCCTCTGCATTACACCCTTTTAGTACTAGTAACTTCCTTTCTCCTGAAGTTTCAACATGTCAGCTTTTATTTTTTGGTCTTCTGATACTGTATCAAAATCTGGGGAAACAGTACTTAGTAGTTCTTAGAAGTGGCTCATATGATGGCTACTTAGCAGTTCCATACTGGGGGAAACACAGGACCACTCCACACCTTCACAGCTTGGTTTCCACAGAATGGAAATAGAGGTACACAGGCTGAATGGGAGGTGCAAGGCACTGTAACAGTCGTCTGATCTAGACAAAGCTGAGACTAACACACTGTGCCATTCAAACTAGCTAGAGGTCAGCTAATTGAAGTCCTTTCATTTGCAGCATGTGTTCCAGTTCTGAGTCTAATACAGTGACTTTAAACAGATTGAGCAGCGTCTAAAAAACCATTCAGCTGCTCTTTCAGACTTCCCTTTAGCTACTTGCCTCACTTTTATATATTCTTGCTCTGAATTTTTGGTTGGGTTTGGTTGGCTTGGGGTTTTTTTTTCCCCTTTTTATGCAAGCTGAACTTTACTAAAAATTACAGAGCACAACTTCTGTAGTTAGCAGATCCTAAGTGAAAAGTTGCTTCTCCTCCTACAGTTTGTCAAACTACTTTTCCCTAGAAGCACTCACTATAGCATCTAGAATTTTGGTCTTTGCATTCTGCACCAATATAATCTTAACTCAGATTGCTTGGGAGTAATCCAATTTCCTCTTACAACTACTTCTTCTGCATTTTTGCAGCAAGAATAATTGCAGTGTGTGAGGAAGAGGAAGAGAGCGAAAGGCATGATACTGTTGAGCTTGGGTGAGCATGGGAATGATTGAAAGAAGGTATTACAATAAAGAAAAAGAAAAGCAAGATAAAGGCCTGATGTTGTATAACTTCAATAAAGTAGAAAACATCACTCTTGTTCAATGTTATGAAACTTCTGTAATGCTGTTGAGAATACTAAGGGAGGGTTTAGAACATCATATAAAGAGAATATGACATTATGAACAGCATAATATGCACTTCTGTCACCCACCAGCTGCCATTCACTCTTTATCTGATTTTTGACCATGGACATTGTATGGCAAATAAATTTTAATTACAACATATGGGGAGGGGAAAAGTGTGAGTTCCATATTTAGGCAACTTCAAGAAAAACTGATGAATAACTAATTATGCAAGGAGAGACTAGAGCTGGAACACACAGTATAACCCTGTATTTGCTCATTAAGTTTCCTTAAAATAACAAGAGTATGCAATCCCAGAGTGTTTATAATCCTTTACTGCAAAACCATAGATCAAACCTGACACTTAGTTCAGGGAAAAAAAACAACTTTATGTTTATGTGCTTTATGTGCTTACTTTCAGCTGTCTTATGCTTGAGTACCAAATGAAATGTTTAATAGGAACTTTTTTTTTTTTAAGGTTAAATCTCTCCACTTGTGCCGAGACCTGGCTACCTCTTGCTTCATGGTACAAGATCTCTTCATTTACAACCCATTTTCATTTCCATTCTATACTGTAAACCTATGAAATGCATTCAGTCTCAGTCACATATCTTTTGAAAGCACAGTGTCCTGCAACTCAATGCCCTGTTCCAAAAAACTCACTGACAGTAAAGACCACAGAGATCACTAACATAGTAGGACTGAATGAGGCAAACCATTGCTATGAATAGAGGGACTAAAGCTATATCAAATATTGCATGCACACTTTTATACCCTGCACCAATTTACTTCAGAAGAATACTTTCCCTGGAGGTGAACTGGCAGTAACTTTGAAATGTCTTCTATTGGCCACTGTCAAAAAGTATATTATAAAAAAATATTGATATAGCTTATATGATGTCCTAACAAGAAGCAACAAGGAAAAGACACACAAAAATTACATATTTGAATCATCTGTGTTTCTACATTCAGTTCAGTTTATTCACTAAACAGAATTTCCATGAGGGATGGAACTATTAAAGTGCCATTTCCAGGTACCTTAAGTGGAATTTGTTGCTGTCTGAGCAGGGATGAACTCACATGAAAGCCTTTTCCTCTGTGGGCATTTCTTCTACCAAACAAGATGTTTTATAGGCACCTAAAATTTTTAATACTGCTATCCCTCTATCAAATTTGACTGAAAATAACCACTAAGCTCAAAAATAAGGTGATGGTTCCTGATTGCCTAAGGCTTTTTTTGCCATAGGAAACACAAAATGAAAAAGGGAAAACATGCTGCTAAGTAGACACATGGCAGGTTTTTATTTTTTAAAAATATGCAAAAATATATAAATTTGAGGCCTCCTAATTGATCAAAACATTACCTTTGAAACAGCAGAAAATGAAATGATGGCCATAAATTGTGAAATTAAATTAAGTCAAATGCTACATACAAACCTTGATGTAAAATCCATAAAGATTTTTCAGTTTTATCAGAACAAAACCTTTCAATGCAACACCACACATAACAGAAACAACCTGTTTGTAGAAGTCTATATAATATACATGCTGAAGGGTTTTGTAGTAACTTTGAGGTTAAAAGAAATGTAAATGCTATTTCAGGTTTCTTTACAAATATCACTTACATGACATTTTCTAATTAAATGTGATCAGGAAACATCAGATTATGGACAATAACAGAACTAATGGATTTGGCTAACAAAAATTTTGAAAATATATGTTTTCCTTCTGTTTCAATAAGAAGTTAAACTGACATGCAAGAAAGAGAAAACAAAAATACTAAGTAACTAACCCTAATGCCTATTACAACATGATATTACACCACATGGATTCTACTCTGAGTCAGTACACTAATTACATTTTCCTATTGAAGACAGAGAAAGACAGAAAAATTTAAGCGTTCCCTGTCCGTAGGTATTAGTTTTCTTTTTCTGGTGTAAGTATTCTATATGGCTTAAGTATTCTATTCTGCTTAAGTGTGTCACATGCACATTAATCCATGACAGGACCAACCACTGAGAACATTACATATATTATACACTTCACAAATGGCAGGGTGGAAAACAGGAAATTTATGCTATCTATGGAAACTGAACTAGGAAGTTGAAATGCATGCTCAACTTTTCTTCAAATGAAAAGACTTGTCGGAATGCAACATTCTCTTTCATATTAAAAAATGGAATATGTAACAGCATTGACTTACCACCATCTGATATTTGAACAGAAATATGATGCTAGAAGATACCCATGTCCTTCATATAACTTGCATTTTTAACCCCTCAAGTGAGCCTAAACCCAGATATCTACTGTTAAAAACAAACTAACAAAATGAAAAACCAAACACCCCCCCCAAAAAACCTAACCGCCCAACCCACTGATTTTCCCCCATTATGCAATTATGTTTTTAAAACAAAACTATAGTGAATTCAAAATCCATTAGTACATGAGAAATTCTCATAACATAAGGCCAGTTAACTACCTTTGCAGTATATAACACGAACAAAGCAAAGTTTAGGAGTTGTATGACTGAAATAAAAGAAACCCTAACCCCTTCCATAGGCTTATTAAGGATCCAAACCAACTTTAAAAATATTTTGCTGATTTAATTTAAAATTTCTTAATCTCACAAAATCTTGTGCTATATGAACTTCTCCTTAAGTATGCAGAATATATACACAGGACTTGGTCACACTGTGGGCTAATACCAAAAATAAAAAAGCAGAAAAGTCATGTAGAATTGCAAATATCAACACCTCTTTATATCATGAACATTTGTTCCTCGATGTTTCAAATACATTCTAAGACCAAACATTTTTTTCAGTAAGTTTAAAGGGTATGTGAAGTTACCTGAAGTTATATCTGAAGTATCTGAAACTTTGACATTATATCAAGTGGAAGGAAGAGGAGCAGAGAAAAAAATTCTCTTCAAGAACCATACACAACCCATGAAAAACCTGGGAGTGGATACAGACAGAAAGCACATTTTTGTCCCCATGTGTCATTTCAGGAGACTGCACAAAGCTATGGAAGTAGAAACCTCCTTTGGGGACATGCTCTATCTCCACTAAGGGCTCTGCAAGTAAATGTCAGCCAGGCAATTGTCGCAGTTATTTGCTTTTTAGCTATACATTTTCTCTTCAAAGAGAACAGATCTTTCATTTATTACTTTACAGTAGAGAATTCTAAATTAATTCTAAATTCTATCAATTCTAAAGAAAAGCTTCGGGAAAAAAAAAAATAAAGCAGATTACAGAAAATAAATTACATTATCAGGACTGAATTTCCAGTAGCCCAAGTCTTGAAAGCTAGATGTTAAAGAAAATACTTCATAAAGAAAACACCTAACATAGCACTTAACAGACCTGTTGTTATTTTACACTTTTTCCTAATGTATCAGCAAAGTATTCTATACCAAAACTACACCACAGCTGATTTAGCATTTCTCACAGAATCACAGCATACCAGGTTGGAAATGACCTCAAGGACCATCTGGTCCAGCCTTTCTTGGCAAAGCATGACCTAGACTAGACAGTCCAGCACCCTGCCCAGTTGAATCTTACAAGTGTCCAGCTTTGGGGAATCCACTGAATGGATATACATCATATATATTCTGCATTTCTGAATTAGCTGAGCACTTTCAGAAAACATATTAGAACATTTTTTAAACACATTATAAATACCTTTACAAATGCATTTGTAGTTAAAAATGAAACAGTTCTGGAATATTGCACTACGTGATATCTAATGCCAATAGCACACATTTTAACTGACTGAAACTCACCTCAACAGTTTTTAAGCTTACATCTCCTAAAGCAATACTTAAAAAAAAAAATTTCTATACACAGCATTTACAAAAATGTGGTAGAAACATAATCACTACAAAAAACATTTCAGAAACACAGAAGAAAATAAACTCTGAAATAAAGTGGACTAAACAGAGCATGGACTGCCCGAGAGTCCTGCCGTCAGGCAAACATTACTGTTCACTCACATTTCAGGCAACCAGTTCAACAACCACAGGTTAACAAGTTGACCTCATACAGATCCACTAGTTCGACAGGTCCCATTTCACACTGCAGTCCATCACACAATGCTTAGACTTGTCTGAAACAGAGCTTCAGAAATGTACCCGCACATACAGAGTTAGTAAACAAGCAAAGCTCCTCAAGTTACACTGGTCTGAAGACCAAAACAATGACATTTCCAACCCTCAGGTAAACCTTTTGGATTAACTGCTTATTGGAACAAAAAACAATATTGAGCATATGAAAGAAAGTTTCACTTACAGTATTTCTTAAAAAATACTATCTCAAATGTGCTTTCATTTGTGTTCAGCTCACATGAAACTGTCAGTCATGAAGGAAGTGTTCCTCTTCATGCTTTTACTTTTTGGTTTTTCCCCTATAAAGTGAGTATTCTCTGTACTAAGCATCTTTCAACAGAACCCCAAGAACGATACCTGTAGGCCACCTGCTCACAATAAACAAGCATGACCAAAACGCAGTACTACTTGGAGACCCAGGAGAAACTGCATTTTCTGAGTAATTTGGAAATCCTTGATTGGATTTGAATCCGTATACTAACTCCACCAGCATTATTTTTAACATGCCAAGCCTGCTGCTAAGAAGGATCTTGCAAAAAAAAAATTCCTTCTCTGTAAAAATGTATAATTCCAGTAGTTAAAGAGGGATGACTGTATTTTTTAATGATCTTCGTGTATGCTACAGAATGCTTTGCAAAACAGGGCATATCAGCTTCCAACTAGAGAAAGACCTCAGTTTTACCCACAGCGGATCCCTATTAATTAAACCTTAAAAATATAACGTTGCTCTATAGGTCAAATTTCTTTAGAAAGTTTCTATGTTTCTCAAAATTGGTTATTTTTATATGTCACAGGCTGGAAGCCTCTGATACTTTGGGGTAATAGCCATCTGAACTTATCATAGCAAATTATTTAATAATTCTAGCTACATACATATTCACTGCACTCATTCATCAAATACACTGTCCTAATTTTGTAACAGAAGACTGAAGAGACCTAAAGATTTCTTACCTACATCTGTTACTGTAAAAATAAGCAAGTTAGGTGAAGTATGATCCATTTCCCAAATTCTGATTGTTCCTATAGGCCATTCAAGAAATAGTGATGTGTTAATAGCAGACTGGAATTAGTCATATTCAGAGAAGTAGCAGCTTGTAGGAAAGCAGCACAGTAAGAGGGCAAAAATTCTCTAGTCCACCACAAAATGTTATGGCTCACAACTTAGAATATTTAGCTTAGCACTTGGCTTTTCTTCTTGCATTGGTACTAATCTGTATTCTGGCAGTGCACAGCTGCCCATTTTCTAATACAGCATATATTGCTAATTTAGCAATATAAAGCTACAACAGAAGGTTTTCTACACTCAAATAATTTACAGTGTATATAGCCAAATTTTATATACTGAGTTGAAATACAGCTAATCTGAACTAACAGGTTTATAAAAACCTGTAGTCACCTTATTGAGGTCAAGTCAATAAACGTTATCTGTACAGAGTATCCCCAAACACTTTCAGGACCCTTTCATTCTGGGAAAATACAGAGTTGTCCAGAGTAGTCCAGAATCTGCAGCATGCTGAAAAGTCTAAAGATGAAAACCTGCCCCTCACAATCACTGTGCCTCAAATGAACTACATTTTCTTGACAAAATGAAACCAACGTCAAAATAGGAAACTTTAGCAAAGAGATCAGATGCTCTGCTTTTCAGAAGGTTTGATCATACATTTTCAAGACCTATGCTGCAATTTCTAACAGCCATTACAGCACTGAACTTAAAATAGTTTTTGAAAGTTCTGCCTAACAAAGTGGGCCACATGTTTGAGGAAATCTTTAGTGTTTCTTCTGTTGTACTAATCTGTCATACGAACAGATGTATAGACAAATACGAAAACCAGAGACTATGTTGTTTTCTTTTTCCCTGCTAAGTTTTTTTTTACTATACAGATTAAATAACTACTTTTCCATTAGTTCTCTTTTGATCTCCAGAACGTCATTACTTTGTAGACTTTCTTCACTCCAATCCAGTATTTTTGAGCACAAGATTAATTATAAGAAAGTGCTTCTGTCATTTCTTAAAATAGATTCTGAGTGGGAGCACATGCCATCATGATGCTGTAACTCATCAGGAAATTATGATGCAGTACCATCTTATTCTAAAGGCACCTGCTAGCTAAGATATGGCCAAGGTCATATCAGCACTTCTTATCTTTTTCAGGACCATTTTCCTTATGAAATTTAAAGAAGTCCAGCAAACAGTCAAAGACACAATGTGCTTTTTCAAGAAGGAACAAACATAAAAAGAAATTGGCACCAATGATTTTGAGTAACTTCAATTTTACATGGAAGTACTACTACCAAAAAACCCCCAAAAAAACCCCCCCAAAAAACCCCTAAATTACAATTGTGAAAATAGTAAGTTTAACTAACTAAAAATTACAATGAACTACACCAAGAATTTATTTATCAAGTCAAGTGAAAAAATGGAGCTGAGGAGAACAGACTTCATATTTTATTTCTTTATTCTTTTTTTAATCATATGCCATGCAAATAAGGGTTTCCGGAAGAAGGCTAGGGAGTGCTCCCCCATACCTTTCTTCGTGCTTGTTACAATCTTCTTAAAGCCTACACAAATCATTTTGTTATGGGAAGACATGGAACGAGACCACATCAGAGAAACCATGAAAGCTAAAACCTTCGCAAGTAAAAGAGGCAGTAATTTTCTTAAAAAAAAAAAATAGAAAAATACATAAAATAAAAAATATACATATATATATAAAATTTACGTTAAACAACTGAAAGGAAAAGCTGATTGTCCAGCACCTTCATCCCTTCAGGTGTACTTCCAGGCTTCCAATTCTGGGAAAAATCCCAGAACATTCTGAATGCACTTCTTTTGATGCAGCCCAGGATATGGTTGGTTTCTGGGCTGCAAGCACACACTGAAGCCGGCTCATGTTCACTTTCTCATCAACCAACACCCCCAAGTCCTTCTCCTCAGGCTGCTCTGAATCTCCTCTCCGCCCAACCTGTAGCTGTGCCTGGGATGGCCCGACCCAGGTGCAGGACCTTGCACTTCGCAAGTGCAGGTTCCTAAAATTATTTCAGACCTGATCCTCTCTTACAGTGGGCTTCATTCTCACAGTCTCACATTTGCCTTCCAAGACTTGAGCACCATGGTCAGAGCACTTGCTGGTGAAGCCTGAAGTCATTGAGAACCTCAGCCTTCTCCAAATCCAGGGTAGCCAGTTCTCCCATTTCCTTCTGGAGAAGGCTCACGTTATCCCTAAGCTGACTTTTGTTTGCTACATACCTACAGAAGCCTTTCCTGTGATCTCTGACATCCCTGGCCAGACTCAATTCTATCTGGGCCTTATCTTTCCTGACCTGGTCTCTAGCTTTCCGGACAATATCCCTGTATTCTTCCCATGCCACCTGAACTCACTTCGACCTACTATAAGCTTCTTTTTTCCTTCTGAGTTTTCTCAGCCGCTCCATATCCATCCATGGAGGTCTCCTGGCCCTCCTGCCGCATTTCCTTCTAGACGGGATGCAACACTCCTGAGCTTGGAGCAGATGATCCTTGAATACCAACAAGCAGTCTTGAGCCCCCTGCCCTCTAGGGCTTTATCCCATGGAACCTTACTAAGCAGGTTCCTGAAGAGGCCAAAGTCTGCTCTCTTGAAGTCCAGGGCAGTGAGCTTCCGGTGTGCCCTTCTCACTGCCCTGAGGATCTCAAACTCCACCATCTTGCAATCACTGCAGCCAAGGCTGCCCTGGAGCATCACATTCCTCACCAGCCCCTCCCTGTTAGTGAGCACGAGGTCAAGCATGGCACCTCTCCTTGTCAGCTCCTCTATTACTTGCAAGAGGAAGTTGTCTCCCACACAATCAAGGAACCTCCTGGATTGCTTGTGCCGGGCTGTACCGTCCCT
Source organism: Strigops habroptila (assembly GCF_004027225.2). NCBI lineage: Eukaryota > Metazoa > Chordata > Aves > Psittaciformes > Psittacidae > Strigops > Strigops habroptila. Next base: position 46,205,555 of record NC_046358.1, on the reverse strand, counting down.
CCGACGGATATCGGGGTGGTTGAAGTCCCTCATGAGGACAAGGGCCTTCAAGTGCGAGGCTGCTCCTATCTGCCCAGAGAGCACTTCATCCACAGAGTCCTCCTAATTGGGTGGCCTGTAGCAGACCTCCACAGTAATGTCCCCCATCGCAGTTCTCCCTTTGACACTAACATACAAACTCCCAGTTGGCCCATCACCCATCCCCAGACAAGAGTTCCATAGTCGCCAGCTGGTCATTGACATAAATAGCTACACTCCCTCCCCATCTGCCCAGCCTGTATTTCCTAAAGAGCCGACAACCTTCCATTCCAACACTCCAGTCATAGAAGCCATCCCACCATGTTTCTGTGATGCCAGTGATACCATATCCCATAGACATGCACACATCTCTAATTCCTCTTGCTTATTCCCCATACTACAAGCATTTGTACAGAGTCATCTGAGCCAAGCTCTGAATAAAGCCAATTCATTGGCTGGTAGCTCTACATTGCTCCAAGCATTCATTACATGTTAATGAATCCATAGTAGCATGTAATAAACACATTTTTGCATATATGTAAAATTCAGGCCCTCAAGTACTATACAAAGCAATCCAACAAATACCACAGGATTCCCCTAGATACAGAAGTAATATATGCTCTTTAATTTTTCTGGTGGCAACTTTATAGAAGACTAAAGCTCCACCAAGATATATGCCAGGAGGCTTATATGCAGGGTAACAGAGGTTACACCTGTGAAAGGACAGTGGTAGATGCTGTGTAAGAGCACAGTGCAGTACACAAGGGTCTACAAATGGCTTAAGGCTACCAACCTAGAACTTTGCCTGTAGATTCATACTGGATTACAGCAAGCACCACAGAGACGAGGACCTTGGGTTTAATTCCCTGTTAGCCTATAGGGATTCAAACATACTCATTTATTTCTCAGAAGAGTGCTTTAATTAAGAAACTAAAAGGCTGGATGCTGACAAGCTTCTTCTCTGCTAAAGCTAGGTAACTACACAGGTAAAAAATAAAATGCTATGGCATCTGGACCATCAGCAAGAAGGACTACACTGTAGCCTAATTATGAGGGCACTCGATTGGGGGAGAAGACCTAGATTCTGCTCCATAGACTATTTATGTTTTGTTAGTTGTCCTTTAACAGGAAAGAAAACGTAACAATAGCTTGAAACACAAAGATTTGAACCCTGTTCTCCTTCCTCTCACTGCATGGTCCAAACCACTAATTTTGCGACACTGAAGCATCATTGCATCTATGGCTCTTTTTGGATCTAGTCTATGAAGTGTTACAGAGACTTGTTTGATTGACTATTTATATCTCTCTCTCCAGAAATACAAGACTTCTTAGAATCTGGGCACTTTTCAGCCATGAAGATTTCTAATTTCAGAAGTATATGGCTAGGGATGTAGCTCTTAATAGCACTGCTGTAGAGAGAATAAAGGCATTCCATTTTAAAGCATATTTAAAGCTTCTTCTACTTTTAATGCAGCATTCACTGGAGCAACCATAATATCCCCAAATGAGTATTTGCAGAAATGGATCAACAGAATTTCCTCTACTCTCTGGAGCACACAAACTCCAGTAAATCCACCTCAAGCCTAAAACAATGATGCAACACCTTCCTCTGCCCCTGAAATCCATCATCACATTATCTGTTAACATTCACGTTCTTCTTATGTCAACTGCGGGGTTTTTTGGGTTTTCTTCCTTTTTATTTTTTCTTTTTTTTTTTTTTTATGAATGTTTTCCATGCATCTGGAAATAGTACGTGACCCATGCATCTTTTGGGTCACATACTATTTTTTCACTTCATCCAAAATATCTCCAAAAATCTTCAATCTACCCTTACAACACACAAGAAAGGTAATGTTCACATAGATTGACCAACATGATAAATTAACTGTGAAGTATTTGTTCATTCTTTTTAGAAACTGTTACATGTTTTCAAATACCACAGCAAATTAAAACTACTTTGGTGCTCTGCATCTTCACCATCTCATCTCAAATTCTTATTCCCTGGAGCGAGGAGAGATGCAATCAGAAGTAAAACCTCAGGTGTAAGAGAAAGGCAAATACATAACTCCACGTATGTCATTTCCAGTGGATTAGCAGTGACTCAGCAAGTTAAGACGTTTGCAAACATCAATTATTAAAGAAATATATAATCGTTACTCTTAGAATGCTATTTTTACTGCAAGTCTGTTCTTAAGTTTAGGGACTTCACTTTAGACCTCATCCAGAAGTAAAACTTGGGTGATAATGATCAGGACAGACCACAAGGAAAATAAAAGGCCTCTTGAATCTGTGAGAGTAAAGTGTACAACAAAAAGATACATTACATACTTCTAATACACAGAATTGTATATCTCTAAATTAGCTAATTTGAACAGACTAGTGAATTGATGCAGACCTTTGTTTACTACAGAAGAGAGAAAACTATTTCTACAGAATTTTAGCTATTTGGCTAACAAGTTCTACACTAAAGTATTCTGTTAAAGATCTATGGAACCGAAGAGAATGAGACTAAGGACAAAGCTGTGTCCATGTAATGCTTTCAAGAAATCCGATCCTCATTACTTAATGTGAAAAGGCTTAGTAAGAAACAATATTAAAGCACAGAAAAATCCTAAAACAATACTCACTTTCTTTCAACACAGAAAATCTGAAGTGAAATAAAAATGCATGCTCTAAAAGCATCTCTCAACTGCTAAGTTTTGTTTTTAAAAATGATCTGTAGATCCTTGGTGCAGGGACTATTCTATAAATATTTAATAAATGACATCTCATTTAACACTCACATTGACTGTGGCCTCTAGGATCTCTAACTTATAGGACTATTATAATGTAGTATACACGTAATTCTTAACCAAGTGTGTTTTACTAGTAAACGATACATTAAAAGTCAGGCTGGAGTAGTCAAAGCTAATTACTACAGTGAAACCACGCTAATACAAGAATCCAGGCTTATTCAAGAACCTCACATATCAATTTAGTATCAGTTCTTGTCCTCAGAGACTTAAAAAAATTTTCTTTTTAGCATTTAGCCTATCTGGCATATAAATTTCAAGACTTCCTTTTTACCTGAGAATTTGCAAAGTACTTATTATCTATTTTGCAGATTTCTTTTATGTAAACAAAAAATACTATACATTAGTTGAACCTACTCCCTACAGATTTACACAGTAAGCGATACTATCTGTCATAATCCGATATCTGAAATTACATCCAATATAGAATAAATTGCAGAACAGTGACAAACCATGCAGTATTGTCAGCTTTAACATCTTTAAACCATGTCCTTACTCAAATTATCTTATTTGGGCACCCAATAAAAGGATTTTCTTCATTTAGATTCACATAACATGGTTAAAAAAACAGTCTATATCTTAAGATGCACCATCAGTGCATAGTAGTTGACATTAGATAGCTGTGTAACAGTCTAGAGGAACATTACAGTTGTATTACATTGACTTAAATGGAACTAATATGGTTAAAACATATACTTCCCCCTAACCCCTTATGAAGGAAACTCCTTGAAAGCATGGAAGCTGAATTTCCACTTCTGATTACATTCAAGGGACAAGAAAAGGAAATGAATCTACAAAGATTCCTAAACAGCTAGAAAAATCTAACACATATGAGAAGTTAAAATGCTATTCACCAATTGTAGGAAAACAATTAGCCAAAAATGTAAACAGACAATAGGTGTTTATAAGTCTTTCCTCATCATACAGGTTGTGTACCAGAATCTATAGTAAACTGCACAATGGGACATTGCTTCCTTGCACTGTCTTGTGCACTTCCTTGCACACTTGCATGTCTTTCTGAAGAAAGAGGGCATACAGACTAGTGGAACAAGCTACAGAATTTTTTATAGGCACTTCTTGTCTGGCAGAAGGCCCCATATAGAGGCAAACTAGGCTTTTCTACCTTACTAACAGGTAGATAAAAACATGCAGCCGAACACAGAACCCAGCCTAACAAAATCTACTTTCTACAAGGAAATGACTAGCTTAGTAAGTGGAAAGCAGTGGATATTGTCTTCCTTGACGTCAGTGAGGCACCCACAGCTAGCTTTCCTTCACTTATTAAATTGTCTTTGTCTCAACCCACGAGTTCTCTCACTTTTGCCTTTCTGATTCTCTCCCTCATCACACCTGAGGGCAGTGAGCAAGCGTCTCAGCAAGGACTCAGCTGCGTGGACAGGGTCAACCCATCACAATCATGTTCAGTGATTTCTTCAGTGACCTTCGTACAGCATTAAAGCAGTACATACTCCAGATATATCCTCCTGGACAACAGACTACTTTAAAGTTCACTGGCTGCAAAATGAAAGAAACACAGAGAAGAAAAAAAAAAAAAAGTCTTGGGGGGGGGGAAATCAACATTAACACCATGGTCAAAAATGATAACTTTTATAAGCAGTTAGATACGGAAAACGCAAGCTCCTCCAACCTATCCTAAGAAAAGGGGAAGTAGAAGTATTTCATCGAGTTGCCTAAGAAGTCATTCAGGAATGTGAGGCAAAGCGGAAGAGATGCCTTGTCATCTGTCTGATTAAAAAGAAAAATAAAAAAATAAAAATTAAAAAAAAAGGAGAAAAAAAGGAAAAAAGGAGAAGAGATGAGGTAACAAAGGTAATTATGACAATGAAATCCTAAGATTCCAGGTGACATCAACTCAAAGCAGTTCCAAACAAAGAAGTTTCAAGAAAATGACCACTTTACATTTCTACTAAATTCTATACGAAAACTCTCAATTAGTCGCATTCAAGAGGCTGACTTTCTCATCTAACACCAAAACCAATCTGAGTAACATATGTGACATATTTATCAACAAACTCTGTACCAAGGCACATACACCCAAAGGAAAAAAAAAAATAAAGTAGTAAATAACACTACTAAGACAAATTTCAGTATAATCGGTCACATTATAGGTAACAAAAGATCTGACTGTCGGTCCCAAAGGAAGCATGCCTTTGTCAATTCACAAAGAACAAGACTTACACAAAAGAACAGAAATAACAGTAACTGAAACGTATTTTCAATACAAAAGTAGCAGAAAAGCACTGAAAAGCCATTTCCGGTATTCAACAAGCACAATTTGAACCAAATGAAAGATGAAAAGTCAGACATGGAAGAAGATGACAGCAAAGGAATCTGTTGCTCTTACTTCTTTGTCTTCCATTGTTTTTAAAGAAGAGCTAAGGTGTGGGGGGTTTTAATGCTTTATTCTCTTACAAGCATTAAGAAAGTGTGCTCACACATTTTGCTTAATGGTGAGGAGGTGAAGGGAAAGACGAACTGCTGAAAATCTTGGGAGTACTTACCCCCTACCACCTTTTTTTAAAACTTTGGGGTTTTGGATCAGTTGTAATAGGAGCCATAATTAAATTCTGAAACCTCATCAAATACCCAATAGTTATACACAAGTTAATAAAGAAAAGTTATTAAAATTAACGGAATCTAATGCTCTCCTGAAAGAAGACAAAATGTTAGTAAAGTAGAAGCAGATTCACAGGTCAACCACACATCACCAGAAGTAGCACAATCACTTCAAAACCAGGAAGTCAATCATTTTGAATCCAAGAAAAATACTCACAAACAAACAGCATATGCTTTTGTGAGCACGATAAAGTGAATGGAGGGCAAATGAGTTTTGGGCCACTGTATGTAACCTCAGGTCATCAACTCAAATTGCAATCAGTGGACAACAGGTGGTACACAAGGCTACCAGATGTGATCATATTCCTTTAGTCTTTTTAAACAAGTGTAACTTCTGATTTTTCCAGCTGAAGTTTGATAAAAGTGCACTGCATTAGCAATACAAGTTTTGAAGGCCTGACAACAGTTGATTCCCTAAGAAGATGGATCACTAATGCCTTGGCCAAAGACCAGTTTTTCTCATGCATTATTACAAAAATAAAAAAACAAAAAAAATAAGAAATCTCACCTTCTTTCTACTGGCAGCAACTTGCTCCCATCTCTACCGTGTGGGTACAAGCATTTATTCATAGTAAACCAAGAGAAATTCATTGGAAACTAACTTGGCAAAATACTATCATCTGGATCAGCTCACATTTTGTTCACCACATATATGAACAATTTTTCTGGAATAAACAAGATCATAAGGACAGGATTAGTTCTCCAGGTGGGATTAATTTCAACATAAGAAGGACATGGAGCTGCTGGAGCAAGTCCAGAGGAGGGCCACAAGGATGATAAGGGGGCTGGAGCACCTCCCATATGAAGACAGGCTGAGAGAGTTGGGGCTGTTCAGTCTGGAGAAGAGAAGCTGCGTGGAGACCTCAGAGCAGCCTTCCAGTATCTGAAGGGGGCCTACAAGGATGGCAGAGAGGGACTCTTCTCAGCAACTGTAGAGATAGGACAAGGGGTAACGGGTTTAACATTAAACAGGGGAAGTTCAGGTTAGATATAAGGAAGAAGTTCTTTACTATGAGGGTGGTGAGGCACTGGAGCAGGCTGCCCAAAGAAGTGGTAAATGCTCCATCCCTGGAGGTGTTCAAGGCCAGGCTGGACAGAGCCTTGAGTGACATGGTCTAGTGTGAGGTGTCCCTACCCATGGCAGGGAGGTTGGAACTAGATGATCTTAAGGTCCTTTCCAACCCTAACTAGTCTATGATTCTGTGATAAATAAAATGAAGTAAAAGACGAATTAATCATAAAGAAATGTTAAAAGATTCAATACTTGTCTACTCTGAAGAAGGTACTCTGAGTGAGGGAGTTTTAAGGAGAGATTATTGGGATTACAAAAATTTGTTGTATTTAGTTTATTTCTCTATTCTTTTTATAAATACAGTTACCTGATTTTATAAAATAAAATAAATAATATAATATAAAATAAATAATATAAAATAAATACAGCCTTCCTTGTTAACCCAATGTGTTAAAACTTTTCTAGCAAATGGGATGCTGGAAGATACCTACAAAGGCATAACCATTAAGCACACAAATCTTTTTCCCTATTTAGACAGTGTGCTTTCCATTAACAGCCTTCATGCCTCATTTGTATAACCTCAGTCTCTACATTCTTTGCTAGAAGCTATACTTTTGATTTATATATTGTGGCTATCAGTTCTGTCTATACTGCCTTTCTCTCCTACTTCCCATAAAATTCCATTTTTATTATCTTTAACATTTTGTTCTAGAAGGAGTGGTTTTTAATGTTAGGATTGCTTTATCAGTGACTACAGCATTTCAGTATTTTCTGCTAGTTAAAAATCATATTTCCACTGCAGATGTTATCTTACTACTGAAGATGCACAGTCAATACATAATTAGTAGCCATGGAAACATACAATACTGGACAAATGCATGGACCAGCAGACTTTACTGCAGATCTGCAGTGAAATAAAGCCTTAAATAAATGCACATGGTCCACTGACCACAATTATATAACTAAATTATCTATTCCTCATTATCCTAACCCCTCCCTGTTTTTAAGGAAATATCAAGAATCCCAAAGCCTGACTTATCCAACTAGCTGATACCCATGACTGTTTGTTCCAGTTACCTCCATCACATTGACAACAGTCCACTCAAGAGAAAGGTAATGATTTTCTTCAGGTCAGCAAGAAGGTATGCAGGACAAAAGTGAAATTAAAAAACGATCTTGCACCAGATGTTTAAATAGTTGGTCTTCAGACAGGTGTCCAACAAAAGAAAAATAAGTCAATAGCATATCAACTGCTATTTAGACCACATCAGGTTACCATCCTCTAAGTTATCCTATTAGCTAATTTAACTGGTAAGGATAGAAAAACAACACTGAGTTTAAGTAAGATGACAAATTCAATGGTGCCAAAGTAGCCCCTCAAGCAGAGGGCAAATTAGATCTGGTAGAAATGGGTAATTTGTCACATATATATATTTATTTGATATAGAATATAATACATTTTATATGTATATATATTAATTACATGTATATCATCTTCAAACTAGTTGTCAGGCATAGTATACTAAGTTACAAAAACTAAATGTTAGAAGTTTTGACTATTATAAAGTAACACATTAATCAAGAGAGACCCTACTTGCCTGTAAATGCATAACAGTGTTCACCTTTTCCCAAATTTAACACTGCAAAAGTCTAATTTTCAGCTTCTCTAGTTGCCTAACATGTGCAAGTTACCAAATGTTCAGATTCTTCGTTAAGCACAAATGCCTAGCATAGCCTTCATACTCACTTAACTACTACTCACATGAGTCAAAGAAGTTTGCATACAAAATAGGAAAAATATGTCTTGACTTAACCCCCTCCTCAGAATATTTTCCTGTAATGGGCAAATCCTTCCCTCCCTTCACTATGTTTTTTCCTACTTATTATTCAGTAGAGGCAGTGTCTTTGCCTATCAATCAGGACAAGCTAGGAAATACCAGTGAGAGGATACCTGACCTGACAAAGCAACACTTACAAGAAAGGAGACAACACTTGGTTAGATAAAGAAGCATCAAGACTATCTTCTGAACTAATGCAGTGAAGTACAGAAAACCAATACATGATTACGTCTGTTTGAGCTGTGATGAGAAAGCAGAAGTCCCTTCTCCCACCCTTACCTATCCCACCTGTGCAAACCAAACTCTCCCTCACACTGGCACACCTGAGGTCCCTCACTAAGCTGTTTCAATTTGTTAAGGCTGCAGGAAACTAATCTCCCAGAAAGCAGAGTAGTTTTCCATTAGGTAAGCCACTTAAATTTCTTTTGCACAGAGTGAAAAATGGCAGGATAGAAGAGTATGAAAGAAAGAACAAGGTCTAAAAGATTTACAGTAGAGCTAAAAAATTGCTAGCCTTGCTCACCATTCACATAGTGGAGCACAAGCCTGCAGAGGCCAGCGCTGAAACAGATCACACAGCTGATTCAGGAGGAAAGGATCCTTTTTTTCTGTCAGGTTAAGCTTCAACTCTTTCGGTTCCCTGCCTGCATAGCTACACAACAGGTTATGCCAGAACAGTGCAGCATGGCAGTGAGAAGCAGCAGTGATGACAGAACTATACCCAAAATTCCACAAGGCACAAGATTAAACCAGGACAAAGTCCTGTTGGGCTCTAAAACTGTGACCATAGCAGACTGCATGGTACACCAGAAGAAAATTACCTCTGAATAACACAGCTTGAGATATAGTGAATGCAGGAAGATAAAATCCCTGACAAAGTGCTACATGTATTTTCCTAAAGACAAGGTAGGTAGAAGAAGGGCCTGTTCAAACTCAGTATTAATGTAAATATACTTTTTCTGTTATTTCCTCATCTATAGCTTTTATAAAAAATTGTAATTGTGCGGCTTATTTTGGATGTCTAAAATACTTTTACTTACTACTGAATTTTACTTTAGGCTAGCTTAAGTTAAGAGTAATTTCAAGCCTAGTTAACAAAAGGCATCTCTTATGCCTGTTTAGGTACTTTCTCTAGAGCATCCAAAGATTCAAAGGACATGTCCTCACCCACATCACCCTCACAAAATGCACAGGAACAGTCCAAGAGCTGGTATCTTTGCGGACACTACCTACTCGAAGACCTCCTCAGCACTACGTACCAGAAGACCTCCCTGGCATGCACAAGAATTGTAGGAAGCACACACAATCCTGTGGAGGCAGAAACCAGCAAATACTGTGTCTGTACTATTGTTTCTGTTTGGTTCAAGAGTGCGGATTTCAAGCTATCTCCTGATGATGCCAAATCACCATACTTTGGTTCACACTGCAGAGGATCAAAGCACAAATGCTGAATTCATTTTGGATAAAACTAAACAAGATGTACTCCAAGAATGCATCTAATGCACTCCCTCCAACCATTACTTACATTTCGCTCCATGGGTTTTGAGATAGCATGAAGCAAAATACCATGTGCATGGTGTGAATCTTAAGCCCCTAGTAGAAAGTTGTTTGCTCTACAAGTCTGCTTCTCTGAGGCTGCACTATTTGCCAATATAGACTTCACTTAAATTGAATGAAATCACAAAACGTAAGTTAACTTACTGAATTACAGTCAAAGGACTTATGTAGGTACAGCATAAAAGCAAAGGTTTTGGGGTTTTTTTTTAATCACTTACTTATCATTGAAGAATTAAGAGAGGACCTACTTATCCAAACACGAAGAATTTCTGCATCTGCCTGTTTTTTCCTGCAGTGGCTACTAGTTGGAATGTCAGCATCTAGAGGGTTAAGTTTAAATTTATGCTTTGAACGAATTATAATATATATTTTGCTATTGCCTCAAATGGCTCCAGGCTGATGTTTTCACAATATCTTAAACATTGAGGAAGCTCTTGAATGTGCCCTAATTGTTAGATACTTTCTAGATGCTAATGAGATCTCAACTGTTCATTTTAAAGTGTTTTTTGTCTGCATATTTTTCACATGCACAGCTGAATTTACTTTCTACAGGGTGAAGTACAGGTAGAAAATTTTTAGCAGGTATTTGATGCAGAAAAAAGATCCTAAGAATAATCTAGAGGCTTGCTAAAATTATTGGGGAGGGTACCAAAAGCTGCTACTATTCTGGTAAGAAATACTTGAAAGTGATTACTATTTCACATCTAAAATCTTCCTTATGATTTGATGAGTCCTTACAGCATCTTACACATAACAATAACCAAACATAAGACACACTATCAAGAATTAAGAGATTTTTCTAATATTAAGGATAATCCATGATGTCCCACTTTCATGATAAACAGAAATTTGCCTCAGACGCCTTTTCCAGAAAGATGTTCTGTTCATCAAAGCACAAAAAAAAAAAAAAAAAAAAAAAAAACTACTTCAACTCTTTTCTGATGAAACAATGGTGAAATGACAACTAGTATTTTCACTAATTCTCTTTGATCAGCTGCCAAGCCAAAGAGAAAAGTCATGTACTGAAACCATTGTGCATGAACTGGAGCTATACTCTTTGGAATAAAGAAATAGAAACAGGCAGGTTGAAGCTTAACTATCACAGGAAATTCTTCAGCAGTTGTTTTTTTCAGCAGTTGCTTTCAACACAAACTTTAGAATTTCCATTTTTACCTTCGATGCTTAGGAAAAAAGCTTGAGTCTTACTCAGATAAGAAGCTCCTGCACATTGGAAACACTAGTAATAGTTTTAACTCTTACCCTGCTGGAATTTGACTGGCAAGATCAGACCTTAAGGTTTTATAGCATACCTGCCTGCTGCGGAACAGAGAATGTTCCTGAAAAACAGATGTCAGAATAGCATTAGATTCTGGAGCAGTTTAAATATACCCAACTTGAACCGTATATATCTTACTAACATGACCATTCCCACCTTCTCGAAGCTCTGTGCCTTGCCTTCTGCTCAAAGAATTATGCCCTACAGCACCACTCTGTAGTCACACCTACTTGAAAAAGTTACAAGACTTCTCTCAAAAATCTCAACAACCTCTTAAGACTTCTAATTTATTCTACATACCTTTTACTGGTTTCTTCTTTTCTTTATTTTCCTAAATAAACACCAGAACAAAAATCTGCACGTCCAGAATGGTTTGGAGTCCCTCGATATGGGAGGGATTTGCATTCTCCCCCTCACTCCTCAAGAATTTTCAGCTTGATCGATTAAAATGATCATTAAAATAGCCTTTTAAATAACTTGAAGTACTTTCATTTAGATTTAGCTAAAGCTAGTAGCTAGGGAGTTATACCTCACTGATTTACTACACGCATCTATCAAGGCAAAGGAACAACATTAGAGTGACTATCTGGGAAGGAATTACAAAAAAAAGTTCTCCCAACACTCCACTTTATATACCATTTGTTCTAAAATGGTCTCTAAATTTTCTTAAACTATTAAATCAGAGTGTAACAGGAATTATGAAGTTTTAATTGGAGGGAGTTACACACATACCCGTATCTGTAGCGACCTTCTCCCAGCATTTCTAGAGTTTTCTGATTATCATCCACCAAAACACTTTGTCCCTACACTATCTTTTAAAGATATGTTTCACAACATTTTTCCTCAGTATGCTTAATTTACAGCTCATTTCTCCAAGGAAGCTGACTTTGAAGATCCTTGATTTGCTGTAGGCTTAATGTCTCCCCTTAAGAATTTAGACAACTAAAAAGGACAATGAAGCTAAAAAAAAAAAGGAAATAAGAAGTAGCTATTCTCTTTAATCTTTGGGGGTTTCTGCTTTTCCTGGAAACAACAGGCATTTTTCTCACCAGATATGTACCTACTTTTAGACATCTTGCCACTTTCTCCGGACTTTTTTCCCCGAGATGAAGATTCTGACAAATAGTAGTACATTGTAAGCCTTTGGCTTCTCACCATCTACGCTGCTATGCTACTACTCTACAGAATACAAAAGAACCATGCCAATGGGAAACTACCTAATAGCTACTTGAATTCCTGGAAATTTTCTTCTTCCAGAAACATACACTGCCACCCAAACTTTCCTAAGACAAGACTTGCGAGCACCTAAGTAAAAGGATACACACCTGCCCTACACCATCTTCTCTTTTACAGTCTGGTCTGACATCAGAATCCCATGAAAACTGTTTCAGGAAGGGGTAAGAAATAGCAGAGTAGAAGTGTACTGACTTGTCAAATTCCTAACTAGTGCTACATTCGGTGCCTCTTCAAGCATTAATGGTCGAAGGCTTTACAGACTTCATCTCAGGCCTTGCTATCAATCCCTCCCTAAATGGCCTATCCCAGGGCATTAAAAGCAGCTTGCTAAGAAAAAACGGGGGCGTTATGTTTTTTTAATGGCAATCTGCCTATTCTGTCATTCGTAGAGATCCTAGGAACCTTCCCCCTTTTGAGTCAGATCTGCAGGATACTTTGCTGCAATTCATTTTAATTCCTGATGTATATTGTTCTTCATCCATACAGCTTCCCATAAAATGATTCTGAATAAAAATGGTTCTGCTCACTTCCCTGACTTCAGTATGAATATAAATCCCCCCCAGCATACCTTACAAACACACACACAAAAAAAATCCACCAGCCAAAAAAAAACCTCCAAAAAACCAACAAAAAACACAACAAAAAAACGCAAACTGTCAAAACCACACCATAATACCATATACTTAAATTTCTACTTCCCACTTTTAAGTCTCAAAAGTCACATATGTTATGGAGGAAAACCAACAAAATAAATACAAGAAAGATTTTATGAATGAAAAATATTCCACATAGATTAAAAATCCCCTACAATATACAGTACAATGAAGGAAATGAAGAATTTCATAACCACACAGTAAGGACTCAAAAGCCCCCAAAATTTTATAGTTCAAAGCCCACAAGCATTCTGCTTCTTCACTTTACTACATAACTGATATCATTTAGCTACAAAAAAAAAGTGTATCTGAGAAACATGCATTTCTATTGTTGCAGTCCTAAGTATGTATGCAATACTTCGGACTCTATCGGACTATTTAGACACTTCATATATTGAATACATAATGAAGTGTCACATTAAGTATAAAACCATGGAAGACTACTGTTCCAGGTAACTCACTTGCATATGGAGCCAAATTAACATTGAGTCAGTTCTTCTGGATGTTGGTATACTCAAAAAACACTTCACTGCTCAGAACTAAGTCCTGTAATACACAGCTATTCACTAAATCACTGAAGTCAGCCAATGGGAGTTTTGCTATTTATTTTATAGTATGAAGAACAGATGATGTGTTTTACTCCTTACAGAATACTGTTAATATCATTCACCCACCTTGTAATAGTAGGATAGCATCTGGTTTTACAGGATTTTGCAAAATGTACATGAAGGAGATTATTCTTGAGGGTTTATGCTAATTTTTTTCCACTTGGCAAGTTAGGCATAAAACAGACCTCAGTAAATTAGTATGAAAACAAAAGAAGTAAACAAAACATCACATATAAATCTCTTGATTGCAAAATGAGATTTTCTAAGATAGGCTTAATTAAGCCCATTTTTCCCAAGCACTTTTTTATGCAATTACTGTTGCTTGTAAACTTCAACTTACTTTTCTCAACTGTTTTGTGATCAAAAACAAGTAAAAGGCTATGCTACTTTTTTATTAATTAAAAACATCCCACATAAAAAAGGCTGTTACCTGCTCATTTCCCATGTGGTTGTTTATTACCCTCTTATTCTCCAAGAACAGCTTTTTCAGACATTTTGCTAAACTTTCAAGAAGAATTCTGTCATATGCAAGACTACTATTATGAGACCATTTCAATACAAGAAGAGTTGTGTACTACTTCTACACATAAGAACAGAATTTTATTTAGAATAAATAAGAATATTTAATCTGCACTTCAAGACCTTATAAACATCTAAGAAGTGCTAAAATTTGTTCTTACTTTTAGTTATCATGTCGTCCTGCTGCACAATACCAATTTCTCAAATTGCAAACAACAAAAACTATATTTGTTCAAAAAAAAAAAAATTCAACCCCATTAGCGAAACTGTTTCAACCAAAAGTATTTTCCCCCATATTCAAAATAAACTTTTTTTGCTTTTTCAATTGTTCAAGCTAAGTAAAAAAAATCTTTAACTTTCACTTCACAAAGACACTGCAAACTTCTTTCTTTGTAAAATGTTAGAAATTTCACGATAGACATTTTCAGAAAAGCTATGGGTGACATAGTACAATATAAAAGTACCTCTTGACAAAGACGCTCTTCTCTCTTACTTGAAAAAAAACAAACAAGCAAACAAACAGATACAGCTAAATCAACATCAAAGGGGAGAAATTCTGAGCCTGCATATCAGGCTTTTGTATGCTAGACTCTACAAAGCATGGACTGATGGTCAGATACTATGTTATTGTCCAGCTAACAGAGACAGCAAATCAACTAAAGGTTATCCCAAAACTAAGTTAGTTCTCATGAAAATCATAATCACTAATTTTTAAGGTAAGTAGCACAGAAATTTTTCCCACAGTACTGGAAAAGAGACAAATATAAACCTAGAAAAGTAAATGAAAGCATAATGTAATGGATAAACTCTATACTGCTAAATATGAACTTCAGACATGGAGTATGGGGAAAAGATGGAAGTCTTTCAACTGTATTTAGTTAAGTAAACTCAAAATCAAGAAACACTGATTAGACAAGACTTCTCACTCTGCCTCTCTAAGAACACATAAACCTCCAAATTAATGGCCATTTCTTACATAAGTAGGTATTAATTAGAACATCCATGTATAGTTGGGAAATAATCTCTTGCTTTACATGCTTTTAACAGTGTTTCCACTTCTTTCAGTTCAAAAGAAACATTATCATAGCAAGGAAATTAAATTGTAAGTTAAAGAGTCTGCTGTATCAGTGGGATTCCAGTCACCAATTTTTGTTCCACACTACCTATCAAAAACAGGGAGAAAAAAAACAGGACTTTCTTCCTCTTTAACAATAAAAGGTAAATGTTCCTATTCAGCACTTTTAAACTATAAAAAAGAATCTCAGCAATTGTACACATGGCTAGACATAAAAGCTTATCATTGTGGCCATATCAAAAATCAGTAAGAAATGTTTTTGTGAAGACTTATGGCTACAAATGGCAAAGAGAGAGATTTCCTAGTTTCTATGGATAAACTCAAGATTATGACAGCCTTACAGTTGGAAAAGACAAAAATCAGTGTTGCTCAGTCTAGAATGTTTTACTCTTACTGGAACAACAGCATTTCTCTACTTCTAGAATTCAATTGCTGAACTAAGCTTTTGGAAGAAAGCTACGGCTCCTAGGAACAGCTACTGACTTGAATCTTTGTTTTGAAGACAAGTGCCCACAAGATGTAGTTTTTCAGAGAAAAGTAGACCACAAGCAAAAAGCTAACCAACTTCTATCTAGACAATTAGGCAATTTTACACTAATCCTGAGCAAACTTAATGTCAGTACTTACCCTCCCACCCACATCCCTGTAAGAAAGTTCACCATAACTTCCAACGCATGCCCAAAACATGAACAGCATCACCACTGGGAAAAGCTCTTGCAACTTGCATGCTATTAATGAAGAGTCTTAGACAAAAGTCATGAGAGGGTACCTCATGAAGTAGGAGAGAGGCACATGAATTTTTAGATGGAAAACTGACAGCATATATCTCTGTCTGACTAACAAATAGTGACACCCTAAGTATTTTGCTCCCCACATTTCTCAAAGTTAATTTTCACAAAACTTCTACATTGGCAAACTTCAGATCTGCCAAAGTAAACTCTGTTTGGATGATGTCCTCAAGTAGACAATGCCCTCACTAGCCAAGAATGCTAGCTTCAAAATGATACGTTCAGACAAAATGTGTACATGCAGGGTTATTTCAACAAACTAAATGGTCTCAGAAACTTCAAAGATGCTAGTGTAACCTTTCACGCTACAGCGTGAAGAGGCTAAACAAGGTCTGAGGTTATGTTTTCAGAAACATTTGTCTGCTTTATTGTGCAGGCCCATGGCAACAACTGGCATTCAAAATGTTTTAATCTTTAGTTAGAGAAAGAAAGGAAGAATAAAATACCCGAAGAAGAAATCATTAGTGAAAGGTTGCAACTTGCCAAAACCTCTTACACCCACTAATTGTAAAAATGTTTCATAAAGGTAAAAAGCTTTATCACTGCTTTTTAAGCAATACTAAATATGGTAAAACTATCCTGAAAAAGAAAGTTAGTCTGAGGTTATTTTTTAAACAAGCAAGAAATAATACAGAAAGAGGAGCAAAGATGGTAAAGGCTGTTTGTCCCTGGTGATGACTCTTGCTAAGAGACCTGCCTCAAGAGCAGACAAACACTGCTGAAGCTTCATTAGACATTTGACAAATTTTTGTCAGGAATATTCTGAAAAAGACATGTAACAAAACATCAAGTTTTGACCAGCTGCACTAGATGCTTTCTGGACAGAAAACAAGAAGAGAAGAAAATAAAAAGAAAGTGGGGATGGACAGGAAAAAGGACAAAGTAAATTAGCAACCAGAGAGAACCAGAGTCTTTTTCTCCCATCAGGCTAGTAGAGATGGCAACATCATTTAGATCTCTCTGGATGGTTCTAGTCAAGGGTCTGCTTAGTCCCTCACACAAGAAAGGTCACAGATTATGTAACTTTTGCCAATGTCACCACCAGTGCAGGATGACCTAATACTGATTCAACTCTGGGCACCGCACACATTTTTTTCCCCTTTTCTAGCCAACTTCAGCATTACAAAACTCTGTACTTACTAATCCAAGTTCAGTATTCTGACATCAATGATAACTCATTAACATCCATTCTGTTAGAGATTTCCCAAACATGAAAAGCTTACAAGGGGCAATCAGAATAATTCCATATCAATGTCTGTACTTTACTAAGGAAGTACTGGTGGACAACACTGCAGACCGCATGCATACAATCCAATCTTTCCATAAATGTAGACATTTTTCCTCTTTTTTCCTCATTTGTCTATCCCATATTTCTTGTTCATCTGTGTGTGCATTTCTTTTTTAAGAGAAGATATCCGGAGCACTTACATGACAAAGCTTTGGCCATTGTTAGCACGTATCTCCCCCACTATCTCATCCTCCATCACAAAACTCTCCCAATCTGATGCTTAGCATCACAGTCCCTTTAAAATGTATTTCACCATCAGGGCAACCTCATGACAAGAGAACACTGAAGTTCTATTGTTAGTTTGCGTGCCTGCACTAAGTATCAATGGCAGAAGAGGGAAAACCTAGATTTGGAATTCAAGGGAGCAGTAGCTTTAATATGAGCACTTCCTTAAACACTGGGGCTGAATACAACACTTTGATGGCTGCTTTCTTTCCACGGGTTGCAAAATGTCTTGAAATGATAATAAAGATTAGAACTCAATTTTCTACCTGCAGCCTAGTGAGACTTCCTGTTAGCATAAAACACAGCCCTCTGGTTTACAAGTTTCACAGTTTCGTATTTCACCATTGTTTATTATTCCTTCCTGCTTCAGTAAATAAGCTTAAATCTACAACTTTCTGATACTCAAAAATAAACAGGAACGACATCTGCAAGTCAGCAGATACTAAAGTACTTTTCCAGATTTTAGGAAGACAGTTCTTTCACATTGAGAAAATGTCCTAATTATGGACTCCATTCTTCTTACTGAGTCTTAACTAAAAGACCTTGACAGTTTGGATGTAATAGAAGTTAACAAGTTACTTCAAAAAAAAAACACAACCAAAAAACCCCTCAAAAAAAAAAAAAAAAAAAAAAACAACAGCAAAAAAAACCAAAAAAAAAAAAAATAAAAAAAAAAACCAAAAAACACCACCACCAAGGTGCTGCATTCTGCAAAATTTTGCATTCGAACACAGTAAGTTACTTTGGCTAAACAACGAACAAACTTCCTACTTCTCTAATCCATTGTACCTGTCTGAATTTGTCACAAGTGAAGAAATACACATTTGTTTTTAGATAGGAAACTAATAGTGCATACACAAAGGTCTGCTAAGCAAAATGAAATACAGTAACTTACCCAAAACAAAATAGAACACAATTAAACTAAGCTACATGACAAACACTATTCACTCTGTATTAATATACTCCAGAGCCACGTGCATCAATCTCGACAAGAGACAAGACTAAAAACACGCCCAGATAATTTTTTTATGTCCTGATTTAAAAATAAACACACAACTTTATTTCAAATAAATTCAAAAGAGTTATCCCTAAGTAAATTTAAATTCCATCTGAATACTATCACAAGGTGCAATAATAGTACTTTGTAAATTGAATATACTAGGTCTAATCGGAACATAAATCTATATGCCTTTGCTGGTAAGCCCACAAGTATACGCTGCTGACAAAACAAATGGCTATGATCTTCATTAGAAAAGCTAAAGAAGTCATGTTATGTTAATTGTCTAATTTCTGATCACTCAGCTATTCTAAATGATTAAACAAAAAAAAAACATAAAAAAAAAAAACCTGCTCATACCTAACCTTTCCATTCCTGAACTTATTCCTTCATACACCACCCAAAAAGCAATTATTAGTTCATTTCTATGAGAAAAAAACAGAAGAATGGATTTTTAAATTTGCTGGTTTTCCACAGGGTCCACGCCCTCTAAAGTACAAATATTCTCTTTTAGGTATTAAAGGAAATGTTAAAGTGGAAAATAATTAAGTTTGGCCAAATATATGATAATAAAGTAACACATTTATATAAAATTCTGCTTTATGTCTACAAACACACACAAAAAGGGGGTTAGGAAAATTGTTAGAAACCAAGGTGTCTCCTTTCAAGACGGCAAAATAATTCTTTGCAAAAATTTTCAGCCTTCAGTTCAAAACAACAGCATTAAGGGGGGAAAGGGCTAAAACTCTTCTTTTTGCTTACGCCTTTTGGTTTTCCTTTTTGTTCTTTTCGGTGGAACTGCAAATTATGGTACAAAGTTTAAAAAGTTTAATAGTGTTCAAACAGAATTTACTGTACAAAATAAAAATCTATGTGTTCTGAAAGATTATCTGAATCTATCATAGGAGTTAAATCATTATTTAAATGAATATTTAAATGATACACCATGAGTATCTGATAGTGCATTCTGGGAACATTTCCAGGTGAAAATTATTACAACTCACTGATAAACAGAAAATAATAATCCAAGTTACACAGTATGAAGTTGCACCAAATATGCAAAGAGCATTCTGTTAGCAGACACCTCCTTCCCACTTTAACTTCTGCAATAATATGCAATTGCATGCACGTCCTAGCTTTCGGGAACAAAAGGTACAAACTCCCCCAATTTGACTCATAGAATGATTTGGGTCGGAAGGAAACTTAAAGATCATCTAGTTCCAGCCCCCCTGCCATGGGCAAAGACACCTTCCTATAAACCAGGTTGCTTAAAGCCCTGTCCAACCTGGCCTTGAACACTACCAAGGATGGGGCATCCACAATGCTCGCATCTGGTCAAACCTGCTCTGTCCTCATCAAGGATGTGACTGCCTGAAATTGGGAAGAAAGGCTAAGGATTTCCACTTCTACTGTACTGTGCTTTTCCAGCGGTCTACCGTCAGCATAACCTTGCAGCCGAACGCTACTCAGGAACGGAGGGAGGGTCTCCTGCCGCCGCGGCTCTAGCCCGGGCGGCGGCGGGGTTCAGCACCCGGAGGGGGAACAGCTCCCGCCGCGCCGGGGTTCCCAGCAGCCCCCCGCCGCCGGACAGCCCGCGGGCACCGGCCCGGTCCCGAAGGAGGCGTGACACGGGGGCGCTCGGGTTAAATATCGCTGGGTTTAATAAATAACTTTCTGGCTTACCACAGACCTCCCCTCCCATGAATGCATCCCCTTTCACTCCGAACGCCTCAGCGTGCTCTCAACGCCGCTTTCTCTCCATGAGCAGTCATGTCTTCCCAGGCTCCCGATAAAAGCTACTGAGCTTGACGCGCAAACATTTCACTAAAATCTCTCGCCCCTTCCTTCACCAGAATCGCTATTTACGCCCTTACGCACTCGAACCCCCCGAGGCTTCATTTCTGGGCGTACCGCGCTCCACGGAACACTGGGATAACCGCAAAGCCCACCCCAAAGAGCAAAGAAACCCCGAAGCCTACAACACACGTACCGGCTACGGCTCTAGGAACCATCCTGTGCAACCATCGTATGTCATGTGCCAGGGGTTTATTAAAGGATCATCCATGCGCTATGAGCAGCGGCATCGTACGTGCCCTCCTCCTCCCCACAACAGAAGGCACACGGGCACACGTATCTCTCCCTCTCCCCCACCCCCCGCCGAAAGAAAAGGCCAGGGAGGGGGAAGGGAAGGAGTCATCCTAAAGGTGTCTGCCGTGCGGAGCATGCCGCGCTCAGAGGCACCCCCTGGGGTCGGGAGCTCAGGCCGCCTCCCGCCGCCGCCGCCCGGAGAAGGCAGGCCCGGCTCCCGCCGGCCCGCAGCCTGCGCCGGCCGCGGGCTCCCTTCTCAAACGCCTTCGCACTCACAGCTCCACCGCGTTTGAAGGAAGCCCGGCCACGTCTGACTCCCCCTTGTCCCCTTGGGCAGGCGCCCACGCCCGCGCCCCGTCCCCTCCAGACGGGCTATTCCCGGGCCAGTCCCCGGGCTGTGGCGCCCAGCAGCCGCCCGCTCCCTCGCCCGCCTGCGGCAGCGGTGCCCGGCGCCCCTCGGCCTCGCGCACACGCTCCCCGCTGCGGCGCCGCCCCCACGTCCCGGGGCCCGGGACCGAGGCCTCGGCCACGGCACGCACGGCGGAGCGGCGGCTCCTTGCGCAGCGGCGGCGGCGGCGCCACAGGAGAAGACCGCCGGGGCAGCCCGCGGGACGGCCTGACGGCGCGCACCGACCGGCGGCCGCCTCCCTCCTCTCCCCCTGCCCGCCTCTCCCCAGCGCCGGCCCCGGCCGCGGCCCGTTACCTGTGAGGACCCCGACGCGGATTTGGTGGTCGTGGTTCGTTAAAATCATCCCCTCCGACGCCATGTTTCCCGGCGCAGCCACCGCACTGACAGGCAGCAAGCGGGGGGAGGGGGCGGGAGCGCGAGAGCGGCGCGAGCGCAAAGGGGGAGTAGCAGGGGCGAGCGGGGCGGGGCTGGGGGCGGGGCCAACCCGGGGAGGGGCGGTGCCAGCGCCGGCCCGGGCCGGCGGAGCGAACCGCGAGCGCGAGACTGGCGTGCTGCGCGCGGCCCAGGCAGTACCAATCTAGTGCCGAGAGCGCCGGGCGATCCGCCGGCAGCCGCCGATCGGCCGGGGGCGCGGGCGGCCGCGGCCCCCCTCGGTCGTGTAGCCCGTGCGGTTCAGCTGCCCCTTACGGCTCCTTTGGCGGGCTGTAGCGCTCGCACACACACACCCCGAGGTGCCGTTTCATCTCACACCGGCAGCTCCGACACAGGGGGCGAGGCAAGGGGCGTCCCCGCCCGGCAGCCGGCCCCGCTGGCTCCCCAGCCGCTTCCCGGTGGGACGCCGGCTTAGGCAGACAATGACTGAGTCTTAGCCGTCCCCCACCGGCGCGGAGCGCCCCAGAAGCAGCTCCTTCACTCTAGTCATGGCACTGCTGTGCCAGGCTAGTGCAAGCCCCGAGGAGCCAGTACCGAAGACGCTCCGGGCGGGAGGAGGGCAGGGCTTCCCAGCCCGGCGAGCGAATGTGCGGGATCCGGTTGGCATAAACCGGCTGCGAAAATGCGCGGGACGCTCTTCCAGGCGTCTGGGGAGGGCGTGAGGTCGCAGCCAAGTTGTTCCTCAGAATCCAAAGTCGCTTTCACCATTTGATTACATTGATAACAGTTCAGTTCTTCAGACCTCTGGTAACGGGAAAAGATAGATAGCAAGGATGGTAATCACACTTTCCTTTGGTTAGTATGAAGTTTAGAGATACAAAATCTTCCCAACAACTTTTGAGTCCCCAGGGTTCAGCAAGGCATGTTCGCGGTCTCATCATAGAATCACAGAATGGTTTGGTTTGGAAGGGACCTTAAAGATCATCTAGTTCGAACCCCTCTGCCATGGGCAGGGATGCCTCACATTAGACCAGGTTGCTCAAAGCTGGCCTTGAACATTGCCAGGGATGGGGCAGCTGCAGCTTCTCTGAGCAACCTCTTCCAGTGTCTCATCACCCTCACCACAGCAAAGAACTTCTTCCTAATACCTAATCTAAATTTCCACCTTCAGCTTAAAGCCATTTCCCCTTGTCCTATCACCACTTGCCCTTGTAATAAGTCCCTCTCCAGATTTCTTGCAGGCCCTGTTAGGTACTGGAAGCTGCTCTAAGGTCCCCCCAGAGCCTTCTCTTCTCTGGGCTGAACAACCCCAACTCTCTCAGCCTGTCTTCATAGGAGAGGTGCTCCAGCCCTCTGATCATCTTCCTGGCCTTCTCTGGACTTGCTCCAACAGGTCCCCCTCCCTGTTGTTTTTGGGGCCCCAGAGCTGAACGCAGTACTGCAGGTAAGGTCTCACAAGAGCAGAGTAGAGGGGCAGAATCACTTCCCTTGACCTGCTGGCCATGCTGCTTTTGATGCAGCCCAGGATATGGCTGGCTTTCTGGGCTGCAAGTGCACATTGCTGGCTCATATTGAGCTTTTCGTCATCCAACAGTCCCTTCTTCTCAGCCCTCTCCCCTTCCAACCCTTCCCCTTCCCTCCGAGACTAAAACTGTTGTTACACAGCCTTTAGCTAAAGCAACTTAGTATCATAACAAGTATCTTTACCTTCTCTTACTTGAACTGTATGGTCTGGGAAACTGAAAATGAATATTTGAAGTAATTTTGAATTAACATCTAGGCAAATGTCTTCCACATTTGACAGCAACACCACCAAGCGCAGGTGATAACCCACTGTCAGAGTTCAAGCCCTCTGACTCTTGTGGATATCTGTATTTTCAGGTATTCCTGTTGAAGTTTCAATACTGTCTTGATAATAGTCTTCCAGATTGTTTGCCTTTTGATTGTGTATTAACAAGCAATTACTGAAAACGTTTTCAATTTGCATAGACATTGATTAATCATTTCAGGAGTTTTCTCTTTAGCAAATAATTTTTTTGAGATGGACTTCTAGTGCAAAAACAAAGGCCTGAAGAAATACCCTGTGTCTCCGGGAGAGTCACACTAGTAGCACTTTGATGGGGTGGTGCACCAGTACACGATATCGGTATTGCTATGTTGGCATAGCAGTTGCAGTGTGTGCAGCCATAGAGACTGAGAATTCAGGCTCCAAGGATCTCTGGTTATGCAATGGTATAATACAACATATGTGGGTGGGTGTAAGCCTGAACCCAAACCAGCATGGTTACTGAAGATATACTGCGTCGCTGGTGCTCATACTGCTGTTCCCTCACGGGTTCAGTCACTACGTGTTGAATATTCTGCTGTAGACAAGGCAAAGAGATTTTTTTTATTTTTTTTTTTCTCAAATGTATCTGAAATTATCTAAAGTACAAGCAAGTAGCTTGATATCTTGTAGCTTCCTGCAGAGGATTCTCACACCCTACACTAAAAACAGTATTGTTTATTCAGAGCATCTCACAGTCTCCCCATGTAGCCTGTTGATTTGTTGCTCTTGTAGATGGTAAGAAGGAGGGGCACAATTCAGATTTCACTGGCAACATTAGCTTTAGTATTTCCTGGCTTATAAGAACCTACTAGTGGGATGTGTGTGGGATTTTCTGTATAGAAGTGTAGTAGAGGATTGTATTAGTGTAATGAAATAGTCTAAGTTTACAAATTTTTAGGAGGCTGAGTCAAGAAGAAGCTGAAATCAATATGAGGGCTTTTATTATCATGGTAGGAAAGTCCTTGTGAACTAGACTGTTAATATAACGGTAGACCCATAATGGCTCAAAAAGAAAAAAAAAAAGGTTATGAATGAGATGGTGTCCGCAGTCAAGTTTTTGACAGAATAAGGAAACAAGTGTGTGTGAGAGGAAGAACAATTTTACTGCAGGGAGATGTACTGGGGAATACATTGGTTCATACCAGAGTTCCTGTTGAGTGTCCAGAGAAAAAAAGTTTTCCTCATCAAAGTCAATACACAACTGATGATCACATTTTGTCCTGGTCATGTCAGCACTGAAGTATAACTCAACTTAGTAATCTCTCAGGAAATCTTTTACGTTACTTTGTTTGCCAGGTGTTAATTATCAATACCTGTCCATTAACAAAGCACTGCCCTTTCATTTAGCTGGCTCTCCCAGCCATGTTTGTTCCCTGTAGTCCTAGTCCCATGGCCGACACAGTGGGCTTTCTTATTTTATCATGAGCACTATAGAATGACATATTTTAATTACTCATTTGGGTGAAAGAGTTTGAGTGTGCAGGAAGCATTTGTTTAGTTACCTGTAGGAATTTTGATTAAAAAAAAGACTTTAGTATGATTACAGGAAGATACCAGTTTGTTCTGTTGATTACAGTGTGGCAAGGATGATTTAAAAACTCTTTGAAAGTTATCAGAGACACTTCATATTTAGAATAGGTGTTCAATATAATTTCTATAATCTTGTTGTCGCACAGGTCTGACTTTTTATTTTTTTGCAGTGGCTCCTTAAATGTAATTTCTTAAATCTCTTCTTTTTTGTTTTCAGTTTTTTGCTAGCTGGATCAGCAGTGGAACACAGCTCTTCAGCTGTGTGTGCCATTGGTACAGATCCAGCTGAATTCATGAAATAGTTGGCTTAATGAATCATTAATGGAATTCAGAACATTTTATTTCTACGTCACTGGTGCAAATCCAAGCAAGGTCAAGAGACTAGCTGGCTCAGTGGTTCAGTAACAGGAAACAGACTTTTAACTCCAGCTTATCTAAGCAAGTCTATAAAGGGTCATGAAACTGTAAGTTTTGAGACATTAAAATACAAACCTTTTCCAATGCAGCTGTTGGTTTAAAGTTGGTCTATTATACATGATTACTTTCTGATCTGTTTCAAGAGTCTGTATTAATCTATATATTTTGAAACACAGTACCATAAACATTTTCTGTCTAGCCACTGATACAGCACAATATTTATCACTTTAAAAGAAGGTAAAAGGGTGATTTCTCCAAACAATTCCTTCCCTTAGGCAAGCATCTAGGGAAAAGACAGAACATGCACTATATTTTAGCTATGTAAGGCTAGCAAACCATCTGAATGTCCTAGTGGCCTGTACCATAGTGCACCCTTGCCACACCATCTTTGCCAGAGGCCCCCTGAGAACCTTCTCTGGGTTTATATCTCCAGTCAGGAGCAGGAACCCAGCTTCAGTGACTGTCCTAACTACAAGTGGGAGGGAAAAATGTGGTTTGCTGAGTGTAAAACTGCATTACTCCTCGCACTGCACCAATATTCACAAAGTCAGACTTGTTCATTAAGCAAATAGCCTATGTCTGTGAGATTACACAATGAGAGAAGCTCTTAGCTCTTCCACTTGGTAACAGACTGTATCACAACTTAGCTCATGCCTAATTGCAGTATGGGCATTAGCAGCAATGACAGGCACATGGAAAACTCCGAAGCAAAGATGGCCCTGACAGACATCCATGCATACAGCCTCCTTCCCTTACTGTCTCCTCCTACTCAGGTACCTACTGTGGTGTAACTTTTGAAATGGCACCATATGCTCAAAGATACAACCTCACATGTATTCTCAGAAATAACATCTGTAAGAGTGAAGTTTACTGAGCTTATATGGCATGTGACAACCATGTGAGTTGTCTCCAATCCAGTTCCCTTGCAGCCCTCCTTTTTATTTTCATGCTCTGCTCAGACCATAAAAGCAAAAGCTCTTCCTTCCCCGTCATTCTGCCCAGGAAAAAAGTTACAGTAAAACCATATCTTCTAATTATTTAATGCACAAAGCAGGTCTGTCCAGCTTGTCTCTTCTTTGTCTGAGATTTCAGGTGTTGCTGTTTTGCAGTTGAAGAAATCTTTCTCTCCTACAAGCCTTTGGAAATGAATGTCCTCTAGGTCTCTGTCCAGGGCATGTGGGACCAGTGTATTTTGTGGCATCATGCAGACATGCATGTTTCTGTCAAGTCTTTCCCACACAAAATTCAGGAAGTGCCAGGCAGGAAAGTTCCAAATTGAAGTATACCTTCAGCCTGATGCTCCCCAGTATCAATTCTTCTGGGTCACTGCAGCTCTTACTAACAATCTTCCAGCACACAACCCATCTGAGAGCAGAACCAAGGTCTTTGAGATAGGTATGCAATAGATGTGACATCAGACTACAAACGCAATTCAGTTGATTCACTACTAGTATGGGTGCCTGACAAAAATAAATGAATCTTAGCGTGACTCCATATGAGTGGTGCTGACACATTCAATTGTCTGTGCTTCGTTTGCTGCAAAACAGTAGCTATTTTAGAAAAGCAGTTGATGAGTTTAGCATACACAAAGAGTAGACAGATTTAAAAGACATCTTACTGGAACATTCTATTTTTGAGATTTCACTTTGACAAAACTGCCTCATTAAGGACTTGGATATGAAAAGCAGGAAAATGCTTTTGAATCTCATGTAAACTAAATTCAGAATTCTGATGAGCTGAATCAGTTCTTTCTGTGCATTATTTTACTTTATCTGTATTTCCCCTTGTTTCTGTGTAAGAGACGAAATAAAACTTCAAGAAATCTTGGTCTTGCTCAATAAACAGGACAACTCCAAGCTGTACGAAACAGGGCAGAAAGAGGAAAGAGAAGGCAAGTATTTTGAACCCACAATTAAACTATAATATCTCAGAATGAATTATCCACAAACGATCACCACATATTGTCACCAAAAGTGGACAAATGACAGCTTGCTTCTGCAGGAAACCTTGTTCTGTTGTTTGCTTTGACTTAATAGAAACATTAGAAACATGAGAACAGATCCTCTAAGGAAGAGGAGGATGCTGTATGGAGAAGGGCAGCTGCAACCTCCTGCCAGCTTGACTGAAGGGAAATTCTCCAGCATTCAGTGAAGAATATTGTATTTCAGCTCTGAACTACAAATGGTTTCTCGGCCTTCAGACATATGCAACTATATCAACAAATAAAATTCAGGCAAAAAGCGAGTAGCCATGGCTTCCCCAGAAGTACTTTTTTGTTGTGATCCATAGACTATGCCTATAAAGCTAGTCGCGCATACTATCTCCAATGCCTAGACAGTGATGGTGTGAGAATATTTGGTCTCTGTTTATTTTGTATGAGTTTACTGGGTTTTCTGCTCCTCAAGAACTAAATCAATACCTTATTTGCTGTTACTGCTTGTACATCTTTGCATTGTAAAGGTAAAAGAGGCTTGACACCTGTGCGCATATAAGATTACTGGATGATACAAATGATATATAAGCCATTTTACATAGTCATATTAAATGCAAGAAATTTTTAATACGCAGCCTCTGTGTATTATTGCAGCTCTGTATATTTTTGGTTTAGATAAGGCTCAAAATGTTGGATATACTTTATAGTAGCTTAGTTAATCTTGGTCCAGAACTCTTTGTTAGCTCAGCTTCATCTCAGATACTTCTTTAATTCCCAATATAGTCATACTCCTGGTATCAAAAATCTACCTTTTCCACAATTAACCAAAATTCAAGCAGAAAAAACACATACTAAAACAAGCTTTCCAGTAACAGACCTTTTTTTATGTCTTTTCATTTCCATGACACTCTTTAGTTATATAAGTTATATAGGCTTAACTTCCATCTGTCCTTCTGCACTGCTGATTTAAAATGCTAATGTAACAGCTATTGCCTTAGTATCCAAGTATATCACAATCAATATATTTATCCTGACAAGGTCTGAAAGATTAGCCACTATTACTCTGGTTTTAGAGAGGGAGGGGTAACAGAGCTATTGGCTGCATTACAGCTGGCTTCCTGATGGATGCTGTGCTATTTATTAGGTTTCTTGATTAAGGACCTGCCACAGCCTCCTTGGCTCCTGCTGAAGCAGCATATGGGTGAACACTTCATTCTCACCTCAACAGAAAGACAAACCTGGACAGAGCATTCAGCAGGGACCTGGAAGTTCAAAAGCACTTCAGCTCTCCAGTCAAACACTGGCTTGAGATCTGGACTTCAATCTGCACTTCTAAGTGTCCTAGTTGGGAAGCTGTCAGCTCTTCTGGATGGGATACGGCTTTCAATTTCCTCTTGTTTACAGGGTTTGTACTTTGAGCAAATAAATAATTATTCTTAAGCCAGAAGGTGAATACCCAAGCATGACTGACTAATTGTGATATTATATCCCTTGGGGAAAAGGGATACCTGGGTTCTAATCACAATTTTAATCAACATTTAAACTAAAACTGGAACAGAGACTGGAAGCGGTCTATTTTTTTGTCCAGATCCTTTCTTCTAAGAGAATCACATTAATTACCTAAATTAGGATTTTTCTCTCCCCCACTTAACTGAAATTGCTCTTTTTACTCTATTTGTCAATACTGAAGTTTTAAGTCCAACTTATGTAAATAAGTTTACTCACATTAAATCTTATTGTCATTAATGAAGACAGTTAAATAAATGAAGTTAAGCATTCTCACAGAATCAGTCCCTTCTGGAAAAAAAAAAAAAAAAAAAAAAGATTTTGTTTTCTGGCCAAACAGAAAAGTTTTTAATATATTATTGGACCAATGCAGAAGTTTCTAGGCAAAATAAGAAATACTAAAAAGTTATTTTGTAATGAACATTCTGTTCAACCCCAAATGAAATATTATTTCTCTCTCTGATTTTAATTTAGATCTTATTTGATTGACTTTTATTAAGCTATACTGGCAATTTCCAAAGAGAGAGAGAGAAAAATTATGCTGGAAAGAAAAATTAGAATGTCTTTTAAAAATTTTAACATATCAGGACTTAGTGTTGCTGCACCTAAGAGAGTGCAGAGTGGTTTTAAAGTGCAGGAGCATCAGTGCATCACCCTACTCCACTCTTCTTGCCCGCCTCATCCTCTCTGCAGACCTGATCATTCCTCCTCTCTGGCATTGCACTCATCAGACTCCTCCAGCAGCCATTTCACTCCTATGGCAGAAGTCTGTGTAGGATTTTAATATGGCCTAGCAGGAAACTCACTCACAGATGGCTCTGAGGCAAACCAGAGACAGCACAGTAATTAGTGGAAATGGGAGGCAGGGGTCAGTGGAAACTTGGAAAGGACCTTCCTCTCTGGTCTGTTTTACTGGCTTGCAACATCCAAGGGGTGCCTTTTTGAATGGCATCCCAAAAGAGACCAATTCTGGAAAAAAAGGTGATATTTCTGACTACACCAACAGTTCGCGTGGTCAAAATCTTGTTCCTTTGAGCCAATTGTATTAGAAAAACTGATATCTTAACACTTCATACAAACCTTGTCTCAGATTTAGTTGCAGTATTTCTGAACTTTTGTCTGTTTTTCTATGGCTGTAATTACTCATCAAATTTGAAACCCAGGGATCACTTGAAATCATATTTTCCAGCAAGTAATTTATTCTCCAAAGAATACAATAAAGATTTATTGTTCTTATTGTATAATTCTGATATATCACTTTTGGCTTTATGTTTTAAAATACTTAGAAATTAATTAAGACCTGTTACCCATCTTTTAAGGATTAGGAAGTTGAATCAAAACCACGTGTCCAGAAATTTTCAGTCACAGTCCAGTAGCTGTTTAGGCAAGCTGATTCTACTTACAGAAGTTCAGAACTACATATATGGTACCCCTGAATGTAGTTACAGGTTCACATAGTCAAAGGATCTTGCATATATACAATTTTTGTAATGCCTTCCTATATGGTACTTTCAGTCATCTGTATTTTACCATTCTCTTGGGATTTACCATTCTCTTTAGAGTACCTAAATTTGTGAAGCTGAATATTGCTCCATGCTCAGGCATGTGCTCACCACTATACTGTGTAAAGGGCTGTTCATCTAGACATACTGATTTCATGTATATCCAGTAGCTGTTGCTCATTTTACAGAATTACTTGAGTGAGAAAACAAGGTAATTTTAATCCATCTGTTTTCCAGTAACTGTTTAGAATAGAAGGCATTAAGATACTCTTGAAGTAACTTTAGATCAGTGTTTAAAATTTATAACTTAGCAGCACAAATACACTTCTACCAAGCTTGTAACTAGCAAAAATACCTTTGTCTGATTTGCATCCTTTTTCTAAGATATTGGCTACCCTTTCTACTCTGCCTAAGTAAAGCATGCTAGCTAGTTACAGACTAACAATGATAAACTAATATTAGGTAACACCTTTCTCTTGTATTCTGCTGTTAACTGCAGTTAACTGTTGTTAGCTTGATTTCTTCTCATTCAGACGCATAATTTTTTTCAGCGTATAGCTCATAAGTAGGCAATACAGTGGTACTAAGAGCACCTTTCCAAATATTTTACTACAGTATCTCTCTGAAATCAAAGAAACTGTAGTGTCATTGTCAATTTCCATTTTGGCTAAAAATAATTGGGGCATTTACATACTGTCAAAACAAGACATTTTCTTATTTCTCAACAGTGGAAAGCTCCTTACAACTGTCTTGTAACTTTGGTCCTGCAATTTCAAAATGTTTATTCTGTAGCAGCTACCTGCTTCTGCCAGGTAGCTTTCTCTCTGATTGCATTAGCATCCCAACACCCATCCATCTAGCAGATTAGTCTCCTAGAACAAATTTCCTTCACTTTATTTCCGTCTTGAACGTGGACCTTCTTATTCACTAAAAGAGCTCTGCAGGGGCTCTGCTTAATGGGTTTTACATTATTTCTAAACTGTCACCAATTTTGAATTGTCAGCACAAAAAAAACCCCAAACCTTTAGATTTCCATTCATGTGGCATTGCATTTTTTATGTTCATGGCTTATACCATGAGATCTTGGAGGTCCTAAATTTGGATACCACAGTCAAACCTGTCGCACCGTTTGACAACTACTTAGAAAACTCCTTTTTATCTAGCTGACTTTTCAACGTTTGTCACAGCTGGCAAATCAACTTGTGGAAGCATGGTATCCTTCTACTTTCATTGCTGTTCCTAGACTATACTCAGATTTCAAGTCTCATTAATTTCAAGGGTGATGTTAACTTGAACTGTAACCCGGATGTTTTCTCTCGACCACAGAAAAAAGCATCATGCTTTTTTATACGACAACAGTTTCATTAAATATGAAATACTATACTGAGGGCTCAAATCTCTTTTCAGTTATAACAATGTCTCTGTGTATATGTAGACATGGCTAAAAGCATGAGTGTGCATGTGCATGCAGGTGTATTCAAAAACTGTTTTTCATTACGGTTATTTTTTATTGTACAAATAGTGAACCTAAGGAGTCAGGAGCTGTGGTCAAAATTTCCAGTAACTGTTACCAATTTTGATGCAAGCTGATCTCCCTAAAACACAAATGACTTTACGAGATACTGAGCATCCACCTATCAAATGTGCAAATGCATTTTTGGCCTTGAGGCTCCCAGTATCAGCAGATGCATTTAGAAACTGTGAGCTGCTCAAGATCACATAATATTTTCGAGCAGGAAGCAGTGTAAGCATTCTGATCTTCTGATGTCCTTGATTTATTTCAGCCATTTACAAAGTATTACCCATTTTAGTTGAACGGATAATCCCTAGCTACATTTAGTACAGAATTTTCCAGTTCTTTACCTGAGATATGTTCATTTCTCATTGTACATTAGTTGAGTAGTGGGTTTCGGGGAACAAATAGGAAAACTTTCTGCAGGTACATTGGAATTTTATAATTTCCACCTTTTTTTTTTTCCTGCCAGTATTTAAAGCCAGTTGACCTATGACTTTGAATTCAGTATTTAAATAGAGCCAGATAGTATGTATTTGTTTTACTTAGTGTCCCACCTCACTATGTGAAAATATACTTCTCTTAAATACGACCTGAGTGTAATTCTTTTTTCCTACTTAGTTTTGGGAAACATTGTTTACTGTTCATTTTCTGTGTGCTCCAGGAGAATATCTTCATATCTCTGGAACTCCTTTTCTGTCTCCAGCGGACAGGCTGCAGTATAAATTAAAAAGCTGCTAAGTATAGAAAAATCTGTTTAGTATGCGAGACCTCTGAAGAATTTTCAGCGTAGTTTTATAGAAGCAAACTGATTTTTTTTTTTTTTTCCTATTGCTGTTACTGTGCTAGGAATAAGGGAGGTGGTCTTTCAAGTAGAAAAACCCCTGGGATTTCCTCCATGTATCATCAGTTCTACAAATAAGATGCCTGTAGAGATGCTCACAGAACAGACCCTCTAAAATATGCTCCATATATTGATACATAGTGTAACTAATATGAGAATTCACATGAAGTTTAATAAGCTATTGTTTTATCTGATGCAACAGGCTCTGGTGAGGGCAAATGCTGAATGAGATCTTATGTTTCAGACATCATTAAGCTTTGGAGCTACTGATAGTCTTTTGCCATCAACTTGTGTTAAACTCACAGAGTGTTGTTCTTGATTGTGGAATGGATTTTTGTAATGATGGGTTGAAATTTGCAACCGTTTGGAAGTACTTTTGTGCCCTCATTGCCTAGGGCTTTTAGGGAAGCTCTAAGTCTTGGTAGATATTGTCAGTGATCCTGTTGCAAAGTGAGGAGCAGAGCATACTGCCTTAGGGTATGAGGGTGGTGCTGCAGTCAAGCTGCCTGACTACACCAATAACTCACTTGTAGTCAAGAGTATTTAAAATAACGTTTTCTTTTTCATGTCTAATAAATTTCACTGACATCCAATTGAGCATATGGCCAAAATGGATCTTCCTGCTTCTTTTACCTCTCACAGCTGTGTTTCCCCATCTCCTATCTTGCATTGGCTCTAGCAACATGTCCACAGGGAGCACCAAAGTCACTGAACTGCACCAATGGAGTAATAATTTTTTTCTTTTGTTTTCAGTATTCTATTCTGTCAGTGACTTGATCTAATTCTTGACTTCACTCATTAGGAAAGGAGTGGATAGAAAGAAAGAAAAAGGTGTTGGAGGGGAAGAAGAAGAGGCTTGTCCCTTTAGTTGGCAGCATTATGTGAAACTTTACCTCTAAGTAAACCTTGTGACAGTGCTGCTATTTTTAAACTCAGAGCAGTGAGAGACTTATTGCAGTAGTGTGAAACTGCACTCTCACTGTGTCCTCCCAAACATACAGTCCCTATGACCCTTCTTGGTTTAACCCCTTTCTCTCGCAATTGCCCACTTTTCCTTTGTCGTGGTACTTCTAATTTACTTCTAGTATGACTTGCAAGCTATAACTCTCTTTTCACTCCACGGACCTTATAAATGGAAGATCTTTGTAAGTGCTTGGCCTCTTTGCTCTCCTTTAATTGAAATTCTAAAATGACATTCTTTACACCTTTGAGCCTAACAGTCACCATCTGCCTTCCTACATCAGTAAGGCTCATTTCAGTGAACTAGAAATCTATACTACACTCTTCTGACTCTTGGAACTACAGAATGGTTGAGGTTGGAAGAGATCCCTGGAGATCATCTGGTCCCACTTCCCTGCTCAAAGCAAGGTCAACTAGGGCAGGTTGCTCAGGGATATATCCAGTCAGGTTTTGAATATCTCCAAGGATGGAGACTCCACAACCTCCCTGAGCAACCTCTTCCAATGCTCATAAACCATCTTTTTCTCATGTTTAATCAACCTGTACTTCAACTTGTGTCCATTGCTTCTTGGCTTTTCACTGGGTATCACTGAGAAGGGTCTGGATCTGTCTTGCCTATCTCCCCCATACAAGAGATACTCCAGTCCCTTAATAATCTTCATGGCCATGTGCTGGACTCTTTCTGGTATGTCCATGTCTCTCTTGTACAGGGGAACCCAGAAATGACACAGCATTCCAGGTGTGTCTCACCTGTACTGAGTTGAGGGGAAGGATCACCTCCCTCAGCTTGCTGGCAATTCTCTGCCTAGTGCAGCCCAGGATGCTGTTGCCCATCTTTGCTGCAAGGGTGTATTGCTGGCTGCATTAATCTAGTTGTGCCTCAGGTCTCCCAGGGTTTTTTTCTGCCAAGCTGCTTTCTAGCCACACAGCTCCCAGCCTGTCCTGGTGCCTGGGGATAGCTGAAAGCCCCATGCAAGATTTTATTTTTAAGATAAGGTCAAATATTTAACAACTAAGGTGTTTTTTCTTCTGGTCCTTTGTGTCATCAGAACAGAGTTACAAGCATGATGATGATACTCTGGAGGGAAAGGCATATTTCTATAAATTCTCACAATTTACACTGAAAAGCAGACTAACAGCAGCAGTTAGCTGTTCTGTGTCTCAGAACTTAGACATTTCTTGCAAAATTATTCACTAAACATGTTGGAATATATTATACATAAGTTCTGGAGGCTTTTTAGGCAAGAATGTTTTCTGCCTAATAAACTTTTAAATAGCACTTTGTATTTCTTGAGCTGGCAAACAGATATAAATACACTTGGTTTCAGAGGGAAAGTGTGTTTGACATGTATACACCCTATAGGATTTGGAACACTTTCATGAATAATCCAGCTGATCTTAACACAGCATTTTGTATAAACAAATGCTATTCAGTTCTAGGGAATAGTGTAGAGCAGCAGAGATGGCAACCATGGTTGCTTCATCACAAATCTTGTGATATTTGATATTTTATTAGTTTCCTAGCTTCTGGAAACAGAATCTCAGTTTTACTTCCAGCATTCTTTGTTAGGGGAAAACTAAAAAAAATCTGAAAAGTTGAAATGGCATTCTGAAAACTTAACTGAAAGACAAAAAACCAACTTAATTTTTCCTTCATGGTGTCTAAGCCAAACTGTTACTCAGATATTGATTTTTCAGCTTTGAAATATTCAGACTGGAATCAGTTGTAAAGATGACCTCTGGCCATTTCTGTAGGACCATCCACAATGGCGCTCTGGCCAAGCATCACAGGAGTGCTTGAACTGTCATGATGTCTAATGTACAATATCTGCCATGTCTTAGGTCTTGGCACACCAGTCTCAGCACTCCTTGAATCCCACCTCTGAAAGCATCCTTGTGTTGTATTCCAAGAGCCAGTCTGTTGGTCAGCAAACTCAGAAGTATGGGTTCCATGCTCAATAACACCCTAATATTTCTACCCTGGGATATTATCATGTTCTTATTCTGGATATGTTTATGTCAGGAGCAGAATGTTGCATTCTTATCTCCCTGTGGAGATGAGTGTGTTCTAGAGAACACTCTTTTTGTAAGGTGACCTGCAACTTGGATATCTATGAAGAGAGGTTGTTGTCACAGTCTGACAGAGAAACTCTAGGAGCAAGGAAGCAAAACTGTTACAAACCAAAAGAAACAAATAACAGGGCAAATAGCTCCAGTCAGGCAAGTGGGATGGCAGGAACCACTCCTGAGGAGGGTGCTGGTTTCCACACCTTGGGCTTATTCTAGAGATAAGGGAAAGTCAGGTTTATGGCTCTGAGAATGAGAAATGGGACACATACAGCAAGTGAGAAGGGGCTCAGTAGAAGCTTCCAAAGGCAGACAAGGACTGATGCTGGAGTTTGTCTCTGAGAAGATCTTAGCTGGGGTGCTCGGTGATTATGGAACCTGTGGTCTGGTTGAAGTTAGGAAGGAAAGAACCAGAGGAAGAGGGGAGGATTAAGAATGAATGAGAGGAAAGGAAGTAATGAGGATAGCATGGAGTGCAGAGGCTGAGCAAGAAAAAAAGACAGCTACACCACAACCGAACACTGGAGTGAAGGGAGAGGTAGTGGGATGGTGAAGAGGTGAAAGTGGAGAATCCTGGTATCACCTTCTGGCCAGAAAGTAATGTGAAAGGAAAAGAAACAACTGAAGAGGATTAAAATCTAGAAAAAAATCTGAAATTGTAAAAGAGGCTACAATGACTGAAGACACGGGAATGTTACCAGAACATTGGACAGAGCCTTGGACCACGTGTTTTAGGGCAAGGTGCCCCTGCCCATGGCAGGGGGGTTGGAACTAGATGATCTTAAGGTCCTTTCCAACCCTTACGATTCTATGATTCTATGATTCTATAACAGAAATTTTTACTTTGGCTTTGTAAGTTGTAAATAATATATCTTGCTTCTGTGAGTAGAAGTACAGTATTTCCTATTGATGGCATAGTGAATCTGCACCTACAGTTACTGCAGCAATAGTTGAGAAGCAGTTTTATAAGTTATCCTTTCTTTTTGTTATGCTCTGCCTTCTTTTCACATTTACAATTTTACAGAAGCAGGCATCCATTTGACACAGAAAAGGGAAAAGACACACACAAGAATTCATCCTTCACTGATTCCTTCAAGCGTTTTGATGGATTTTTCTTTCTTCAGAAAAATGTTTGTTAGAGCATTTCAGATGGAAGTATATGGATGCTTTTTAATAGTGATTAAACTATGCCTGTCAGATAAAAAAAGTCTCTTCAACTGCTGTAGCATAGGTCATTTTGCCTGTAATTCACAGGCAGAAACAGATTACACTATCCATTTAGTGCTTTTTTTCATTTTTAAAAGAGGAATTTGTAACAAGTCTCTGGTGTGGAGGACTCTTTGCCATACAAAGAAGCAAGTCAGAAGGTGTTTGACACTGGAAACTAATTTTGTTCTAAGGTGAAAAACAAAAGTCCCTATCTTAGCAAGGCATATATACAGCATGCACCTGGATCCTGGATCAGGAACAAGTCATTATAAATATGAGTGATTTTTTATGAAAGAAATATTCTGAAACAGCTAGCAGTGTTCAAAGTGGAGACTAGAAAGTCTGAAGAGCCGTGTTCTCACACAGTGTTATCTTTGATCTGTAATGATCAGTAGCCAGGAACCTGCTCACTCAGACCGCCCCTAAACAGCGTGTTTTCTATAGAAGCTTGCACCAGGCAAAGCTGCCCATTGCAGAGATGAGGTTCCTACTCCCTCTAGTGCAGCAAGTGTGCATTCAGGAGCTGACTCGCTTTTAAAAAAGGGCTCAGTTATCTAAAAGTTAAGGAGTAACAGTTTTTGCGATAGACGTGGAATTAGTTTGTGTGTTGATTTACCAAGAACTCAGGAAAGCTGTCATAAGAACAATACTCTTAAATTGTCAAGTGATTTGACTGCTGTAGTCCTTGAAGATACCACTGGCCTAAAAAGTGAGGTGTTGGCCTGGCTAAAACCACATTAAATAGTGATGAAGGGCTGAAGTTAGAAGTTGTATTTCTAAGGTGCATAACTCAAGAATTACAAGTCAGATGTAGATGCCTCTATTCTCTGTACACAAAGCAGATGAGAGACCAGAGATGCAGTGGCTGAAGTGGGGAGCTGCTTGCAGGTGGCCAGTACGGATTTGGGTTTTTAGGAATGGGAAAAGGCACTCTATGCCCAGTGCTAGCTCTTGTCTTTCTCTTCCTTGTGCTGGCATCACTTGCCTAAGTGGAGCTGGAGCACTTCTACATGTACATGAGTAAATCTGCTCTCCTAGTCCTTTCTGGAGTGTGCATGCCTGATTCAAGTGCCTATGAGTGTTTTTACATTAACAAAGCAGAGATCCCCATTCACTTCTAAAATGCAGTAGATGGTGAACAGAGAGCAGAAGTGTTTCCCCTCATTTGCTTCTTTGTATATTCCTCTTTTTTCAGCAGAAGTGGAGGGATAGCCAGTTAGGGAATTGTCCAGGAAGGTAGCAGCGTGGTTTGAATACCTGCAGGTTGAAGGGTATAAAACTTCTGCTTTTTGGGTGAGTGTTTTAATCACTAGACTTAATACACAAAAATTGGGCATGTCTTTACTGCTTTGACTGAAGACACTGAGTGGGCCAGTCCTCTGAATGCACATGAAGCATACTATAGGCATAATATAGACTTCTCTGGGACATAACTTCTCTGGGACAAATGAGGCTCTGCCTGGTTTCTCGACTGCAACAGGCTTAGGTGAGAACTAGATGAGTAGTTATTTGAGCTGGAGCAGTTCCGGGCATGCTGAAAAGCAGAACTACAGCCACCTAAGGAGTGTTCAGGTTAAAAAGGATGTACCCAGAGAGCCAGTACAGATGCAGATCGTGGTTTTCGGTTTAGGCAACTAAGTCCATCTGTCATAGATGCTTTGACTTCTCTTTGGATTAGTCTTTGAATTCTTCTTTATCTTGTTTTTTATCTCCTAAAAATATTTTTTGCTTTCCAGATAAAAAATGCTTGCTCTTATTTCATGTGAGGAGTGGCTGTTGTACAAGGAGGTGAACCGCATCTTGATTCTGCAACACTAACTACAATTAGTAGTTGAATCCAATGCAATCAGTCCACTGAACTGCAACCATTATATGTCACTGTGCAAAATTACTTGAAAGCTCTAGAACTGGAATTTTAAAAGACCCTACTGACCCTGCTTCATGCAAAGCTGTGTGGGTTTGGCGAAGTTTTTCTGAAATTGCCAACCCACTCGGCTTGCAAATAGCTCAAGATTGTAGTGGAACTAGTGGACTATTTTTCTGCAGAAGCTTGAATACACTTATGGTTCAGAAATTGGCATGTATCACATGCCTGTGGGTAATTACCCGCATAACAAAAATTGCATGTCGAGGCCCCTTCTACAAAAATATCAGAATGCGCTGGCTGAGGTCTCATGTTAATCACTCCTTTCCAAAGTGAAGAAAACAACCAGTTGAATGTAACTTGGGAGATAGTCAGTGGTAATTTAAGAGAGTTTCTAAAAGATGATACAAGTGCCCGGTAGTGGCTCCTAAGTCCCCAATCTATCCAGTCTTTTAAAGACTCTGCTCTCCATTGATGCTACTAGCAATACCTCCATTTCCATAGTACCTATAATCCTAAAGAAGCCCCAGAAGTGGTGGTATGATGGAGTGGGCTGCTAAACAGCCAAGATATCACTAGAAAAACCATTTCCTTTCTTTACATTCCGGTCACACAGTACATATGGGCAAACTTTCATATGGAAGAGTTATGTCAGAAAGTATTGATACCTCTGAACTGTCAGAAGTATTTTGCATTTCAAACTAAATCGGTTTAACATTAATTGTCATCTTTAGTCTCCTTAGGTTATTTCTTGGGTGATTCCAATCTAGATTTTTTTTCTGCTCCCAATTATACTCCTGTCTCTGGCATCTGGTGGCTAGCCATTGTGGATACATCAGGGACAGACCTTGTTTTGCTGTTAGCTGTGACCTTAAGGGTGATTACATTTTCTTTCCCTTCTTACTTTAAATTATCCCTTACCAGAGGGTTTCTGTAATTTATACATTTAATCCCTTCTTAGAGATCTATTTCTGACTGCTTAATATCATATAAGACATTTTAAACATATATTCTGTTAAAGGAATGATCTGCCAGTTTTTCACAGAGATCATACATCATGTGTTGGCAGTACAGATGATGTAGTTGCTCAGTTGCTCTATCCCCAGCTGCTGCCAGTAAAATGGGCCCCATTCTCCCTTACAGTAAGTATTTTATTACCTGAGTCACCTGTTGTGTCACCTATAAGGACGTGCCCTGGAGGATATGGGGACATGGATGTCTCAAAGCTCCCTATGCATAGCACTTCACCAGGATTCACCACAGTGAGAGAGACAGGGTGAGACAGGCAATCCTAGCTCTCTGCCAGTGACAGTTATAGTGTTGTGGTGGTCATTGTGGTCTAACTTGTGAAGAGAGAAAGTATCTTTTATTACACCACATGAGATAGCTGGAAAAAAATAGATGGGCTTTAGACCACACAATTTAGTAATTAGAAGCCTAACTTTGGGAACCATTTCACAACTTTGGGAAATGTTGTGAAATGTGAATGTGAATGTGAAATGTGAAATGTTTAATGTTGTTTCACAACATTAAAACAGTAAAACATGCTGGAAAATTAAATGAGAGCTGCTGATTGGCAGCCATGTTTCTTTCCACCTGCTTAGTCTCTCTCCAAGAATTCTTGATGTGTACTCTAGGTCTTCTCCAAGTGAGGGGCTGTTCATAGCAACAGCACATTTTCAAGTTCTTAATTTCAGTTCTTAGTAACTTCCATTTTGTTTGTGGATTCAGTCTTTGGAAAACAAATGCAAATGACCTAGATGACTGTACCTGGAGCCAGGCACCTGGACTGATTCCTTCCTCCATATTTTTCATGCTCAGGCAGCAATATGTCAGTCAAACATGGTTCTTATCACTATCAAGAAGAGCTGGAGCTCAGCAAAACAATTGCATGTACAGGCAAATAATCATAACCTTTCTAATCATAGAATCCTTTAGGTTGGAAAAGACCTTTAAGATCATCAAGTCTAACCATAAACCTAACACTACCAAGCCCACCACTAAACCATGTCTCTAAGTGCCACATCTAAATGTCTTTTAAATACCTCCAGTGACTCAACCACTTCCCTGGGCAGCCTGATCCAATGCTTGACAACCTTCTCGGTGAAGAATTTTTTCCTAATATCCAAATTAAACCTCCCCTGGTGCAGCTTGAGGCCATTTCCTCTTGTCACATCACTTGTAATTGCAAAGAGACCAGCACCCCCCTCTCTCCATCCTCCTTTCGGGTACTTGTAGAGAGCAATAAGGTTTCCCCTGAAGCCTCCTTTTCTCCAGGCTAAACAACCCCAGTTCCCTCAGCCATTCCTCATAAGACTTGTGCTCCAGACCCTTCGCCAGCTTCTATTGCCCTTCTTTGGACACACTCCAGCACCTCAGTGTCATTCCAGTAGGGAATAAAAATATTTAAGCAAAGAAATTGGCCTGGTGTAAGTGATCTGGTAAAATGGAGAGGAGACTTAGCTGCTGTCACAAGCTGCTAGTTCTTGTGTAGATCCGTTTTCTGATTTGGCTAAGCATGAAGCTGCATGAAGACTGTATCTAGATGATGAAAAGAACTGACAGGAGGAACTGTTCCTTTTTAGCCAGAGTAGACTTTTGCCAGGTTATACAGCCTGTGTAGTCATGGCCTAAGGACTCCAGTGCAAGGTGAATGTAAGTCAGAAATTAACCTGTTAGGTCTGTAACTGCTTCCAGTGAGACTGCCATAAAAAGTGGACAATAAATGCTATCATTTGGTGATCTTGGTAGTCTTTTTTACGTTGTCACTATTTTTCCAGTAACTAGTCAGATGTTAACAAGTCATTCAGTAGAAGCCTCCAAAACTTATCAGATGGAAGTTATTTTGTTATTTTCTAAAAAAAAAACCCAACCAACCAACCAACCAAAAAAAAAAAAAAACCCCAAACACCTTTTCCTCAAACAAAGCTCAATATATTTTATATTTCTTTTTTTTCCAAGTTCATATGCCATCTAAGCGGTTAGCAGGGAAAGGAAGGTTGTTAGAATATTTGAATTCTATGTATGGTAGGCGTCAAGGTGTCATCTGGCCTAGCCAGTGACTTGGTGTGACATACGCTATATGTATATGGTATGCCTTAAGCTGGTCTCACCCCAGCACAAAACAGGCATTAGCACTGGGCTGTTCTGAAGATCTATTATGCATTTTCTTCCTTGCCACTCTTGTCACCTGACAGATTTATCCCCCTTTTTTAAAGCCCGAAAAAACCCCGAAAGTCTCATAAGAAGTTCTGTACAGTCTGTCATTTTCCCATGTTTGTGTTCATACTGTGGCCAAATATTTAAAATGAAAGGGATAGTGTGCATCTACAATTTCTAAGTGTCCCCAGAAGCTGCAGGTACCTAACATCTCAAAATCTGGGCCATGATTTCTATATTTACGAGATTCAAAATTCTCCCTGAGTTTTTAACAATACTAAATTGTGTTTTGCTGTCATCAGAATCCACTGTGATAAAGCAAGATCTGATAAAGCACAGGAAGTTTTCTCTTTGTGTATAAATATTTATGTATGTAAATGGGTGTATGGTTAATTATAACTGACAAGAAGAGACTGACACAAACTCAGATCCTCTGTCCCTACGGAGAGATACAACTTGCTTGTTGAAGTGTTGTGGCATATCTCATGGGCTGTGTACTGAATCATTGATTAAATGCTGCAGCATGTGGATAGCTAAAACGCCAGTGCCAATTGAAGAGGTAGGAAGGAATGTGCACTGAATAAGAACACAGAGGGATGATCTGGTCTGTATTTCTTGATATTTCACAGATTGGTCAAGAGCTAAATTGTTTGGTTTCCCTTTATATTTTACTGAAGACTGGACTGAAATTTTCTTTACTGAAGACTGCACAGGCTGCCTAGCTTACAGTTGCCCACAGAATGGAGGCCCTCACCCGGGAAAGAGTTAGAAGGTAATTTAATAAGACTGCACTTGGCAGGCATGGGGCAGTCTGAAAACAACCCCTGCAACTGACTCTTTCAGCATAGGCAGACTCCCTGAATTTGTTTACATATTTGGAAGAAGTTTGCATATAGCTAACATTTTTGAATGAAATTTGAACATTTTTTGATTTGTGGTTTGGTTTGGATTTTTTTTTCATTCCTTCTGTTACTTTTGTTACTGTGTGCTTTGTTTGCAGGACCACTATTGTCGCTTCTGACAGGTATATCAAAAGAATTTCATTTTGCTTCTACTTCTACCCTATAATAGTCTTGTAATGCTACCTGAAGGAAAAAGAAATGTTTAGATTAAATTTACAGTGCTGCTTGGAGTCATAGAGAGGTTAGATACATTCAAAAAATGTATCTAAGAACAATGAGTAAATATATAACAATGAATGGCTGAAAAGGCAGAATACTTCTGCATGACATTTTTTGGACATGTAAGAGAGTATTTTCTTTTAACACTTCAACTTGCTTTACCAGCATGGCATCACACAGTGCTTGTGCATTCCTTAAAACAGTACTATTTTCCAGTATGGTATGTTTTGGTTTTCTTTATTTTTGTCATCTCACGATGAAAAGTTGCATTATTTCTAATGCAAGAGTATGATAACAGCATACCATCATCATTATACATGTTTTCTGCAAGACATTTCTTTATTGGACTAAGGCTGTTTCTGATGTTGGCATTTTTTGAGGAAGCGTGCCATGAGGTCTGTTCTTGTTTCAGAGAGAAGTCTCAACAGTCTCTAAAACCCTACTCCAAGGAAAAGAGGAGTAAAAAAGATAGTACCAAAACACATGTTAGCATGAAGTTTATTCTGGAATTAAACCCATGAAACTGTTCCAAAGTGCGCTGTTCAACAAATGTATTCTCTATGTGTGTAATGTAAGTAGATGTAAGGAATCTGGTTGATGGTTTGCATTAAAGCTTATCTTCTGTGTCGAAGCAGAGATGGCTATTGACCAAGTTCATGACACTTTTCCCTCCCTTTCCCCATAGATTTTTCTGTTCATTATTTTTTCTACATGGGGCAAGAGACAGAGTCAATGAGTTTTCTTAAACAAAATAGAACTACAAGACCTCAAGCTACAAAGTCCGCTATTGCTCTTACAGGTCCAACATTTTGCTTCTGCTGAGTTAATGATCTACATTGTCTTGGGTACAAGGTAATTAGTACCTAAGTGCTGACAAATGCAGGAGTGCCTGATAGGAAAGAGAAAAGCATTATGCTGCAGTCATTGTTCATGCTTTGTGGCTGCCTTCTCCCATTTCTGTTTACTTAGAACCTTCTTTTCCTTTCTCAGTATTACAGTTATTAAATAGAAAGATGTCTTTCATAAATATTCTCACAACACCTTTCCCTCTCTTTCTTTTCTTCCTCTGCAGCATATTAGCAAGTATATTCTCTTATTGCAAAGGCAACATTAATAGGTTCATTCTTACTCCAGTGGGAGGCATATGTATACCAGCTTACACCTTCAGACTTTGCTGAAACCCTAATGGGCCTATAGTGGCAGAGTAACTATATTATTACAACCCTGCAAAATTCACTCTTCACAAAGCCAAAGAGGTACGTTATGCTAAAAATTATCTGCAAGGAAGATGGAAGCCCAGCTGGCTTTGCAGCCCCTACTCCAAAGCCTTTCTTCTCGCAAGCTATACTTCGCACTGAACACTTGATGCAAAATGGGATGTCAAGTTTTTGTCCTTTCTGAAAGTATTTGATGTGCTGGGTTCAGAAGTTACCAATATAAATTTCACCTTGAACGACTCCTTTACATATGGTGATTTTCAAGGCAATCTCCCATTTGTGTTACTTCTGTTAATGGAGGATTTACTGCCACACTTTTACTGTCACCTTTGGGATCCTTCTACATAGGGCCTTGAGTTGTAAAATTCCTTTCATGTGCTTTGTAATTAAAGAATCCAATCAACTGTCAGTGACAGACATATACTTACACTTACTAAAATAAAGAGGGCTTCAAATTGTTGTATTTGGGCATTCATGCTTGATAATTTTGGCTCTAGCTTGTCAGTATCTTTGTGTTTGCAAACACTGTATTTCTTTCATTACAAGATGCTGTGAGGGTTATACAATTGTTTAGAAAGTGCTTTGAGATAATAAAAGACAATTACAGGACTGCAAGGCATTTTAATGCAGTTTCTCTAAATATTGATCATTGATAGAGGCTGCATTATAATATTTTTTCCTGGACAATATCTTTAATAAACTTTAATTATATCTACTTTGAACTTTAATTGAATTGTTAGTATCTGAAAAAAGTTTGGTCTTCAGGATTGTAAATGGGAAATGAAGGATGATGGTACTCATATCTGGAAAGGTTTTCCACTGAAGACGTGGTGAAACAACAGATT
The DNA here is from genome assembly GCF_004027225.2 of Strigops habroptila. Classification (NCBI taxonomy): domain Eukaryota; kingdom Metazoa; phylum Chordata; class Aves; order Psittaciformes; family Psittacidae; genus Strigops; species Strigops habroptila. The sequence continues at coordinate 46,160,652 of NC_046358.1, read as the reverse complement.
CTCTAGTGACAAACCATCTTGCTTCCCAGATGGCTGAAGTCCTTACTGGTAGCCAGCACTGCTAGTTTATCTCTGCACAATTAAAAGACCTGTCTTTTGGGGTGGGAATCAGAAATTGGCAGAGTCTTGGGGTTGCTCTCTACACACTGGGGGAACCAACAGGGAGGGCAGAGGAAGGAATTTTGCAGCAGAGGGATGGGAGCTGAGTATTGGAGAAGGGGAAGAACCTGGTGTTTGTATTCTCAATGGAAGGTTTTCAGAAAAGAATAACTTGGAGGAGAAAGAGAGTTTGGGATTTGAAGTCTGAAGTATCTTAGGATACAGAAGGGTGCTCAGGCACTGAAAGCAAATATTCTCCCTGTATAATGTAATCTGGAGTTACTGAGTACTTCACATCTGGAAATTTGTCAGGAAAAGCATCAGAGAATAAGTATTATCACACTACCAACACTAAATATTTTGCATTCCTGCCTTTTTTTGTCATAGAGGATGACTATGCCATTTTGATGAAAAATCCATTTATGAATCTGTGTGCATCTCATACCTAGAGGAGGTCAGGGCATTCTGGCAAGATTATTTCCCACACACACACGTGTGATTTCATTCCTTTTGGTTGTCTTACTATTTATTTCATGACTATAGCACCAGTATTTTTCTTTAGCATACTTTTTATCTATAACCATTGGGTATTCTCCTCCTGGACATCACTGGCTCTGCCACGTCTTTGCTGATGGCACCCACCTGCACTCATCCACAGACAGAGCCCAGCTCACTGCAACATCTGCCAAAGAATAGCCCTGGGAGGAGGAGGAGCAGCTAACTCCAGTTCAGCATGGGCAAAAGTGAATTGTTACTAACCACTAGCTGCATTTTTTTTTTCCTAGAAAATGTTTTTCCTTCCTCTTAGCCAAGGAACTGACTCTACTTATCCACAAGCTGACAATCTTCAGACCGCATGAGAAAAGCCTAACTTCTGAAGATTTCTGACATCTTAGAAAACTTGGCAGCAAAAAACATAGGAGAAAAGGGCTACCCAAAGAAACACAATCCGTCACCACTCATATGACCAAACACCATCTACCCTGCCAGAACATTCACATTGAATAAATCACTGTTAACCATGGGTCTGCCATGTACACCAGAGCTGCTTAGTATTCAGAAGGGGGACTGCAGAAAACACCAGAGCAAGTTATGTTCTCAACAGAGTTTTTCTATGTGAGAACATCCACGGCCCTTTCAAGAAGTTATTCAGGTAGCTCATTCTATTTGGCAGACAGAATAACATGGTGGAAATTTTTACAGGCATTTTCGAATGTTGAGACTGTGACAGTGGGTCATTCTGTAACCCTGCAGTCTTTTACACACAGCTTCTCCCCAGATCTTTCTCCACACCCTTGAGCTTGAATCTGAGTGCAATGTTTTGGAGAAGTTCATGGAACGTCCCCAAGAGGAACAGATATCCAGAAGCTGACTCTCCAGATACTAAATATTAATACACAGTGTACAATATATTTATAGCTCATTTATATAGCATTTGTATACCTCTTTTTATGGGTACCTTTTACAACATCGCTCCCATATCACTACTTCCTATGCCACCTCAAATCCAGTTTCAAGTCCTAGCCAATATACGGCTTTTAAGGACAAGTGCAAAAATGTGTCGTTCTCAGTGTTTGATGGCTTTTCCTTACCTACGGCTTTTAGATACATATGTTTTCATTTTGTTTTCCTTCATGCAATTTCATTCCCTTATTACAAGTGTCAGCCTTTCCCAACCTTTTTATTTCTCCGTATACAGAAACTCAGACTAAAAGAACTGCAGCAGCTGAGTTCATTTTGTCCTGGGGCAATCCCATCCGAATACTTGACATGCTGGGTAGTTTGGAGTTGTAATTTCAGAGAACAACCCTCACATACGAGGGTGTATGAGGAGATACACCAGCCATTCCAACAAACTTCTGTGACAAACCCAGATCAGAAGGAAAAAAGCTGGCAGCCAAATTCTCATGTCTTGGCAAGTTACCCTGTTGGAGCTGACTCATGTCAGCTAGCGCCTAGACACAGAAGCCACTTGGCAAATTGAATTTATGAAACCAAAACAAGTAAAAAGTGAAAGGGAACAATTAACTTCCTAAGCCTACTGTACCTTGATTTTGATTCAGTCTATTTTGGACAAAGTTCCACATTATTTTCCAATAATGTTTGCATTGACTGAAATGATGTGTAGTTTATGAAGCTAAGTATTTGAGATGCAAATTAAAAGAAACAGCACAAAACCTGCAAGCAGTGGAAACAGTACAAACAGGGAAAAGCAGAAGAGAAAAACTAAAAAGAGAATGAAAGAAAATGGAAGCAAGGTGCACAAGCCACTCATTTTCTGCTTCTATGCTGTATAACTTTCCCTTGCTCCTTTGCTCCTCTGTTTTTGTTTACAGAATAGCAGTCCATCTGGCAGGGAGTTTTATCTTCTATTTTTGCAATTGATGTAGTATGAAAAGAAATCCTAAGCCAACATCAATATTTTACAAAGTTGACCTAAGACAGCACGTGCCCCCACACACCTTACAGCCTATACATATTCTGGTAAAATAAAATAAAAAAAATTTAAAAAAAAAAAAAAGGACAAAAGCTTAATTTATTTTAGGATGTTTTATGGTCAGTGGTTCTGTTAAATAACAGCCTGTGCAGTTACTGATGCTTGGCCTGAGCTGTACAGGGTTCACAGGAACTATGCGTGTTCATTGAAGGTGAGAGCAGATTGGCAGCTATTGGCAATGAAACAGAAGCAAGGAATCCTTTTCATGTTGTCAACTCCACAGATCAGATCCATTTGGGCTCTCCGTCTTAACTACTGCCCCTAGACCCATGGTAGCACATGTTCAAAGAGCAAAGATATCTGCATTTCACCCTCTGGGGCTCTGCCCGTCTGCTCTGGGGCTGGAGACAGAGACGTGTGGGAGCACGTGCTGTCTTAGGTCAACTTTGTAAAATACTGATGTTGGCTTAGGATTTCTTTTCATACTACATCAATTGCAAAAATAGAAGATAAAACTCTCTGCCAGATGGACTGCTATTCTGTAAACAAAAACAGAGGAGCAAAGGAGCAAGGGAAAGTTATACAGCATAGAAGCAGAAAATGAGTGGCTTGTGCACCTTGCTTCCATTTTCTTTCATTCTCTTTTTAGTTTTTCTATATATAGGTGTGGCCTGGGGCATGCACGGGGACCACACGCAGGCGCTGTGATGCTCCTCAGAAGGCAGATAAAGCAGCTGCCTGTGTGAATCAGCTGGTGAGTCAGCAAAGCCCTTGCCAGGAGTGCAGCAGGCACAGCTGTGGCTATGGAACCATGGTTACAGCACAGCAAAAGGAACACTAACTGGGTTTCCTAAGTAATAGCTTTTTCTTGTGCCTTTCAGGTTGCAGTAAGTGAAGAAACATGCATGGTTTGTTGTTTCACAGAGTGATTTCACATTTGACCAGGCAAGTTTCTCAAGAACTTGAGGAAGTAGTGATAACTAAAAAACATTGCAGTGCTATTAGGACTGTCTGAAACATTACTCCTGCAGAGGCATCTGAATGGCATCAGGCATGCAGGGTTAGAAGGGTTTGATTTTTGAACTTTGGAAACTGCTAGCAAAAAAGGAGTGTGAGATAATCAGCTGGGGTGCGCTGGAAGTACCCAGGGCAGATGAGAAAGACTGACAGCTAAGAGATTTAGTTGAGAAAGTCTGTTGTGAGGAAACAAACACTGATGTGAATAAGGGAATTCCTGAACACATCTGTGAGAGTGGGAAACACTGGTTCAGTCCCTCATGCACACATGTCCCCAAAGCATCTCATGATCCTCTCTGCATGGAATAAAAACATACTAAACGACAAAACAGAAAAGCACTATGCACCTCCATAGCTGTGCTTGTTCAGTCTTCCAACCTGATGGTACATACGCAATTGCTTTTCAATATGCAAAAGGACCTTTGTTCTCTTGGGTCTAGCAATACTGAAATAATTTTCCAGCTGCATCCTCCTGTCTTCTGCTTACCAAAAGCTTGCTCTTCCTCAGTTGCTGAGACGTCAAAGTGACATTGATAACATGTATTCACCTCGTTGGGGAAAAGCATAAGAGCATAAAAGTAGAGCCCTTTTCTCTGCAAACATCTGTGGTCCTAGCATAGCTCTCATCTGTTTTTTCCTCACAGCTTTGATTCTAACAGAAACCAGGAAATAAAATGCAGAATTAATTTCCATGAGGACTTGTAAAGATAATAAACAAAGTAAGAGCTGTTCTGCTGTACACAAGATGTTTGACCTCAAGAGGGATGTTTGCCCAGCCAAGGGAGGTCAATCTTGATCCTATGGCCATAAACAGTCAGCAGAACAACTCCCCGGTTTTTTTTTTCCTCTTTGCTGTTACTAGGGAAGCAGCTAGAAAGCAGGTAATTGTGACTGGTGATGTCACAGCCTGTTCCCAGCTATTGTTTCGCTAGGATGCCCAGATGCTTTCCCCAGCACAGTAGGCTCACTGCACATGGGTGGTGCAGTATATAGATGGGCATGGCTTGGCCTCTGCCTCCCAGACCAGAGAGTGGACAAAGATTCATGAAACATTCTCTCGCACCTCTTTTCACTGTGAGGTCTGAGAGGCATTTGATAAGTACAGATGTACTGGTCTGGCAGGCATTTGGTAAGTACAGATGTAGTAGTGGTCACGTACAAAAAGCAGTGGACATAGTACCCATGCAGCATGCTCAGGCACATGGTAGAGGCAGGCAGTAAGCACAAGACCCATCCTGCTGGATTAATAGAGGCAACACAGGTTAACAGAAAGCTGATCATTTTGATTTTCCAGTGGCTGTAGGAAAATGGAATTGGCTTGCGAGTCATTTCATTAGCAAGTATTGGAGTGTTAGCAGCCGTGTACTGGGAACCTTCCCAAGCTCATTAAACTAGGCCTAGGACTTGCATAAACATTTGGATTTACTGGAAAGCATGTGTGCTTCAGTTGACTGGAAAGTGGTAAATTAATTCAGAGCTGGAACCACCTTTCAGTTGCAGACATTGTCATTTGCATTCAAAAATAGTGTTGTAAATAACACTGTTCCAATGTTCGTTATGGGCAAATGCATGATATTTCAACTGAAAGCTTGAGAAGCCTGCCCAACATGAAGCAGCAAACCATTTCTGCCTGAAATAAATTGTTCTTTAAAGCTCCAAAGATTGGAAAGAGATTTATTTTCTGTTGGAGAGGTGGTATTAACTACATGGACAGCGAAAATATGACTTCTCTATTTTTAGAAGAAAAATTACTAAATAATCTGAAGGCTTTTAAAAATAGAGCTGGGATCCCCAAATGTTTGAATTCTCTGACCTGAGTTATATTATTCCTCTTAATTCTTGTGCAAAGCTTTAATGGCATTATTATTTAAACAAAGTGCTTGGTGTTTTGAGGTTCTCCTGTCCACTGACTTGTAAAAGGAATGATGTTTTGTTTGGCTTAGAGCTTTTAAAGAGGACAATGAAATCTTTGGGCAACTTTGGCAGAGCAACAGAGAGATACATAACCCCGAACTTGAAAAAAGCGTGAAAAGTGGATGACAGTTGAATAAACGGCTCAGAATTCTTAATTTATATGAGGAAGTAGAAAATACTAGTTAAAGGTAGTGGGGATTGCAGCAGAGTGGGAGGTAAGAGAGGTCTGAGAAAATGGACACAGCTATGGGAATACTGACAGTAGAACACTTGAGCTGTTCATCGTTCCTGGACTAGAAGTTCAATTGTCAGCTGTCCATGGACAGTTTACCTGGACTAGAGTTTAAACTGCAGATTTAAGGGTGCCACAGCCCACTCCAAGCAGACCCAGCCCGGGTTTCCAGAGTGGCTGGCTCCCACCAGGACCATGTAAACACATCTGTGGCCCACACCCCAGTGTTTGATGAGTACCACTCAGTAAACTTAGGGTAGAATTTAAATCCGTTGTCCAGCATTACGTATAACTGCCTAGCCATAGGGTTGTTACTTCTTCAGCTTACTTCCATCACCCTTTGCTTTCTCTTTCTTTAACAAGGCAGGTGCACTGTCCCTGAGACAGTGCTCTCTGCTATCTCTCTCTGCTAGGCATCATCTCCAGAGCAGAAGTGCCTGTGAAGGGAAAACTAGATATAAATTTTGTGATTTATTTTATAGATGTATATTTCCATGTTTATGTAGCTGAGGTGAACTTTATCATGGATTTAATCTACTGTCTCATGGCCTACTTGTTGGAGAAAGCTGAACTGATCGTCTGAAGCCCGGATTCAGAATCTGTGTTTAGAGCATTTGCAGTTTAAGGCTAGCCTCAGTCATATCTGGAGAACAGCATGTGTTCCAGACACTGTCAAAAGCAGCAAAAAATCCTGCCAAAGCAACGGCTGAAGCAATGAGAGCTTTCAGTTTCTTACAACTCCATTTAACTGTGTGCTTTAGAGCAACTCATTAAGTAGCAAGCAACCATGCAAGGGGATGCCAAGGATTAAAGGAATCCTGTCATGAGATAGTAGTGACATTCGCCTGCTGCCTTCCAAGTGACAGTGCTTGCCAAGCCTGGGGGAAGTCAGTGACACCACCACAGTACAGAAGCAGTTTAACCAGCAGATTAGCAGGAATGGGGCATGATTTGAATAAGAGAGTACTCCAGTCATACTCATGGCAAGTCAAATTTGTGAATCCTGTCAGAGGAAAGAATATTATAGAAAATTATTATCTTTACACACATTTGTGCATGTACACATTCAGATGGTTCTAGCTCATACATCTACAAGTCTCTTGAACTGGTATATCAGCTCCTGCAGTGGCAGGCATAAGTGACAGGGGTTGTTTTGCTGCCGATTGTCTCAGAACTGAACACAGGCAGCAGATCTCTCCCACTTCCCAAGTTCCTCATGACTGTTGCGACCTGACAGAAACATGGACAGCTCTGAATTTCCCACCCGTGGGACGTCAGAACCATCCAGTGCTCCAGGCACAAGCAGACTCCTCAGGGCATCATCAGCCTTCTGACTAGCTTCCCCAAGCTCTCTAAATGCCAGGGTCTCCAGGCTTTGCTGCCTCTTCACCTGTGTAGCTGTGCTGGAGTCTGCCTAGGTCTGTGGTGTCTGTTGGCCGTAACTCCAGCCTGCCTGGTAGTCACCTCTCATCCAGGATAAATGAGATCAGTGAAATGGGACTTCATTACAGTGATGAAAACTTTGCAAGAGGATTTTTTTGGTGTTTGTTTTATTCTTACATACTTGCTGAGTTTATGAACCATATGGCTTACTGCTGTTCCTTACAGTTAGCTTTAGGAAAGCAAAGCTTTTCCTATATTTTTATGGAGATGTACTGCTCCAGAGAAACAGCCTGGAAAGGCCCTGAATGCTGGGCAACTGCTCATATCAGGGGGCATTGATTCATAAATCCCTATTAATATCTAATTCTAACAACTTTCCATCTTTGATAGTACTCCCAGCCTTCTGCTCCAGTCATTGTTAAATACTGTTGTTTTTAGTGATTTCAAATGTTCAGTCCAAAGGTCCCAACATTGTGAGAAAAGCCCTTGTTAACTAGGGGTTCTTGCTCCATGCAGTAGAAGGCATTAGTTTAGCTCAGAGCAAGAAAACTTGCAAAGAATTGGAGACTGAATAAAACTGGACTGCACAGTTGCTCTGGTAAGGGTAACAATCTTTAGAGATGATACTACCACCTAGAAAGTGAAGGCAGCTATTCAAAACAAGGTGTACACAGCATGACTGCAAACACCAGTGTTCTCATATTTCTTTCCTGGTACCTATTTTTCTTTAACTTCACCACTCTCTTTCTTACATCTTCACCTTGGATTCTCAAAGTAAAGATGTGCCCAGTGAAGTCACAGGATGGTGTAAGCTGGGGTAGCCACTAGAGCACTAGCAGGTGCAGATAGTTCCCAACTTCCACAGCTCTTCCTGTTCTGAGGTCTCTAATGCCCTTGTTTTATTTTTTCAGCTGCTTGAAACATGCATGACCTTTAGTTAAATTTTTCTGTGTATATAAAAAACAGGTAAGAACACACATTTTTCCTGTAAGAGCAAGAAAGAATTCTCTCTCTCTGCAGCAGCAGTAGCATAGATAAATACTTAGGCATTAAAGAAGCCCCTGAGTATCGCTTTTGTCACGCAGATAAGAACAATTTATCCCCTCAGATAATGACAAAAATCAATGTATAGTGTTGGTCTAGAAAGCACTATCTTCTGGCATTAGGAGAAAATGCATCTTCTGGACAAGAGGTAAAATACTGTTCCCAGATTAAGAATTGCTAATAATTCCATTGCATTTTATGTAACAGATAAGGCAATTGAAATTGGTGAATATAAGAAACAAATCAATTTGAGAATGGTTCTTTGTCATTTGTCCTGAGCTAGCCCTGAATTTGTATAGTTACTGAGTGGCATTCCCACTGACAAATGGAAGCTGTGTTTCAGCTGCACTTCAGTAGTGGCTTCTATTCCCATTGGGGAATTAACCCCATCTGTCTTCATGCAGCGCTTCAGTGCTGAGGGCTGAGCGCACAGGATGACTGAAGGATCAAGACAAATACCCCACATATACAATCTCTTTTCAGACACTTCTGAGTGCAATTGCAACACATCCATCTTTGCTTGCAAATTCACTAAGCAGGTATCTAAACACACACGCAATGACAAGCACATACCTTGTTTCAATGATGTTGTGTTTACCTGTAACTAATGGAGACAAACTGGTCCATGGCTTGCTTTGGACTCAGGTAACATTTTATAATGAAGGCACAGTAACACTGTTTGGCTTATTTCAATCACTTAAGAACTCTACTGACCATATTTCCAGTAAACAGGGAAGGATTGTGAGGTTTATTATGGTTTGTTCAGCCGTTTCAAGATTGCACTGCCTAATGATTATATCATACAGATGTAGAGCTGAATATTACTCCTTAATATGAGCTTCTAAAGCTTTTTAACTTCAAATATTCATAAGCTGTTTGCCATAGTCACAAGCTGCTGTTTATAAAGTTAGGCCATTTCAAGAAGCAAAACAGTTATGAAATAAAACAAATTTGGATGTGAGAATTGCTTCCTAATCCTGTCTTCAGCTTATGCAAAGAAAAATCTTCTTCTGCCTATCCTAAACATTTATCTCTGATGTGAACGTTAGCTTGTACTGAATGTACAGTAGTAGATAGAGAATCCTTTCAAAAATATAAAGAGGAGACAGAAAATGACCTGAAACTGAACTCTTCAAGTGAGAAGCAAAACAATCTGTTAGACACCAAGGAGAAGTCTAGATGGAGTCAGTAGTTCATTTCTCTTTCGTGCTTGTTGTTCAGGATGGCAGAAGAAAAAAAAAGAAAAAAAAAAAAGGATCTCAGCAACCAGCACTTTCACAGTACAAGAACAGATACAAAGCTAGAAATTATTTAATTACCACATAAGTGGAGGCTCTCCATTTATTTCATCTTCAGGCCTCGGACATAATGGGGTCACATCCGAAACCCACACTTGCCCAAGTGTTTGGCCTTATTTTTCATTTCTGTTATGAACACCTAGAAAAGCTAAGAAACAAGTTTTGCCAAGTTCCATAATCCTGGTATCTGAAGGACTGCATGACTCCTCAGCTAGTGTCTTTAACTGTGCTACATCTTGTACACCTGAATTGTGCTACTGAGTCTGTCAGGTCCAATGGCCTTTGTGTCTTTCCAGTATGCATAGCTGTTTATCTCATTTTAGTGTCCTACAGATTTACACCTAACTCCATGACTGATTTACATGCCACTCCAACACCAAATACTCAATACCCTCCTTTTTCCCTCAGTTAAATTTCCCTCTGCCTTAACATGATCAGTCATAACTTTCATGCCAATGTCTCCCACTGCTTTTGGTATAGGCAGTATGGATTGCACCTTCCTTCATGCATCACCAGTATCAACACTTCTGACAAGCTGGACTTATATTAGCTCACATAGCTTAAGTGTGCACCGAGTACTGTCTTACTATGGTCTACTCCAGTCAACTTTTCTCTGTCCTTCAATCCAGTTTCTTTAATATTCTTTAAAATATACATGTAGGTACAAGTTCATAAGCACATACAAGACTAACATTAAGCTGCAGAGCAGTATGGTTACATGTTAATAAGTAATCACACCTTCCATTGTGGAGAAGCAGTTGGGATAAATTTTATGATTGATCACATTTACAAGCTTTCACTTTGGGCTAGCAGCGGTCTATTTTGTAGTACTAGAAAGAAGTTTACAGGAAGGGCACACCTTACAAAGGTGGAAGTGTAATGAAATTGTCATGCATTATTCTAAGTTCGGACCCAAAGAAGTCTATGGGAAACATGTTTGAAGCTTTGGTTTGGAGGTGCTTGGGTCTTTGGGGCCTGAGAAAGGGTGGTACATAGCAAAAAGCAATCATTATGGAATTTGACATGCCTGATGAGCAAGCTTCTGGGAAATATTTTGTTTCTGACAAGCTCAGCAATAAAGCATGGAAATTACATCAAGTTGAGCCCCTGCAGATGGCAGCAATACTTCAAATTTCAATGTCACATACTGGATGTGGTAGAACTTGAGCCAGGTCCCCATAGTGAAGGTACTGTTGACTGTCACTCTCGAAGTGATATGCATTGCTACTCATCAGCAGGTTACCGGTGCTTTTTTCAGTTAAAGGGGAAAATTTTAATATTTGCCAAGTAGCAGAAAGATGTTCCTGAGCATTATGGAAGTTCCTTTGGTTCTCAGTGTAATAAGCTCTTACCTTGCTTTCTCTCAAGTACTGCCGGTGTTATTTTCAAAACAATTTACATTCTTCAGGCTTGCAATGGCATTTAACTTTGTTGGCTTGGAGGATCACAGCACAGTAACACTTCAACAGCAAATTCAGTTGTAGCAAGATGTTAATGATTGCTTAAAAAAAAAATTTCAGGTAGCAGGTAGCTAGTCCTAAAGATAACAAAGCAAACAGCAGAATGATCAACAGACCAAAATACCTGTTTACTCATAGCACACAAAAAGATTTGAAGTACTATAATTCCACCATGTGGAATTTTCTGTGATTTGCACACTTTGGCTCTGCACTGATCCTAAAGGGTCTGAATGTAGATGTAAACATCACCACCCCCCATCAGATGAATGTTGACACTGAAATTTTTCAACCTAAGCATCCAACTAATAATGGACTGGGATTTGAGTAATGGAAGGGGTTTGAGTAGAGCCACACTCTTCTCGCCTGCCAGCAGAAGCAAAGAGAGCACTAGCGCAGCATACTGGGATATCCCTTTTGGCAAGGTCCAAATGAGGTATCCGGTTTTGTATCTCTTAAGTTGTTTAGATAGGTCAAGAACCATACCATCCCAAAGCTGGCAAGCAGTTGCCTAAAAACCCTCAATCTGTTTAAAATGCTACTAGATACTGCCCAGCTCTACCCCCGACAGCTCCCCAGTCCTAGCCTGAAAGCTCTGCTGAACATCTAAGCCTGAGAAAAAGTCTGACTCACAACCTTGCTGCTTCCCAGTGACATGTAAAGACTTCACCTGAACGACATGGTCCTCAGCCACAGGAGTCTGTCAGAAAGAGACCCAACATCTTTGTCCACATGCCCTGACAGCCTATAAACAGAAAGATGCCAGCAAGGAGAGACATTGTCAATTTTCACAGTGGTTCACAACAAGGATTAAGAAGTCCTGTATGAATTACGTATAAGGCATGATGGGAAAAACAGTTCAGATGACCAGAAGTTAGTGGCAGTTATCCATATAGACAACCTTTCCAACTCCCAGCAACCTGTGATATGGATCTTGGAAACAACCATTTCATTCTCCTAAACTGCCATGGGCAGCTTCCATGGCTGTCTGCTAATATTAGAATAGACTATTTCAGCTGGAAGGGACTTACAACAATATTAGTTCTCCTTCAGCTTACAGATAGAGGAAACCCTGAGAACTGTACAAAAGAAGAAACTAGGATTTCAACTCTGGATCCTTGACAAGATATCCCTGCTTATCTAGTTGAATATCAAGTAGTTCTCCTTCCTTTTTCTAGCTGTGTTGGCCTAAGCTGACATCTTCTGCTTGTACAATTGTATGGGCTCTTTCTTGCTCTTATGTCTCTCTCTCCCCCTCACTCCTTTTTGTCCTTCTATCTCACTAGTAACAACTCATCTGTAGTTTTTATTTCCTACTTTTATCTCTTCAGTATCTTTGCACTTCCGAAAGTGCAAATTTTACTAAGCTACAAACTAAATTTTACTAAGCTACAAACAATACAGAAATATAAGCAATGAACCTCGTGCAAGTAAACATATTCAGGCAATCTTACAGTTTCTTTCACAGTAGTTCCTCTACCTTTAAGACAAGGATTAGGACCTAATCATCTTTGATTTTCTTCTACTTATTCAAGACTGCAGCTGTAAGCTTTGGTTTTCTCTTTCTCTACCTCTGCTACCAGTAGCAGTGAACTACTGTTTTCACTAGAATTGTTTTATGTACTTACTTCTACTGTAATGTATCCGGGGTGAGGCTAGTGCCTTTTTATTTTAGGCACAGAGTCTTCCAACAACAAGCGCAATGGCAGGCCTGATCTTTGCGGACAGTTGTCTATTTCAACATCAACATCAAAATAGCATGCGGTTCATGCTATTTGCCAACTGAAATCAGAGACAACACAAATGCAATAAATAGGAAATAATTTACTAACAGACTAAGTAAAACAGAGACTGTGAAGTCTGAACTTTTGATCAATATGTGGATTTCTTTAGGCCAATTTCAAAACAGGATAGGACAGATTTGTGGGGCTATTCAGAAGATTTGTGTCTGAGGCTGTAAACTTTTGCCCACTGTTCAACAAACAAGTATCTGCTAGTTTAGTTAGGACTCAGCTTTATTGCACTCCATCCCCTGCCCCATAGTATTTGCAACATGCAGGGTGTTTTTAGAGACTCTGCTTCAATATTAGGGGAAACTATCCCTGTAAACCCTTGGGATTCATCAAGATGGAAGGTACTATGTAAGTTGTTACCAGTTTTGCTGTTGAATATACTGTGAAGTGATGAAAGACAGCAAGGGAGTAATGGTTGTCTCTCAATATAAAATTTGCCTTAGGTGTGAACACTGTTTACTGACTGTTTTATTCACCCACAGCAGAAAACAAATGATGGCATTTACTGTTTTCATAACAACCCAGGAGAACACTGACTTTAACAGGCTGCTACACTCTGATGGCTAAATAGCTGAGGAAAAGTAATGTGAGAAATAGCTCTGCTGAAAATAACCCCAGCCATCATCACTGAATCACATGGACTCATTCCTGCCATAGGTCTGTTTCTCCTGCAGCAAAATCCCCTCCCATAGTGGTAGGTTGCTGCTCAGGCTCTTTAGCATTGCCACTTTTATTTTTTTCCTTTATTCAACTGTGTAAATCACAGGACAAAGAGGAAGAGAGGAGCTGTTAAAAGCAACGTGCTATTCCACTGCAGAACTACTCAGCAAAGGGGATATTAATAAAGAAAACTGAAGCTTAGATGCTTAGATGATCTGAGAATCTGATTTAGAACACTGATTCCAGTCTATTTCCATTGTGAAAGTCAGCAAGACAAGGAACTGCGCTATAGGTACTTACTGCAATGGAAAGGCAGAAAAATTAACAAAGGCAAGAATAACAGTAACATTGGAAATGTACATAAGACTAGTATTACAAACCAACTGATGAAGACCTCATCAACATCCATGTGCAACAGCTAATTCCAAGCAAACCTATATACTGTCTGCACTAGTCAGTCTGAAAGCATAGAACTAGATGAACCACAAAATAAACCCAGGACCTCCTGCACAGTAAAACCGTGCAGTGATCAAGAAATTTAATGACAGCCACCAGAGCTGAAAAGTTGTCCCAGTTTACCAGAGAGGTAAAACCCTTTCAGCCAACATGGATGGAAAGGACAGACTGGGGGCTCACTTACACTGGGTGGCTCTACATTGGTTATTACATTGTGGGAATGAGTAGACTTGGGTTTTAAGAGTAAGAAGAAATTCCCAATGAATCAAAACAGAGTCATAAGAGGAAACTAAAATAGCTTCCACTGTACCTCTGAACAGTTTCTCTTAATTCTGAGAGAATAGGAAAAAGGGGTAAGCACGCCCAGTAACAAAGCAAGGTCCAAACACATTCCTGTGAAAACACCTGTCAGTATGGGCAAGAATGATTAAACAGCAAGATCTCAGACAGGCTTTTCAAAAGCCTCAGCAATCAAATGTTACCGACTGGTGTAAATGTAATTATTTGTAATTATTATCCTGACTGGTATTCACCGTAGGGTCACTGGGAGTAGCCCTAAAAAGCACTGCACTCATATGAAGTCAAGAAATAAAGCAGAACAGGACTATACTTCAGGGCATAGCTTTCTATCTGACATTTTCAGAGTTTTAAAAATAGCCTTCTCATGCTCAAACTACAGATTCTTCTCTGGATGAGTAGCATGAATTAATGTGATTTGCCCCACATATTTTGAAAACTTCATGGGAAGGAAACAACAAAACAAGTGGATGGGTTGGGGTTTCTTTTTAAATGACTGTTAAGAATTTATTTTACTTGGTGCGGAGACTGTATGCAGAATTATATTTTGGCTGATGAGTTACTCCAGGAACTGAGCTTACAGCCAAAGGATAACCTGCTTTAAGAATAAGAAAGAAAAATCCCTTAAATTGTTTAGTGTACATTTCCAATCCAAGAAACACAGATGAGCCTGATACACGCCATCGGGTGTGCTACAACAATTGCAAACATCATTAAAGAAAACTGTGCATCTGGAGGACAGTTAAACCTTCTGAAGGGGGAAATGGCTTCCCACCAAGTACAGACTTAATCTCAATGCTGGACCGTTGGCCTGATCCCCACTTCAACTTTCTCAAAGTTGATGGGCTTAAGGCTGCAGAAACAGCTTAAAATTTGAATCCAAGTGATTTCCAGGTGTGATAAGTCAAAGCTGAAACCTGATGGAGACCCAACTTGTGTTTTTGAAGCTGTAACCTGTCCAACCTGAGGCAGCAGGGTTTGTCTGAACCACAGTTCTGAACCATAGACAAACTGCTACTCTCATCCACTACTGGGTACTCATTTTTCATACCTTTCTTGAATCACCACTGCTAGGATTCCTGAATACATCATACTAAAAGCAGCAATACAAGTGTTGTACCATCTTCTCTGGAGAGGAAGAAGAGAGGGAATGTAGAAAAGAGTGAACAGGTTGGGAAACGGTGTGAATGACTGAGTCAAACTATTCCAGAGGAAAAGCACTCAGCATGCCAGAATGACAGTTAATACCTAACTAACGTCAAAATTAAAGAAAAATCTGGCCGTAGTCATGGGGAGGCTGTTGCTGGGCATTCTCCCAGAGAAGCTATTACTACACAACTAGAGGGAGTGGGTTCAATTCACGTGTCTTACATAACATAATCAGTTAAACTTGCACAGGCGTGTACAAATGGGTTTTAAATACTAAAATGTGCCTTGCATCAACATGCCCTTAGGCAAGGAAAGCTGAGAAGGTGGCCTGGTGCAGTGGAAGCTCAAGTGTGCTGCTAGAGGACAGTCAGGAAAGTTGCCGAAATGCTGGGAAGGAAGGAGGTGCTGCAAGTGCTCTGGCCAGACAGCACTGGAGGCAAGAGCTGCACGAGTCAGAAACCCCAGGAGATCTGCTGCCTCAAGCTCTTTGCTCTTTGCAGCCATTCCTCTGCACATTGCTGTCCCAAGGCTTCCTGGGGATGCAATAATATTTATTGCAGCTGTGGGCTCATTTTGCTCTTCACCTTTCCTAGTTTCTCTTTTAATTTTCTCTTTCATTAGTCTTTTTCCATTTCCTTGCTTGGTCCAGAGACTTCCCCTTGGCTGCATTCTTTCCTTTGCTTTCATCTCTACCTGCCAGCCATTGACCTCAACTTTTTTAGGAATAGAATCATAGCATAATTTCAGCTGGAAAGGTTTTCTAGAAGTCATTGGGTTCAACCTCTTGCTCAAAACAGGGCTACCTTTGGTCAAGTTGCTCAAGTACTTCTCCAGTCTCCAACAAGGGATATCAGACCACATGCCCAAAGAGGCTGTGCAATATTTGATCTCCCTTATTGCAAAGAATATCAGAATTTCCCTTGCAAACATGGCATGTGCCTCTCAGCCTTTCATTGTCCTTTTCCACAGAAACCTTTGCTAGAAGGACTTGATGCAATGTGAGAATGGAATACATGCAAGTAGAGGGTGTGGTTTTTAAGTTTGGTGATCCATTTTGTAGAGCTTCATGTTGCTTTGGACAAGTACACAATATGAGCAGCAGAGAAAAACTGAAGTCCTTTAAAAATATTGTCCTTTATGTGAGTTTACAATAGTTGCTTTAAAACTTGCAGAGTTTTATCTAGTCTCTTTCCAGACCCCTAAGAAAGGATTCCAGGGTAGTAGAATATAAGGAACCATATAGTCTGGAGAACATTAAGAAGGACTACAGAGCCCTGTGAGAGGCGGTTAGGGTCTCTGGGCCTCAGATAGTTTTTTCATCAATCGTCCAGGTTGAAGGAGAGGACCTTGAAAAGGCCAGGCAGATTTGCAGGTTAATAAGTGATTAGAACGGTGGTGCCATAGTCAGGGGTTTTGTTATTTAGAACATGGGACTTGATTTGGGAGGCCAGGTCTACTGGAGGCTGGTGGAGCTGGTATGAGGAAGAAGGGAAAGAGCTGCTTTGGTAGGAGACTTGCCAGGCTGGTCAAGGCAGCTTTAAACTAGCTGTGTTGGGGTAGGGGGGCATTGATCCATCCCAACACTCCCAGTCAGTTGCCTGCACCTGTAATAAATGCTTGGAGCAACACAGAGGTTATCTCAGCTGCTCAAGCCAGTGAGACAGCTTTATTTGAAACGTGGGTAGGATGCCTCTATACAAATGTGTGTAATATGGGGAATAAACAAGAGGAATTAGAGATGCGTGAACGGCTACAGGGATATGATATCATTGGCATAACAGAAACATGGTGGGATGGCTCTTACGATTGGAGTGTTGGAATGGAAGGTTATAGGCTCTTTAGAAAAGACAGACCAGATAGATGGGGAAGGGGACTAGCTATTTATGTCAGTGATAGGCTGGAAAGTATGGAACTCTGTCTGAGGACAGGTGATGAGTCAACAGAGAGCTTGTGGGTCAGGGTCAAAGGGAGAACAGCAATGGGGGTCATTACTGTGGCAGTTTGTTACAGACCGCCTGATCAGGAGGACTCTGCGGATGAAGTGCTCTATAGGCAGATAGGAGCAGCCTCACACTTGCAGGCCCTTGTCCTCATGAGGGACTTCAACCACTCTGATATCTGTTGGAGGGATGGTACAGCCCAGCACAAGCAATCCAGGAGGTTCCTCAATTGTGAGGAAGACAACTCTCTCTTGCAAGTAATAGAGGAGCTGACAAGGAGAGGTGCCATGCTTGACCTTGTGCTCACCAACAGGGAGGGGCTGGTGAGGAATGTGATGCTCCAGGGCAGCCTTGGCTGTAGCGATCATGAGATGGTGAAGTTCGAGATCCTCAGGACAGCGAGAAGAGCATGCAGCAAGCTCACTGCCCTGGACTTCAAGAGAGCAGACTTTGGCCTCTTCAGGAACCTGCTTAGTAAGGTTCCATGGGATATAGCCCTAGAGGGCAGGGGGGCCCAAGGTTGCTGGTTGATATTCAAGGGTCATCTGCTCCAAGCTCAGGAGTGTTGCATCCTGACTAGAAGGAAGTGCAGCAGGAGGGCCAGAAGACCTCCATGGATGGATAAGGAGCTGCTGAGGAAACTTAGAGGGGGAAAAAAGGAGCTTATAAAAGGTGGAAGTGAGGACGGGCAACCTGGGAAGAATACAGGGATATTGTCCGGAAAGCTAGAGACCAGGTCAGGAAAGGTAAGGCCCAGATAGAATTGAGTCTGGCGCCAGGGATGTGAAAGATAACAGGAAGGCCTTCTATAGGCATGTAGCAAACAAAAGACAGACTAGGAACAATGTGGGCTCTCTCCAGAAGCTATCAGGAGAACTGGCTACCCTGGATTTGGAGAAGGCTGAGGTTCTCAATGACTTCTTTGCCTCAGGCTTCACTGGCAAATGCTCTGACCACACCACCCAAGCCTTGCAAGGCAAACACGGGGACTGTGAGAATGAAGACCTTAGGCCCACTGTAGGAGAGGATCAGGTTCAAGATCATCCATGGGACCTGATGAAATCCACCCGTGGGTCCTGAAGGAGCTAATGAATGAAGTTGCTAAGCCACTGTCCATCATATTTGAAAAATCATGGCAGTCAGGTGAAGTTCCTGATGACTGGAAAAAGGGAAATATAACCCCCATTTTCAAGAAGGGGAAAATGGAAGACCCAGGGAACTACACACCACTCAGTCTCACCTCTGTGCCTGGCAAAATCTTGGAGCAGATTCTCCTAGAAAGCATGCTAAGGCACACGAAAAACAATGAGGTGGCTGCTGACAGCCAACATGGCTCCACTAAGGGGAAATCCTGTCTGACCAATTTGGTGGCCTTCTATGATGGGGCTACAGAACTGACGGATAGGGGCAAAGCAGTTGATGTCGTCTATCCGGACTTGCGCAAAGCATTCGACACTGTCCCGCACAACATCCTTGTCTCTAAACTGGAGAGACATCAATTTGATAGATGGACCACTCGGTGGATAAAGAACTGGCCGGATGACCACACGCAAAGAGTTGTGGTAAATGGCTCAATGTCCAGTTGGAAAACTGTAACAAGTGGTCTCACCGAGCTCAGGGGTCGGTGTTGGGACCTGTCTTGTTCAAAATCTTTGTCGGCGACATGGACACTGGGATTGAGTGCGCCCTCAGCAAGTTTGCCGATGACACCAAGCTGTGTGGTTTGGTTGATATGCTGGAGGGAAGGGATGACATCCAGAGGGACCTTGACATGCTTGAGAGGTGGGCCAATGCCAATCTCATGAAGTTGCATAGCAAAGTGCAAGGTCCTACACCTGGGTTGAGGCAATCCCAGGCACAGCTACAGGTTGGGCAGAGATTCAGAGCAGCCCTGCAGAGAAGGACTTGGGGGTGTTGGTTGATGAGAAGCTTAACATGAGCCAGCTTCAGTGTGCGCTCGCAGCCCAGAAAGCCAACTGTATCCTGGGCTGCATCAAAAGAAGTGTGACCAGCAGGTCGAAGGAGGTGACCCTGCCCCTCTACTCTGCTCTCGTGAGACCTCACTTGGAGTACTGTGTACAGTTCTGGTGTCCTCAACATAAAAAGGACATGGAGCTGTTGGAGCGAGTCCAGAGGAGGGCCACAAGGATGATAAGGGGGCTGGAGCATCTCCCGTATGAAGACAGGCTGAGAAAGTTGGGGTTGTACAGCCTGGAGAAGATAAGGCTGCGTGGAGACCTCATAGCAGCCTTCCAGTATCTGAAGGGGGCCTACATGGATGCTGGGAAAGGCCTCTTCATCAGGTACTGTAGCAATAGGACAAGGAGTAATGGGTTCAAACTTAACCAGGGGAAGTTTAGGTTAGATATAAGGAAGAAGTTCTTTACTGTGAGAGTGGTGAGGCACTGGAACAGGCTGCCCAAAGAAGTGGTAAATGCTCCAACCCTGGCAGTGTTCAAGGCCAGGTTGGATGTAGTCTCAGATGACATGGTTTAGTGTGAGGTGCCCCTGCTCATGGCAGGAGGGTTGGAACTAGATGATCTTAAGGACAATTCTGCAACAATTCTACATTCCCTTTGCACCATGCAGCAATCACCCAGAAAACATGTTTTTTGGTCTCAAAGTACGTTATCCAGTAGGGTACAGTGGGCTGTGCCAGAGCTTGTGTAAGTAGCAGAGGTAACAGCTGTCTCCTGACCTCCTTCCTTGCCCACTAATCAGCTACAGGAGTGCATGGTAGGGAAGATGGGCATCTCTAACTCAGCACTTCTGGAGACTGACAGGGTATCCTCACTACAGTTTCTCTGTGGCATGATTATGGATGCTGACGAGAACAGTAAATGCTGATTCTGGCTGATGTCCTAGTCCTGGAGTTTCATGTAAAGGTTCTCACAAAGCAGATTTGGAATTTGGTTTTGTGAAAGCACAGGTATTCCCGCCTGGTAGTGACAAGTGCTGGAATTTTGTCACCTCTGAAGCACATAATTCTTAAGTGTTACAGCCCACTGTAGTGGATACTATGGTGAATCCTCAAAGATGTCCCTTTCCCTGCATTGGTGTTTTTAACTTGCTAACACGTTCTTCGAGCTCAGATCAGCTGTTTACATGCCTCTCATGCACATCTCATCCCTCCCTTTTCAAGAGTCAGCTGTCCTGAGGAACCTGCACATTTTCCCCCATTTGCCAAAGCAGCTCTAGGACCATCAGCATAGGCAGTCTCAAGAAGAATTAGGCATATGCAAGCATTTCAGTCAGCCAATGAAAGCCTCCAGTAAAGCTGAATTTTAAAGACCTGACAGTTTTAGCTTATTACTGAGGGGCCCCTCAAGCAAACTTGCTTACTAATCTTTCTTACTTAGCTTACAACCAAATATGACCCTTAGACAAACTAACACCCAGTATTGCATCACAAATCAGTAGAAAACTCTCCCCCAATAACCTTTCTGGGTTTGCTTCAGCTTGCTTATATCCCATTAAAGTGTATTTAACTACAAGTATTTGTTTCTATTCTGGTACCGTATGCTCAGTTTCATGCAGGGAAATGAAAATTCATAGAATGGTTCAGGTTGGAAAGGACCTTCAAAAGTCATCTAATCCAACCCCTGCAATGAGCAGGAACATCCGATCATGTTGGTCAGAGCCCTGTCCAACCTGACCTTGAATGTTTCCAGGGATGGAGCCTCTACCACCTTTCTGGACAATCTGTGCCAGTGTCTCACCATCCTCATCATTAAAAATTTCTTCCTTCTATCTAGTCTGAATCTACCCTTTTAGTTTGAAACCATTGCCCCTTGTCCTATCACAACTAAAAAGTTCATCCCTCTCTTTCTTATAAGCCCCTTTTATTGAAAGGCCACAATGAAGTCTTCCTGGAGCCTTCTGCAGGCTGAACAACCCCAACTCTCTCAGCCCTTCCTCACACAAAGGGTGTTCCAGCCCTCTGATCTGTTTGAGAAAACCACCCAGAGAAGGTGATTAGCCCTAGGGTTTTTGGTTGGTTTTTTTTTCATGTGGAGGACCTCAACTTTTGCAGAAGCTAATCACAAAGCCCAGGACTGAGATGAGTTACTACTCCCAATAGGCAGCATTAATTCTAATAGCTGTTCTTTCCAAAACCAGTCATATACACAATGAAATTTTCTATTAAAAAAAAAAGAAATGAATGGACAATAAGTTACCACTCTTATTTTTTATATTTTTAACTCAAACCGTAATGTTTCAATAACAAATTAAGTCCGATATGATGCTATATACACATTCCTGCTGCATAGCTTGCCAACTGATACTCATTTCCCCCACCACAGCACTTAATTCAGTGCAGGTTAAACTACTTGTATTTCCAGTCCTTTGGCAGCTATTAAGGAGGAAGACCAACTCTGCTGTCCCCTGGCACTGCCCAGATATACTAGACGCATCCCTGACCTTGTTCTATTTCTTCCAGAGTCACTCTTTCTACAGGAAACAGTCTTTCAAGTCCTGCCACTGAAGCAGCACCTGAAAGAAACACCACTTCCAGGAATAGTTCTCCATTTTTATAGCTATTCCTCATCTCCTATGGGCTTCTTATGTAATTACATACCTGATGTTTTCTATTGCACCTACATGGCAGGCTGTTAATGCCACAGAAAATGAGTAAATTAATAAGGCAAGTGATTGTGATTTTTTTTTTAAACACATTAAACAGCTTTTCTTCCTTAATCTTTTTTTCTTTTTGTTATTCTACATTGAGAATTACCCTTCACAGATTTTAACAGACAAGGTTAATATAGGCACAAAACTGCTGATAAAATAGTCAATAGCTTACAGCCTAGAGCAAAGCACAGGGCTCTGGACTCCACTGCCCCCAAGACCTTTCTTCCCTCTAATGACCAGTTTCTGGGGTATGTCATTACAAAAGCTTCCTGGGTCCTCCAAGATTCTGACTGGGTCTATTGATTCAGTCCCATCTTATTTCACTTGTTGCTCTGAGATCCAAACCACATGCAAAGCTTTGACTAGTTCACAAGCAGGCAGGCTATTAGCATCCTACTGCAGTTGTGCTAGGGGAGTACATGCAAATATACAAGCAATAAATATGTAGCAGCTCCTAGTTATTTCAGCTTCTGTTCTCCTCAGTGGTAGGTTGTCAGTGTTCATTCCTCTAACAACCTTCCTTAGCAAGTTTACCTCAAGCAGCAAGAATGCTGCAGAGACCAAGACCAGCCACATCAAGAAGCATTTGCTGAAGTTTCCTCCCCATACTAAGGGCTTGTCTATGAGTGGAAGTTTACTACACTTGGACATACTGAAATGGTTCTTGGAATGAATCTACGCTTATACCAAAACAGTTATTCCCTAATGCCCATCCTGATTATTTTAAGTACAAGCTGTAGCAGTAGCTCAGCCAGAAGCCACAGTGAACGTACTGGAGTAAACAGGGTGCTGACAGCTGCTGGTGTTTTACATAGCAGGTCACAGAGCCCTACTTTGAGCTGGATTGCTTTCCATGTTAGCTGCTGCCTGGAGCACTGTTTGCAGTAATGTTCCCTCCTCTGAGGTGAACTGCTGTTAGCAACAATGGAAAATTGCACTTGAAAAAAATTACATATCATTAGACACAGCTAAAGAAAAGCTGCTTAAGGAAATTACAGTAGCACTTTCATTCCTGAAGAACACCATTACCTGGCAGTGACATTTGTACAGATTAGTAAGTACCTAAATTCAGTTAGGTGACCTCAACCGTTGTTTCAAGGGCAAGAATAATCCTAGTGTGGTTTATCTACACATTTTCAAAACAAATCTTTACCCCATGTAAGCAGCATTTCTAACAGCTGAAATAATCCAGCATCACAGGTTTGGTCTGACATTTGAGGGCTCTAACCCATTTTAATCTTCCCCTTATTGATCAGCCACTATTTTTGCCACTTTTCTGTAAAACTCCTACAGGGCAGAGTAGGAAGTTACCTTGCAATAGTAATAACATTGGAGAAAGAGAATATCCACTATGTTATTCTTCATGTAGCAGCTGATACGGGTTCACCAAAATAAATGTGGTCCTGTAACAGCCTGGTTTCCCTTCCTATAGTTCAGACGGGTGAGGAGACAGGAGACTATGGCTGAAAACAGGAGAATAAGCTGGGAAAGAACATCACCTTCCCCATCCCACACTCAAGTCGGAGGGTAAGTATGAAACAGCTTGGTTTGTACAAAAGGAAACCTGACTGAGGAAAGCCAGAGATGCCTGGAAGAAGAGACAGGTTCTAGAGTTAGTTTTTCTCTGGACAACATCAGCAGATCTGGAGGTCTTTGTCCCCAGGATTTCCTCCCAGTGCAGTGTGTGATCTTTATCACAGAAAGCAGGGTAAGGCAAGACCTATTTTATTATCCAGGTTTGCACCCAAATCAGTGAAGGATTATTCTCTACCACCATTTTTACAGTTTTTTCCCTAGCTTTGTATGGTGTCACTCATACTCCTCTTTCACTGAGGGAATATTCTTTTTTCCATAATCAAACCATCATGGTACTTGCACGTAGAAGAAACCCAAATTACCTTGCTACTTTTAGTGTCTTTCACTATTCAGAAATATTGGACAAATTCCAGAACAAGACCTTCTAACAAATGCAGAATCTTGTTTTAAACTCCTCACATTTCTAAAGACAGCTTAAGCAAGTTCAAGGCTGGACCTGCACACTTATACAAGGCAGTAAAAAAAAAAAAATCTTATATCCTTCAGTTTGCATGTTAAATGCCATAGACCTTGAGCGTTTCTCAAGTTTTTCATTGTGCTGCTAAGTCTCAAGTAAGTAACATAGATCAACCCCACAGAATTCTTAGATATGTAAATCTCAAGCTCCTACAGTAGAGGAGGGAGCTTTTCTAGAGTTCAATAAGGAACATGTAGAAGTGCAAGTAGCCTACAGGTTGTTCAGGCTTAAAGTAGCCCTGAGGAAGGGCTTTGGCATCTCTTTTGCCCTTTAATTACAGATGGGTTGAAACAGTATTTCCGTGGCAGTATAAAGCCTTGGGGTATTTGTTAATGTCTGACCTGTTCTCAGCTCTTTACCTCATCTAGCAGTATAAACTTGACCCCAATAGGTTAAACTATGCTTTTGCCAGGTCTGTACTGTTTGATGGTTTTGATATTCTTAGAGTGCTACATCACCTGATCTGGCATGCATATATTGGAATAAGTCAAATCTAAACCAGAAGGATGAGTTGGAGAGGCTAGCTGCAGTGAACCAAGTCTGCAGTTGTAACTTCCCCTGTTTGCAGTCAAAGTTGCCCAACCCACCTTTGCTTGCAGCTTCACTTCAAGTTGCAAAAGACTACAATCCCTCCTGATGTGCCAATGCCACACAGGTATTTTCTTCCTAGCCTGGTCCAACTGGAGTGATCCAATGCTAAACTTTTGTTAGCCCACATCATTTTGGCTGAAGTGGGTTAGGGAAGCAGTGGTATGGGTAGATAAAGGAAAGTAACAATAGAAAACTAAATGTAGAAGTGGAGATCTTATGTTTAACTGAAACCTAATGTCTTGTTTATAAAAGGGGCTACTGAAACAGTAAGAAGAACAAAGGAATTGCTGAGTCATTTTGCACAGCCTAAGCACAGTGTGTTGCACAGTGAAAGAACAAGACTTAACACGACTAATAATTTACACCTACTTTTATTTTGAAGACTGATAAATTACTTGCATCTTAGCTATGGAGTTTAAAGGAGAGATTAAAGTCACTGTTATAAAAAATTACAGAAAAAAATTGTGGCTAATTATAGGGACAGAAATTCTACAGTCTTCTGGATTTCTGAATAAATTGAACCACCTTGTACTCAAAACTGAATGCAGTTATATACAAGACATTAAGTCTTCAACCTAAACCAACAGGACATACTACTAGAATGGGAAGAACTATTTCCAAAAACTGCCTCTGAACTCAGGGTTGTATGGCATAACCTGAAGGAGACCAAAAGTGACCATGGACCACCCAACATAATTACAATGTTGTTACTACTACAAAACAGGCAGAAGAATAAAAACTAAGACAGCTGTCAGTTAGAAGAAGAGGCCTCTTCCATCTACCAGACAAAGCTGTAAGAAAGATAGCAGTTAGAACCAACACGTTCTGAGATCTTCAAGTCAAGACAAGATCTCTTTGTGGAAGGTATGCCAAGTTCTGGCAGAAATCATAGGTTTGCCAGGGATTAGAGATTCAGCAGGCTATTTAAACAAAGTATGACAAAATTACTGCAAATCTCCCATTTAGAAAGCTACATCAGTTTTGGGTTGGTTTTGAGTTTTTTGTTTGGGGCAAGGAAGACTAACTGCAGAGCCACAGACAATCTCTATTTGCTTTAAAACCACCTCATATCACAGCCCTGCGGGCTCGCTTTGTGATACATGCATGTCAGATAAACCAGTTACACATACTTGTCTCCAAAACCAAACCAAGTATATTGATTGAACTAGCACTTACACTGTCTTTAAAATAATTAATCAAACAAGACAAAACCTGCCTCCATTAGTTTGGTGGCTCACACAGGCCACTGAGACAAGGCAGGCAAACCAACTTTTTTTGCTGCAGTACATATTCTCAGAATCCACATAGAAAGTGTTTTTGCTTATTCTTGCAACAGATAATAAATAGCATTGAGTCACTGTGCTCTCACCAATGCAGCTTCCTTCCCTTCTTTGGGCTATCATCTAAGGCTAAATACTTATTTTCACACTTAATCCAGTGTTTCTCTCCATTTGCAATCACCACAGGAATTAGCACAAAACAGGCCCTTTTTCAGCAAGGGACTGAATACTGAAATTGATGCAAAACTGATACTCCACTCCTATAACTGCAGCCCAAATCTATTTTGATAGGAGACTCATATCCCCTGCCAGGGAACAGCAGCAAGCTGGGTAGCAACAAGACAATGACACACCACCGCCACTCCCCCAGAAAAGGCATGGTCACACAGTACCCAAGCATGAAAAGCCAGGGTAACCATGGTCACCGATCACATCCACAGAAATAGAGCAGGTCCAAAGGCAAGCCAGCATCAAGAACACCTAACACCCAAACACAGCACATAGACACTAGACCTCCAACAAGGG
This sequence comes from Strigops habroptila, assembly GCF_004027225.2. Taxonomy (NCBI): domain Eukaryota; kingdom Metazoa; phylum Chordata; class Aves; order Psittaciformes; family Psittacidae; genus Strigops; species Strigops habroptila. Next base: position 46,134,395 of record NC_046358.1, on the reverse strand, counting down.
CTGAGCCCCAGGCCTGGGTTTAAATGCAGCTCCAGGACCAATGGCTGGATGATCCCATGTGAAGCTGATCAGGGTGATTAACACCTGCTGACCTGATCAGGCCCCTGACAAAAACCATGCACCTGTTGTCTGGTTTCTGTGAGGAGGAAAGAGTGTATTTAGGTCTGAAGGTAGTTGGTGTTGCATGTTCATGCTTTAGTGTAGCTTATGCACAATTAACATTTTTGAGGTGTCCCTACATGAATATGCTCTTAGATGTTATTGATGTGCTGAATCTCACAAGTGAGGAGGAAAAAAAAAGAAGAAATGAATGCTAAATTAGGAAGCTTAAAATATTTAAATATCCTCCTCCTTCTGCTTTCAGGTTGAACCAGATGATCCTTGAGGTCCCTTCTAACCTGGTATTCTATGATTGATTCTATGGCTCTGGTCTTCACATACCTGTCTCCCTGGTCTAGATTATGATCTGCCACAGACACGGAAAATAACTCAGCACAGGGAAAAAAATGTCATCTGAAGGTAGGCAGCTAGCCCTAAATTGTGAAGGGTGAGTTGCTACTTGTCTGAATGTTGTCAGATTCTCCAGACCTTTCAGAAGCCAACCAGCTCTAAAGAGCATGTGTTGGTCCTTGTGCAGCATCCAGAACACAACTGCTTGATAATAAAACATTTGACGGGGTTTGAAAAAAACTAACATTTATCTGGTTTACCTGTTTAGTCTTACCTTACTTGGAAAAGGAATTACAGTCCTGTGTGACATGCTGTGTTGACTTTTCTGGTTGAGACTTTTTGTACAAGTGCTCTTCTGGGCTGAAATACTGCTGCTCTGACAAGTTGACTTGAAACATACTCCATCTGCCTTGCTAACCTCAAGGGAATTTTCTGTGGCTTGTAGCTAATCTTTTCTCGCTGCTCTGAACAGCATTGTGAACACCAGCTGACCCTCATTTTCTGCCCTAGACACAGTTGCTGGTTAGTAGTGCTATATGGGATTTGCTGATCTAAATGTATAGCCCTTAAAATATATATAACACATAATTAGGCAAGCAATAACAGATAATAGACAAATTATAATAAAATAAAGATTAATCATATAACTATATAATGATGTAAAATAGATATTTATTCAGATATCTAATCATATATAGATATATAGATATATTGATAATAATATTCTATATAATGTCACTCAGTTATTATATAACACTATATATAAATAACAATAACACTATTCTATATAATAATACATTGATAGAATACCAATAATCTCTCTGGAGATCTATTTTATATTTAGATATAGAGAAGCTAAAGATCTCCATAGCAAGAAAGATATAGATCTGTATTACAAAAATTTTAATCAAATCTGTTTGGAAGCTCCTTTAGAGTGGTGGCTGGCACCTTAAAATGAGAATGCTACAGAAAATACCCTGTAATCAGAAATTTCTACCTCTCTTTTATCTGCATGAATCCTCTGTTGTCCGCACCCTGGAAAGGAATTAGAAATTGCTCAGTTTCATCTTCACTGAAACCATCTACACTACTGGTCATCCTGTATTATTTGGAAAATCTACTGAATTATCCTTTTGTAAGACGTGTATGCTGAATAAGAAAGTCAGGAATCTGCTAGGTGATGGGTTTGATAGATTCCAGCTGCTCATGCACCTTTAGTCCTTCAAACTCTGGTAAAGTCACTGTATTGCCAAATATCTGAAGAGGAATGACACGTCACATTACTCTGGCAGTTCTACCCTGGGCAATGGCTATTATGTGTCTTGTGCTGTTTAAAACTATCCAGAAGGTCTTGTAAAGGCTAATAGGAAATTTTATGCTCTCCCTGGCTAGTTTATTCTACCAAGTAAGATGATTCAAGCTAGATTTGAACTGCCTTGTGCTTGCAAGGCATTAGATCTAACAATCTAGCTACAAGACAGCTTTGAGACAGTCATGAAACACTACGAAGGATGCTGAAAGACTTCATGTAAGGACTGACATATCATTTCTGGCTTATCAGAAACCTTTTGAAATTTGAGTGTATAAAGGCTCATGGCTATGGCTCTATCTTTGGAAGAAACTAGAAAATCTGAATCTCTTTCCTCCAGCATTTTGCTTGCAAAGGAAGTAACAAGATTGCAAGAAACTGCATTGTACTGACTAAGACTTATTAAGACTGTCAAGAGAGACTGGCAAGCAAGGCAAACTTCAGTTTCTTGGGCACAGCAAGAAATGTCTTATGCTGCAAAGTCACTGACCTGATTTCAGGTGTTGATTGCTAGAAAGTGAATCGGCTTTTGACAGCTTCCCTTTATCTGAGCAGGGGATGGCTTGGGTTGCACTGAGGTGAAGGCTGCTTGCTAATTGCCCTCTCAGAAAGCTGTCTGACAAACCTGCACTGTCTTTGTGTCAGCAATGACAGCATCAGCGGGAATAGCAGCTTCTTGTCTCTGTCTTTGAAGCGAGTTATATACAGGTGACAGAATCTCAAAATGCTGCTTTTCTGACTTAGTAGAGAGGTAAGAATTCATGGCAAGATTTTTCCTAAGAAAAGAAGCATAACAAAGAAAGGATGCAGGATAGGATTCCACGGACAGTAACTTCCTGTTTGTTATTTAATGTTTTTATAGCAGTAGCTCAAAGAAACCTCAGTCAAAGGAAGAAAACCCTCCTTTTAGACGTGCAGGCATGCTCCTAGAATTAATGAGCTGAATTAGGGATGTCAAGTGATTGAATGGCTTGTAGATCGGACATTGTGTGCTCAGGATGTTTACACAGCCCACGTAGCATATTCAGAATTTTATTTAAAATAAATCTTTTCAGTCACTGAAAATATAATCTTTTAGACATACACTCACTGAGAAGTGGCAAGCATCCCTTTTCCACAGCTGCAAACTGGATCAAATAGGGATTGAGAACTGTGAGTTCTTATCCCTTCTTTAAGTAATTTAGTTATAGCTGCACCTACCTATGTGTATGACTATTCAATATAGATTAAAAAAAAAGCAAACATCAAAATAACTTCATTGTTTCAAAGTTCAAATTTCACTTAGGATATTTGAGAATTCAAGGTGCATATTCAAGTCTGATTTAGCATTAGTGCATAGACGTAATAATACACAGTTTCCTGACCTCATGGGGTTTTCTCAGAACACTTGCCTTGTCTGACCCTGACAGGAACTTGTTTTTCTATTTTTACTTAATCATGAATAACATCACTATTAAGTAAAAATACTGCTAAAAATGTTATTAGTGTAGGTAAAGAAAGTCTGCCCTTACTTCTCCCTGGTTTTGACTGCAGTGAGAGAAAACAGAATTCACTACGCAAATTGCATCATCTCTAACTAATATCAGGTAAAACAACCATCACCGTTTGGTTTAATAACCCGCTCTGAGAAATTCAGAAGAGATCCCTAACAAGAACCAATTAACTAAGTACCTCTGATGAGCTTCAGTAACATCCTAAGAGTTATAAAGGCCTACTATCCCATAGGAAAGAAAACAGAAAAAAATCCTTTGGCCAAGCATAAATCTTATTTTAAATGAGATTATAAACATGCTGACTAGCTGACCCAATTCTACTTCTGCATCCAATACCATCTGCAGTTCCTTGCTTACAAAGTTGTAACTCCTATTGATATCACCAGTATCAGTAGTTATTTCATTTCCAAAGCAACAAAAGCCATTTTCCAACAATCTAATTCAAGCAACTCGCCCATGCCAAAAAAGGGACGAAGGTAATAAATGTAGGGAATAAATACTTCAAGGGTAGATAAAATGTTCCACAATTTAATCAGTCAGGTCTGCACATCTACATGGAAAACACAGCTTCTGACTTGTGCTCTGTGGGAACTGGGAGGGGAGGCCAGAGAGGAGGTTTTAAAATTGCTCAGTACTGTACTTGTGGCCTCTGGTAAGCTAAACTCCTGTATGATACTTAGAGAAAATCAACATTGCATTCATTCATTTACCTTTTTTCCTATTTCATCCTCAAACTACTTTTAAAAACCTTAGAAATTTCCTTTTTTGTGATAATACAATTTGTACTTTTTTATATTAGAATTTTACCTATTATACTTTTTCCCTGCTTTTACCATGATTGTATCTTATTCAACAAATATTTTCTATCCTCTTTATCTGTTTGCCTCTCATCCCTTGCTTCCTTTTCTAAGTGTAAACAGACTCAACGTATCTTAGCCTGATGATCATCTCCAATTTCCACCCTTCATTTTCTTCACTTAGAGCTAGCAATTGTTGGATAAATAAGAACATGCTTCGAGAATTGTGTCATTTAATTAGCAAAGAAGGATTGAAAAAGACAGGGAAATATAAAAAGAAAAACAGAAGTCCTGTATGAAGCAGTTTAGCACTAGTGAGACATTGTTATCACAACTGATAACATGCCCTCTCGTGGTCATACAGCTACAAGAGCAATCCCTTATTTCAGTTAAAGACGGGCTACTGTTCAGCTGGTACTTAAGCATTTTAGTTTGGAAAGGCTGGTGTTAAAGCACCTGTCACAGCCCTAAAGTATGAGTTTGCTGGGCAGAACCGAGCTACAATGAGAGAAATATCAGTTAGGAAGAAGTGAAATCACATGTTGAACTGTCCCCACAGTTTTGGGGTGTAGGTTTTGGGGGGTATCCTGGAAATACAGATCGATAGTCCCTATTCGGAAAAAAGAAGGACTTTGTCCTGCTGAAACTAGTACAGACTTCATCAGATGGTTTGTGTACATTGTATATTTTCTACAGACTCACCATGTTATATATTGAATCCTAAAGCTAAATAAGCAGACTTGGAAGACCTAAGGCATAATGACAATGCTCAATTTTTTCCAAATGTCAGATGTCTTTTCTGATCTGCAGCTGAGTATAAATCAGAAATACAGATTTAGTCTGCAGGTAAATATTGTTGATTAATTAAAAAATTGATTCTTATTGAAAATAACAAGGTACACTTGTTTTCTAGGATAAAGTACTCTGATTGAATTAGGAATATGCAATTATGTTCTTCTTTGGGTTTGGATGGATAGTAGGCTAATTTTAGAGTCTGAATACAAAATTATCCATACAAGATGAATCAGACATCTTTGTTTATATTCAGTTTCAGCTAAGTACCACATCTTTGACTCCTTGCAATTTCTGCCAGATTTGAAGCCCCTGATTGCTCTTGCCACAAGTATGCTGAATGATGCAGAAAGCTGCATTACATCTGCTGTTACACCACTAGTTAAAATATATTTTAATACCCTAAAAATATTGTAACACCAATTTCATTCTCTATGCCTTCACATACCAACATGTAAGAGAAGAAAGTTGTATTTGCAACTTACAGTCTCTGAAAGTGATGACTATGGTGTACACAGTTTCCCAGAACATCTTTGGTGCCCATTATTCAGGAACTCGGCCTTCATGGCAGGTGCAGTCAAACAGAATCAATAAAGTTGCATTGGTTGAAATATAATGGCCTTTATACTAGAAAGTATAAAGTTTCTAGAAAGTACAAAGTATAAAGGTTATTAAATAACAAATACCTAGATTGTGGCAAAACACAGTTAGAAACTCTAGAACTTAATTTTCATCTCCCCCTTGTGGATTCTTCCAGGAGATCCATGGATTTCTTGTAAAGGGTGCCTCAGTCTGAACACAAGAACTGTAGTCCTACTGAAATCTTCATCTTAGTATTAGGGCAGTATAGCAGCAAAACTTCCATTCAGTGTAAAATCCACAACACCACAATGCCATTTTCCACCTATTATTACCACAGTTGTATTTGTATGATTTATTATTTTTATGATTTAAACAGATGGACTTAAAATAAGACTGGAAGACAGGTGCATAAAACTGCTCCAAAAAATCTGGGCCATAGTTCATATGGCTTTGATTGTGCACTTCTAAAGAAAGGAAGTGCCCATTGAAGTTAATGAATATTTTGGGTCCTTATCAACTTGTGGATCAGAGCTTTGATATAAACACAGCTGGTGTATGTTCAGTCACATCTTCTACTGCTCCACAAGTTATAGGATGTCATTTAATGAAGAGGTCTTGTGAGGATGTTTATCCAGTTATCTTGAGTTTGGCAGAAGTAGATGACATAAGCACTTTACAATAGAAACATACACTCAATATTCCTAAAGCTTTTAAACTCCCTCCCCCTCAAAAAACCCAAATAATTTAAATAAGAAGTTGTAGATTACATATTGCATAAAATATCATCATACTTATAAATTGTGAAATTTGTGGGAAATGGTTGTTAATCTGTTGACAAAGTAACTAAAATTTTTATTTACTTTCACATCATAGTACATCTGTTTTATTTGATTTTAAAATTCTGTTACTGCAGATTAACTTGACATCTATTTGAGCTTTTCATGTGAAACTTCTATGGGAACAGTGGCCCTGCCTAGGATATTGCCGTGATGTACCACATGCTGTAGTGAATTGGATGTCTTTCTTACCCATAAATAGTTCAATGCTGATTCAAAAGAAAAGGAATTATTAATCCTGTTTTTGGAATTTCTCACCAAAATCCAGAATTTGGTTAATCTCAAGTTTAGGCAATATAAGAAGGGATATGAAAAAGATCTTGGATTGGGGTTCGAGTGGGTGCAGCCCTGGTTTCTCATTTGTCACCACTGGGTAAATACCAGTTTCCTTCTTGTCTACAATTCCATTTTTCTTTCAAAGAAAATCCAGGCATCTGGGGCAATGATGTAGTGTTTGGTCTCTCTCTCTCTCTGTGTGCTCAACACAGAATTACTGCAAGGCAAAAGCACAGCTAGAGACCATGTCCATGGGACACACCAAGCATTTCCATACTCTGCAGCCACAAGCACTTGAAAGATGCAGTGACTATTTTGACAGAATTTTGTTGTTGTTTAGTGACACTTAACCTTGCGTTGGTCACCCAGGCTGTGATGCAATTAAAGTAGGATTCACTAAAGGAACAAACCAACAATAGAAAGTTGTCTAGCCAGCCTAATGAGAAACCATGGAGAGAAATAAAGTTCAGATTCTGTTCTAATCCCTCAAGAATAATTGAGGGTGACAATCTCACTCTATATTCTGGATACTAATTTCTCTAGAGTTTAATCAAATCAGATCATCCTTTTTCTCTTGATGAGCTCTGCACACTGAGCGTGTTATCCCATAAGTGTGTTTGTTCAAGATCTACACACAAATATTTCTGCCTATCTTTTGTCAATGACAGTCGTCAGTTGTATAGTGGAATATTGCTCTTGGCAAGCAAAACAAAATGTAGAAAAGGGAGATCAGGATGAGGATTTTAGGAATCCTAGTTAGACAGTTTAACTAGTGAGCATTTAGTGACATTTATTACTGAGTTAAGCCTATGATACGCTGTCCTGCACTGTTTGAAAAAGCTTTATTGGGAGGTCAGAATACTGATTCATACATGCTGGATGAATGGTGCCACATACTGTGATTCTTGCTGTTGGGTTTTTTTTCTAGTATATACGTTTGAGTACAGCGGACTGCCTGATTTATGATATAGCATTCATAAGGATCCTAAAATAGCTTCTGTCCCCAATTTGATATATTTTAGGAGCACACAAAATAGAGGATAGAGAAATGCTGCCATTAGTAATATCAGCAGAAGTTTCCTGCCGCTAGGGGCTCATGGTATCTTGTATAAACCTGCTACCTGTCACCTTGATGATTCCTTACACAAGGCTTGTCTGCTTAGTTATAGTTAGTAAAGTTAAGGTGAAGTAACTAATGCACCAGAAGTGATGAATATTAAATAAAACCTCTCTGGATGTGTCTTGGCCATAATAAAAATAGCTGTTCACTTCTAATGCCAGTTGCTGCATTTAGGCGATGACACAGATTTCAACGAAAGTTCTCCTTATTTGTGTTACAAGGGCTGTGGGACTAAACAGGAAGTTTAGTCAGTTCACCTAAACACATGAAGTATATGAAGACCAGAATATTAGGTAATTATCTGTAATATTACCAATGGCAGGTAGCATTGGTTCTGATCATCTGAACAACAGCTTTGACTTTCAGAGAAACAACATAAGGTTGTGCTGAGTGTGTTTGAAAATCCCACCAAAGATGTGCTTGTTCAGAAGGAGGAATGATTTGTATTTATACTGTATCTCTAGTCCTGCACTACACTCTTCTCTGGAAATACAGCTCCAGCTATATGCCAAGTTCCTATGAATCTGGTCTGGAAGTGATGTTTGTAAAGAAAATTAATACATCACAGTTCATAATTAAGTCTCCTTTAAGAAAAATTGCATGGCCTCAGTATGTTAAAAACACTGTAGCTGTTCTTTCTGGTTTGTACTGTTCGCTGCAACTCTCCAAGCAACCACCAGTGAATTACTCAGGAAAGAAGAAAACTGAGTTTTATCTTGTGAGAGGTAAAATATATTATTTTTTAAAATTTTAAAATATTTTAAAATCTAAAAATAAAATAAATTATATTTATATTAATCTTTAATTTAGAAAACATTTAAAATAATTTCACTATTTTATTTAAAACATTTTTATTTAAATAAAGCAATATTCCCTCAGCAACTTCTAAGCTTTTCTGTCTGATGCAGAAACCCAAAGTGGTAGTTATGGGCAGGTAGAAGGGTGAGACAGAAAACAGGCACACAGCCAACCTTATTTTACCATTTCCTTTTAATCGCTCTTATAAAGTAATAAATCCTTTATTCTCAGAGTCGAATACCTGACTAAAGGTAGCTCATGTGCTTCTGTAGCTATGGGGTTTTCCCTCTTCGAGGGAGGAAACCCCTTGCCGAGGCTGAAGGCGGGGTCGGTGTGAAGTTTCCCCTCTGGCCACTAGATGCCCCCGCTCAGCTTTGGCCAGCCCAGAAGGAAAACGTGTAGGGTTTGAGCAGCGCTACGGAGTTGTAGCTGGTGGGCTCGGTTTTATCTACAACTATTTCGGTGCAGGTACAGGGGTTTACTGTATTATGAAGTAACATGCCTTCTGAAATGAATAAACCTCCCACAGTGCTAACTGCAAAACAACACTTTGAGGAGTTTAGAAGACCAGATTCAAAATGGTTCAAAATGCAACCAAAATGAAGCAAATACTAGGAAAAACATGCGTTAAAAGATTTTTCTGGAGTGAAGAGAGATGTGAAGCATTATACATATATGTGATTCATGTCTTATTCAAGTTTGATTCATTTAGAAATTCTGCTCTTCAGAAAGTATTTGGTACTGGTATTGGTATTTCTTTGACATTATTAGTATTTCTGTAACAGTTGATTTCAGATGGTTTTGAGAATAAATAATAAGTAAGCAACAAATAAAATGGATTATTTATAAGTGTAGGCCTTTTTTACATTAAAGCCCAAAAACCTAAGGTAGAAGAGTACCAGAAAACTTATGAATTCCAAAACCTGAAAGTCAGGAATTGCCAGAATCAAGGTGTGGATGTTGTCTTGATTTGGTCCATGTGTGTGTATATAATGACCATCATTAAATTAATAACCATACTGTGCTTTTTCTAAAGACTGGAGACCTCATCTAGTGCACATGAGATGGTAGTTATTTATTAGTTACCTTTCTCCACTTCATCACAAATAAACCCCTCTGCATTATTTACTGTGCAAACCATACAAGCTCTGCTTTTAATATAGAATTATTGTTTACCTCTTCCCAGCATTCTCTTTGTTCATAGTATCCTCATTTTCTACCTGCCGTTAATGAACTTTGAACTTTTCTGTATGGCACCTAGAAGGCCAGACAATCATTTTCTTATATTGTGGATAAGAAGCTGAGCCACAGAAGGTAAACACAAGTGAGATTAATTAATCTCATATCCTGTACAAGAAACCAGTTCTACAAACTTTGGTGGTTCTTGAGCATCTTGTAATGCATTTTATGTTCAAAGCCCAGACTGGCTTCGCTTACTGTAAATGCTCAGTTCCTTTGCAGGATGCATCCCAGATTTGAGAGCCAGTTAGTCCCTGCATGATGCTGAACAGACAGGGTGGAATCTGTTTCTTCATGGCAGCTCTCAGCTGCCTTACACAGTCCCTTCTTGCCTTTCTTGACACCCCTGACCTAAGTGTTTGGACACTTCTGGAACAAATAAAGTGTATTACACATTCCTGGCACAAAGGCTGCACTCCTTACCGAATTTTGAGTTCTTGCTCTGAAGCAGTGGCATGGTAAATGTGTGACACCGAGCAGGGGTTCAGCCCTATGCTACACCACGATCACATCACCGAGGGGCACTGTTGTCTTTGGTTAAAATACCAGCCCTGTCAAACAAGGGTTTGGTGGGTAAGGGATCTCTGTACCCAGCGCTACCCTAATAAGCTGCCCTGCTATATCGAGATTGCCCGACCCTGACCTGAAGAAAGTAGAGACCGAAAAGTGATCCTGATGTCTCGTACTTGGGCTTTTTGTTGCGATTATCTCTTACTACCAGCTGTGAAATTGCCTTGGAGATTTATCCACTGGGAACTAAGAGAGACCGAGTCATTTTGCATTCAGACAGTGCCTACTCAGTGTGATTCAACTGATCTGAATTAAGGTAGAGGCAACAAGCAGCATCTCATTTCAAGGCTCTGATTTTTTCACTTCTCAGAGAGAAACCAAACTTTAACAAAACCGATTTACCTGTTTCATTTCAAACTCGGCCTGTGAATGGTGCAGGCATCCTAAGGCATCAGATCCTGATCTCGGTTGCTGCGAATGTGGAGTGAAAAAAACACCAGTAGCTTCAACAGATTTATATTAGATTGGTTCCATTTGTGCTGAACTGCCACAAAACTGTTTTGGCCTTGGAAGTGGCAGCTTAGTTCACTACTGTGAATGTAACTCCTGGTCACTGCACCAGAGATAAGATTACAGAAGGCTTTTCCTTTTAATGGCGTTTCTGCTGGCTTGTACTTCTGTCATGAATATTCTTTTAAAATAGATCTCCAAAGGCAATTAAGAAAAACAAAAAAATAAGGAGAACAAAGAGACTGTCATTAGTAATCCAAGTAGGGTTTCGTTTCTGAGAAAGGATTAACAATGAAGACAAAGAGCAGAATGAGAAGGCAATTGATGTGGTCATTATCAGCAATTTCTTCAAATTAAGTTGGCAAGTCGTGTATTCAGCATGCAATATTCATTGTGGATTGGCATTTGAAAAGATTTGTAAGAATTAAAAATAAGACTTTGGAGCAGGGTGGCAGAAATATGGCCTGGATTGGGACCTCAGGTAAATTCCGTCAGGAGTCCAGTGCAGCTCTAGCCGTGCAATATATCAGTCACCTGGTCTTAGGGAGATCCTGTATTTTTTCACTGTTCTCCTGATCTCTCAGGGAGAAGTTAAGCACATGAACTTTTCAGCAGACCAGCCAAAACTGGAGTGTATTGCTTTTAACTTTGTAGACCTATATAGAAACTACCTAGCAGACAATTAAATTAGTAGCCTGATTTAGAGAGAAGGAGACATGAATAATATTATGGTGAAAGAAAGTGAGCTAGGAATTTCCTTCTTTGTAATAGTGAAGAGCTTCGCCATGTAACTAACGGTGAGTTTTAATAGACTATGTGGTAGGGATGGCTGAAAAACCTCAGCTAATTTATATAATAATAGGATTTGCTTGGTGGGGAACTCCCTCCATTGAGAGGAATGAAATGTCACTGAACATGTGGAATTTCAGAACAAAAAATAGTGGCCAATGAACAACAGTGCAATATTAACACTGTCAGTCTCGTTCAGCTCATATCACCAAGCAAATATCATCAAGAAGATGGAAAGTGTCAAAGTGTTGCCTGTGTCTTTTCCTGCATGTTCTAAGGTACTGCTGTGAAATACCAGGCAAGTGGCTTTTCAAGTCTGCCTGTCCCTGGCTTTATCAAGGAATGCATCAAAATGCCTGGATTTCATCCTGATGCAGGATAAGAAAACTGCAGAATGTGTCTTAGGATGGAGATCTGTTCAAATAATGTCATCAACAAACCTGATGTCTTTGCCTCTGTCCTCCAGTGTCTTCTCACTTTGCTTAGCCAAGGCCACTGAGTTCACAAAACCGAAACGAGACCTTGCAATTGTCATTCATCCCTGCAGCTTGCTCCTTGCAGTGCTTCTCTAAGCATTTCCCACCATTCTTTCCTGTCCTGCATTGCTACTGCTCCTGCCTCTTTTCCCCTCTGCTTTCTGTCCTGCTTTTGTCTGCTGCTCCTCACTGTGCCTCTGTTACCCCTTTTGTGTGTCCCTCGTGCTGGTGTGCACACCACTCCTCCTTCAGCCTGCCCTGCTACTCCTGCTTCTTCTTGCTGTGCATCCAGCCACTTCCCCTCCTATATCTGCCGCTCCACCATGCACAGCTGCTGCTCTTCTCCCCACCTCCACCACTCCCGCTGCTGCTGCTCCAAAAACAGTTTTGACCAGCTCTACTTCCAAACAATGAGGCTTTGACCTCTTTCCCCTGGGAGAAGATTTCACAGCCAAACACGTCTCACTGGCAGGAGCTTTTCCTGATATTCAGCCTGTTTCCTTCTCCCATTGCTCCTACTTAAATCTCTTTATATTGAACTAACAGCCTGCGCCCCAGGCTAGGTGTTTCACCCCTCCTTCTCTGCCTATTGCAAAGAAGGGTTGGGTACAGATAGTGAGGCCAAAATGAACACGGACACCCTCATATAACACAGCACTCTCCATCCTGCATCCAAGTAAGCAAGCTCCTGTTGTACCCAGAAAGAGAAGAACAAACACACTTACCATAATGAAAAATAAGCCACATGCGTTACAAAAATTCACCAAGGGCCAAATTTTGATCAGTTTTTATCCATGTGAAGGAAAGATACTTCTACAGACAGCTGTGTCAACAGCCTGTGAGCCAGGGGCTGAATGAATCTAAGCTCCTGGAGGGGGGACAGTGATCTGAAATAGGTGAATAAGGCCCAAAATGAGTAAGTTTAGATGCAGGATGAGAGGTTTGAACCCAGGAGGCAGAGGAGAAAATCATTAAGCTGAGAAAGTGTGCAAAAGCAGGAGAGACTGAGTTTAGGTAGTGCAAGAGAAAGGGAAGAAATACAACAGACCATATAGAAAGGAGAGGAGTGGGAGGGCGGTTCAAGCAGCTGGATGTGGGCTGAAGTGCATTAGATGACCTGCACTGGGATGACATGGGTTGAGAGGGGCCAAAGGCAAGCGCACCACACACGCAGAGTGGAAGTAACTGAAGCCAACTGTGAAGACATTTGAGTTTTAAGGGCAAAGTGTCTTTTGACTAAGTATCAGAAAATCGTTCAGCAGAAGAGAGGATTAAGACTGATAGTAAAGCTTCATTTCCAGCACAGTTTCTGAGGCAGCCAGCTAATATCTCTCTATATGTCTCGATGGCTGGTGTGAAACTGAAGTGGTCATCTACCCACGCAATCATCTAGACGCCTCCTTGCTAGGCTCAGCACAGATGGCAGCATAGAGACTAGTTTTAGCGGTCAGAGTGAGCCATTTAACTGCTGAAGAACGGTGGACATTTTCTGTTCCTTCCTATCCTGTCTCCCAGGCATCCTCCTGCCATATACGTGGCTCTGGTCCTTGTTTGCACCCTTCCATTAACTGATCCAACTCACTAAACCACCACAAACATATCAATTTCTTTTCTGTGATCAGTTGATCGATTTTCTGCTGGCTTAGTGAATAAAAAGGGTGCAGACAGCATCAATTTTAAAGCAGGGGGCGGGACTGTGCAGCTGGGCATGGGATAGTGGCAATGAAGGGAAGATGGAGCATGATTTCTCCTCGTCCAAGGCAAGACTTTAACCTAGCTCAGTGTACAAGGCACTACACCCTAAGTTAGTATCTTCTTCACCTTCTCCTGTTATTTAAAATGTGCTAACAAATATGTACCCATTAGCACATTGTAAGGGCTGCTCATTTTCCTAGTCTAGACAGGCCTTTCAAGCAGACATGCAGAGCTGCCTTCAGGCATTTTGTCAGGGCAGTCCTCAAAAATACCTTTCAGAGACTCAAAAGACAACTTCAGATGGCAATTTGGAATCTTATTCTTGGTGATTAAAATAGCTTACTTTGGCCAGTCCAAAACCTAAATTATTAATACCAGCTGAATTAATAGCAGTGAAAACTGCTCATTAGAAATTATAATGGTACTGAACACCATAACAGATCCCCTACAGTGTAAATCAACCTGGCCCCATTTATTTAATGAAGCTACAGCTGCTTACAGCAGCCAAGGACCTGCCCTAACTTTTTCTTGCTTTTGCATGTACCTAACATAACATCGCAACCTTCTTGCTCAATTTTTCTGCCATTCTTATAATTTTTTCCTTAGAGGGCTTCTTTAGACATAGCAAAGACTGCTTGGTAATTTTTATGTCTAGCCTCCTATTTCCCTTGCTACTCCCCCATGCAGTAATTTGTGTGGGGAAAAGGTAAATCAGAGCCACATGTTCCCTTCATAAGCCTGAGATAAAGGGCAGCAGCAATATCATTTGCTGTGAATTTACCAGGATTAGTCAAAATGCTGTTAACTATAGAGAAGATCACAGTAATGGCATGCTTCCTCTGTTTTGTATGTTACTTTGTTGGGGTAAGCTTAGTTTCTTCTATCAGAATAAGAGGCAGCTGAGGTATAACACATCCCGATGTTCCTAGGCAGAGGCTTCCCTCCTGACAGGGTGGCACAATTAGATATGGCATACTCAGCCAACCAAACACGCTGTACCTGGTGGAGTGTAGGCATTAGCTGAAGGTATGAAGAACATACAAACATTTTAAAATTCTTAGTCACTGCCATAACAAAAAGAGCTAATCAAAATCGGGGTTTAGTTCATCAATGGAAAAATAGGAGAGGGATAAAGCACAGAGATTTTTTTTCCAAGGAAACTGTAATATTCATGTAAGTCTGAAACCAAAACATTTTTATTTTGATATGTGATCATTGTAGTGTGTATGTGTGTTTCTAGTCTGTCTGGTTTATATCCTGTATTGGAGAGGGAAGTATGTTCCACTTGCATCACTGGTTACATCCCACTGTGGGAGATAAGGCCCAATCACTTTCTGCAGCTCTACAACAAAGATTTGCATTATTATGGGATCAAAGAAAAACTTCTTTCATTAATATCATGCTTAGGGACTGACAGTACACCAAGCCACAACTTTGTAAACCGTGATCTGTTCCAGTGAAGTCAAGTACTTCACTGTGGAATTATACTTACATGAACTGAAACTCTTGGTTTTATGCTGGCTCTAGTATTTGTTCCCAGTTATGCTAACTAGTGTTTCCCTGAAGACTGACTATTATCCACCTATTGCCAGCTGAAGGGTGCAAAGCTCACTATTTGATCAGGTATTTAATTTTTCTCACCAGATACTTTTAGGAACTACTTTTTTCATCCCACATTTCCTTAGTTTTGCATCTCCATTTGAGGTTACATACGCACAAAAACATACATGAGTCCTGTGCTCACATCTAACTTGGACATAAGTTAAATCCACAGATCATTTCAGCACTTCAGGTAATGCTCTTGCACTAGAGCTGCTGGCCAGTGCTTGTTTGTAACACATTCACTTAAAATCAGTGTTTTCCATAGTGTTTCAAAAAACAATTATCAGTAACTTTTAATGGACACCTGCTTGACATGCACTCAGCAGTCCTGGACTACTGAATCATACCACTTGTAGCCACATGGCTTCAAAGATGAGTCTTTTCTTCTACCAAACTTAGGATGTTGGAGGGACTTAGACATTGTTCACACCAATACTGGAACATTTTTCCCCAAATCAATGTTGTTATCCATCTCAGGCTGAAAGATGCAGGGGATGTTTTCTCCCACTTCGTTTTGGGCTCTGAGACATTTGATGTTTTCCTGAAGCTCCTAGCACTGATTCTCAGTAAATGATACCTGGTTGTCTTTGTTTTAAAGACAGAAGAAGCTCTTACAGTCATACAGTGGGACCTCCTAATACTTCTCTAGGACATTTCCATGGCCTGGTCCAAATTTTGCTCAGAGCCATGCTGCTTTGGTGTAGGCCTTGTCTGACAAATACACAGAATAAAGCCCATCAGTGTAACTATCCCCCTTTTAGCAGAAAACTAACCATGACTGCAGTGTAAAACCCCAGCCAATATTTCCACCAGCTTGCTGATGTAAATGAGGATAGGGACACATCAGCTTACAACGTGATGAACTTGGGTATGAACCGAAGAGCACCAGCACCAGCACCAGCTGCACGGCGCTCACCTGACAAGCCGTCACCCAGCATAGCCCAACATAAATGTGAGGTGGCTGCTTTTCCTCCTCCCAGGGCCAAACAGTCTCAGGTTACTCCATGCTTGGCAGTGGGCAGCAGTGTGTCTCTGCACTGGAAGTTTCACAGCCTTTGATGATTTAATGTGTCTGTGCCCTGAGGACAGGCCTAAGTATTCCTGGTTTTCAGTCACAACCTCTGATCTTTCTAAAACTTGCTTAGCTCTTCTTTACTCATTTTGTTTATGCCTTGTTGGCTTAGTCCAGGCTTTGGTCAGGTGAGATGGCTCTGGGAAGCTTTCCCACTGTTGAGATAGCTACTCCGTTACGTCTGTTACTGTACATTTGTTTAATTAATTGCTCATTTTGTTCCCGAGCTGTTATGCTGGCCCAGTGCACTTATGGTATGCATGAGTGCCTAAAAGGTGATGAGACTCCCAGGGATGACTCTGTCCCTTTCATTTATTTATAGAAGTTAAGCATATGATCCCTTATTAATTGCAGGCACCATTCGCTCAGCCTAACTGGAGATAATGTGGCACAGGCTCCAGCCCCTCTCAGCTGGCACTGATGACAAGCAAGGCAGTACAGAGCAGGACTGATCAGCTTGGATCAGGAAAGCAATTAAACTTTATGTGGCATTTGAACTGTGGACCTGGAGGTGCACAAAATAGCCTTTGGCCACTCTAAGATCTTTTTTTTTAAGTGCTCTGACTACTTAACAGAGGTAATTGTAAGAGCATAAATCAAGGGTTCTGTTATTCCTCGGGAGGCCAACATTTATCACAGCAGACCTTAAAATGAATTTGAAGCGCAGAAATTATGAGAATTTTCGTAGCAAATGACTTATTGTCAACAGGCCATGTAGGAGAAGCTTCAGCAGCTGAGACAAGCAGCCTCATCAGTGTATAGGCTTATATTTAAGCAATGAACTACAGCAAAAATTGACAAATGTTATTTTCTGGTAGGACCACTGGCTTAAACAGCCCAAACCGCCTGTTCTTATCCCCAAGCTGGGTCACCATCCAACCCCACAAACAGCTATGGTGGCAAACCAAGGAGAGGGTGGCACAGGGTGGGAAGGGCAGAGGGTGTGAGGGCTGTTTGAGCCAGTACCACTGCTAAAAGCCATCCTTGTCAGACGAGGTCATGGCATTCTGAAGCCCTGGGATCTTTACTCCTTTTCTGTCCACAGACAGCTTTGAAGCTTGATCTACATTCAAGCTGGGGATTTCCCGATGAATTTCATCCACCTTCACAGTCCCTGGTGTGTGAGCAGGCAGCGGGTACAGTGGGGTATTGTGGGATGGGGATGTGCTGGTAAAACAGAGACAATAGAAGTTTCACTAATGTATGCTTGGAAGGCAGGGGATGAGAGGAGGTGACCTTCTCCTGACAAGCAGTTGACCAGCATAGTAGATCTGTGGGTTGAGGGAGTCCGCTGAGGCATAAAACCTTCCTTGCCAGGCTACTTCAGGTCCAGTGCAGAGAATTTATTGCCCTGGATCCAGGCCCAAGGACTTCAGCTCTGGCTCTGCTGCTATCTGAGTAGTCTGGGACCAACATTTTACCTGTAGTTCACTTTTCACCATCTGTTAAACATCTTAAAACATTTGTGCTAAACATCGAACTTGCCGAGTTCTGTATCAGCTGGGTTATAATTAATGAGTGGTAATGATGTGTCTGTTGGAAGACTTCCACAGAAAGTGGAGCTTCTTTTATCTACAACAGGTCTGCTGCCCCTATTTGTCCTCTGCACATTCCCTGTGGGTGCACGTAGCTGAATCACATAGTACTGAACTGGATTTCCTTGTTCGTAAGAACTGCTTTTTTTCCAATACAAAAAGGAGATGCCAAAGAAGGTTGTTGACTTCATGTAATTTCTCTGAGGTGCTCAGATACTGAGCTGCTGAGCATACTCTTGATAGATGAGATTAGATAAAGGAGTGAGATCAAATAGCAGTTTTCTGTTACTAACTTCCAGACAGTTGAGATGGAGCTCAGATACTAATGTGATGAGCATCCTAGAAACACCTAAGAAAGGTCATTGAGAAGCAACTAAATAAACCATTCTCTCCCCCTACAATTGCAGCTATACAGACACTTTCCTCCATCCCATTAAACTCCTCTATTCCCAAGAGGCGGCAGCCTGGGTCTCTATAATATTTCTGGCTCTTTTTGTCTGCCCGCAGTGACTGTTGGAAAACTGGGTTTAAAGAGGAGTATGTAGCAAAATTCAAATTTGTATGTATGAAACTTCAAAAGTTCACTAGCAAAAATGCTATCCCTTTTTACAATTAGCAAGAACGATGATTCTAATTCCCATTGTGTCTGACTAGAGAGCTAGGAAGTTTGCAACGTATACTCCTGCTAACAGATTGAACTTGACAATGTTTTGTGATCTAATCCTATGCCTTGGAAAGGCTTTGAAACATATTCTGTCTCAATGAATAGATTCTACAGAACACAAGTAGTCAGTAGACTGTCAGCATTAAATAAATTTGAAAGAATGCTGCTCTATTGGGATTTAAATCTTTATCTCAGTGGTAATACTTGCCATCTAATTTTGATCAATAGTCAGAAAAGCACAACTAGCTTCCAGCAAAACTTTCACAGAAGCTGTCATGGGAATTATTTTTGCTGAAATGCTTGGAAGCATTTTGGGGAAAGATGTGGGTAAAAGATAGAGAACCAGATCTTCCCACATGAAGACACAATATTAGACAAGAATTCCAAGCACTTTCATACAGAGACATCCCATGTCATCCTCCTCCTCTGTCCTGTTCCCCTTGTATTCTGACAGACCATTTGCACTAGCTCTAACAAAACAATTAGATGATATGGTACAGTTTTCATGGCCTTTCTGGGACTACTTTCCTCCTGGTTTTCTACCCCTGCTGGATCAAAGACTCTTCCCATGATGAGAAATGTGAGAAGAGTTTTGTTCTTTGGTTCTGAGATGAGTACATTTCAACCACTGCGCCTGAAAGTTGGCAACCAGGGTTGTGCTCTGGGTGTGAGAGGCAAACTGCCCTGTGTTCAGCTCAGAATCTAGGCTGCTGAGCACGCCTGGTGAAGGACAGCGTGTGCAGAAGAGGGTGCTTACAATGGCATGCACTGTTTTCTTGAACAAAAAGCACACCTCGCACACCACAAATTTCTCTTGAAGTTCCTTCTTGAGATGAATCTCTCCATCTTGGAGATTAGCACATGCCCACAGTAGAGTGAAGAAACATCCCCCTACACTGAGCCAGCACAGTAGCAACATCACTAGTTACTTGAAGAAGTTGTCAGCCAGTGTAGCTGTATGTCTCTAGACTGTGATACTGGTGATGCTGTGTTGCTGTCTGTACCATTTAAAGCTGCAGTGCCAAAGAATGAAAGTATTTCTAATATGACATCAGCCAGCTCTGCTCAGGGATGTTCGATGCTGGAGTGAGTAAGAGGAGATTTCTAGAGCCTCTCATATCCTGTGGCAACACCGTCTCAGAAATCCTAGCATCCTTTCTTCAGGAGGAAGCTTCTGGCTGCCCTTGGCATCACTAAATGATCTCTTTGCGAGCTTGTGCTTAGTCTCTGGACTGGTGCCCAGTTTTCAAATACATATACTTTGCGCTACGAGGGGTGTCCCTTCTGACCCTGGCGTCTCTGTTCCACCTCAGGCCGAGACTACAGAGGTTTGGGCCAGCAACTTCTCCATTACCTCTCAGGTAAGAGTCAGTTCTTCCGGCGAGACGTGGTCTCAAGAAGTCCCTGTCGCGGCGGTATGCATTCCAGATTCCACTTCAATTATTCACATGGGGCTGCAGTGTGCTACCTGCCACTCAGAGAGCCTCTCTCTCACTTTTCTTTTAAATAAGACATGCTCTCCTCTAACCACAGAGAAAGGTCTCAGGAGCTGACATGTATTTACCCTAAGTGGGGTTCTTGATCCTACCCTTTTGGAAAGGAAATCTCCTTTATCAGTAGCAACCCCAAACACAGTTTTACAGAAGCACATTAGGAGAGACTTGCACCATGTAAATTGATTTGGCAATCAAACAAGAGCAAATCTCCAGGTCTCTGTCCCTCAAGTTTTGGGACCTTGGGGCCCACACCTGATCTTTGGGGCACTGATGTTCTGTAGGTTTAAAATACAGTGTTTTCTGTTTTAAAAACATGAGGACCCTGTACCTGCAAAGCTGTGCTGAAGGATTCACTCTCCTTGACCCTGAGAATACAAACCAAACTGTTCAAAGCCAAACTGTTCAAAGCCTGCTCTTAGGGCTGCTGTTGGCTGCTTATGACCTGTCAGAAGCACTTCACTCTTATGCTCACCTCAGAGCACCTCAGAGAAGAGCAGTGACTGGCATCACTGTACTGGGACCCAGTGAGCAGCAGCCAGCTCTGTGCAGCACAGCTGGCAGGCCACATCTGGGGTTTCTAAATGTACAAATGGTCGGACAGAGAGTCTGTCTGGACTACTAGGAATTATGTGATAGATTAATTAGATATGATGTTAGATAAAGGGATTTTCCATTGTAGTCCCAGAAAGTCTCAGATTTCACCTAAAAAAGGGGTCTTCTGACTGGGAGCCGAAGGGCCATGCTTTGCCCACAGAAAATTCCTTTGCTTTGCTGGAAATGGGGAACAGCTGCTGGGACTGCACACAAGGCCCAGCAGCTGAATGACCCCTGTGGTGCCTGTACACAATCAATTATTAAGAGTCAGGACCTGCCACTGTTGCATCCACGTGACCTGCAAGACAGGTTGTAGGGAGGGTGTTTCAGAGGGATTTAGCCAGAATCACCTGGAAAGGCTGCATTGTCCTGCTCATGGCTAGCATGTGTGGGGGAGCAGGCAGTTAGTTTTATACCAGACTGCTAGGTCAGACAGGGTCAGCAAGACAGTAGATCATACAGCCTTTAACTGTGCTCAAATCCTACAGAGCTTTGTAGGATAAAAAAAGGGCAAACTGGCATCAGCTGTACCAGTGCTAATAGCATTGCCTGGCTTTTTTCTGCATAGGAAGGTATTGTTTGTACTGTTTAAAAGCATACATAAGCTGGAAAAAAAAGTGCATTTTAATACACCAAAGGTCAGAGAGAAAAAGGCTTGGTTTTGCCAAACATCTCCACAGCTGCTTTATAGGCATTTGCTTTTGGGTTTGTGAGCCCTAATTAGATGGCCAACACCCTGGAACAGCTGATTGCTGGAATGAGATTTACAGCAGCTGGGGTGCTGAGCAGGGGAATAGTGAAGGAAATTGGGAAGGCTGGAGCATGTGTGGAGCCTTATGCTTCCTTAGGACTTAGTTATTTACCCGTGGACAATGGGGATTCATGAACCCTGAGTTATTCCCTAAGAGCAGTCATCCACTGGGGCGCAAGTAACTGGACCGTCAGGCACGTGCTTGACATGGTAACCAACTTATTAGAGCTAGGCACAAAACACGGAAGCTGTAACCAGTTTCACTCAAAAGCAAGGCTGGAAGAGGAGACAGCCACACGTCTCGTGTGTCATGGCTGGTGTTTAGCTCTCTCACCAAGGAAACGTCAAGAAACAAAGTGGCATCCTTGAATCCTGGTCCTGCACATCTGCTTCACAGCTCCTGCAAAGTCTGTATGTTAGCCATGGTGTAACAAGAGCCTGCCCACGATGCAGAGCATGTGAAAGACATCATGCCTTGTACGCAGCCAGACTGTGCAAAGCCCATGTTCACGTTCATTCCAGGACACCGGTAAGTAGGCTGCATGTCCAACAAAGGCACGTATGAGAAAAATGGAGCAACTTTTCCTAAATTTCCAGCCCTTCTAAGCCTCTGTGTCCAATCAGCCTTGTTTAGATTATACATAGAACAGACCCATTTATAACTTCGTATTCATGTACTGCTGCACACCTGCCTGATCACATAACCTCCCTGTCTCCTCATACCTCCTCTCTGGCCATCTCCTGGTGTTCTAGTTGAATCACAGCACCAGCTTTGCTAATAGTATGTGTTTTGCTGTGGTTGTATGAGGGAATATCAGTATCACCAACACCAAATACCTGGCAATCATGAACCAAGCCACAAAAGGCAAGAGTTTGTGTTAAAAACACGTGTTTTTAAGAAGTAGTAAGTGTGTACGATTCATCTACCTGACTTCTTGCATTTCAGTACTGAGACTTTTGCTTTCAAGCTTTTCTCCTCTATCACCATGGTTAGAAATAATATTTTGGTCTATGAGCTGGGCGTGCCAGAAACTGCTAGATATCTTGAGGCTCACAATGAATTGTTTGAATTGACAATGTGGTTCAGCTGTTTATAAGACTAGCTGGCATTTAACCCTGGTGCACAAAAACATCTGAAGTGGGTAGAAAATGTTGTCAGACTGGAATGGCAGCTGACGTTGTAAAGGTGTAAAGGGCGGTGAAGGATGAGCGATGCCAGCTGCCTGCATGGTCCCTCGCCTGACATAGATTTCCCTGAGTGTCAGTTTCTTGCTATTGTAAAATGTGGAGCATTTCCTCTCTGCACAGAGGTGCTGAGGAGACAGACATGTTACAGGGCAGATGGGATGGGGCAGGAGAGTTTCTAAGATTTGTTCTACAAGATCAAAGTAATAGAGAATTAGGGTTAGGCTGGATTCAGAAGTGGAAAATGTTTATTATGTTAAAACTGTTTCAGGAAAAGAAGATAGTAAGTAAAATACCACCCCCCCAAAAGAAAAAAAAAAAAAAAAACCAATAAAACCTACAACTTGATTCTGCTACAACAACTTGTCAAAAAAATCTCACTTGTCTCTCCTCTTCAGCTGCTCTGAAATAAGAGTGGTTTTTTCTCATTTTATTCTGAAATTAAAGTAGCATGTGCATCTTCATCTAGGTATAAAACAAAGCCTCTTGGTTAACCACCATTAATTGGTGGGCCTTCAGTTTAATTCTCAGCCATCTCTCTCAGGGACGGCACTGAAAAAGGTTAAAAACGTACCACCAAGTAGGATACAAAGAGGAGCCTGGCTTCAGAATTTGAATGAATTAGTGGGAAGATCCCTTCAGGTTTTTGAGCTTCAAGTGAAATCTCTCTGCATGTCTGCAGTGCCACCTTAGTTCAGATGAGATGTTTTAGTGATGCCTTCGAACAGGCTGTCTTGTCTCCTTGAAGAAAAGAGTGGTCAGGCTCTGCCAGCCGGACTCTCCCTTGCAAACTTCAGCTGAAGCGTCTCTGAACCGAACCAGGGACCCTGTGCCTCAAACAGCAGCTCTGGGTTCATCTGCCTCACAGTGCACTGTAGCTCTCTTCAGTCTCTTTCACTTTTCCTCGTGGGTCTGTAACAAAGCTGAGTTACGAACACAATAAAGATGTACGTAAAGGATAACTATACCGTGCTTTGTAATCGACCCTCCAAAGCTTTTGTAGGTTAGCAATATGGTTCCACTTTTGACTCATCTCTAGAAATGAACTTCCTTTCTTTCTGCCAAAAAGGGTGACATGCCAGCCGGTCTGACGCAAAGTAATTTGTCTTGTTTATCTGATGACTTTGATAAGGCGTAGAGATTACTGCTCTTCCTTCTTACAAAAGTACAGGTTTGTTTATATGCTGTAATCCCAAGTGAGTGTTTTTATGGTGAGATCCCGAATGTGACAATAATTTGGAGAGAAATCCTGGTTGTAAAACTGAAAAAGCACTTTAAATATGCTCCTGGTGTCTTTTCCTCCAGCTTGCACATTATCCCTAGTGCTGGCCCCTCTCAGCAGTCGCGAGATAAGCTTCGAAGAAACAAGGCCGTTGATTGACGGCTCATTAGAAGTTGCAACAGCAGCAAAAGGGAGGCTGCTGGCAGCTGGGGCTCGCTGCCCGCCTGGCCGGGAGGCTGCTGGTCAGCGCTGGCCTGAGAGGAACAAAGACTGCAGGAGACACTGAAGGAAAACAACATGAAACTTTGATGGTGCGCGAGAAAGGCCAGGTGTAATGGATCGGGGCCAAAGCCTCCCCTGCCCCCACTGCCCTGCCGCCTAGGTTTACTTCCTATATATAGGCACAATCGGAGAGTATAGGTTGTGCCACGCGGCACGTACATGAATCCAGGGAATCCTGCCTTCTCCATGCCAGACTGAATTTATCTGTTGATCCATGTATAAGAGAAAGGCTCCAAGTACATACAGTGTTAATATCCCTACATATTAGATATCACAGCTCCAGCCTTAGATAAGGTCACACACCGAGCCAAACTCACCCCTGCAGTGTAAACCAGGCAGGATTTACTAGGGATGAATTTGGCTTAATGTGCCTGCCTGTAATTATGTTTGTTTTTACAAATCCTGTTTATCCTTCATGTAAGCATGTTCCTCATAGTTAGAAGGCTTCTACCAGGCACATGCCAATCCACCTTCAACCCATGAACTGGGATGTCTGTTTCTTTAGCTTCCCTTGGGGATCTTTCAAGCCCCCTGACTCATGCTGGAGGGCGCTTGCTTCTCAGACATCAAACCCCCTTCTCTCCGTGCAGGACTGGTGACAGTCCTCCCTCAGCCCTGTGAGTGCTGAATGGTAGAGAGGCATTCATAACAAAATAATGCAAGGACAATTAGCCTTTGTTCTTTGTATACAATGTCATCTGGCAATAGCTACGAGTGACTTTTAATTGAAATATTCCAATTTTTCAATTTTTAGTTGAGGTGATTTTTAGTTGAAATTTTCCAGTGGCATTTTCTTCCTCAAATTCCCTCTCTTCCATGTTGAGGACTATTCTGTTTAACATGCAGGTAGGTGTGCTTGATGTCAAAGATCATATTATTTTTATTCCAGTAGGTCACCTAGTCAGACTTCTTCTGCAAGTACTCAGAAGACCACAGTTATCTGTCTTATCTAGTAGTTACCTTCTAGTAGTTACCTAACTTTCAGTTATCTTCTAGTTATGTACTTTTTATGCATAGTCAAATAGAAGAGCTTCAAATTTATCTTTTGTAAGCTTTTATACTAGTAGAAATTCACTATGCAAGTGGATCAGCATGGCTGTGTTATGTTTGTTTTGGCATTTTAATACATTAAATACATGCAGAATCATTTGTAGGATACTCCTAAATCTGGGACACACTGAAGAAAACACTAAACTTTGAGAGAAAATTACTAAAAGATAGAGGTGGACTGTAACAACTGCTGTTAGACTTGTTTATGCTTAGAAACTCACATCCTTCTGGAATTTAGGCAATGCTTTTTTTTGCATAAAGATTTTACAGGTTGAGGAGAGACAGTTTTTTGTGAAATGGATAAACTGAGACATTATTATAGCATGGAATTTATTGATAAAACCTAAGCCTATGACTTCTATTCTTCAGTGAGCATAGCTTAATATTAAATTCCCTTAAGCTAGTAGTGTTATGTGGGCATAAAACTGAGGTAAACATGCATATAATCTAGAGCTAGATTTCACATTAAGAGGTTACCTTACCTATAATACATAATAATCCTTTTCACTTCTTTAATATGCTTTCTCTTCAGATCTAAAAGAGTTATAAAGGTGATGCTTAAAACTGTGTCTTTATTTTAGTAATAGAAACCCTGAGTCCTAAGCCAGGCAAGGTGATTTGCCTAAGATCCCCTACAGATTCATTTTGAGCTATCTCTCACTCCTTTGACCTGCCTTCTGCTCATGCCTGATCTAATTTTACTTTCACTTAACCATTGAATTTACTTGCAATTCTTCAGAAAGACTTCCAAAATTTTCCCCACTTTCCAAGTGTTATCATCTGCTGTAAAAACATGATAAATTAATAAAGATTGGAGCTTGTATGCAGAAATCTACTTATTTCAGTAGAAGCTTGGGAAAGGGCATTGAGTGCTCTGAGAGAATCACCTAACACACAGCCTGTGTGTGCATGTGGAGGCAAATACCCTTTCAAAAATTGCTATCGCAGCACAGCGATCCACAAAAAGGCACGAGATGTAACCTTTCTCCTATATTGTAATCCACCCCTTCCCTAAGTGGCTGAAGTGAATTGAAAGGAAATATTGAAGCAAGCTGCTTATTCTGGCGCGGGCTGTGTGGGCTTCCTCGAGCCCCACACCACACAAAGGTGAGCGCCGCTCTGCAGGGAGCCGGTGGTCCCCGGGGGCCCTGTGCGGGAGCTGCCATATCCCTCCATTGTGATTTCTCTTCGAAAATAATCTCGTGCTTTACAAAAAGCCCAAAACACAATAGTGTGACTCAGCAGTTTGGATCTGCAGGCTACCAAGCCAGCTCTGTATAGGTGCCATTGCTTGTGTCTGAGAGAGAGGCAATTTCAGTGCCGCCTGCTTTTGAACCTCATTCTCAGCCAGCCTTCAGCAAAGGAGTCTCCTATCAGTGCTGCCGGATGTCCTTGGGCAGACGTATCAGCTACCATGAGATTCTGAAGTAACAGGTGTTGAAGAAAAACACACATAGAAATAATACCATTGTCAAACCCACCCCACAATTTTGGGAGGCCAGCGAGCATCTTGGACTGGATACCAAAAGTCATTAGGCAGGCAGATGAGGTGTAGCTGTCTCAGCTTCCCTGTCAGGTCAGACACTGGCTTGCCTGCTTCTCTCAGTTACCATAACAGTACTATTTGTAAAGTCCTCTGACAACAGAAAGCATCAACTACAGCTAGTAACTACAGCTAGTAACTACAGCTAGTAACACTAATAACGCTCCACTGTGGTGCTGGGGGCCAGAATCAGTGGTCCTCTTCCTTGGCAGGAGAGAGTAAGAGAAAGAGAACTGAAAAATGAGACCAGGTGGTAGAAAGCAAAGGGACTGGTGAAACAGCAAAAGAGATGAGAGGAAGAAAAGACAGGAGGTGAGACAGGATCAGCAAACAGAAGCAGAGATATGGGAAAGAAAAAGTAGCAGAAAACACCAATGAAAGAGAAAGAAAGGGGCAAAATAATATGAAAATTGATTAATCAGGAATAGCCCTCCTGGCTAGGCCCCCGGGAAGGGCAGCGATGAGTCGGGTCGGCGGGAGGCTGTGCAGTACCAGTGGGGAAAACAGGGTACTTCCCCAAGGGGGAACAAGCCAACCCCGACTCATAAACACAGAGAGGCAGGGCACTGCCTGTCCATTGTCTTACAGCTCCCCAGTGCTCCAAGCGTTACAGCCACTGAGAGGGGGGACCCACAGCTCCCAGCAAGCTGCCTGGCTCTGCTTGACCTGGTGTCTTCCCACTCCTTCCCCCTCCCCTCCTGCTGTTCCTCTGAAATCAGCAGTTAGCCTGCTGTCTATATGAAACCCTCATGAAAGCTTTAATTGCCCCAAGTTTGTGGGTACTTGATCAGCTTTCAAACTCCCCGTTTTGGTTTCCCCACTGTTTTCCCTCTAACTCCTCCTCTACCGTGAAGTTGTAGGCAAGATTTTAAGATGTGTGGCAAGGTACACATGGACATTTAAAAAGATGGCCATTCAGGGTTTGATACTTTCCAGTAAAGTGATTATTTGAAACAAAGTGCGCTATTTATTCAATTGCAGATCACTTTTTCCATGGAATTTTTTTAAGCCATTGTGTTTATGTCTCTCATAAGACAAGAAGAGACAACTCTTGCACTTCACTGGGTTTTTTATTCCAGGCTGCTCCATTTTCACTGAGCAAGCCTCAGATTTTAATTTTCTTTTCACAAAAATAGATCATTTAAATAATTGGAAGTAAATAATGAAAACTGGTCCAGAGAGTTTCATGTTCTGAGTTTCCCACATGTGTCAATCTGCTCTGCCTCTGCATGTCCTCAGCATGGGGCAGGGAGGGAGGATGGGAGTTTGGAGGAAGACAGCATCCTCTAACAGAGTGGACAAAAATACTACTTGCCACCTGCTGGCACCTTTTGAAGGAGCTCAGTATGTTTTCCACTACAGTATTGTCCATACCATACACCTGTAAAACCTGAAGCACAAGCCAAGTGAGCAGCTCCCACTGTAGCATTGTGTCTTTGGCAGAGCCAGGATGCAGGTATCACCTCCTGATTTCCCTGCCCTCTGCAGCTCTGCCTGCCCGTCAGTCCTGGCAGTGTGTGACCTGTGGGATTTTCATGAGGGGGCCATAAAAATGAAACAGAGATTATGAGAAAGAAACATCAAACACCTCTCCAGATTTAAGGAAAGACTTTACTGTAGTTTTGTAAGAGGATCTCATCTATCTCTTTAATAAGTAAAGAATTTGGGTGACACAGGACCTTCTTGTCTCCAGTGGAGGACATTTTTTCCCCAGGGAACCTGAAGCTCAGTTATTAAAAATGAAAATCTGTCTCAGCCTTTCAACTCAGTTCCTGGAAACACCAGCTGTTAAAAGGGGAGAGTTAAAAAGGAGGCAAACAGAGGGACCCTTTCCAGATAAAGCTTCCAGATAAAGCTTCCCTGTGATCTTGGTACCAGGACAGCTGCATCCGGCTGCACAGAGAAGAGGTGAGCTATGATGCTTGTTACATATCACACAGAAAATGCTTCATTTCGTCTTAGGTGCTGCCTACCTGGCATGCTGAGCTGCACATTCACAACTCAAAACCAAAGAAAACCCTCTTTCCAAAACTGGCTAGTGCAGCTCCCCAGGCTGGTGTGGGGAACGGGTTTTCATGAGCATTAGAGGAACTGCAGTGAACTGGTGAAACATTAGTTACAAACATTCCTTCAGGAAAATCATAAGGCATCCTGTTCTGCCAAATTATTTTCAGACTTGTTTTCAGGTTTTGAGATTTGTCAGAAAGTTGTTTGGTTTTTCATACCCAAACTGTAAAAGTCTATCCATTCTAGTTTTACTGGAATTTGGAGATGATTTGCTACTGGATTCACTGGGAGAAGAATAAGGTCCTCATTTTTACGTTAGTCTTCATAAGTAAACATAAAAAAATACTACATTTACAATGAATACGGTGAAAACAAAAAGTCAAGGAAGCAAAAGGATGTTATTGTGCAAAAAGTGGATTTTTTTTTTTTTTTTTGCCTTTATAGCAATCTTTAACTTTTGTGTTTTGTAAAAAACCTTCTAACACAAGAAGAGTGTATTATTATCATTAGCCAAAGACAATAAAGACAAAGATCAAAAAGTACTTTAAGAATATTCTGTGGGTGGTAAAACAGAAGACATAGATTTACATACGAAAATAGAGACACTGAATTTACAAATACAGGCGTCCCCAGCTAGGCACTGCTAAAAAGTATTCTGAGCTGACTGAATATTCAACATCCTGTAAGCCCTTTATGAAACTGATAGGAAAACCTGCAATTGGAAGAAAAAGAATAAGGAGGGGTTTATATTTTTCTGTTTTTTAATATTCATCTTCACATACATTTTTAATAAATTGGTAACAATGTGAAGCACTCAGCAGCTTCTAGCACTATCTGTTTCTTTTAACTATTGGCAGAATTAAGCAATTCTGGTTTTATGCCCACTTTTACTTTCTAGCTTCAGTTTAAGTTTTATTGCACCTAGGACTTAATGCTCCACTGTGCTGAACACCCTGAACAGTCCTGTGCTGCAATAGAAAACACTCAGCCCTAGGGGTCAAGTTTCTCTGCTTTATCTTCACATTCAGGATAGCTGAGCTCTATTTTTCCACCATTTTCCATCCAAACATGAATGGTTTTGAGGTCAAACCTCTAGAAGTAATGCTGACCATTTTCCAAAATAAAGGCCATACTCTCTGCTGGTTCTAGCCAAAAGCCCATGTAGCCCAACGTGCAGTCTTTGGCAGTTCTTTGCCAAAATGCATGACACACAAATGTCACGTTCCTCTTTGCTAAGATGGGAACAGTAATACATCTGTGTTCTACTAGGATCACTTGCAGTGTGCTTTGTTAGGACCCGATTCTGCAAGGGCTTCTCTATCTTACATCCTGTGAGTAGCACTAAGAATAATGAAAAAGCTCTCTGGACATGGTCCTGAGCAACCAGCTCAAGTAGGTGGCCCCGCCTGAGCAGAGAGGTTGGATAGGATGACCTCTGGAGGTCCCTTCCAGCCTCAGCTGTTCTGTGGTTCTGTGATAACAGAGTTTCAGAATCAGTCTCATCAAGACACGGAGCCCTTGCAGGCAGTGAAGAGTGTGGTGTCAAGCCCCGAGGTTACACATCAACCAGCTGTGATATTTAACAGCACCATAACTTTTCATGCAGCGATATAGAGGAAAGACCCAACTCTGTCTGGTGCTGAGTATATCTGGTGAGTCTTGAGTATCTTCAATATCCATTACCTATCACCTTCAAAAAAGTTCTTGGTATTTTAGAGTCGGATCTTATCCGTCTGAAGTCAAATTTCCCTTGCCTTTGGCAAGAAATGGATCAGGCCTTTTCAGAATGAGGCTGCAACTTTGTAAAAATTATATACAGATTTTACTTTAGAATGTAGCACAGCCCCCTTATGAAATCTGAGTAACAAACACGTGAGGAAGTTTGTGCTGCAGGAATACAAGAGAGGAAGATGACAGAGGAAGAAGCAAACTCATAAGAAAGAGATGGGAAAAAGCAGAAGAAAGGATAGGAAAGGAGAGAATCAGGAGGAAAAGATAGGCAATGGAAAAAACCCAGAGATGCGAACAAATTGGGGGGGTTTGGTCTCTTTTTTCAACAAAAGGGAAGAGAAACCTTCATGGGAACTTTCCCCTAAATCATTAGCATGCTTTGTGAGAGAAGGGGAAAGAGAGAAAGAGGGAAAGGGAGGTAGAGAAAGGGAGAGAGGAAGGAAGAGAGGAAGGAGGAGAGAGACAGAAAGAAAGAGGAAAAGGAAGAAAAGAAGAGGAAAGGAGGAAAGGAAGAAAGGAGGAAAAGAAGGAAGAAAGGAAGAAAGGAGAAAAAGAAGGAAGAAAGGAAGAAAGGAGGAAAAGAAGGAAGAAAGGAAGAAAGGAGGAAAAGAATGAAGAAAGGAAGAAATTAAGAAAAGGCAGGGAGGAAAAACTCAGGATGACCTCAGCATATAAGAGCATGTCTAGTGATATACAGAGATGTGCACACCTGAAAATGCAAACTCCTGCCTTCAGCATTTGCAGTAGGAGTCAAGTGCAGCACCCTGAGAGCATATGAAGCATTTTCCCAAGGCAATGCCATTATCTGGGGAGAAAAAGATTGTTTCAATTTTGGTTCCAGAAAAGTGAAAAGGAAAAACCCTGGCAAGCTGCCTTAAAACCTGCTCCTTTCAGAAGAAAACCCCAACAGCAGTATCTTCTCACTATTATTTATAGTCAGCAAGTGATCCTGCTCTCAAATACACCTTTTAAAACGTGTAGCACTTTCTCCTACCAGCACTGGGTGCTGAACCTAATGAGCCCTCCCATTAGGACAGAGGCCAGCCTTCTCCAAAAGGTTGGCTCATGTGAGGAATGCACAAGGATGGTCAAAACCTGAAATTCAAGCTGGGCTTTTTCTGCCTCACACAACGTAAAGTGTGGCAGAACACAGTAAGTCTGTTGATATGTGTCAGGGCAGAAGACAGTGTTTTCCACGTCTCGGCACTCAGATTGAGCCCCTGAAAAATCATCCTATTGACCATATGTTCTTAAGATAACAAAATAAATAGAATCAAACCCGAACGTTTTTCTTCTTCATCCTTTGCTTTATGATCCATGAGGCTACCCTTAATTTTCCTATTCAAACCATGAGAGCTAGAAAAATAGAAAAATAAAAATGAAAACTGAGCTCATGACACAAGACTACCCCCACCAAAGTCGTGTTGGCCCTGTGTGGGTTTCAGAGCCCACCCAGGCAGAGCCACTTGCAAGACCCATGCCTAAGATCACAATGTACTCTGCAATTACAGCGCAATGCTGACAATAGCATTTTGTCAGTAAAATAAGATGAAATAGTGCTGAAGACACATAGGGGATATAGGAGGGGGCTAACTAAATACAAGAAGCAATTTTGTTCACTAGTCTTTTGAGTAATGGAGCAGGCTGACAGAAGGGTTAGAGGATGGCACAGTATTCCCCTTCACATGTCACAGGGACACTCCTGCACGTGATTTAAGATTAATCTCTTGAATCAAAATGCCACCATGTACACTAATGAGCAAAAACTTTCTGGCAGTGTCCGTCCCTGGGGCTCCCGCTCCCAGGTAAGAGGCTTGTCTCCATGCTATTGTAGAAACTCTCTTGGCAGAGTGCGGTGAGGTTGGTGGTATAACTTGCCCTCGGTTCACAATTTTCCATTTCAGACTTGCTGTCTCTGTCTTGGTTTCGGTCTATTTACTCGGAGCCATTTCTTAACAATGTCTAATTTCCTCAAGGAATCCCTCTGAGTCCCCTCTCTTAGAAATGCTGCCATATCTTTTTTTTAATCACTGAAAGGCACAAATATCCTTCCTGAGCTCTCTTACCATCCACCCTGATTATATACATAGATTTCAGTTTCCATACATTTTCTGCACAGTAGGAGTTCCCAAAATGCAGCCTCTGGCGATATAAAGTGTGGCCCCAACTGCAGCTCAGTGAGATGAAAACAAAGCCGATCAGGTACTGTTTTTACTGTTAATGAGCCTAACCAGCAGGCAGTTATTACTCAGTCTGGAAGACATAAGTGGTTGGACTCATAGCACATTCATTTTTTATTTATAGTGATGCACGTTCAAATTAGAAGTATCCCTCCAGCAGCTGGCATTTTGCCAGGGCCTGGCCATCAGTGTGATAAAATTTGAACATCTTGGAGATATGGAATGCCTTCTGTTGCCTTTTTTTTTTTTAATAGCATTCTTCTCTCCTCCTACTCACAACTCGACTATCAAAAGTGGACAATGAGGCTTAATTAATTTAGGATCCCAGCCCTTACTGAAAATGAAAGAAATTAGTCCTTTTTCTTTCCCCCTTGGTGGTGAAGTACAAGTCAAACATGAGCTGATCTTCTCGTAATAAAGCAAAGGCTCAAGCCTTCTGGCAAATAAAGGAGTAGAAATGAATCCTTGGACAAGAAGCAAAAAGAAATGAGTTCTCGGAGAGGATGCAACTTATTAGATTGTTAATCTATTAATGGCAACTGTAAATACCTCACCCACAATCACAGTGACTCTGAAGCATTCACTGCAGAGGCTTACAAAGCCTGGGCAGGAGAATGCCATCTCAGAAACCTGCAATAATTTGCCTCACCTTCCAAGTCATGGTTCACAATCTAACCCCTCCCCTGAGTTAAAGTTACAAATCTCAATAACTGTGTGGCAGACTTGACAGCAATTAACATTACTTAGCTGCCAGCTGGATTTTAAAATCTCCCTTCCAAGTGATCTTGTTACATCGGTTACGAGCCTGCCAGGGTGCTGTGCTGAGGAGCTGGTCTGGCCTCTCAGAACTTGGTGATATTTTGCTGTTGGTTTCAGGGGGAAGCTGGTAAATCAGTGACAGAGTAAGGGTAATGGCACTGAGCTGTTGTTCAGAGTGTGAGGCTTGGGGTTTTGTTTTGGGCGGGGTTTTTTTTTGGGGGGGGAGGGGAAGGTTCTTAATCTTCTTAGTGATGGGGCATCCCACCACTATTGAGAATTTAGCCTTATTAATTTAGTTCTTTAGTCCTGTGCATTACTCATGCATAGGAAGGAGCACGACATACTGCAAAGCACTCCTTAATCCCACATACCTCGATTTTCAGACTTAGAAAGTTCTCTTTGACTTTTAAAGTCATTAAAAAAGCCAAGAAATAAGAGTTCTGCTGGAAAATAACTAGCTGAAGTCAAACTCCCATCAGTTCTAAACCCAGCCCAGCTGTGCCGTTAGCTCTGCGCTTGGCTTATGATGACTGTTGTGGCTAGAGGATCAGGATCTGCCCTGTCCCGGCGCCGAGACCCGTGAAAGCTGACAAAGACATTTATTGCCCCTCTGCTCCCACCTGGAACAGGACGGAGCAAGGCTGCTCTCTCCGTTACGCAGCCCTGTCTCTGGGCCACGGGCTAGGCCCTCTCCTCCGCCTCCTTCCACTCGCGGCACCGATGAGGAGAACGGCGAAGGGCGTGCCCGGGGCTGCCCCGCAGCGTGGTGCTCGCCCGCTGGTGTGACACACGGCAGCGCCCGCAGCGGAGCGCGGTGCGCACTCCCCTCAGCCGGGCCGGGCGACCCTCACACACGGCGCCGGTTGCCCCCCTCGGCGCGCCCGCCCCTCAGCGCCCATTGGCCGGCGGGCGGAGGCGGGGCGCGGCGCGGCGGGGGCGTGGCCGCCGTCAGCTGTTCGCGGTGCGCCCGGCGGCGGCAGTTCGGCGGCGGGAGGCGCGGCGGTGGCGGCGGTTCTCGGGACGTGTGTCCCGCTTCTCGGTGAGTGCCCGGGACGCTCTTTCGCCACTCGGGGCCGGCCCCTCAGGAGGCAGGTCTCCGGTTAGCGGCGGCGCCGAGGCCAGGCGCGATCGTGACAGGGAAGGGGATTCGCCCCGGGGCAGTCCCGGCCCGGGCGGGAGGTGCAAAGCAGATTCTGTCCGGGGTCCCGCGGCGTCTCGGGGAGCGGGGAGAAGCGGGGAGCGGGCGGGCTGGGAATGAGCCCAGTGGGCACCGAAAAGGCAGCGATTCGGTGGTGTAGGCAGTGGGTAACTACCGGTGCCAGCGCTGGCCGTCCCGCGGCGCTGCCCGGGGAGCCGCGTTTAACCCCGTCGGCTGGGGGTGAATCCGCGGGGCTGGGTCCCGGGAGGGGAAGAGTTAAGAGCAGTTGGCGGTGCCGGAGCGCGGCCGGCCAGCTTTGTTTTGGGAAGCTGGCACGCACGTGCGCGCTGAGCCCTCCCCCCGGCTCCCGGCACTCGCCTGTCAGCGGCCCGGCTCCGCGCGCAGCCCCGGCGGCGGGGGCCCGGCGCGGGCTCCCGTGTCGGTGCGGCCGGGCCCGAGCTGCCCGGTGCCGCTGCCCACGGACGCGGCGGGTCCCGAGGAGTGGCGCGAAGAATCGGACCGTGTTGAGGGGGGTCGAGCAAAGCGTGTTGCTCTCTAACCCCTCTGCTGCTGGGGTTCGGGCTGCCCCGGCTAGCTCGGTGTCCTTGTCGCACTTCCTTGCCAGTGTCCCAGCGGGGCTCTCGGGGATGAGCTCTGGCAAGGCTTGCTGAAAAGGCAAAACACGTTCTCGCCCTGCCTCTCTCAGGTGACCGCGGTCCAGCAGCAGAGCTGGCAGGAGCTCATCGCTGCTGGGCCTCAGGGCCTGTAATTCCTTTCGGTGTGCTACTTAAAGCCATAGATGAGTATATTACGAGTGCTGCGCCACGAAAGCGCTGCTGTCACCCGGGAGAGCCAGGTCAGCTGTGGGGCTGGTACCTGTTCTGCTCTGCAGACCCCTCTTTGGGGGTTGTGGCTGAGCTGAGTGAACCGCTGAGATGCAACAAGTTGTAAATAACCACAGTGCCCTCGAGTTAGACTCTGCACACATAGTTCTTGCACTCCTCAGACCCTTTGTCTCCTCTAGCGAGCTGGTGTTGTAAGTGCTGCTCACCTGGGGGGAAATGGGAGCACCAAGGGGAGCACTGAACACAGCCTTATAAAATTATTATTAATGTCTCCTTTAGGCCTGAAATTCCTCTTGCTAGTCTTCCGTTCTGTTAAATGCTTCGCAAACCAGAGCAAAGGAAGAGACATGAAGAGTTGAATTTCACTGCCTTGTTTGGAACTGGGTGGAAATCCTGGAGATGGATCTCTTAGGAGTCTGTCTTCCAATTGGGTTAGATGCACAGGTAACAGTAAAGGGACTTGAGGCATTTTTGGTAAATCTGCTTCTAATTGGTATATGTTTGCAAAGAGGTCTGAAATAGTGATTTAGGGCTTCCCTTTTTTTTTTCCTCTGCCATCTTTGTCCAGCTTTGTGCTGCATGGGAGCTCAGGAGTGTTTGCTGTGGCAACTACAGGACTAAGAAGTCCTGCTTTAAACACTGACAACAGCAATGCTTTTAGTAGTAAGGTGAACTAATGCACTAACAGTGCATGTAGGCTTGAAGGTAGGAGGGGTAATGTGACTGCATTGCCAAGTTTGGGATATGTTTTAAGTTGAGGTGAGGGAAGAAATGAGAAGTTGAAAGTTGGCCCTTTTAGGGAGAAGTTATGGAGAGCTTCACAGAAATGGCTTTGCCAGCTCTTAAGTTTTGCAACCACTGGGGTTTCTTAAAAATCTGGCCTTGCAGTCTTGTGATTACAAGAGCTTTTCTTCATCAGTAAGTGATAGATGGGAAAAAAAGTGAATGGGGCATACTATAAAGTTCAAATATGGAAGCAAAGCAGACCCCAAAGAAGCTATATGGTTATGGGGCAATTTGAAGGGTTGGGTTTGCTTTTATGACAATGTCTTTTGAGTTTCTATGTGCTGAGGTTGGGGGTTGGCTCCCTCCTTGTGACCAGTTGTGGAGTTGGAGCTGTGGGTAGACTCTCAGACACGTGTGAACTTTGTCTCTCTGGGCCAGCACTCGAGAACTCTCCACAAAGTCCTGACCTTCACCACTTGCCTCTCCTGCCCATGCAAATGGGCAGCACTGGCAGGGAGAGAGCCAGGCAGGCATGGAAAAAAAGAGCTGTGTTTTGTTGTTGGAGCAGAAGGCATTCTATCTCTGACAACGTTCTTGTGTCTTAGCTGTTTCCTCATATGTCCCTTTATTGCAGGAGCAATGGATCGCCCCAGCTACCTGGAAGAGGACTATTCTAGCCTGGATGGGCTGGACGATGATGTGTTTCACTCTGATGACTTTGGACTTGCAGGTCAGCCTGGTGAGATGACTGCAACTGGCATTTTCACACAGAACCAGTCCTACAGCTGCCTTCTGGGGAGGTTTCAACTATTCCCCCTCACACACTGCTGTGGTCCCGGTATCAGGCATCCTGAGCAGCAGGACAAGGCAACTCAAACACTCAGCCCATCCTCTTCCAGTCAGGATGTTATGTTGCCTTGTGGAGTCACTGAAGAGCCCCGGAGACTCTTCTATGGTAAGAGCACTCCAGTGTCACCAGCTTTGCAGCAAGGAAACTGTCCCTCTAGCACTTCCCCAGTCAAGCAAGGTTTCTTTCATTAAGGCGTTTTATTAAAGGACCAAAATGATTTTGCTTTGGTCCTACTCCCTCAGGAAAGACAACTTGTATTTTCTTATCCTCGCTTGTCCACTGCAGGAACCAGGCACTTGCTCATTGCTTCCGCTGTCTTCGATATTTCCACTCTTGTTCTTTTTGGCTTTATTCTGTCACGTTTTGTTTTACTGCTAGATGTTCAAGTGCTCACCATGCCTCGTATCCTACAATTTGCCTACATTTTTAACTTCTAATGGTCTCACCCACATAGGAAGACTCAGGAGTTTTCAGTGGAGAGAATGAAATGCAAAAATTCACACTTAGCAGGACAGATTTTAGGTTCTTTACTGGAGCTAAGTTGTCGAACAAGTAGCATGTCCATCCAGTATTTTACTAGTAACTGGTGGGACACCACTTTGTGTATCTGATTCAGCTTTAATTCAAATCAGTCTCACTAAATGTCAGAGAACTGAGAAAAGTCTGGCAGAAAAGATACAGGAACCTTTAATGGGAGACAACTTGTGGCAGAGATCTTGTAAAACTGTAGAATTGTCATAAAAAAATTGTCAAAATTGTCAATTGTCATAATTGTCACTTGGCTGAACTATAAACAAGCAAATGGAACCAAGTGTAAGATCCTGCCAGTCATTTGATTATGGGAAGCAACACAATGCTCTGCTTAATCAATGTAAATCCACTTAAAAGCTGAGCAGATACTTTACTGCAGGCTTACGGTACACAGTCATTGTTTGGGCTTCAGGAATTGGACTTCAGCACGAGTCAAAAATTTAGGATTATGTGCAGCTCTTCCCTCTGCAAAGTGTACCGAGTAGAAGGGCTATTCTTTGAGCTGGAAGAATGACTCTTCTGACATCTGTTTTGTAGGGAATGCTGGTTACCGTTTACACATCCCTCCAGTCGGCTTTGCGTTGGATCCACACCTCCAAGAGGAGCCTCAGGAAGGTCAGCGGGAAGCGCGTGCCGAGGTGCAGATTGCACGGAAGTTGCAGTGCATTGCTGACCAGTTCCACCGGCTCCACATGCAGAGGGTAGGGTGTCTCTGGAGGGGAAAGTGGGGGGTAGCTACCCAGGAGCGCTGCCCTAGAAGACTGGCTCCCGGCATCAGCTAAGCAGGCTGTTACCTAAGGCAGCAGACTGACAGCAGTGATGAAATGGCAGGAGTACCCTGATGGATTTTGCCTACGCTAGATTGCTGGCTCTTCCTAAAGTTTGGCAGGTAGAGGGAAGAGAATGTGTGGGATTGTATTTACTGCCTGGGAAGGTAGCTGTTCTGCATTAGCTGCTGCTATTCCAGCTCTTCCAGTTCATCTGCAGTGAGGTCACTGAGGCTTTCCCCATGGATCTCCCCCTTGTTTCTTATTACAGCTTTTACTCTTCTTCCCTCTCCTCACCACCAGCATCTTCTCTTCTGTGGCCCAAGTGGCCATCTGTGACTTATATCAGCTCCTCATCTTGAAGATGACAACAAGCCTGGAGTCTGTTCTGACACTCCTTGTTGTCTAGGGGTAGTTCTCTGAAATGTTGTGGAATATATTTAGATCACGCTAGACTTGCTAGCAGCTCCTCTGTCAGACAGTCCTAGCTAGTGTCTCAGACTTGTGACTAACTTCTTCACAACAAAAGACAGCTGTAATATGCCATCAGGTCTGAAAACCACACTCCCGAATCTTGATTCTGTTTTCTTAAAAAAAAAACAACATAAAAAAAAAAAAAAGAAACCCAAAAAACCCCAACCCTGCTCTTCAAACAAACAAAGTAAAGACAGCATCCCTAAACCCCCAGATGCTTGCTTTCTTGCCCTCCTTCCCCTGCTGAGTTGAGGTGGAAATCCCAGCCCATGCAGAGTTTGCCACAGGTGGCATAGGTTTGGCAGTAGGCAGCACTTTGCCACTTCTATGCAAGGCCAACAACTAGAGTGTGTATCTGCTTGCATGTGAAGAAGCTGGCACTTGATGACTTCAGAGAGGGACAGAAAGCTTATCTCACCCCAAGTGAGCTGGTGCTCTGTTAACTGTGGGATCTGTTGCAATTCTTCTCAAGGTAAGTGAGGATCTCTGCCCTGGTCAGAAAATGTGGCTTGTGGCTGCGCTAAGGTTTGGTCCTCTCTGTGTCACCAGAGAGAGGAGGGAGTTCTGGGACTCTTCATCTCCGAATAGCAGGATTAAAGCAGCTGTAACAGGAAGGTTAGCCTGTGAAAATGCAGATGGGGCTATGAATGTCGTTTAGCAAATTGCAGGAATAACAAGCTACCGCGCGTTCTTTAACATAAGCTGTGTGGCTGGATGGGGTTTTCCCCAGTGCTACCTTTTCACCAGGGGTAGCTGCAGACCCCCCTCTCCCTCGCCAGGTTCTCGCAGGACAGGGCAGGTTAACCAGCTCGATGGAGGAGCCCTGGCGTCAAGTGGTGGAACTGGTTGTAACGTGATCTGTCACCTCGGGGGAGCGTACCTATCTGATCTCTGCGCCTTGGAGACCCATCCAGCAATACCCACCCAAGCCGGCCCCGCTGAAGCCGCCGGGGCCGGGCTCCTCGCCGGCCAGTGGCCCGGGGCTTGCTGCCCGCGGCGGGTGCAGGCCAGGGCCGCAGCCAGGCCCCGGGCCCCGGCCCAGCTTGCTGCCGGCCAGCCAGGCGTGCGGCCGCGTAGTAAACAAAAGCGTCCGCCGCCGGCCAGCATGGGAGGAGTTCTGCTGCCTTTGTTTGAACTGGAAGAGCAACAAGTTGTAAAGGGGGGGGAGCCGCTGAGCCATTTAAATTTGAAAACAAAACAGAAAAAAAACCCCAACCCTAACCCGAAAACTTAACCCCAGGACAGAGTAGTTCAGCCAGTGGTTCTCCACAGCCTGACCCGGGGATAGGCCTTGGCATTTGGATCTGTTAAGGGATTCTTTCTTGTTTGTCAGGAAAACTGAGC
Organism: Strigops habroptila; assembly: GCF_004027225.2. NCBI lineage: Eukaryota > Metazoa > Chordata > Aves > Psittaciformes > Psittacidae > Strigops > Strigops habroptila. Next base: position 46,094,375 of record NC_046358.1, on the reverse strand, counting down.
ACTGAGCCACATACTAGTGTCCAAGGCACTGTTCCCCTTGGAGTGTTTTGTTGTCATGCCCAATCCCTTCCCTCCCAGCCCTGCATGGAGGATTTCCTTTGGCTTTTGGCACAGATCTATGCAGAAGCCCCTCTGTCCTATGTGCAATGACTCTTCCCAGCCTGTTGCTACAGAAGCAAGCAGTCTGCCCCTGGAGACATGTGAACTGGTTCACAATGCGTTGTGGTTTGGAAAGAGCAGTCTCTGGGACATGGAAAACTGGGCTGTCGTCTATCTTGCTGTGAAACTAATCCCTGATTTGGATGCCCCATTCCAGCTCGTCTCAAACATTTGGTCAAAACCAACTTTCCAGAATGGTGTCTTGAATCAGATTTAGAATACCGCAAAGTTAGTCACACCAATGTGGTCTTTTGAGGTCCTGAGAGAGAGCAAGCCTGGTTTTCAACAAGCTGTGCCTCTTTTTGGAGCCTGAAAAACGTCTTATCTGTGAACCTGTGGAAAGAAAATGTGTGTGCCCTTTCAGTGGGAGTTAGCAAAGGCTTTCAGCATTGGAGTAATGCAATCCAGCTAGCTCAAGAGTTGCCCTCTCATGGCTCTTGAGGTCTGTGAGACTCTGAGGCAGTTCAGGTATGGCTCCTGTTCTGCCGCTGCAGCAGCAAGGCTGTGTTGACACAAAGGCTGCTGGTTAATGTACATCCCTGGCTGAGAGGAACTGAGCAGGCAATAGCTGCTGAGGTTGACGTCACTGAGTTGTCACTGGGCTCAGCCGCACGCACAGTCTAACCCCAGCCCACACTGGGAACCCTGGAGAGTCACTGCTGTCTCTTCCCTGGGATCTCAAAGCTATATGGTATTTATTCTGCGGTTCTTGGCTATACAAAAGATTTCTGGGTATGTATCTCATAAGAATAAGAGAGTTGGCAGCACCTATGCTTGCTTTTGGCATGTACATAATTTTCAGGGTTTCATTTCCTATTAATATATTAAACAGAACACAGTAGTTTAAAACCTGGCTTTTTCTTCTTAAGATGCTGAATTCATGATAGGAAGGACTTGAGCAACACTCTGTGTTCCTAAGTAGCAGAGCCCACTACAGGTTGATCCAGTTTGCAAAGGGCTCTGCAGAATGACATGCAAGACCCATTTATGTTTTCTTGGGCTCTTTAGTACCTCTTACGTGTCTGAGGCTGTGTAGCTTCTGGCAATGTTCCCTCTGTTGTTGTGCTTTTCTCACTCTGCCCTGGAAAACAAAGGTAGAGCCAAGCCGTGCTTTCTGCAGGAGAACCTAGTACCTGTCAGCTCCTTCTTGATTTGGAGCAAGTGTGCCTTTGCTGTGGGATCTGCGACCTGCTTGCCTGTGGCTGAGCTTAAAGAGTGCATTCTGAAGTTATGGAGAACAGAGGTGAGCTTAGGGATCTGCTGCTCAGTTGGTTGGGATGCGCTGTCTGTGCCTCACATGTTCAGGCTGTGGCAACAAGTGCCTGGGCTTTGCTTCAGGTCTGAGTGCACTTGAGTTTCCTCGCCTTGACAAGGGGCTTCAACCTGTGCTGAACTGACAGTGTTTTTCACAGCATGATGTGCTGCTAGATGGGATGTGAGCAGACAACCAGGGATGGCAGCAGCAGCAGCAGCATAAAGCTGCCCCATAGGAGCAGGGGGTTATACAAGAGTGGGGTGGATGACACTATATCAGAATCACACCCCTTCAATTTGAGTTGCTCCATTGAGACACTGGAATGCTACGCCTTTTTCCAAATAAAATAACTCTTTCTAAGCAGGCTGCAGTTTTGAGGGGACTGCTTTTGTCACATCTCTTCTTTGTGGTGATAAGATCACTTCACAGGGGATAAAATTGTCTCTTTAAGAGCCAAGGAGTGGTAGCCTTGAACAGTTCTGGGCTCTGGTCCAAGCAGAGCCACTGACTTGCTGTATGACCTCAGACAAGTCTCTTGACCTGCTTGTGCTTCAGTCAACCCATCTGGAAAGCTTGGTTTAAAAAAAGCTGAGCCTCAATGAGAAACAGATGCTGAATCAGAGCTGAGCTTTCTTGAGTAAATAAGTGCATTACAAACAACAACAAAGCCCCTTTCCAACACATCAGGAATCCTGCAGTTGATTTAGATATGCTGACCATGCTCAAAAATCCTCTGTGGATCTAACTCTAGAAAACTTTGTTTCTCTAAATTCCCCAATTGATTCAGCAAATAACTCTCTTGCTGTCACTGCCACAGGCTCAAGCAGTCTTTGGAGACGAATGCCTGAATCCACACCGGCTGTGAACAGACAACAAGGCATGTACCTGTTTGCCTCAAGTTAATGACACTGAAAATGTCCAGGAGGAAATGTTGTTTTCCTTTGAAAGTGAAACTTGCTATGTTTTGCATACTTTTTCCCCTCTGTCTCTCATGAGAGTTATCGGTGCCTCCTCTGAGACACTTCTGCTTATGCAACAGGGAGCCCATGTCTCTTGTCAGAAACCTAGTGGTGTGAGAGACTGGGTGCACAGTGCTATGTGTATATCATTTATCCCAAACTCCATCAAGCTTTTCTCCATCGTTTATTGAGGACACTCAGGGAATTTTAAACTTTTTTAAACTGGAATTGTTTGCAGGAAACTGTCCTTTATGATGACTTTACATTTTAGAAAAAGTGTTCAGAAAAGCTTCCTAATAATGCAATGCAGCGACTCTCAAACTGTCCTGGAGCTGAGCCTGTAGCACCAGCAGCTCCACACTTCACTTGTACCTGCAGTCTCCCTGAGACTTGGGGTAAGTGCTTTCATTTGTTTCCCAAGTAGCTCAGTACGTTTCAGGATCTTCTCTGCTGCTAGCTAATGCTCGCTGGTCCCTGATGCTGCTGTGGAAAGCTGTGGAAAGCAGTGGGTCACCTCTTCAGCTCTGCTGTCTATGGGTTGCCCATCAGTGTAGGACTTGAGTTTCCAGCTGAGGATGCAGGAGCATGGTGGGGGAGACTACCAGATGGAGAAGTGCTGAAGTGAGTGAGCCCAGTTTAGAGGGCAGGGGGTAAGCTGGGTGTGAGGTCGGGAAGATTGAAATGTAAAGCAAAGTTCTTGCAAGGCCATGGAATTGGGATCCTAGGCTTGAGGAAAGGAGTGTGCCATAGGGGGAAGAGGAATTCTCACAGTCAGTGGAGACATGGAGACAGATTTGTTTGGGGTCGTTTTTGGTTTTTTTGCTTAATAATGTTGTTAGTTTTGGGGGGGGGGTTTCCCATTTTGACCAATGACAAGGAAGATGTGGGCTTGGAACTGCACCTTCCCCTATGCATACAAATGACACAGCAACCTGTTGGTCCTTGCCTAGCACCTGTTATGAAGTCTTGCTGCCTGTGGTGGAGCTGATTGCTCGACATTTAGGTTAACAGAAACTTGCTCGACTCTTTCACATCTCATCTGAAGTGAAATTCTTTGGTATATTAAGACACTGAGAACAAGAACATAGTTATTCTCCTGCATAAAATCATATTTCTCCCATATCTTGAATGTTACATACAGTTCTGGTTTCCTTCTTCCAAAAATGATGCAGCAAAACTGGAAAAGGTTCAGAGAAAGGCAAGAGGATGATGAAACTTCCATATGAAAAATGAAAAAATGGGCTAGGACTGCTAAGCCTGAAAAAGACACAAAGCAAGAGGGTAGCAATATTAAACAGAAATCAAAAGTGACATGAAGGAGATGGATGACTAATTTCAGTACAAAAACTAGGCAAAATCAAGTCAAGCTAGTAGGAGCCGGCTCAAAGAAAATGAGGTAGTTTTTAATGCAGTATATAGCTCTGCTATAGACCTATCTATATGCTTTGTCAAGGAATATTGTCTATCCTAGTGCTTTATCTGGGTTCCAGGGGAATCAGGACAAGTTTATGGCCATTGAAGGAGACATTAAATAAACAGAAACCAGATCTGACTCGGGAACTGCTAAGCTCAAACTAGTTAGTTGCTGAAAAAGTATTAGGGGGAGCTATTGCATGTACTTGCCCTCTGCTTTTCCTCCGGCAGCCACGCAAGGCTGCTGTTGGAAGCAGGGCTGTACAAACTGTTGATGCAACAGTCACATACAAGCATTGTATATCGGTTTACTAAAAAACCACCAAACTTTTGCATCAGCCTAATCTATCCTTCTTCTCTACGCTTTCAGACAACAAAAGATTTAGATATGTTATGGTTTAGTTCCTGCTTAAAATAGGGGATAATGTTAAAAAGCAAAGCTTCCTGCCTAGCTCTGGTAGAGGAAGTGGGCAGAGGATAAGGGAGCTGGGTGGCAGGAGAGCAGTGCAAGCTCTGTGCAACACACGGTGCATCCTTCACCCTGCTGGACACAGGACTGCAGTGTCTTAAGGCCGTGCAGCCACAACCTCAAAATAACAAGATTGCACACATTAAAAAGCACAAAATAATTCTTTGGAGCAGCACATGTAAATTGTTTTGCAGTATTTCTAACATCACCTGCAGTATCGCTGTGCGACTTAAATAGCATTCAGTGCTGCTGCTTTTGTACAAGCCCAGGAGTCTCACAGGCTTTTGCATTGCCTTGGCTCTTGCAGCACCATGCTGGCTGTGACAGTGGTAACGTGCTTTCTCCTTGTAGCAGTGTGACAGCTGAGAAATTATTTTTCAATTAAGAAATAATTGCGGTAATATCCCACTTCTTTTTTAGTGTGGGAGACTAGGAAATGCAGGTTATAACTTGTCTGAGATCATGCAGGGATCGCTGATTGGAACCCAGTTGTTCTGCCTCCAGTCCTCCGCTTGGGTTGGTTGATCTTATTAAGATACTGCCATCTCTGAGGGGGATGATGAGATGTTTGGACTGATTATTTATGGTGAGGAGCGTGCATGTTTGTATTTTACTCAATTAAATTTTATGGTGGAAAGGCAGGAAAGCAAAGTGCCCAATTGTAAAGTCCTCTTTTGTTTCAAGCCATTGAGGAGGAATGTCCTGCTAGCCTTTTATAGTCTCTGGTGTTTTTTTTTTTGTTGTCGTTTCTCCTTGGTAGCTACCCTTGCCAATGGCAAAGCAATCTTTCTGAGGACTGTACCACAGCAGAAAGAATAGTGATCTAAAAATAAAAGCAGTGAGGCAACTTCTATTAACCCCAGTTCGGTTTTCCCTGATGTAACGCTTGACAGGACGCTGGCGATGGAGCACTGCAGCCACCCGCCGAGCAGAGCCGCCGACGGGACGGACCTCGTCAGGCGAGGAGGAGCCGAGGCCGTGCGTGAGAGCGGCTGTGCCGGGCAGTGTTTGCGCTGCGGCTGCTGCTGTGTTTATATCGCTCTCTAAATTTAGCCTGTGAGTCACCAGAACTGCTGACGACAGGCTGCTGTGCCCGCAGGCTCCAGCGCTGCACCTGCCCGCCCGCTCGCCCGCGGGCTCCCCTCGCAGCCGGGCAGCCCTGCGCACCCCCCCGCCCCTCCGCCAGCGTATTTTCCTGTAAAAACTTTTGAAAATGTTATTTTAACAACCCCCCGAGGTAAGCTTTAATCACCAGGGGGTGTCTCCAGCGCACTGAGCAGGTTGGGGAGCGCCTCCCTTCTGCTGCTGGTGAGGAAATGGATGAGAAGTAAAGGTCAGTCCATCCCACAGCCCGTGCAGGTTCGGTGCTCAACAGAGTGAGGTGTGGAGCAGCTCTGTCAGTTCACGCTTGGGGCCTCACTGAATAGACCTGCCTACGCTTGCTGCCTGCAGCTGTGGGTGTGGGCAAAGGTGGGTGTCTTCTGGGCAACAGAGGCCAGGTCTGGGCATCTCTTCCTGCACCCTCATCACCCCAACGGCATGGGGGTGAATCCCCCTCAGACTCCATGGCGCAGGTAGAGCGTGGCATCAGGTGTGGCTCTATGGAAATGCAAGACCCTTATTTACTGTATTTATGGAAAACAAGGCAGTGTGCCCCCCAGGGGTGCAGGAGGGGAAGGCTGGCGGCCTGGGAACGCGGTGGCCGGTGGTTGCCCTTCCCAGGTTGCCGTCAGCTGGCTGTTGCCATGGCGTCTGTCTGCTTCCCCTTCCTGCCCGCTCCAGAGAGGAAGGAGCGAGTGGCTGCGTGTTTGTTTTTGAACTACAAGAGAGTTGAGAAAGAGCTCACCTGCACAGCTGTGCCTGCAGCAGGTCTGGGGCGATGAACATCGCCGTTTGCTGCTCGGACCAGCACCTCGGGCCAGGTCAGTGCCGTCCCCCTTTGCTTGGGCTAGGCAGCCCATAAGGCAGTTACGGGGATCTGCTGCACCCTGCATCCCTCCTGCTGCGCCCACTCCTGTGTATCCTCTCTCCATAAATACGTGTCGCTTATCTTACTTCGCAAAGCCTGATGGAGGCTTTGAGAAAGGAAGCAGTACTTGAGATGACACCTCTCTCCACCACAAGTTTAGTCCCACATACGAGAGCCATGGGGTTTGCAAGCCAGAAGGATGCAGGTCCCCTGAGGAAGATCCTCATCCTCTTGTATGTGTCACCACGAGAAATCGTGCCACTAAGCTCCTCTTTCGGTTTATCTCTGTTACCGTCTCCTTTTTTTCCCTGCTGCTTTTACACATGCATTATTCTTTGGTCATTAGGAATCACAGCTGGAAAGATTTGTATTTAACTTCCATTGGCCTGCATTTCTCTCTCCAGCGGGGGACACCTTCTGTAACCTCTGTTGCCTTGGGGACTGTGACTTTCTAGTCTTTCTGAGCTAAAGCATATTTTGTGGTAGCACAATATGCCTCCAGCCACCTGGCAGCCAAAACAGCCTTCAGCGATGAGTCAGCAACTGCACCCGGTGTGCAAGTATTTTTGTTTTCAGTGAATAAATAAAATCCCACAACTTATTGCAAATACTTGTATTAGTCATTAAAGGAAGAATGATGTTTTTATGTACACATATGCCATTATTCTTCTTTTGCTCTAATAGTGCCATTTATGGCCATATTTTAATTCTTCTAGTTAAGATGGGATCAGAATTTGACCCTTAACCATCTGGAAGCCATGAAGCAAATTCAGAAGTTGCCCATAAGATCAGGAGGGTAGAGAGGTGCACTGTTCTGTATATGCGATAGGAATATACCAGACCCACATACGACCTGTGTATTATGAGGGATATTAATGGCACTTTTATGTATTAGGTGGAAAAGTGAATCCTATTCATCTGTTAAACATGTATGTTCAAGGATTCAAGGAGCTGTGTCAGAGGAACAACACTTTCTTCGAGGTCTATTGCGTGTCCTGATCTTCCCTTGATCACCCTATGCAAGGGCTTGGTAGGACTAGAAGGCTTTTCACATCTGGGGTGCTATTTGACTGATATATATCTGTATGCTTACAATGTAAAACATGTATTGGGAGTTAATTGTGGGAAGGGAATAAACACTGGGTCAATCATGTCCCTCTTTCATTTGCTTCCAGTAAAAGTCTTTGCTTTTTGTGTTTGTTTACCAGTATTCTGGCTTTTGGTTCAGTACAGTTCATGGAATAGGCTTCACTAATGTACTGTTGCTGCAGAGGACATTTTTCCTGTAAAATGGCCTTTCCTTGTGACTCATTGAAGCATTCATGCTAACGCCTCAGACAGACAGTCTCTTAAGGATATCCCCTTTAAAAAGCAGCTGCTGCAATAGGAAATGGTTTTATGTGTTTCCAGCTTTCTGTTGACTTGCTGTACTCACAAGTCTAGTCTTCTTTAGTTACAGTTAGTGCAGAGGGCAAAAGGGGCTTCTTTCCATCCTGGGAAAGAAGCATCAAAATGATCAGTGTGTTGCCATTGCATGGAGGTGGCAAAGTGTTCATCCTTGATAACTTCTGTGCAGTAGTGACTCTTGGGATTTAATTGTTTCGATGAGGGACAAATCAGCATAGTGAAGCATAGGAAAGTTATAAACCTGCGTCACAATAGTTACGAGTCTTAGAAATCTGTAGAAATTTACTTGAAACGTATCACATCTGAAAAAATCAGATGCCAGATTCATGGAGCCACTCTCCTGGGTTTTCTGTCCTTCCTGGCAGCTAAATTATACCACACCAAAAAACCCTCAGTCTTGAAATGTTTGAGTATTTTGGTCTTGGCAGAGGCGTATGTAGGGAAAAGCTACTGAAACTTGTGAAAGGGACATTTTTTAGGCTAGGACAGTTTTTTCCATAAATTGTTTACTCTGTCTGTACTGTAAAGAGTATCTGCCATTTCCATTCTGTGGCTCTTGTCCCATGCTGAATTAGTAGCACGGAAAGCAGATCAGCCCAGAAGTGAAGCCGTAGCTCTCTAAACCCTGTTTGCTAGCCTTGCTGCTGAAGCAAACAGTCCAGCTTACTCCTCTTTCAGGTCACCTTTCTGTTGTGCTGGCACAAGCATCAGCTTGACTACATGATGCCATGGATCAGATGGGTTAGGATGACCCAATCCATACCAAAGGCAACTTCTTTATGGGATTACTTCTGGCCTCGATCACTGTCCTGCTCTAGTTCACTTTTCTGCACTAGTGTGAGGAGAGGACAGTGTGAGCAGGCTGCTTCAGTACCCAAGCCAGTGAAAGTGTGTGTGGAACTACACCACTGTGGAAGGAAATGCTGGCTGAGTGCGGACCCAGGGAAATACAAACTGTAGGTCTAGGAATAAAACCTGGAAAGCTGCCCTCAGCCTAGTGCTCTATTTTTTCACAAAATTAATGGTGTCAGCATCCTTCATAAAGGGATTTGAGATCTTATGCTTCTTATAAGCAGAGGGAAACAAGGGTAAAATAATTCCTATTCTGCTCTTGCATGGAAATCACCTTGGGTGTCTTAGGCAAGTAATGGGAAACATTTTTAACTGGAGAAGGACAAAAATGCTGTACTGCTGTACCAAAAAAATGGCTTCAAGAGGCAGTGAAATAAACACAATAGAATATAAGTAAGAAAAAAAAAAAGGGGGAATTTTTCTCAGGATTTGTGACACCACTTCCCACTGGTTCTTTTGCAGCTCTGTAACTCTTCCTAAAGTAAAGCTCTAAAACTCCTATTTACCAAATAAAACCAAAACCTAATACCTTCCCCAAAAAGCTCCCCTCCTTCAAAAAAAAAAGGGAGGAGGATGAGCTCAATCCTGCTGGTGGTTTTCACTGAACGTGGCCTCCTTTACCTATCACTGCAAAGAACAAGTAATCCTTCTCTTGTGAGGTGACATGTAAAGCTTAAGGAGGAGACAGAATATTTAGAAACCTGTTATGGTGTGTGAAAAGCACAAAGCTGCTTCCTGCATGAAGCGGGACATTAATACAGGGAGTCTTACATGTGTTTGTTCTCCTGACAGTGTGGCATAGTCATTTCCCATACTAAGTCACTATAAGACACTTTACCCTCTTGGCTACCAGTAGAATAAAATAATCTGCCAAAGCAGATTGTCTTCAGAGCATCTATGGTATGTTTCTCCATGCTCTCCTGGCATAGTTCCCTACTGGAGAAGGCTGCAGAAGAAGGCATTGTGCTCACATGCCACTTCATTGAATGCTACCCAGAAATCTCTGTTTAAGGAACAGTCCACTTAATTTGTAATTGCTTGATAAAAACATGCTATCTAGATGTCATCAAGACATTATGGTCCCATATGCATGTTCAAGCAGATTTGGGAATGTGGCTTTATGGAGGAGGGTGAGAAGAATCTTTGGAGTTTGATGAGGAAGGACAAGCCTGGTCAAACTAAGAGGTGAGTAACAAAACAAAAAGCATCTTGCTTTTTGAGGCCAAATTAGGTTTTTGTAACCCAGCCCTAAGGGATAGTTTATAAAAGCTTGTTTTCACCTGTAAGCCTAGCAATGCCTAGATAGTCACTACGGACTGAACCCAGGGCTGGTTACTTGAAAATAAATGATACCAGGCTCTTAGAGTCGCTGTCTGTGGATTATGCTCCAAGCATAATGGTGTTGAAATGTGTAATGGTATCTGTGTGAACTCTTCTAAATTCAGGAGACAAATGTTAAGTCTTGAGGGTAAAAAGAATGATGCACTGGTAAGGTGCAAGATGAACACAGATTTTCTGATGCCTGTTTTGTGCGTACTTGTGGTTCAACTGGCGCAGATCTAGTGAGGCTGAAATACAAACATAATTTAATGACTATCTGGAAGGGCTTTGAAGAGCTGTCTATTGACACATCTCCAATACACCAGCTCTGGGTGCAACTGTCTTATTTGTGATTACATAAAGAATGCCTTGCAACCGGGTTGTTCTGCCCTGTTGGGCTAATCTGAGTTGAAACATCTTGTTCATATAATGTGCTTCAGTGCTCTTTTATGAACTCCTGTGTGCTGAGGCAAAGTTGTTGGAAGCCAGTCTTCTGTTTCCTCGTCTGCTGGGGATTGGGGCAGGGGGGAGGGGGTAGATTGGGGCTGGTTTGTTTTGTTTTCCAGAAGTGATCAGTCCTGCTTAGCAAATATGGAATTCTGGATGAGAAAACAAAGACTGACTTCTAATAGAGGGTTGGTTATTGAGGTGAAATAGTATCCCAGGCTGGGCAATGTAAAGAGAAACCCACCTGTTTGTATGAGATACCATTAAACTGCGGGAAGGTGGGGGTATAATCGGAGCCACTTTTGCAGGGGTGATTACATATAACAAAAGAAGGAACAGTGTCCCTGCCCCAAAGCTGCATTATAGAGTCTGGTGTCCCCCTGAAACTCAACTCCCATGTTTCTTCCTTGACAATGGGACCTGAAATAACCTCTTGGTTTTGGTTTTTTGTGTGTTTTCAAGTATGTTCTTGCTTAAGGTTTAATTGGCTCCAGTCAGTAGGAAAGGGCTCCAAGGCTGATTATTTATGGCTTACTGTCAAAAGTGGCTATAAAAAGGGCAGTATTATCTTGGAGATGCTGGGAAGGAAAATGTGGTGGGGGGAGGGTGGGGGAGTGTGTGTGTGCACGAATGTGTTTTCTTGTACTAGATGAAATCAGAGTTTTGCTGTCTCAGCAGTGTGGTTTAAATTGAAGATTAACCCTTTGACCTTCACGGTGTCAAATCACTTACAGATGGATCACCAGTTATATTTTTTTCTTTTTTTTTTACTTTCGGGGTGAAGGGGGGCTTTTTTTTTTTTTTTTTTTTTTTTTTAAAAAAAATAGGTTGTTTGTTCATGCAGCTGGGGCTTTTGAAAGGCTCAGAAGCCAATCTGATTAAAAACAGCACTTGGCTAAACTCTGCAAAATCCTACAAGCACAAAAAAAAAGTTTAATCCTCTTGTGCACAATGCATAAAGGGTCTGCTCTTTTCTTTTTGTAATGTTAGAGCTACAATTATTTCTGGAGAACTTATCATTTCCCTCTCTCCCCTCATCCCTTGCTGCACCCCCTTGTTATGCTGATGGGATTAAAGTGTCTGCTCTTGAAAAGTGTAACTGAGTTGTTATTGGAAAAGAGAAGTGGTATGTTGCAATTTTAGAAATATAAATAACCTTGCTTCAACTGTTCTCCTCTACAGCATCAGCAGAACAGAAATCAAGTGTGGTGGCAGCTTTTTCTCTTCCTACACAACTTGGCCTTAAACGCGGAGGTGAACAGGAACCACACTGGGCAGAGGTGAGCTTCGCCCGCCTGTTTCAGGCCGCATCCAGTCTGCAGGGAGCACTGAACAAACACTGGTTCGGGGGCGAGACATTGCACACCGCCGGCCGGATGTGAGGACTCTGAATTTCTGACACTCGTCTTCAAGTTTGAGGGTTTTTACGGACTCTTCTTTGCCGCTGCCTGCCCCGCGGGGCAGGGAGCTCTTGTCCAACACTGTCGAAGGAAAGCCAGAATGTGGGTGTGTTTGGTAAAGCTTGCTGCTGGTTCCCCGCGCCGGTGACCTCTGTGCAAGGGAGGCAGGTATTAGACTAACAGCTTCCTCTGCCCTGTGTGTTAGTCAGTGGTAGAGTGCAGGAGTGTGCTTTGGCTGCTAGTTAAAACTGATGTCTGGGGTTGATGACTCTAAACATACTTTGGGTATCTTCCAGAGCAGAGATGCTCGATTCCTCCACAAAGAAAGTTCTTTTTAGCAATGAAAACATTCAAGTAGCTTATACCCATCAGGTTACTTGTTTTGTACATGGTTTACTGTTTATTTCCTTGCATGCTGTGTGAGAGAACATCACAAAGAAATCTGATATCTTCAATCTTTCCACTGGGCACCGGTTGCAGTTCTCTCACATGAAGTTGTTCTTTGTCATTACCATCAATAGACAAAATCATTTCAGTAGAACAGTCTTAAAATTAAACCTTGCTGGGATTGCTGGTGGCTATTAGTTTCTGCCACTGTTTGTTTCCAGTTCAGTGTTCACTGTGCCCGTGAGCCAGCATGAAGCCAAAAACCATGGAATATGACACAAGCATCATTCTTCTACAATGCTAATGTATATGTTTTTATTAATTTTATGATGGGTGTTTATTTTATTTTGTTTTTCTTTTCTCGTACTATAATATGGTTGTTCAGGAAGACTTAGGTCCCAGGTATCTGATAGTTTTGCTTCAGGATTTGACAGGGAAATTAATTAACAACTGTACAAGCAGTCTGTCCATTACTCTAGTGTGTAATGTTTGGAGGCTACCGTAAGCATATTTGACTAGCAGCCATAATATGACTTCAAGGGAGATCTTCTAACAGTTCCCAGTTTGTTTGCACTCAGAAGTTTGTCCACATGACTGATACTATTGGACCAGCACAGGGAAATTACCTTACCAAAAGGAAGTAGCCTTAAATATCGATGGCTACTTCTCTGTAGCTTTCACTATCATTAGTTCATTAACCCAGTGACAACTAGGGTAAAACACAAACAGAAAGGCAATACAGACTTTATGTTCTTCAGACCATTTCCATATTGCCATTGCACCTTGTTGTAGGTCTCAAATGATACAACCAGTATGAGGAAGAGCTGTCCAAAGACTTGCTCTTCAATCTTGTTACAAATGTTGACTTCAGGTGTTGAGGAATTCAGCTCTTGGTCCACTCTGAAAATTAAGCATTACTGTATGGGAAGAGTAGTCTACTTGCACATATGCTTTCTCCTTCACCCTTCTCTGCTTATCCTTCTCTAATTCATGCCTTCTCTGGTATTTGTATAATCTCATCATTGCACTGTAGTGTCTGGTAACAATTTGCTGAACACAGTTAAATTTGGACTTTCTCCCTCTCTCCCAGCCCCATTCTCTTGGTTTGAATCCTGCTCTACTGTGGCAAAATGTGCCTCAGCTCCCTGAAAGAGGTCCCCATGCTTTTTTCACTTTCATATATTCACACTCTCTTTCAGCATAAGGAGAGTTTATGTGAGCAAAGCTTCTTTTTTTTTCTCCTCTTATGTTATTTTTCTAGCTAGAGCTAGAGTAATATGTTTGTCCATGATGATTAATAATTCATATAAGTGAATCTCAAGTAATATTTTGGGGGGGTGGGTTTTATGAAGAGGGAGGGTGGGAGGTTTTTTGGGGAGGGGGGATTGGTTTTGGGTTTGTGTTGTTTAAGCATGTGCACTACAGAGTTACCCAGAGGGATACAAGTGATAGCTGTTGCTGACTCTGCTGCAGGAGTATAGAAAGCCACTTTCTGTCCATGATGACAGAGGTGAGGCTTTCCGTACCTTGCTTTGCACAGTCTGCTTGGAGTAACCGCTGGTCATTGGAGAACACAGACTTAAATGCGGGGGAAAGCCTGAGTGGTAGTGCAAGCAGAGACTGAATTGGTGATCCCTGAGAAGCTGGATGTTAAGGAGAAGACTCTTAAATCAGAAGCTCTTAAAGAGGCAGGAGTGGAAGTGCTGAGGCTCAGGAAGCAATGCAGCAGTGCTGCCTGCCCACAGGGCATGCCCTAGGATATGATGCTTGTGTTTTCCCACTTGTTGCCAGAAGCCCTTTATCAGGAGCAGTCAAAGATAAACCCTATAACAGTCTTCCAATACCTAAAGGGTACTTACAAGAAACCTGGAAAGGGACTTTATACAAGGGCATGTAGTTACAAGATAAGGGGGAATGGCTTTAAGCAGACAGAGGGGAGATTTAGATTAGACATTAGGAAACAATTCTTCACTATGAGGGTGGTGGAACAGGTTGCTCAGATAAATTGTGGCTGTCCCATCCCTGGCAGTGTTCACGGCCAGGTTGGACGGGGCTTTGAGCAACCTGGTCTAGCAGAAGGTGTCCCTGCCCATGGCAGGCAGTTGGAAATAGATGATCTTTAATGTCCCTTCCGTTCCAAACCATTGTATGAATCTATGATTCTGTGGTAATAGCCCTGCAAACTACAAAAAATTCAGTAAGCGCATCTGACACTTAAAAAACATTGTGAGCTTTCCCCTTCCCCTCTGCCTTGACATGACTGCAAAACAGGCCAGTGAGGGCTGTTCTCTGGATGCGTAAGCTGGAAAGATAGATCTGGTCCTGGCACTTCCTAGTGTTGTGACCCAATCAGTTTATCTAGGGTAAGACTCTTTTTATCATGGAGAAACAAGTATCTGAGACCATTCCTCACTCAAGATGCCTGCCTCAGTAGAGTCGCTGGGCTTAGGGAAAGACACATCTTTGCCAGTCTTTATTTCCCACTGTAACAACAGACTTATCAAAATTGGTCATGCCAGGGTCTCAAGTGAAAATCTCCTTGAACAACAATACTTCATTGGAGACATAGAGCTAATGCTAGACAAAGGCCGACTTCCTGCAATATGTGTGTTGGTTACTGGTGCCAGAGATTTACAACCACTGATAATATATTTTAATTATATTCAATATCTGCATATCTTGGAGAAAGGAAATATGCTCTGTCAACCCAAAAGTCTTATTTTGCTTCATGTAGATTTGGAGGGGCAGGGTGTTTATTCACTTAGGGACAAGCAGCTATTTCATACTCACCTACTTGAGGAAATAGTGGGAAGATTTCACATGTTTATCAAGAAATACACAGATGCACAGCACCCATGTATTTGTCACCCATTCCATGTTAGTAAGGCCCCTTGAGTATGAACTGAGGAGATCTTCCCTGCAGAGTAGCTATTGCAGTGTGGCCACAGACATACATCAATTCTTTGGGGAAACAGCTCCAAGGAACATGCTTTAAGTCGTGTTAGTGAAGGGGTATGCTGGGGTTTTTACATATTAGTTTGTCTTGATGAAATGAATGGGACACTGTTTCTCTCTGTGTTGTAAAACTACAGTCTAACAATTTGAAAAAAACCCAGTCCGACCTTTCTCCTAAAATAAGTTCCTGTTTTTAAGGAGCAATTCTTAAGAAGAGCTTGAGCTGTTGCTGATGGTACCAGCAGCCTTGAAGTATCTTGCTTGATGTCCCCAGATCTCCAAAACAGCTTCAGACCTCAGCTCTCTTTCACTGAGGGACGGAGTTCTTCCTATCCCATCCCAACTTTCCACCCCTTTGGATATCTTGTAACCTGCCTATCCCTGGATCCAGAAAGCCTGGTGCTAGTAGGGAATAGTTAGTTTTATTTTTGTTTCCTGCAATTCTTGAAAGCTGAGCCAGTAATCACAAAGTGACTGCCCAGGGATAGCTGCAAACTGCCTTAAGTAAGATATAACAAAGGCAGGGGAGAGGATGAATTCGCATGGAAAGGGTTGCCTTTGGATCTGTGCGTGGGACTGCAGCCTACTCCCAAGGTGCTGATAATCCCTGGTAGCACTGAATTCCTGCAAAACTGATCACATATCTCAGTTTAAATAGCTGGTTGTTTTTAAATGTTTGTTGACTAAACTCTTGTTAGAGAAGTCCTGAAAGAAACTTAGCAGCCTTTGCTTTGGAGTTCTGTATCAGCAAGAGAATAGAGGCAAGATACCCAGTCCTTCCTGATGTAGAAAGGGTGACTGCAAAGACATCTTTCTTTCTACTGGCCATTTACTTTGTCCCCTCAAGCCTTGGTAAAGGTATAGGCAGTGTGTGCATGTGAGGTTACTATAGTCCTGGAGCTGCTCTGTAGCAGTCACTGGAGCTGTACCCATGGTTGAACTTCATTTAGCGTAGGGCTTGGCAATTCTGGGAAATTGCAGATTCTGCCCATTAGTAGAGAAGGGAGAAGGGTTGGGGCTTTTTTAAGAAAAACCAAGATTACTTGAGGCAGTGTGACCCTATCAACTCTACAACGGATTCCGCCCTTCTGCTGCTGGTCCTGACCCATATTTCTGCTGAAGTGATGGGAATGGTGAGACTGTGACATGCTGAATGGTGTGCTATTGAGGATATTTTAAAAGGGAAAAATAGGGAGAACACTCAGCATATGTACTAGGAGCAAATGAGAATGCAGATATGTGGAGGTTTTACCAGTGGTATTTACTGCAGGATTATAAGGAATAAAAGGACCATGGAATGCCCATTCGTACTTATGGGAGCTCTGCACATGGACCAAGCACTATTGAGTATTAGCATAATTTGACAACAAAGGTTTTTAATAATGTCCTTCAAAAGAGTCTGTCTTTCAAACTGGCATTTGTGATCATGTGCAAAAATGCCTACCTGTTGCCTTTGATTGTTTTAGCAAGAAGAAATACCTCAAGGAATTGGTAAAAGATCCAAGGACAATCTTTTACAGTTCCTAAAGACTTCAGTGGTCTCTGTTTCTTTGGTTTGCATGTGTTCACGCAGGTGTTACACAGCTCAGTTCTTCTCCACCAGGAAAAGCAGAAAAGACCAAACACATCAAATGCACTGGAATGTAATTGTGTGTGTGTGTGTGTGTGTGTATGCATGTGTGTGTGCGTGTGCATGTGTATTCTTAAACTGAATGCAGCCTGACATCCCCTACCCCTTCTTTCTTCCACGTGCCTCACCTTCCCCCTTAGCCACAGAAAGGAGGGTCTCTTCCTGTGAATCCCATGCTGGAAGTTGGTTTCTGGGAAGCAAAACCTAATGTCTGTGGGCTGTATTTTAAAGCCATGTTTCAGTTCTGTCTTCAGACTCTTTGCTGCCTTTGGGGAATGGAGGGGTGGGAAGGGTAGATTCTTAAACTGTTTTTAAGATCTGTTATGGAAATTTTGCATGTATAAAGTTATTCTTAAATCTAAAGGAGTCTCCCTGATTTGTGGACACAGCTCCAGGAGAGCATCGTCACAGATTCCTCAGCTCTGGCTTTGATCACGCTATTCTAAAAACAAAAAAAAAAGGATGACAAAAGGGGGAGAGACTGGTGTGATGAAAAGACAACATTGTCAGTATCTCCTTAAATAGTGTCAGAAGTTAAGCTTGTAAAAGGGAAATTTCAAAACAGCCCAAGGGATTTGTATGTCTGTTTCCACTGGGTGCATTTGAAAATCCTGCCACTAAATTTGGGCTTGGGTATCTAGACTGTGGGGGGGGGTTGGTAAAACTAATCATGTATCCATTCTGTTCTCTTCAATGGTATGTAGTACAGTCTGCCACGTTTCTAGGTAAAATTCACTGATGAGAGTACTGTGAAGTGTGCATTCACACTTCCTCCCTCCCCTTCCTGCATAACTTTTCTACTTTGGTGGGATACTTTTTTTTTTTTCTATTTTAAAACTTCAGAGTCCTTCATCTGGAATTCAAAAAGGGTGAGCTAGAATTTGCAATGTACTTAATAAACTTTCCCTCAATGGAGGGTTTCCCCATGAATTCTGATATTCACCAGAATATGATACTGTCCTGCTGCAGAAGTAAACCTGATGCTCTCCTGTGAGGTTTCTGTCTGGATTAGTCCTGAAGTGCACACACCTTCTTTGCCATGGACTGAGACCCAGTGAGAATGTAGCATTTTGTTTATCCTGGTTGTGTGCCTCCAGGACTCCTGCCTGTACCAATGGTGACTGGGCAGAGCTCCTTTTTTTTTGTATCTGTGCAGTATATTTGCTTTGTGCTTTCTTTCTTTGGTGCTTTTTAATACTGTAATACTAATTTTTTTCTAATAACTGGTACAATTTTTAATAAAATTGTTAAATTCTTTGTCTGTGTTCTTTGCTTTATTTTTTAAGGGATGGAGGGCATTTACACAACTCGCCTGTTCTGGAGTTACCCAAATCACTTAATTTTATCAGGTGATAAAATTAGGGCTGTTCAGCTTTGGAAATACCTGGTAGGTCCTTTCATGTGCACACTAATACCAGGCCCTGCAACAAAGACAAGATTTTCTTTCCAGATTGGACTGCTCTCCTGGGAATAATTTAATTTCTAAAATAGTCTTTCAAGGAGGTATATTCCCATGCTTGGAGAGAGAACTGCTGCTACTCAGAGCTGCATGGTTAACTTGCTGCTTCAAATCAGGAAGATCTCTTAAGACATACGTGGGATGCAACCTCCAAATTTGCAAAGTGTAACCTTTGATTGATAGCTGCTTACCTACTGCCTACGCAATGCATCAAAGGCACGCAGGCCTTGAGAATATAGACTCATTGCTTGGAAATCCTACCAGGGAAATACGGTTCTCACTGGTCTTCTGATGTAAAGGCAGGGGAGGAAGGTGGCTGTGGCTTTGAGAGGGCTTGTAAAGTGGTAACAACTCCCTCAAACACAAGACATGAGAATGTCTCAGCCATCCCAAGTGACAGCAAGATGTGTTTTGGTAATCATCAGGCCTCTCCCTAAGTTTTACTCTGAAAAACTACCTCCGTTAAAGTAACAGTAGTGAACCTGGGTGGAGCAGAAATAGTGATGTGTGTATCCTGAATTATTTTAATATAGCTGGTCAAATTCCTTCAACCATATCCCTTTTCCAGTGCAATGCTGCCGGTGCAGTGTTCATGGGAGGCTTTAGGGAACCCAGTTAACAATCCTGCCCGATGTTAAGTTGCCTCGGCTGGTGTGTGCGTGTTACAAAAGGGCCTTTCATTCCAAGGACACATGATGTGTGTGGTATGAAAAGCCACATGTGCATCTAAGACCACAGGGGGAAAAAGACAGTTTTTCTTTTCATTGTATTAGTTCTAGTGAGAAGTGTGTCCCCTGGCCAGCCTCATGTGACCGTGAAAGAGCCTGTTGTAACACACTGATACCGGGGGACAGCAGTGAGATTGACCTAGATGGAAGGGTTGGCTCTGAATTTCCTCATTCTTGTGTGGTTAAATTCTCACCATTAATTAAACTCTCACTCTTATAAGCTTTAATAATTCTTGTATCAAAGAGAAGAAGGCTTTTAAAAATGAGCGGTTTGTAATGCTACCCCAGAAGCATTTGCCAAAGCAGCAGGATGCATTGCACCTTGCTCAAAGCAAAGGCAAGTGCACAAATGTATGCACGACCTCCCTTCCTCTGAGAGATCTCCTGGATTTATCTGGGCTCTGTCATGACCTGCTGTCTTGTCACCTGGCCATGGCAAAGTAGACTCTCTGCATGGAAACACTGTTGGGGTTAGGCATCAGGACCAAACACTACAGGTGGGAACATTCCTATTACAACAGACATTAATACTTTCTTTTTTTTTCCTTTTGTACTTTGAAAGAAACTGGATATCCTAGAAAATGTGCTTCAGAAAAGCTTTCTTCTTAAAATACTAAGCCTGCATACTAACAGGGCACTTTCAATTCATTTCCAGCCACGGCCTCTTTCATGGCAATCACAACTTGTCCCTCATTTGCTGTACTAACATGACTAGTACTTTAAGGGAAAATGAGTTTTGTTATTAACTTCCTAGCTGTATGCTGTAGGGACAAGGTAAAAAGTTTAAGTAGGATTACTGCTTCAAGGAAAAAATGTTTATCAAGAAGTGCTCAGCCTGTCTCGTTAAAAATAATAAAGCACTCTGAGGACGAGAAAGTTCTTCGGTTGCGCAAGCTACTGCACAAAGCACTCTGTTTTCATGGCTCTGGCTGCTGAAGTTTAGAAGCCACTATAGTATATGGATTGGAGAATATTTTTCAAGCACTCATATCGTTGGTTTACGGTGCAGTAAATGTGCCGGTCCTTAGTCTCTGCAGTGTATATGGAAGCTTTAAGCAGCTCTACTGGCCAGCTTTCTCCTTGTACTATCATACCTGAGTAATTCAGGAATAATCCAGCCCCATTTTCTCCTTTCACCCTCCTATTTATATAGAGATGGGGTTTGGGAAGGAAAAGGTGTCTCAAAAGCAATTTTTGACAGTTTTGGGAGATTGGTGTTAAAATGTGAGAGCTGCAGTTGCTTCGTTGTGCCCATCACTGGTTCTTGTTGAAAGACTTGAACAGAAAGAAACCTGTTTCCAACAGGAATCTAACAAAGAGCAGGCAATAATTTCTGGCAGTGAGTTGCCTTCCACCTGACATGATGCGTGGTACCCTACCGCACGTACAGAGTCCCACAACAAACCACCAGGCATGACGTGCTGACGTCAGTATTCACATCCCCCTCTATAAGTCCTTTAAATCTTGATTTCTCTTAAATGAATTATGTTCTCTGTAACGTTCATAATGGACTCTTTTCTTTCTCCATTAAAGCCTGTGTCAGCATTCTCCTTCTCTGTGTTTTGCCTCAGGGCTCTTGATGTATACAAAGGCTCCTCTGTTTTCTGCTCTTAGTCACACGCTTTCACTCTTAACCTCAGCGCTATAACCTAAACATCCACCCACTATGGCTGGAGATGACCCTGTTTACGTCTGCTGCTCAAATCACGACAGCAACAGTCATGAAACTATGTTTTCATGGAGACAGTTAGCTCTTAATAAGAGGACAATGAGTCTTGACTGCTTATAACGCTACGAACTTTTTTTTGCAAAAAATTTCAACCAAAATAAATAGCTGGGAAAAGTTAATGGAATCTGTAAAGAAATGGCTTGTTTCAATCATTTTACTTTGCTACCTTTTTAAATTACTGTAGATGATTTATTGTAGCAGTCCACTGTGGTATTGGGTGGGACATGCCAACTCAATCTGAGACAGTTAGTGGGGCTTACATTAAAATTTCAGGGCCAATCACAGTGATCAACCTGGACCACAACTCTCCTCTGTGCCAGCACTGAATGCACAACAGAGGGGTCACCCATGCTGCTGAGAAATTCCTGGGTTTGGAGGCCTTTGCTACCAGTCTTACTGCCATGACTGCTAAGTGGAGGGACAGATGAGAGGATGGCGCTTCCTAAGGAGACCACCAGCCCATAGGAAACAGGGTGAGCAGTGACAGGTTTGAGAACATGAAGGAAAAGGCAGGAATACTGTTAAATCACAGTGTGGAACAACTCTTCTTGCAGGTGGCTGAACAGGCTGTCAGGCTGGAGCCAGCTTTACTTCTCTGCAAGCACAGCCGGCTGAAGAGTGTGCTGAGAGCAAGGTGCAGTCCTTGGGACAGGCGGCTGCTCTCGCCCCTGCCCTAGCCCTGGTCACCAGCTGCGCTCCCCCTTCCCTGCCATCATTTGGCAAGAAGGTGCTGAGATGCTGTTCTTACAAAACAGATTTGAGTGTCTTCCTTGTGACCCTGCCCATCATTTCCAGCGCTGGCAGCACTCCCTGCACTGCTCTCCTTCCCGCAGGGAAGCCCAGGGCTCTGCAGTTGGCAGCCAGTTTGCCTTCTAGCCGAGGTCTCCTTGGTGCTCACACACAGCCCTCTGACGACGGACAGGGTCACAGAGCTCATTTTGCCTGTCAGTGTGAGCATGCTCCCCAGAGAATATTTGCTGGCACTTTCATTAGTCTGATTTTAAATATCCCAAGTGAATGCCTTTCTACTATTTCCCTCAGGAGACTGCTGTACCTACTAATAAATCTCACTGACAAAAGGTTTTCCCCAATATCCATCCCAACTTCTTTCTCTCTTAATTATATTCCAATACCCTAGTTTTGTGTCCTTGTGTCACTTTACAAGGAAACCTTACCAAAGTCATTTCTAGAACTAATGCATCCCAGAGCTCATTGAACTTCTCGGCAAAAGCTCCTGCTGACTTCAATGTACTTGTAGTCAGCTTTGAGAGAAAGCTCTGCCTTCCCTGTCAGTGCAATCCTGTATCCCTGGAGCTGGCATGGTGCACCACAGCAAGGCTTGGGTAGTGTTGCCACTCAGCCCTTTCACTGCTGCCCTTATTCCCCTTCTGCCTGGGACCACCAAAGACTTCAGTGAGGGTCAAAAATGGAAAGCAAGGTGTATATTTTTCAGGTTTTCAGAGGTGCCCAGCACCCCTGCCTGCTGGCACTGGCTCCCCCAGCAGGACCAGCAGCCTGTGGGATTCAGGGCCAAGGCTCCAGCAGGATGGGTTGGTATGTATGTCCCGAGAGCAGCAACCTGGCTCCACCACCCAAGTACCACTGGTCTGGCAGCCAGAGCTGTGTCCCTGCATGGCAATATTCCTGCCTGAGGTTACACTAGTAGCAACAACATGACATTTGTTGCTGCAAAGCTGGATATAGTAAAGCATTTCCCTTCATTTCCTTCCCTGTATGATTGTGAGTCATGGTTCATGGGAGCAGGTAACAGGGGAAACCAAACAGTGCTTCGAGTAGTGCCCAAACATGAACAAATACTTCATCAATCAAGGATTTATCAGAAAAAGAAATGGTTAATGATGTAAGCTGCTATTTGGAGCTGACATAGGTCCTTATGCCTCCAGCTGAACTAGGTACCTTCCCCTCAGGTAGCCTCACCCGCAGAAACAACACCGTCCTCACTCCCGCTGCAGTAGTTCACTTGCCCTTTGGAAAAGAACCACAGCAGAGCACCTGGCTTTGCACCAACCACCCATCAAGTTGTCTAGGTGAGTTTCCCTTGCTGGATGTGGGGTTACCACAGCCCACATCTACAGCAGATCTCCCCTTGACATGGTAGATGTGGTTTGCAATTCCTAATATCCCACTGTGTTGTGAACTTTAGTTAAAGGTACTTGGAATCAGTCAACCAATTTGGCACTTTATCAGAGTGGATATGACAGAAAAAGGAGGAAGGTGGGCAAAGGAATTATTACTCCCAGTTGTTAAACTCTCTTGTAACATAAGGGGCAAAATTAGATCCAGCGAAGGGCATAGATGCTTACATGTCCCTTTAGCTACTGAAGTTCATTCAGCTGCTGCCTAACCCTAAAGGACTTTCCACATTCAAGTTCCCCAGATGCCTTAATTCTCCTGGAGGTGCAGCAAGTCTCAGGACCAGTCTCATGCCGAAGTCCTGCATGATCTACTAAGCTGGTGCTTTTCTGCCTCTCACGTTTGACGTATCTGTTGGGGCAGCCTGTCTTAGAGCATGCCACCAAAGCAAGGATCACAGAAGGTGCGAGGGAGAGTGATTCTTTCTCTGCTGTCAGCCAGTAACTCACATTTGAGCACTCACCCAAAGTTATTGTGTGCTGCCAAATGGGACCTGAGCTGGGTGCTCTCTACATGTGACTGGTCAGGACGGGTTGCTCTGAACTCCTCCTGTTGAAGCTACAACATTTAGATATTTTGGAGGCAAAAACTCAGGGAGAGAGGGTGAATACAACTGTATTAGGGCTAGCACAAGCATGGTGTGAATGTAAAATTTGTGTTCCTGTTCCTATTTACAACCAGTTGAATTTGAGGGTTCAGTCTTTGAAGCAGGTTGAGGAGGCTTACTTGTGAGGTATTCAAAGTCTGTGGAGAAGTGTTTAATTGGACACTCCTTTCCTTTGTGCCTCAGTGGCCCTCTCAGGTGGCTCGCTGCTGAGGACACCAAGCCTGGGTGCTGCTTCTTACATTGCCTGAGAGGCAGTTCAGGTGCCCGGTGCAGGGTGGTGAAGCCAATGGAGCAGCCAGGCACTTGAAACCGGGTGTTGCAGAGTTCAAAGTCAGGACGTTAACTTCCCTTTGTCTTTGTGCTTCTACTTACTTATTACCATGCAAAACAGGGTAGTGCATTTTGTTAATCTCAGAATAGACACAGTTCTATAATGGGACATTACTTCTGTGCATTGCACTTCTTTATCTGCGATAAGATACGGTTTCTAATGTCTCTTTTTTTTTCTTTCTTTTTTTTGAGTTGGTACTTGTCCAGAGCACTTCTTCATCCTGCCAACTAGTGATTAATTGGCTGTACTGAAAGGTTCAACACTTCTGTGCATTTACCAGAGGAGGTATAGGAATGTGTGCTCTTATATAGAGTGAAAGCATGCCCCAAGTGGGTTTAAAAATGGGTCATCACTTGCTCATTTTAGAATCTGTGCCCTTAAAACTTATAAGGAAAGGTGCCCTTAAAACACATAAGGAAAGGTGCCCTACCTTTTTGATACCGGTTTTTTTTTAAACTTAATGATGAGTGGGAATCTCAATGGAAGTTTAGAGCCTTCTGTTTATCTTCTGGAAAACACAGTACAGACAGCTCAAGCACAAACCTCCTTGTGCTACCCTAGTGTTGTCAGCTGTCATAAAGAATGTGGTTTTGTCCCTTGCTGTAGGAATTTCCATGATACAATTTTTACCTCCTGAGAGTTCAAGGGGAAAAAATTATTAAAAGACATAGGCCTAGGCAGAGTCTTGTCAGCCATGGTTTCAGTTACAGTACCTATGCTGACCGAGATGTCTTTCAGTATGTGGAGCCCTGTATTAGGGTAAATGATCCACTTCAAAGCTAGAAGACTCAAGAAAACTTTGAGCAAAGCTTGGAAGGGGACCCAGCTCTCTAATTCACAGAACTACATCTCAGCTGCTTGCTACATAGCCTTTTAAAAGGAAATCCCGAATTAGGACCTTCTACAATCCGTGCTGTCACCCTTGCATGAGAACTTCATGAAGCAATTTGACCTTGTTCCTACTTCTGTGTTAGCATCTGATTCGTTAGTCCTAAGGTTGGAAATTCGTGCTCTTGAAACCAGACATCCATGGTTCATCTCTTGCAGATGACCCAAACATGGGTGTGTTTCAGCTGGCCATGCTGCTTGTAACCACTAGACCACAATCTGCTCCCAGAGCCAAGAATAGCAGGAAGATTTCTGATGTTTGGTTTTCAACAAAGCTGTCTCATTTGTGAGACATTTTGGAGTGCTGGCAACGTTAGTAAACTGACAGGGACCCTGGGAGTGGGCAGGAGAATTGGAATCGAAAAGACAGGACAAAAAGAAAAAGGATTTTTAAAAGTATTTTCTAGTCTTGTTTTTTAGTGTAGGTTTTGTTTGGGGTTTTTTTGAGTGACTCACAATTTTTAAATTTGTGGTAGGTTATAGTGTTGCCAAACCTAATATATCTTATCCTTCATCTAATCCTCTCTCCAAAGTTTTCGTGCTTATTCAGTCCTTGATCTGTCTTTTGGGATGGCTTCTAAGGATACCAACCAGTAGCAGATGTGATATAGGATTTTTTTTTTTTTTTTTTCTTTTTTAATTGTGGACATCTCCTGAAAGAATTGCACCAAAATAACAAAACAGCAACAGCTTTTGGGGGCTACCAAAAACTCTCCAGAGTCACTACTTTTGGTCATTGCCAGCCTAATTTGATTTGAACGGGGAACTGATAAAGAAATTCTGTGTAGCCCAGGCAAGTCGTGTTTCTGCTTCTCCATCTGAATCATTTCTTGAATGCTTGTTGAATGCTTGAGAGCAAGCTGGGTGCCTTCCAAAACAAAGCAATGATAGCCTCCCTGTCCCAGAGAGGTTACAGTGCAAACAGAGACTACCCAGCATCTAACAGCAATCTTCCGTGCGTACGGGAAGAAGCAGAGGCAGTCGAGAACATATGGATTGTGTAGGCAGGACCTAGAGGCAGATATTATGAGGCCATGTTAGTTGCTGGTCTTTGTTATTAGCCTGTCGGAGTGCCCAGGTGCATGGCGCTGGGAAGCACTTGATGTCGGGGGCAGGAGGAACTCAGCCCAGGACAGGTCACTGAGCCAAGACGTGTCCCACTGCTTGCACTATACACAACGTAATGGTTTAAACTGAGCTTAGTAAAAGGGTATGCATGGATATCCCACATGATCTATGTGGCCAAGTTTTCAACAGGAAAGAGGCTTCTGGATCAAAAATTACCATGTTTCAGCATACATAAATTACAGGTTCATCTCTCTACATACTGACAGTTATAAGCAGCTCTTTCTTGGCCCTAGCTCAGATGTATGGCTTTGCCCATAATTACATTCTTTGTAGATAACTTATTTTTGTTTTGGGTTCCAGAGCTTTTGTAATGCTTTGCATTGCTGTTTGTGCCTCCTGCTCCCTTTTTCTTCCATGACTGCTACCTCCTGCTGCCAGCAGCATCTGGGTGCTCAGGACGTGCAGCATGGGTAACCAGCAAGGGCAGGGAAGCTCAGCAGAGAAAAGCTCCTGAGTTTTGAGCAGGACCTGCAATGGCAGCATAGTGAGAAGCCCTGGCACAGAGGTGTGCGGTGAAGGGGGCTTCGCCCGTCTGCCTGCCAAGGAAGCAGTGTTCTTTATCACTCTTGTTTCCCCCTGTCCTGCAGTCAGGTTTTCTGCTTGTTTTTCATTGTGCCCTTCATGTGTTTTCCATCTCTCCAGAAATCACTGGCTTTGTTTAAAATAGACCAGGAGCAGCTGCCAAGACTTTATCCAGAGAGAGAGAGAGAGAGAGAAACGTATGAACGCCAAGTTCCTATAGAGTTATCAAAAGCTTTCACTCCCCATCAAGATCTCTGAATATACCAAAAACCTGGTCTTCTCAGGAAGAGCTCTGCATAGCCACTGTAGCTCTTCCTGCAAGAGCCACCAAAGCATTTCTGCTCAGGAGAGTGCACCTCAGATCCCAGTCATGTCTCCTGAAATCTGCTTGTAAGTGCCCTCACAAGTATCTTGCTGGGATTTTGGTCTTTGTTTTCAGTGCATTGAATATATACAGAAAAATCACAAAGTTAGAGGAAAATGGCTTAAGAATGTTGACTCAGATACATTTAAAGGTACAATGCTTAAAATGTAATAGATTTCATCAGAGCACAGCTTTGTGTTGTAGGCTTGTAGTCAAGGAGGATTCACTTTGGGGGGTCTTTGCTGGGTATGTTTGCCTTCTCTTTATGCTTTACCACCTTTTTCTAACCCAACCCTAAAGGGATTTCCTGCTTTGTCTCCAAAAGGAGATGCCATTGCTAAGTAATTCCTGGCTGGAAGCTTAGTGTCTCCTCCTTTCTGCAACAGCTCAAGTCAGCAAGGTGATAAGTACACTTAAAATTGGAAACAGAATCATCTCCTTCATCACCAGAGCAAAAGATATTTAAATGAAGACAAAAACAAATGTTCTTTGCTTTTAGGTAAAGCAGTTTGATTTACCTCTGGCTTTTGGACCTGTTTCCTAATATTTCTTGATCAGAAATGCTTACTTGAGATGGCTGGTGGGGAGAGACTTTCCTAACAGAAGCAGCTCTTTCTGACAGAAATAAACAAGCCCAGAGCAGGCTTTATGAGCAGCACTCCTTCCAGCAGAAGTGAAAATACAGCAGCTGAAAGCCAGCAGCTCTGAAGTTTCAGTTGCTAGAATAAGCTGTGATGCACATCTAGAAGACACCAGGAGCAAAGGTGTGTTCCCTGCATGCTTTGGTTTCAAGGGGTAGCAAGGTCTCATTGCAGTCTCTTGCCACCTGCTCTTTCAGCATCAGGGAGGGAAAGCTGCATTGTCTGAACGAAGTGTGTGGTGGATGCCTGTCTTTTTTAATGTTTAAAGGAGGGAGAGAGTTACAATTTTAGATGAAGTGTAAAAATTAATGTCTCCTGTTTCCCCTCCCATTGCTCGTCTTCCTGCTCCCCTCAAAGGGTGTTCTTTTCTGCCCTCAGCTCTGTCACAGGTAATCTTGTTTTGGTGCAGCTGATTTTGTTATGTTCCTCCTCTTACTCTTCCTAGGAAAATAACATCATGTTGCCATTATTTTTCCGTGCACACTGAAAGAGACCAATACAAATAAAGTCGTATTCTACAAGTCCTGGCTATAGATGACATTAGTGAAGGCAGCACAGGTCTTCCGTGAGGCCTGAGGGACGTGAATGCCAAGGTCTTCCCAGCTCTGCCACCGGTATGGGTGCAGCATTTGCAGGGAAATGGGAGTGTCCCTGACTATGTCTCCCTTGTACGTGTGTGTCTCCTTACTGTGATGAAGTCTGCAATTATGGTAAGCACATGGAGATCTCAATGCACAAAGTACGAACTTGCTATTTTGAAAGTCTGGGCAATAACATCTTGATGACTCACTTTATCTCTGTAAATAATGACTGAAAAATACTTATTTCTTCATAGTACTTCACAGATTCAGAGTACTTCAGAAGGTGTTTTGGGGGAAACTGCTGCTCTTAGTAGTATTATAAATGAAACCTTTGGCCATTCACCTCATTCACAGTGTTAATGCTCCGTAAGAAAAGAGTGCTACTTTCATTGCTTTTTCCTAATACTGTAATACTGTTTTTCTGCCACTTCCTGCATAAGCAGGGAGTACTTATGTAGCCCAAGAAAAAACTTGAGTCATAAAAGACTTTTCTATCTAACCTTAAGTACTGATGAGACACACACCTATACCCCAACTTATACTGGGGAGGGGAGAAGGAAGTAAGAGACAGTTACACAGAAATGCTGGTGCTGTGAAAAACTGAGTGAGGTGTAAGAGGGAAGAGATGTGACACCCCGAGTAACCAGCAAGAACAAAGCTCAAATTAAGCCTCTTCACAGCAAACAGAAATTTATAAAAGGCATCAGACCAGGATGCTGCTGCTTTAGTTCTTTTTGAACAACTCCGAAAATTAAGTGAATTAACAGTTTCCAAATCTAACAGGTAAGTTTGCAGCAAGCAGAAACATGAGAATAAAGAGGGTGGTAAAGCAATATTAAAAAAGAAGATTACAGACTGGAAACTGAGCTCAGCGCAAAATTTTTTTTCTTTTTTTCTTTTTTTTTTTTTAGTTACTGTAACTATAAGCAAGAAATGTGTGCCAGAGGAAATGAGAATTTAAGAAAATATAGACAGCTTGTCAGGGCCACAAAATGAAAGCTTTAAGGAAATAAAATTTAGAGAACAGAAGGAAATATTAGTTGGAGAAATGATAGCAGCACAGAAACATCAACTTTTCAAAGATATAATTTTGCTCCCAACTTTTTAACATCAAAGTTCTTCACTGCATGAAAGTGGTAAGTTTCATCATACTGATTATGGGGTGGGATATTATGTATATGCTTTTCTCTTTTAACCTGTTGGAATTCAAAAATGCATACACAAAGGCAGGGAAAGAGGAAACCAATTCCAGCAATTTAATAGTTAAGGTGTTGGAATAGTTACCAGACACTGTTTCTGTAGGAATGATGAAGCTGAGATTTAGAAAACGTTGAAAGAATTGTGATTCCGAATGGCCAAATACACATTAGTGCCCCCACCTTGACACAAATAAACCACAGCTGCCTGGACAGCATAATTCCCTTTTGGCTTGAAACTGTATATGTTATTTAGAAGGCTCTTTGAGAATAGAAGTAGCCCAGTGAGAGATTCACAGAGAAGCCAGGGATCTAAAGCTGACCCAGCAAATAACTGCTTCTCGCTGCCTGTGCAAGAAAAGTAAAGCAGTTGGATCCTCAGCAAAGGTAGCTGGAAATAGAGAAAAATATGTCCTGATCCTTTCCTCTAAGAAGATAACAAAGCAATAGCAGGTGCTCAGAGGCTGCTGTGAAAGGCCTGCTCTTGAATCCCTATTAGCATGAACCTTGTGCTGCCATGTTGGCCTTTGGTTAGTCATCAGCAAGGAGCAGCATCTGGCTCCTCCTCATTCTGTAATGTGTAATTTTTAGTCTCTCCAATACATGAAGTCACCGAACCTTCTGACCTGTTTACTTAGTGCTTTCAGAGGCAGTTCATTTCCAAACATTATCATGTTACAGGTACTTGGAGTCCCCAGTCCAACCCTTTATAGTAGTTATTTATTACTCCATGAATGCTGAAGCAGCAGTTCTTTCCTCACCAACTGTCCCACTGCACCCTCTGCCTTTGCCACCCACAACACCCTGGTCCTTGAGCAAGAGCTGCTTCAGCAATTCCTTCAGCCAGATGGTACTGGGCCCACAACCCCTTACCCTGCATATACCTCTACAAGCAAAATGCTGGCCATACATGTAGCACCCACAGAAGGCATCAGATACACCAGGCCATAGGCAAAGACATCGAATTATCCACAAGGCTAAGGATGAAAAAGGTAGCCTGCCTGTGGTTTCCTTTCACGAAACTTCACCCAAGATTCTTATGGAGCATTCTCAGAGGAAAAAAAAAAGGATAATGGGATAATGCTTGGTGGCATGGTGGGACTTTTGGATTGCTTTATACTTTTTCCCATGGTATACCAGCTTCAATCATTGATCTAGAAGTGAAAGGCTGAGCAGCCTTTCTGTTTCAGGAAGATGGTGGAGTATAGCTTGTTTAGGCAGGGTCTGCCAGAACTCTGCAGTCTACCCATAGTGATGTGAGACTCTGCCTAGGATGGAAAACTGGCCCCAGAAAACTAAATATTTGAGCAGCTAATCTGTGATACATTATCAGTACCTGAGCTAGGTAATTAAAGCTAGCTCTTGCACAGCTACAAAGTCTTTGGCCATGCATTTAGGTTGCAGTGTAGGCATACCTCTAGTATCTGAGAACATTTGCTTCAAGCCTCACTTTGTAATTATTTAATGTGCTAAATGCATTGTATGGTGGGTTCAGGGATATTTAGTCAGACATAAATATCCATGTGGATATGACGGAGAGCACTGCTTGAAGCAAATTGCTCCTATTCATGCTTTGGGTATTATGCTCCAAGATGCTGCACTATGCTGGGACAGCCAGGTCACTGCTTCCCAGAAGGAAACAACCATGAAAGCACTGTACACACAGTTTGTCCCTTTTTTTGCCCTTCAGCCTGCCAGGTGCTTTGGTAGCCTCACAACTGCAGACATCAGGTGAGCAAATCTTTGGATGTTTGCTCCCATCCAAACAACCAAGAGTTGCATCCAATCTTGGATGTTTGCAACCAAGTCCTGTTGGTTAAACATTTGGGAAAGCTGGCTATACCATGCAGCTCACTGAAATGGAGGAGGGATCCCAGAGTGTTTTACAAATGGTATTCAACTGATGAGTCATCCCATCTAATTTAAGGAGTTCAGCAGGAATACTTAAATTAGAGCTTTGGCACTTCAGTTTAGTCCCTATCATCCAGAACAAGTCATCTAGCTCCTAGTGATCCCTTGCCTACTACTTGGGTGCTGCTTCCCCAGCCTGAAACACCACCTCTGTCCTGTGTGAAGAGGCTGGGGACCAGGAGGTGCCTGACTTTGTCCCACTAGGAATTCCCCTGCTTGCAGCGGTGTGGGTGAGGGGAGAAATGTTGCCTCATGGAGAGTCTGGGATATGGGCAAATCCCTCTGTTTGCTGGCCTTGACTGTTTCATGTACCTGTCAGTTTAGATAGTGTGTGTTCCCCTGAAATGGCCTGTTCTTGCAACAGGAAACACCCTGGAATGTTGGTTTGCCTAGCCAAAACTGAGAGAAGCAAGTTGCTCCTTCTCAGGAAGCTGGGAAAACCCCTGACTGTAGAGGGAAGGCTCAGAGGTGCTGCTGGTGGAAGGCACAGAGATGAGCCTGGGCCAGATAAACCCACCAGTCCACACAGGAAGATTAGGAGAATGAATCAGGAAGAGAGGAACATGCTTCAGAGCAGGTGTAGCTGTGGGGCCAGTGTAAAGAAAGGCTCTGTGATTCACAGGACAAGCTATGAGCTGCTGGAGAAGGGGTCTGGACCCCTGTCCTTTCTGAGCCCAGCTCAGAGCTTGTTCTGCAGTGCAGAGGAGCCGAGGTGAACTGCTGGTGATGCTCACTACGCTCACCAAGGTCTACACATTGTGCTATCAAGGGGAAGGATTACTTGGTTTAGGGTCCTGGGGAAAGTCTCCATGTTGTGTCCTCTACCCAGTGTGTACCCATAGGATTTAAACCATTCCCTGATGCAAGCCTGGAACTTCGGGGCAAGGTGTGCTGGACCTGCCGTGGGCCTCTCAAGAGTCAGACTCATCCTTGGAGCTTAGTACAGCTGGATGTGTCAGCCTTTCTGCCTGCGAGAGGGGAAGAAATGGAAAGGTCAAGGAAGATACAGTGCTGTAGCCCACTGAAATCACAGGATTCATAAATTTAGTAGATTATGGACCAATACACCCACCAGGCCCCCTTCTGGTCTTACTGCAGCTGCAGTGTACACCAAGCATGCCTTGCTCAAGAGGAAAAGAAGCGAGTCCTCTGTGCTCTTTTATAAGTAGCTTGATGGATGCTCTGAAAATGCCAATCCTGGTGGGGACACAAGGGATGCCCTGTGCTTTCTGACCCAACAGGTATTGCAAAATGCCTACAGTTTGGCATTACACCTTCAGATCTGAGGTGAGTGTTTGTGTCTCAGGAGTGACAGTGGTGACTTTGCTCCCTTTGGTGCTGTAGTGACAGCCTGTTTTCCCAGGCTGTTTTCCTAGGCCTGGTTTCCCATTCTGCTGCTGGTCCAGTGCTATGCTGAGCCATCTAAACACTGCCTTTATTTTTCAGATGCAATATGTAATTAATCAGTGGGACTCAGTGTCACATCACTGCATCCAAGAGCGAGTAAATGAAGCTAGATGTGCAAGAACTATGTGCAATTGCCTCTCAACATTAAATTAAAGAAGAGATGTGATATGAAGAACATAAATCAAACTCTTGCTATTGGCAACAGAGAAGCCACTTTCCCCAGGACAGATTACTGCAGAAGATTTCTTGCATCTTCTGGAAAAAGAAATGTTGGCTGCTGCTAGATAGGCGATACCAGAATAAACAGACTGCATGTAGGTATGATATTCCAGGACCATAAGTGAAAGGGCCACAGTGGCAACACATGGCTATTGCCCACTGCACTGCTCAACGTGTTTCCTTAAGCAAGAACAAGATACTGCTGCCTGTGTCCCCAGACTCAGAGGTAATAAAGATCAGTGGCCAAGTGAAAAGCCACCTTTGCTTTTTCCCACCCCTATCTGCAGCAAACAGCCTGGGCTATCACACAGGGCCCCCTGCTCCCCTCCACCGCTCCCTTTGCTCCCCAGGTCACCTTCGCCCCCACCGAAGGGCTGCCTCCTCCACCCCAGCATGGAGGGCTAAGCTTAGCTGCGTGTAATCTTTAATGTGATACAGGTACAGGCTCTTCTTGTTACACTCAGGCTTGGTTAGCAGGTACAAGCAGTGAAGGTCCCTGTTGCTCACCAACAGGGAGGGACTGGTTGGAAATGTAACGCTCCAGGGCAGCCTTGGGTCTAGTGATCACGAGATGGTTGAGTTTGAGATCCTCACGACAGTGAGAAAAGCATGCAGCAAGCTCACTGCCCTGGACTTCAAGAGAGCAGACTTTGGCCTTTTCAGGAACCTCCTTAGTAAGGTTTCATGGGATACAGTCCTAGAGGGCAGGGGGGCCCAAGACTGCTGGTCGATATTCAAGGATCACCTGCTATGTGCTCAAGAGTGTTGCATCCCGACTAGAAGAAAGTGCAGCAGGAGGGCCAGGAGACCTCCATGGATGGACAAGGAGCTGCTGAGGAAACTTAGAGGGAAAAAAGAAGCTTATAGAAGGTAGAAGCGAGGACAGGCAGCCTGGGAAGAATATAGGAGCATTGCCCGAGAAGCTAGGGACCAGGTTAGGAAAGCTAAGGCCCAGCTAGAATTAAGTTTGGCAAGAGATGTAAAAGATAACAGGAAGGGATTCTATAGATACATAGCAAATAAAAGACAGACTAGGGACAATGTAGGCCCTCTCCAGAAGCTATCAGGAGAACTGGCTACCATGGATTTGGAGAAGGCTGAGGTTCTTAATGACTTCTTTGCCTCAGTCTTCACCAGCAAATGCTCTGACCACACAACCCAAGTCTTGGAAAGCAAATGCAGGGACTGTGAGAATGAAGACCTTAGGCCCACTGTAGGAGAGGATCAGGTTCGAGACCATCTTAAGAACCTGAACGTGCACAAGTCCATGGGACCTGATGAAATCCATCCACGGGTCCTGAAGGAGCTGGTGAATGAAGTTGCTAAACCACTGTCCATCATATTCGAAAAATCCTGGCAGTCAGGTGAAGTTCCCAACGACTGGAAGAAGGGTAATATAACCCCCATTTTCAAGAAGGGGAAGGTGGAAGACCCGGGGAACTACAGACTAGTCAGCCTCACCTCTGTGCCTGGCAAAATCTTGGAACAGTTTCTCCTGGAAAACATGCTAAGGCCCATGAAAAACAACGAGGTGGTTGGTGACAGCCAACATGGCTTCACTAAGGGGAAATCCTGCCTGACCAATTTGGTGGCCTTCTATGATGGAGCCACGGAACTGATGGACAGGGGCAGAGCAGTTGACGTCATCTACCTGGACTTGTGCAAAGCGTTCGACACTGTCCCGCACGACATCCTTGTCTCTAAATTGGAGAGACATCAATTTGATAGATGGACCACTCGGTGGATAAAGAACTGGCTCGACGGCCGCACGCAAAGAGTTGTGGTAAATGGCTCGATGTCCAGTTGGAAACCTGTAACGAGTGGTGTCCCTCAGGGATTGGTGTTGGGACTGGTCCTGTTCAACATCTTTGTCTGTGACATGGACAGTGGGATTGAGTGCGCCCTCAGCAAGTTTGCCGACGACACCAAGCTGTGTGGTTCGGTTGATACGCTGGAGGGAAGGGATGCCATCCAGAGGGACCTTGACACACTTGTGAGGTGGGCAGATGCCAACCTTATGAAGTTTAACCAAGCCAAGTGCAAGGTCCTACACCTGGGTCGGGGCAACCCCAGGCACTGCTACAGGCTGGGCAGAGAAGAGATTCAGAGCAGCCCTGCAGAAAAGGACTTGGGGGTGTTGGTTGACGAGAAGCTCAACATGAGCCGGCAGTGTGCGCTTGCAGCCCAGAAAGCCAACCGCATCCTGGGCTGCATCAAAAGAAGCGTGACCAGCAGGTCGAAGGAGGTGATCCTGCCCCTCTTCTCTGCTCTCGTGAGACCTCACTTGGAGTATTGTGTACAGTTCTGGTGTCCTCAACATAAAAAGGACATGGAGCTGTTGGAGCGAGTCCAGAGGAGGGCCACGAGGATGACAAGAGGGCTGGAGCACCTCCCATATGAAGACAGGCTGAGAGAGTTGGGGCTGTTCAGCCTGGAGAAGAGAAGGCTGCGTGGTGACCTCATAGCAGCCTTCCAGTATCTGAAGGGGGTCTACAAGGATGCTGGGGAGGGACTCTTCCTTAGGGACTGTAGTGGTAGGACAAGGGGTAATGGGTTCAAACTTAAACAGGGGAAGTTTAGATTAGATATAAGGAAGAAGTTCTTTACAGTGAGGGTGGTGAAGCACTGGAATGGGTTGCCCAGGGAGGTTGTGGATGCTCCATCCCTGGCGGTGTTCAAGGCCAGGTTGGACAGAGCCTTGGGCCACATGGTTTAGGGCAAGGTGTCCCTGCCTATGGCAGGGGGGTTGGAACTAGATGATCTTAAGGTCCTTTCCAACCCTTACGATTCTATGATTCTATGATTCTATGAAGGTGAATATTAAGAGCTGCTTAGAGGATTGATTTTTCATTAAGAGGAATCTGTTGTAATTAAGCCTTAACAGAGGTGTTTCTGCTAATGCTGTGTTATTTATTGCCTGAATGCTATCCCTTTTTTTTTTTTTAAGCATGGGAAGTTTCTCTACTTTTCTTTTTCTTTCAGTCTTGTACTATTTCTGTTTCTCCCTCTAGAATATATGTTGGTGTGCCTTCTTTCAGTGTCTGTTTTCTCTCAAGGCCAACTTTTTTCTGTTGAGTTTAATTGTTTTTCTCCTGATTTATTGTTCCAAGCCCATGCTAGGCAGTCTGTTTATTTATAATTTGGATTATTTTAAAATGGATCCAGAGCTCTAGGTCAGTGTTTAAAAATTAACTAATAAAATACACAAATGAGGCCCAATGGTCAACATAAGATTACACATCCTCTAGGATTCACATGCTACTCCAAATAAACCACTGGGGAATACCAGTCCCAGGCCTTGAAAACTTGGAAAAGTCACTAATCTGGACTGAAATGGACTGGTATAGAAAACATGTATGGGGACCCTTCACTGATAGCACTGGGTCACTCTTCTGATTGAGCCAGTAGGTGTTAGTATGAGGCCTTGGGAGGAGCGATGGTGATGATGGGGTATGGCAAAGAAATGCTGCCATACCCCAGCCCAGGCATCCACTTTCCACCTCCCTTTTCTCACTTCTAGGTGTTCTGAGAGAATGCATCTCAAAGGAAAATAAGTATAACGTACACCACGCAACACAGGTCAGGAGACCAGAGTCCCAGACTTCTGTTGCACCTTTCCCCTTCCACCATAGAAGCTGTTTGGGCTTCCCTTTGAAAAGGAAAACCAGTGGAAGGCTGCTTGTGCAGTTCTGCACAGAGATGCAAACCCACCCATCACCTCCCCCTGCTGTTTTGGCACTACCCCACGCATGGTACCCTGGCAGTTATATCCCTCTCTTCACACTCCATTGCAAAACTTCTTCAGTAAACTAACAAGTGCAAATATGCACAACTACTGTGCATATTTGGAGAGGCAGCTTTGGCTTGTGGAGGAGGAATGGGCAGCAGCAGCAGACCTCAGGAGGGAGTGCGGTGTGGCAGCAGGCTGAAGGGGTGGCCGCCTGTGGTACAGCAGGGCAATGGGACTAAGCCAGCACATCACCCATAGCGAAGCCATTGTGGTGGTCAGCTGGCAGCCACAGAAACCACCCCTACCACCCCCTGGCAAACACGGTGTCCCATGGCTGGTGCCATCAACGCTATGAGGTCCATTGTCCCTGAATAAAGTGTGCACGCAGGCTGGGGTGGGGCTTGAGGCAGCGGGGTGGAGGTGGTACCCTTGTTCATACTCAGAGATGCCTCACTGGCCAGGCCAAAGGGAGAAGCGCACAGACTGTGGGCTTGACAACTGGGCACGTGTAGTTGGTTTGTGTGAACATGTGAAGCAGTGGCATGGGGTAGGCAGTGCAGTGTGTCCTGCTCACCTCTCTGCAGTGGGGGGGACATGTCCAGCAAATGTAAGAAAACTGGAGCTGCAGGAGCTAAATCCACCTGCTTGTTGGTCACAGCCAGGGCTTGCTGCTACCCTGAAGACATACGGGTCTTTCATACTGATGCAAAGTGGGAGCAAAAC
This sequence comes from Strigops habroptila, assembly GCF_004027225.2. Lineage (NCBI taxonomy): Eukaryota > Metazoa > Chordata > Aves > Psittaciformes > Psittacidae > Strigops > Strigops habroptila. The sequence continues at coordinate 46,057,435 of NC_046358.1, read as the reverse complement.
CTCCCCTGGGGTTTGGCTGCACAGTGTCCCCAGAAAGAGGAGGGCTGGTGTGTGGAGATGCTGATGCTGGACACGGCAACCAGCGCTACTCCCACTGTGAACAGAAGGGTGTTTTAGCAATTGCCCCAGTGAAAACAAGATCAGGCTCTTTAGTGCGGTGTTAACAGCTATGTTAAAATCCTCACACTTTCCAACAAAAGAAAGGCCCTCAGAGAAACCCAAACAAACACTCACACAAGCAACGCTGGAAGTTGGCTTGAGTTACAAACACAGGAAATTAAATACAAAACCATGTTACAATAGCACTGAGGATCTGACTTAAAACAAGCCAGACAAGAGCATGCACTGCTCAGATTGCCGTATTTTTTCCCTAACCCCACTCCCAGGGGGATTGTCTCTATAAATACACACATGTAGTATATGTTTGTATACACATGTTCATGCATGCGCAATTTCCACCACATTAAATAAACCAGTAGAATTAAAATAATACAGTAGCCTTTCTCTGGACTGACCTCGCCCACTATACATGTACATGAAGGTGCTTTAGCCAAAACCGCAAATATCATATGTTATGGGATAAAAGTTTGTTTGTTTGTTTGTTTTTTCTTCTTTCCTAAACTGAGATCCTTGCAAAGATTCAGCCTCCAGCACCATTTCACAACAAACGAAGGTGGAACTGAGAGCAGTGCACAGGTCAGAGCAAGGACAAGAAGGCAGGAGTTCTTTAAATAGGTTTTACTGCTGAAGAAAACACAATATTTAATCTTCAGCTTCAATTGCATTAGCAGAAGACACCTTTACTCCAATAGAAATTAACACTGAGGGTTGTGCCAGTACAGCAGCAGTGCCTGGAAAAAATACTCTCCTAGATAGACAAAGCTTTCCTGGGCTTTACCACTGGTCTCCTTGTGTGCCCTCTCAGCACAGCCTGCATGCTGCCATCAGGTGACATTGTGTGTGCTCTGCAGAAGCCTCTTCCCACCTCCAGTCACAGCCGCATGCTGCAGGAGGTCAGTGGGAAGGGGAAGGTGGCCTCAGGGTAACATGTCTTGACTTGCCCCTTTCTTTAGGCAAAGCCCTTTCCCTTTGCTGCAAATCCCTATCTCGTGGCCTCAGTCCTAGGGTACACTTGTTTTTCTGCTTTTATCTTCAAAACACTCACAAATGTATTTCAAATAAGAACTCTATTATGTTTTCCTTTCCTTTATTACACTTTGCTACAGTTTGTCAATACTGGCTACCGGTGTTATTTGAGGCCACAGTTGAAAAAAAAGAAAAGGTCCTTCCCGAGCTCTGAACATTTATCTGAAGTTCTGCATAAGGTCACATGTCTCCTCCTGCAGAAGGTCTTGCAAAGTTAAACAAAGTCCCCTTGCTTGCTCCGTCTGAGTAAATACAGACCATATTGGAGTAAATAAACAGCCAGGCAGTGTCCCAGACAATGGGCCTTGGCGATGAATTAATAAACTCTGCCTCTCGCATTAGTAGAGTGTGACTGGAACTGGCAGGAGGCCCTGGCAGAACTCCAGAAACGATTATTACTAGACAGAGCCAAAGGAGACTTGGCACGGCGCTGAGCCCACAGCTGGAGATTAGGTAACAGAGTCAGAGCGCTCGCGGAGCTGCCAGGGCGTTGGTTACCCTGCTTGAGGAGAGGGTCAGTACTCTGTTTTTGTAGCCCACATTCATGTAGAGTGCCTATCTCTGAAACTCACACTGCTCCGGTTTGTAACCCAGAGATTTATTCTGCAGCATCAAATCGCCATCCCTACCAAGGTAATCGACCAAAATGCCTGTGTGGTGAAACTGCAGAGGATGAGGCTGCACCACCCCTCTCTTCTCCACCACCCAGAGACGCTGGTGTCCTTGGGTGAAATGGGGCTTGTGGTACTGCAGAAAGGGGACAGCCAGAGCATGCAGTGGGACAATGCTGCTTTCAGTGAGAGAGAAAGATTTGGTTCTGTAAAAAAAAGCTTTATCTGGGCTTGTCTTCTGAGCTGGAGGTTGAATCCAGAGGCAGGAAGAAGGAGAGCCCTGCTAATGGCTTGCACTGGGTGTTGGCTGACACCTGTGGGGAGCCACTGCTAAGCCAGCCTCTTCCTGAGCTGGACAGAAGTTGTCACTCAGATGCATTAACAAAGGAGGTGTAAATAGGAAGGGACTGTGGACAGATGGTAAAAGTTTTCCTCAGTTCCTACTATCTGCGTTGCTTTCATGGGCTGTGGTGCAGCAGCCCCTGAGCTCTCTCCCAAGCCACAGAAGAACCATCACATTGGAGCTTGGAAGCCCAGCAGCCACACTGGATGAGTGCTGTAGCAACATCAGGTAGCAGGTTTATCAGTTGGGCTACCTCCAGCATGGATTCTCTGCTGACACAGCTGTCCTTCTTCCAAGAGCTGAGTACTTTCTTCCTCCGGTGTTGTATTGTTTTATTTAGACCTGCTTCTTGGATCTCTGACATGGGTCTGCTCATTGCCATGCACAGGCATGCCTGTGTTTGCAACTCACATCCCCACAATAAGCTATAAACATGTCAGCAACATCAGGTGGGCTTGGCACTTGTGTGATAGAGTATAGGTGGAGGGGGAAGTGATACCTACTCTTGCTGCAAAGAATTTTGAGAAGTATGAATGAAAAACTCAGGCATTTTCAGTGTGCTGAAGAAAGGAGGCCATATGCTAAACCACTCTCTTCTCATTTATACCAGGTGAAAAGACTGTGGTCTGAACTCCGTCCCTTGAGGGCCCCCGCACCATTTTGGTGGCCCTAGCTGCAGCAACATCTCTGGAGCCCATGTCTTCTACATCTCAATGACTGCAACCCTGGAACATGAAAAAGGGGAAGAAATCAGTCTTTCTTAGTGCTATTACCATGAATGGAACTAGCTGGATTGCTTCAAAAACACACTTTACCAAACATAGGACGATCAGGAAAGTTACCAAAATGTAGTGAGTGAAGTCTTTTCTTTCACATATATGCTATAGTAAATGGCATTTCTTATCCTCATTTACTGCTGAATCCCCAACCTGTCCTGGACTGAATGCCCCCAGAGAAAAGCAATAATAGTTTCCAGCTCTGAATACTGCCTTTTGTCATCAGGTTTGAAAGCCGTTCACAAAGGAGAGGAATCTCATTTTCTGCTTTTCCACAGGGAGAACGGGGGTCATGCAGGCGTAGCCCGAGCCGGGCTCTGCTTGGTGCCAGCCTTCTGCCACTGCCCTTCCCAGGACGCGGCGGGGCCCTCACCAGCCACCCCGCTCCACAGAGGCTGAAATGCCCCTTGTGCAGGCTTGTCCTTTAAACATTCATTATCGCTGCATGGGACTGCAAACGCTGCTCGTGTGAGTAGCTGATGGTTGGGTAAAAAGGAGGAGCCTTCTAGTTACTGCTGACCGGGGCTAAGGTAAAACTCACTCCACAGCCCTTTGCTCACTCCCCGAGCTCCTTCTTCCTCAGCAATCAAGTGGTTTTTTTCTTTCATAACAAACATTTGAAGCTAAGAATTGCTTTCCATTAGCCAAGGTGCAGATTTCGTTCTTCTCCTTAAATCACCTTCAGCTTGATGAGCGTGGGCACTCCTTACTGGTGCCTCTAAACATTGCCTGGAGAGAAAACCTCTGCAGAAAGTGAAATTCAGAAGAGCTAATAAAACATTTTCTGAAGGGTTTGAATCTCTCATTCCAAAGAAAACAAAGAGGTCAGCTGACCTTTCAGCCTGACCCTTTTCTCTTTTTTTCTAAGGCATTAAGAAAAACATTCTGCAAACAATGAGTGCTCGTGGTAATTGTCCCTCCCCTGTGCCCCAGTTCTTGCCAAAAGCAACATTTCAATGGCTATGGGGGGCGGAGGTTGAAAGCAAATGAGCGAGCAAGCAAATGCTGGCTTTCACACATCAGTGGCTGGCTACGCCCTGACCACATCCAAGGAGGTTCAAGGTGAGGGAGTCAAGCTCTCAGGCTGTTCCTCACCGAGCTTTACAGTTGTAGGTATCTGAAATACTGCAGTCCAAGTATGGGAATCTGTGTCGGAAGCATCCAAAAAGCCCAGTCAAAGGGTAAGAAAAAGGGTCACACAGTGGTAAAGTTAAGTATAATTTAGATCAACATCTCTTCGATCAACTGCTGAATTCCACCTTATGTCACATGCCACATCTACTCATCCCTCAGCCTGTTGTGGTCTTTCTAGTGCCAGGGAGAGGCCTGGTGTGAAAACAACTTCATGTTAGAATAAAAAAAATGCTGGTTTTATATGAGAAAACCCTTCTTGTACTATTTATCTCCACTGTTTTCCAGCACTAGGACCTGCAGTGGATCCTGCTGTGACATGTTTCCAGCTGCAAAAAGAATCAAAAGATTTAGGGTTGAGTTCCCTCCTGATTCTGGAACATGTTCCACTGTGCAATCTTTTGTAATATCTCTCTGCAATAAAAGCACTAATGCTCTCCAAGAGGCCTCCCCCTTTCACTTTCCTCATAAGAGGTGATGACAAGCTCCCAGCCCAATTGTCTACACACATCCTTAAGTGCAGGGAGCCAGAAATTTAGCTACCTTTCCTGGTTCTGACACTAACCTGTACACTGATCCTCGGCAAATCACTTAAGTTTTACCACACCTGGACTTCTTGCTAATCCTGAAGCAGCAGCATTAGCACTGCTGGGAGATGGCTGTAGACAGTGGGGCTTTCAGCTGCCTTCAGGACTCTGCTGCCAGAAAAGGAGACCTGCCTATGCCAGGGCTCATCTTGCTAACTCTGGGGCAGCTGAATCAGTTCTGTAAAAGCACACTGGTACTGTCAAGATCCTGCCTTTGAATGTGTTTCTCCAGCTGTAAAATGTGGATAGAAGCACTGAGCCAGCTCTGTAAAGGTCTGCTGAGATTTAAGCTATGTTGGCATCCTCCTCCTTAGTGTCAGTAGAGCTGGCAAGCACGAGGAAAGCGCAGGATGGTTTCTACTTTCCTTTGAACCATACTGTAAAACCCCACAACCCTGAGAACAGACCTCATAATTCCCAACAAGCACACAAGTGGGTTCAGGTGCTTGTGTGGGAGGGAAAGAAGAGGTTTGGGGAGGGGGGGTTAAGTAAACAACACATCTAGAACCTTTTTGTAACCCTCCAGATTTACTTCTCTTCTTCAGCAGGAGTTTGTACAGCGAAGTATAATTTTGTGGCTCTTCTTCAAGACCATTAACTCAATATAAAAATATCGGCACTGTTTTTATTATCTGAAAAAAAGAGCTCAGAGCTGAGTTTTTGCGAGCAATGCTCGGTCCATTAAACAATGACTCAGACTAGGTTTTGTGGTGCAGGATTCAGCTTTTCCTTAGTGGTAGGATCAAGATGTCCTGTTTTCATGATAATCTACCTTTCATCTGCCACACGTTGCAAAATTCGTTTTTACCTTGATCCCACAGAAACCTCTTAGTTTCTTGCTTTTGTTATTGTAAATTATTTACTTTAGAAATGCTGAATCATGACACTGAGGTTAGAGAAAATTGCACTTGTATTTAAACTAAGAATTGTTCCCACATCCTCTGAAGATTCCTGGACTATTATTTTTGTGTGTCCTTACATTTTACGGGTTAGAGAAGTTCAAGTGGCACGTGGTTTGCCCTCCTCAGAGAGGTCCAAACCTGGACCTTTTACCCTGGAGATAGCTAATTCTAGCAAACGATGCCTGCTATGTGGGAGGAACCGTGCCTACACACGGGAGAGCTGTGTGGGCAGTCACAGTGCTGGCTTCCCCCAGACTGCCCAGAGCGTGTCTGCCCATGCTGCTGCCGAATGCCCTGTGAAGCCTGGGTGGCAGAGCAGCAGTGGGTCCCGGGCTGCAGCTGCATGGCCTCATGTTGTCCATGAACAGCGTGGCATACACCTGAACAGAAGCAGGCTGCAATTCAGAGGAGTGCTCCAGAATTCCCTTGTGTGAATACCTGAAGCCTATGCTAATACCTTGGGCTTGCAAAAATTGGGCTAGAAATCTTCTGAAAAATGTATTTCCTATTTGACCAGAAATACAAGGGACAGGAACCAGAGCCCCAGCCCCAAGTGTGCACCGCAGCCCCCCGAGCAGCCTGGAAATACAACTACATTATGGCCTGGCACAGTGTGGTTATTACCCAGCTGCAACCCTGGCTTACCACTGTAAAGGCTACCTCACCCATGACCCTCACCATAGGCTATGTCCCACTGGCTGAATCACACCTGCGGTAAGTGAAGACCTGTACTGGTTTCCCAACATCCATTGACAGGCAGCTGCCAAGGCTCCCTCCCTATGCAGTCACGAATTAAACTGATAACTCGTTTGTGTGTCAAACAGCTAAAAGTGAACGTGAAAGCTGACACAGGGTGACATGCAAGGTGGTGTGAGCAGTACGGCAGCTAGTGACTACTGGCAGATGAAAATCAGTCTGAGCCCGGTATACATTTTTCCCCATTTCTTAAAGGTTTTTATGAATGCAAAGATGCAGCAGGGTGGGTAGAAGGCAGTGTGAATGTGAAAAAGCCATAATTTACACTTTGTGGTGTAATATCTGCTTACAGGTATCTGCTTCACCACCCTGTGCACTGCCTGGGGGACTGCTGAAATGCCAGCACTACTTCGAGAGTAAACTGTATTGGGATACAAGTGGTGGGTTGGTGCTGGCAGACAAATCCCTGCTCTGAGCAGTGGCCGGCCTTGGGCCATCATGCTCTAGCTCCTCTTCTCTGGGCCAGTTGGGAGCCCACCACGTCTAACAGCGGCAGCCACTCGCCTGCTGCATCTCTGCTCCACTGAGCACCGCCTGACATGCAGAGAGGCAGATAGGGGCCACCTTGTTAGTCATTTAATGAGTAAACAGACCATTTCTCCAGTGTTATCCAGGATCACTCAGCCTGAGCCAGGATGCCAGCCTGGCAGAAAGGGGGCTCTTGTTCTGGCCTCTCTCTGCAGCAGCTGGCAGGGGGCTTGTCCCGTGAAGCAGAACAGGGCTGCCACGCAGGTGAGCCCACTGGGTACAGAGCATGTGGGATGACCCATGACAATGGCTTTTTCCAGAGGCCAGCTCAACCTACATCAGCTAATACATGTTTTCTGGGGTTTCTGGGTTTCTTTTATATCACCACTGATTTTTATTTTTCTTTAATATTACCACTGATAGTTGAATTTTCCATTTTAGTGAGTCTCATCTCCTGGAGATGCTCTGTAATTGTGGATTATTTAAGCCTCAGCACATCTTTAAGGCAGGTTTTGTACCCCCTTTTACAGAAGGGCTGGGTGGGGCGAGGCAGCCATGGGAAGGTATGCGCCAAGCCACATCATGGCCAGGGATAAAGCCCCATTTTCCTCTCTTAGTTTCTGCAATGGGATGTTGTCTGTTTAATCCAGGCAACTGTGTCAAGGGATGGGGCTTCCCAGCAGGATGGCGTGATGGTTTGTGTGCATGTGAGAGCCCAAGCAGAAGCCCAAATGAGCACTGAAGTGCTGCTGGCTTCTCCAGTGGCTAAGTTACTATTTTGCCTGTTAGTTGCCCTGCATTTTACAGCCCTTCCCATCCTGCCATGACCTCACTCCATCCACTGGGCTCTCAGGTAGTGTTAACCTGCTTACAGGCACAGCTACAAGGCAGCCACTAATTTAGCTCGGGCTGTAAGGAGCAATGTTGGAGTGCAGAGCTTTGAGGAACTATAGGACAGTAGTTAACGCCGCCAGTCGTCTTTTCTCACAGGCTTTACCAGGACACCATGCACGCATTTGATGCTTTCTGCTGCTCCATATGTGATTCTTTGCCACCCTGTCAAGGAGTTGCATGCGTGCTGTTCGAGCCAGCAAGGGGAGAAGCGTGTGCTGGAGGACTTTGAAGCAATGCAGGCCTGAGGAGGAGAGCGCAGGACCACGAAGCAGGAACCTCTGGGTCGCGTGTTAGCGCTTAGAAACCTGCCAGAAATGGGACAAATGCAGGAGTGCAATTAGGGAACCATATTCCCGGCTGTTTGCAGGGAGCGTTCATTCCCCCTTCCCAGCTGTGCTGGGGTGGAGGTGAATTTCCAGTGCAGCGGGAGCACTAACAAGTTAATGTTTAACATTATTATTACCTCATCTTCCAGAGGCTCCTTCTAAACATAACAATTGACGACAGGCTCCTGATAGTTCGGAGGAGACCGACCTCAGCCCTAAGACTATGATGAATATGATTTCCCTTCCCCCTCTGTTTTGATTTTCTGCTCTGTTACTTCAGAGCATTGGCTGGCCATGACCCCTGGCTGCTTTTTCTGTAATTACCAGCTCCTGCCAGATTTACTGTGGAAGTTAATGTCTGTTCCAGCCAAGTCAGCCCCACTGTTATATTGTACGAGACAGTAACCCCTTCAGTACAGGCAGAGCTTAGCAAAGCAGAACGAAGAGTCAGGAAAGGGGCTTCTCAAGGCCCTGGGGAAAGCCTCATGTGCTTGACGAGGGTGCTGCATTAACACTAGAGCTTTCGTTACACAGAGGCAGGCCACAAAAATCTTCCTCACAGCCTTTCAAATCCTGCAGAGCACATGGGGTCCTCGATGAGGAAAGAGCAAGAAAGCAACTCTTACAAGAGCTCTGACAAACTCTCAGGCTTTCCTCTCCTGTCCACTATGCTCCTCTGGGCCTTTTCGTCAGAACCAGCGCATGGTTTGGTGGGACTTTCTTTAATAAATTAACATTCTGGATGGTTACCCTTAAAATTGGAAGGATTTTTTTCAGATGTTGTTTTTGCAAGCAACTTTTTACATGCTGAAATGAAGCTTGCTAAAAAGGGCAAGATTCAGACTCAGATGGCTATCCAATAGAGGCACATGTCTCAGCTTCGGTCCAGCCATCAGAAACACTTTGTCTTGCTTCCACCCATTCTGCCCAGCTAATCAGAGCAGCTTCTGGGCTGTGCTCATTTCAACAGTGCACAAGTACAAGAACATTTTAAAGGTCTGTGGAAGATGAAACATACTTGAAACATAGTCAAGTGCTAAATGCAGTTAAAGGCCAGATTCTGATAAAAATTATATTCAGCTATGTCTGAAATAATTCTGTCTAAGCCACTGGAGTTACGGGGTGCAAGTCCTGTGCCATGGGGTCATGGGGAAATTGGATGCATAGCCTTAGTATGGTGTGTACTACAGGAGCAGAAGTGGCCACAACAGCCGTAAGCAATGTCAAAAACTTCTGCTCTTGACACAGCTGGGAGATAATCATGAGGAATCAAAGAGATCAAGCAAGCACCAACCTGCTAATGTAACCCATTACTATGGATGGGAAGACACAAAGAATAGACCAAGTAGGCTGAAGTGACACATTTGCAGCAGATTCTCCTCCAGGGCTCCCATCTTTCTGATCAAGATTTCGCAGACAGATGCACAGTAAGTGCATGGTGGAAGTAAGTCTGATACCTCCAGGAAGTATGATCAGATATGCTGCATGTGTCCTGTACAGTTACTCTTTGCATTTTAGGTTGATATTTAGATACATCAGGCAGTACACACAAAGTAGGTCTGTGCATCAGGCTTAGTTCATGTGGCTGGTTTAGCACTGTGCGTGTGCACAACAGTGTGAGTTGGGCTGCTGTCTGTTCCAGGTACCCTCGGGTGACTCCTGGGCACCTGTCTGAGCCTCTGAGACGTGCTACAGCACGGCAAGGAGCTTTTGACCTGTGGACCAACCAGATACTCAGAAAACCATGAGAAATCTGTAAAGCTTAAACAAAACAAAAACTCCAAAAGCATGCAACTGGAGACATTTATGCGTAGAAAAAGAGGACATGTCTGAAAATGTAGATGTATGGGCAGCCCTAGTCTTCACCGCAGCTTGAGAGTCTGTGGTTCATGGCAGATATCCCACTCTTGAGGAAGAAACAGCACACTCTTCTTCACCAAGGCCATCAGAGCCAACTTTTGGGTTTGTGGGGCTGTGAGTGGGACCAGGCGCCAGAGCTACTTGGAAGGAGAGGCTCTGTGTTTATTCCCTTTGTGGAAGCTGGGGCTGGAGACACGCCAGGACAGTGGGGCTGGCAGTAGCAGTTTGACATGTGGGGACTTGCACACAACCCAGCTTTTGGGTAGAAGACTTTTGGACCAGCCAGAGACCATGGACACACCTCAGGCGTGAAGAACCCCTGGCTTTCTGCATCCAAATTTGGCAGGAGCTTACCCATTCCAGTGTCACCATGAGAGGGTTGATGTGGGTCTCGGGCTCTCCTGGGCTGCCTGCCTTTCTTCACTGACAGGGAACAGGAAGGGAATATCTCTGCCTTGGCAATGTTGGCATCAGGCTGCAAAACAAAACAAGTAAACACAGAGTATCCCCATTGGAAGAAATGGGAGATAAAGACCTGAAGTTATCTACAGCACTCTGGGCTGCAATTCTGGACCAAACCCAGGAGGAAGCTCATCCGCCAGCCCCTCTAAAGCCCAGGCTGGGTGAGGACAGCAAAGGGACCCTGCACGGGCCCCTCAGTGATGAGGCAGACCTCTCAAATCTTTTCTAGCGTGTGAGACAACCCAGTGGCCTGTCACGCGACGGGGGGACGTGTCTGGCAGGCTGGCCCTGCGCGATGCAGGGGCTGTGGCAGGAGGCCACGGCAGCCTGGCCGCCCGCCAGCCCACGAGGTTTGCCTCCTCCAGCAACCTGCCAATCTGCCGCCCTGGCCGTGCCGCCGGGGAGCGGGAAGCAGGCCCGGCCCTGCGCTGTGCTCAGGCGTGAGGTATTTATTATCCCGGCAGCGGGGAGGCGTGAGGTGGGAGTTGGATCTGCGAGGAACGCCGGGGCTGGCTCTGCCCTCGGTGCACCCTGGGGCTGGGGGCTGCCACGGGAGCCACGGTGCTGCAGATGGAGGTCTCCATCTTCTCAAGCTGCACCAGGGTGCCACAGGTGCCTGATGTTGACAGCAAAACTAACGCCCACCATTGTGGAGTGGGGGCATTGCCCTCTCCCTGCACTGCTCTGGATGACATCTCAGCCCCATTCCCAGGAGATCTCCCCACGGCTCCTGCCCTCTTCCCCCAGCTGGCAAGATCTGCAGCACATGCTGCACAGAGAGAGCCGGACACACTCAGGCACGCTCGCCTGCCCTCTAGGTGCAACCACAGTGTGTTGGGAGCACCCCAGGCTGCCACTGCGGGACACTGCGGCAGGTGTGGGGAGACGTCAGTGAGCATTCCAGGGTGAATCGTGAATGGGGTCGTGCTCCCCATCACCTTCCTGCGCATGCAGAAGCCCTGCATAAATGCTATTGCATACGCTGAGTTTTTTTAAGGCACACACGTGAAGCACCCCGCAGGGAGTCAGGGACTGCTGTTTCAGGGCACACTGCTGGTCTAGTCCCATTAGCCAGGTACCTGCCTCTGGCCATGGCTCATACACACACTGCAGAGAGGAAGGAAGATCTCATTCCTGCATGTGGGCAGTGATGCAGCATTAGACTTCGCAGGCAGGGAGCACCCCGGGGTGCCATCTGCTTCATGAGGGCGCAGGGTGATTGTATCCGTCCTTCATCCCTTCTCCCTTTGCTATGAGGTACACTGCTGAATGTGTGGGAAGCCGACAGGTATTTTCGTGTTAGGAATCACACAGGACAGATAAATGTGTTACAGGCCATTCACAACATCTTCCCTTTACAGAAGCATAGTTTAAAAGAGTTTTCAACAGCTGCAGCCTGCCATTATCTTGGGTACTCAACTAATTTCAAACCTTCAGCCTCACAATACTGGAAGAGTTGGACTGGTGAAAAAGGAGAATTAGACTTTCTTCATTTTTATATCACTCACTGTCTGTTTTGAAAAGGTATTTTCAACCGATATTGAAAGGCAAAATACAATGTCAGCATCTTCTTAAGTGTCTTCAGGTGCAAGCAGACGTGATGGAAAGCCCTTGAACGAGGGCAGGAGTGGGAGGTAGCCCTGTCAGCCCCGTTTACGATGCAGACTGGGATTTGCTGCTGAATTTGTTGAGTTTTACTGCAGTTTTCTTTTTGATTTTGAGGTGGGTATGTGTTGTGTTTGAGTAACTATTTTAATAATTACAACCTGGGAGAAGAGCTTTTCATGTCTGTAAATACAATGGTAAGGATGTGTAATTTCTCAGTCTGAAAAACTGACGGACTACACCTATACTGGTGTGTTGTTGATCAACAATTACCTATACACACACTTTCTATTATTGGCAGTTACAAGCACTATGTAGTGAAACCCCTCCTATGGTAAACATGCTCAGCTGGTCATCAAGTTGTGGGTTTTTTTCTTGTGGGGATGGAGGCTGACACCAAACCCAGCAACAGAACAAAAGCTGGGTCTGAGGGAAGGGGGTTTGCCGCGTATGAAGTGAGTTTTGATTCATTCCCAAGCTCAGATGTTGCTTTGGGAAATGTATTCTCTTCAGGTCTCTCGCTGTGACTCTATAAACAGAGTCAGCGACTGGCATTTGGAGGCACTAAAAGTGATTTAAATGATTCAGCCTGGGATTTTTGCCAAGCAGCACCTCCTTCTGTTTGCTGCGGGGGCTTTTCTGCCCTCCCCCTCGCCGGTGGGTTGGTTGTTGTTGTTGGTTTTTTTTCTCCTTCCATGCAGAATTTTGTGAGACGCTCCTTTGAGACCGTCTCTTTCTCCTAAAAGAAGAAGGGAAAAAAAGTTTGCTCCTCCAGATGGACAGCTGCTCCCTGTTCCTTTTGATGTTGCTTTTATCTGCCAGGCCAGTGCTCTCTCACCCTCTCCCCTCCCCCGGAGGCAGTTTCCATGGGGGTCTCAGGGGAGCTTTGTCTCTCACATGTGTTTAAAGAGAAATGTGGAGCTGACACAAAGGCTCCACGGCTCGACCTTTCGCCCTCCGGAGTTATGAGGGCCATAAAGCTCGAGTCCCTGGTAACAGCGCCGATGACCAGGGCAGTTCTGGACACAGACAGAGCTTTTTTGGCAGAAAATTGTTTAACTAAAAATAGTTCTAGGGAAGAAAATAAAAGGTTGTGCAAACTAAGCAATGTCTTTTATTGCCTTATTTGGTGTTACTGGTAGTTGCATGAATTTCTTCAGTATGGCCAGAGGCAGACGGCTTCATCGCATTTAGTATCAGATGTGAAATGCATGGGGCACAGAGGTGACACCCGAGAGGTGTTGGGGTGCAAGCCTGGGATCGCTGGTCTGCAGATGTGAAGGATGGAGGCTGCTGTGCTGCGGCACCTGACGTCCAGGCAAAGCTCAGAGGTGGGCTGGGATGGGGCACAGCCTTCAGTCCTTGAGGCTTTCCCTTCGAGGCAGTGGGAGACCGGCTTCTCCTTGCGAGAGAGGAGGAACCTGAGAGTCCAGCAAAGGTCTGAGGAGCCACCAAGCCAGCCAACAAGCAACCTTCAGCCTGAATTCTCACAAAGTCTTGAAGTGCCTTAGCTCCAGAGTAGAGGAGGGGATTGCTGTTCTCTTACTGCTCGCAGCTGTGGGGCTGTCCTTCAGCTACGTGTCCAAGCTTTGTGTCTCCCACCATGATTTGGGTCATTAGTAGTGGAATCTTTCTCTTTTCTTATTTCCTACTCAGTCTGGCTAGTAACAGATGTTGGATCCAGGTGCTCCACAGTTGAGGCAGAAGGTTCTCTAGCCTTTGCTTTCCTGCTGAAGCTCTTGCCTTCTGCCTAAAATGGGCCAGACATAGAATGAAAGAGGAGAAAAAATCCCTGATTCTTTTGCCTCTTGCAGAGGGTATTTATTTGCAGGAGAGTTGCAAGAGTGTTGAGTCCCTATGCATAGATGTTAACATATGGAAGCTTAGAAAAGCTTCCAAGACTTGCTCAGAATATCTGTTAGCCTAATGACAAAGCTGCTCTCCTCAGAGGTGCCAGATACCAGAAGAGAAATTCAGGGGTGGATCCTTCATTTCCTTAAGGGAATCTCTAATGTTTGAATGCTGGGTGTGATAAATGGGAGGTGACCATAAGGCATTGTCCCCCAGTTTCCTTTCCTCCAAGCCAAAGTTGTTGCAGTGTGGCCTGGCCATTCAGATGGGAGCGGGGCGGCTGCTGCTGAGCAGAGGTTTGACTGTGTGCAAGACGACTCTGAGCAGGAGCTTCAGAATCTTTAGAGCATCTAAATATTGTGAGAAAATGCCTCATTCTCTTTGGGAGCAGGTTGTCTGGGAGCAGGACCACCTGTTGCATACATATGTGTGGGTATATCAGCTTGGTGGGGTTCTTATCAAGGCTTAGGGCTATGGCAGTAACAAGACAATTCCCAGGAATCTTTCCTTAAACTTTTATTCTTTTAAACCAGATAAAGTGGGGGTCATTTGCTGTGCAACAGAGGGATGGGCTTTTCCTACTCACAAAAAAAAATCAGCAGACTTTTATTTTAGGTTAAATAAAACAAAGCCAAGAAGCTGGGCAGGGTGGGGGGAGGGGAAAATCAAATCTCCCAAAGAAAAACCTCAGTGATTTATGCTGAGACATTTTGTGTTTTTAACCTAAATACAGCTACTGTTAGAGCAGACAGGGAGAATTTTCACACCAAAAGGTACACACAGAAAACACAGCCAGCATCTCTTTCCACTCACATGATCTCTCACCTTGGTAGTCTTTTTGCTTGAAACGAGCACCTTTGTGTGTGAATATGAAGTAAAATTCCCTGTGCAGCCATGCACCAACAACCACATGCAGTAATTCTTTGTGTAGCCACATTTGTCTGCCTGTCTTGCGTGATAAGGTGCACACATGCACTCTCATTTTCTTCCTATAAATCTCTTTTACTTTTCAGAAAGTTGTAAACCTAAAGATAACAGCACACACTCTCTTAAAAAAAATAAAATATCCTTGGCTTAAAAATGTTGCCTGGAGGAGAAAGATCTCCATCAGCCCAAAGGCAGAGGATTTGGCTTGTATGCCAATTGTCGCTCTCCCACCACACGATGGGGAGCACGCTGGGGGAAGGAACGGTGCAAAAAAGGAGTGCAAAGGGTGAGCAGTCCTTTGGCTCTAGCAATCCTTCAGTGGTATACGAGCCTTAAGGGGATCACATGACGGGAATAGAGTGAAACAACCATCTAGCTCCTCTAAATCACATCACCTTGTAGAATCAGTGAACACAATCTCTTCCCTCCCATATATCACTCTCACACCAGACAGATCTCGAATGCAGAGGAGAATTGAGCCCTTCTGCTCCAGAGCATGCATCTGCAGTTAATAACAGATGATCCTAATCACCGCTCCTGGAGCCCAGGGCTAGCTGATAACTCTCTCTTCTGACTACTGACCCCCATAATCTTCTCATTCCTGAGAAGGAGCAGATATTGTGAATGATGGGTTTTAGCAATTGGGACAAAAATAGTCCTCCTTTTGCTCAAGGAATTCAGATAGCAAGCTAAGGGAGCAGCAGAGTGGCTGTGAAGCCCAACTACAGGGCTGGGAAAGGTCTGCATTATGTATCTATTTATCTTGATCTGCCACAGTCTTGCTGTCAGTGACCTTAGGCAAATTAGTTAAGGTCTCACAGCCTCATTTTCTTCCTCTGGAAAAATCAAGATAATAATAGAGAGCAACTCCAGAATGGCATTGTCAGGATGCATCATTAATTCAACATAAGAAGGACTTGGAGATGTTGGAGCAAGTCCAGAGGAGGGCCATGAGGATAAGGGGGCTGGAGCACCTCCTGTATAAAAAAATACGGGCTGAGAAAATCGGGGCTGTTCAGCTTGGAGAAGAGAGACCTCATAGCAGCCTTTCAATATCTGAAGGGGGCCTACAAGGATGCCAGAAAGGGACTCTTCATCAGGGACTGTAGCGACAGGACAAGGGGTAATGGGTTTAAAGTTAAACAGGGGAAGTTCAGGTTAGATATAAGGAAGAAGTTCTTTACAGTGAGGGTCGTGAGGCACTGGAACAGGCTGCCCAAGGATGTTGTGAATGCTCCATCCCTGGCGGTGTTCAAGGCCAGGTTGGACAGAGCCTTGGGCAATATGGTCTAGGGTGAGGCGTCCCTGCCCATGGCAGTGCAGTTGGAACTAGGTGATCTTAAGGTCCTTTCCAACCCTAACGATTCTATGATTCTATGATTCATTCTATGATTTATCATATGCATTGAATTTTCCAGAGAAAGATGGGATATAATATTAACAGCTGAGAAACACGCTTTGCTGAAACTGCTTCTTTACTTAGAGAGTGGTTTCGCTGCTTCTGCAGCAGCCCTTGAGGCTGCGTTACCACTGAAGGGTAGCCTAACCAACTCTCCATTTACACTTTAAAAACCTCTACACAGGCAGCAGCACAGACGCAGATGCAGCTGCAAGAAGAAACCACACACCACAGTTGTGCAGGTGCATGTGGGCCCCAGTGGGAAAGAATATTAACTATTTCCTGGTAATAGGGACACAGAGGTCCTTCACGCAGATAAAATAATCTCAGCACAGTTCCAGGCAACAGCCTGTGTGGGAAGCTACCATCAGAATGAATACACAACTGTGCTTAACAAATCCTAGCTTAAATGACTACACACTAAATATTCTGGATTCTCTTTCAAATTCAGCAAAGTTTGTGCATTGTGTGGCCCATATTTTCAATGTGGCAGGGAAAGCTTTCATCCAAAGACTTCAGTTAGTGTTAGTTTAAAGCTTTGTGACTGGAAGGCATAGTTGATATTTACCCCAGTATTTAAAAATCAGATCAGTTTTTTGTGGCAAGCTCATCATGTTATTTGCATGTATCCTTAACAAAAAGTTGCAGCAGGATGATTTGTGCCCATAAGGTAGCTGGGAATTAGAAGAATAATTCGTAATTGATACTTTTTAGAAGAGCTTTATCCTTTGGGAGGAAAATTGACTTGTTTTGATTCTTCCAGTATATTCTTTAATTACAATTGTTGTCTGAATTGCAGTCTGAAATTGAAACTGCATGATTATTTGCTAAAGTAACAAGGCACGTTTCCCTTCTCTGAAAAGACTGAAGTGAGAATCAGGCCTCTAGTATGAACGTATATGTAAACTACATTTTAAAATCATGTTCTATGAAATTGCTTCCAGTTACATGGTTTGCTGAAATATTAAGATGCAAATGTAGGCAAAGTAGATTTTTTTAAATACAGTTAATATCTGTGACCCTAGTACGATTGGCTGAGCTGAAGCTGTGGCAGCAGATAATGATGTTCTGCTGAAACACAGCAACGCTTCAGTAAACCCTGATGATGATAATGCACTGAAATAAAAACATGTGGCATTGCAATCCACCCACACTTCATCACTCATCACACCAAAAATGTCACGATGTGCTGATGGTGAAGTTTCTCTTCTATAATCACAGAGCTGGCAGTTCGAGCTGCAACGCTCACAACAAACTGTGCTTTTTCATTTCAAGTCTTTGGCTGGTTTTGACTGTACCGAGGATCTTTCTTGCTTGAGATGGTGATGGTGGATGCTCCTTAAGTATCAAAAAATGGGATTCAGAAAAATACTTAGCCATGTAAGTTTCTTCTCTTACAGAGCCCCACCTGAACAGTAGGAGGCTGTAAAACTAGGCAGAAAATCTAGTAAGAAAGAAGTCTGGCACCAGATTTCCATGTCTCCTTGCTTTCAAGCAGAGCAGAAAGTAGCCTCTGTCTTTCAATTCTACTTAAAATATAACTTCTGCAGGTTTTCCAAATTCGCCTTTGCGCTTACGAATATTTGAAAGCTTTGATTTGGCACAAGTTTCAGCAAAGGTTTAGGGTGGTAGTTGGAATGATGGCAGAAGTACTGCGTACAGTTCTGGTGTCCTCAACATAAAAAGGACATGGAGCTGTTGGAGCGAGTCCAGAGGAGGGCCACCAGGATGATAAGAGGGCTGGAGCACCTCCCATATGAAGACAGGCTGAGAGAGTTGGGGCTGTTCAGCCTGGAGAAGAAAAGGCTGCGTGGAGACCTCATAGCAGCCTTCCAGTATCTGAAGGGGGTCTACAAGGATGCTGGGGAAGGACTCTTCCTTAGGGACTGTAGTGGTAGGACAAGGGGTAATGGGTTCAAATTTAAACAGGGGAAGTTTAGATTAGATATAAGGAAGAAGTTCTTTACAGTGAGGGTGGTGAGGCACTGGAATGGGTTGCCCAGGGAGGTTGTGGATGCTCCATCCCTGGCGGTGTTCAAGGCCAGGTTGGACAGAGCCTTGGACCACATGGTTTAGTGCGAGGTGTCCCTGCCCACGGCAGGGGGGTTGGAACTAGATGATCTTAAGGTCCTTTCCAACCCTTACTATTCTATGATTCTATGATTCTAAGTGAAACTTCATCTTCCCTCTATGTCATGATAATAAAATAGTTATGAAAGTTTTGTGGGGTTTTTTTATGTTTACCTCGTCTGTTTGATAAATAAGACATCCACAGTCACCTTCAAGAGCTTCCACTTTTCCTACCACCGGTGAAGCTAAATTAAAGATGAAAAATTTTAGGAAAAATTGCTTTCATGGATCAGGCTAAATCCAAAGAAGGCCTGCCTGTATTAAGGTTGGGGCCTGGATGGAGTTTTGATTCACCCTAAATTTTAACTTTGATAACCTCAGCTACTGCTTAAATCTTCTTCAACTTGTAACATCAAAAATTCCTATTTAAGCTCTCTTAATGTTCTATATCTACATATGCTTACTAGCACTTCAGTGTTCATATGTCCGAGAAGTGCGACTTCTACCCCACACTGAAGGTCTCTGCCCTTCCGACCTTTTCCCTGTTGGGTGGATGATGATGCCTACTGTTTTGGTTTGGGTTTTGTTTTGTTTTGTTTTGTTTTCCTCAAAGCAACAAGTGGCGATGATGATAATCCTTCCTTGGCAGTTGCACCGGTCTTCCCAGGGTACCCATTAGATGCCACAAAGTAAGTGACACTCTTAAAAAACGGTTAAGTTCATTAGGACTTCTTCCGTCCTATCCAAGGGGAGTGCTGTCCTGCTCTCATTCTCTATTTCCAGGGTACTGCAGGGATGGTCATAGTTCCCTTCTGAAGGGCTTGAAATTCACATTTCCCATCTCCCTAGGAAGTGTTATAAGGATCAGAGGAGAGATTGGGATGGGACATTTCTCCTCTTGTAGGTCTTCCAGCAGGAAAGGGAAAGAAAATTGGATTCACTTTGTCAGAGAGAAGAGCGGTTATGGGTATGATGCCTAAGGGCTAGGGCACTTGCTAGTCAGAGCCTTGGCTTCCTCACCCTGCTTCAGGATTGCTTCTGCATTTTGCAGTAAACAGCTACTGCAATATTGTTTATTGTACCTAAACATCCCTGAGATCACCATGTGGAGCCCAGGATATCCCTTACCACCTGAGTGCAAACTAACAGGTATGTACTTTCCTTCTAGTCCAACTAATTTCTAATTCTTTCCTAAAGTTGTCTTTCCAACAAGAGAGCTAGGGAGTACCCCCAGATCTCATTTAGGCACCAGAGTACTCACAGCTGTGGCTTTATGGGGGAGGGTAGGAAAGGGCAATAGCAAGGCTTCGCTGCATTTCACACTTTTGACCAATTGCACCTGCTAAGATACCACACACATGAATTACGTGATGTGACAGTGGCCACGCAACTGTGCACTACACATTTCCCACTGCACTTAGGTCAGAGCTGTGTCTGTCCCTGCCTCGTAGGAAGTCTGAAGCTCCTCAGGGTCCTGGCTTCTGCTCCATGGGGCTGAAAATCTGGTACTACAAACCCTGGCCCTGCACTGACAAAGTTCCTCTTTTGAGCGCTGCAAGTATAGTGTGGGAGTGAAGCCTAATGATATTTTGGTACCATTCAGTCCTCAGTCTACTAGATGATCCTGCCAGTAATAACTGCAGTGATGGGCATTTAGTTATGGCAGTGGTATTTTGTTATGGGAACTCCCATCCACTGCCCACTGAACTGAGCCCGCAGGTGTCACATCACAAAGGCAAGTGCACAGTTCCTCAGCAGTAAGAGCTTCGGATGGCTCCTGTGCACAGACAGGTTTAAAAACAGGGAAGGATCTTACAGACCCCATTTCTGGTCAACAGAGCCACCGATTCCTGAAGCATGGCTGGCTCACGGATATAAAAGTAGATATGACGCAGTGCGTGGCCTGCTTAGGGAAAGGGCTATGGGAACTTCCCGTACAGACGCAGGCTGTGTCTCCTCCTTGTACATACTGCAGGGGAAATGGCAGACGAGAAACACCGAGAGTGGGAATTAAGACTGTGTTTTCATTTCCTCTTTCTTGTTTGTTACTTGGTCCTTCTCTAGTAAAAGAAAATACGACAACAAAAACCCCAGCTGCACCTGGGTTTTTACATAAATGTTCTCTCGCACTTCAACTCGTTCACCTCCTGGCACTGAACTCCAGAAAATACAGCACACTCTCTCTTTAAGAAAGACTGCTCCCTGCCCAGCTGTTGACTTGCCTGAAGGTGAGACCTCTGCTTAAATTCATGGCTCCAGCTGTCAAAAGCAAAGAAAAGCAGCTTTTCCTTGGCGGCTCTCTGCTTTGGGTAGAATTTGACATCTTCCTCAGTCAGCAGAATTTAATCAGCATCAAGTGCCCACAGCCGCTCAGCTCCACCACTGCTGGGGCTGGGGCTGGGAAGGGGGAGCCAGACCTGCAGAGGAGAAAAGGGGGAAAGTCCGCAACACAGCAGGCACAGACACAGTCACCCATTTCTGTAGGAAATCCAAAGCTTGTCGCTGTCTAGGGAGAGCCCCATTATACCGTTTGGCTTAAGAATTGCTGTTATCACGCAGTAACCTTACCCGGCTTACGTTCTGCTATGTCCTCCTGAGCAGCTGAGAGCAGTAAGTGGACTGAGTTATTGACAGCTGACAATGGTACTCATTTCCAAAGAAAGTTGGTGAAATGGGCTCAGGGATACGGTTTCCCAGACTTGAGCGAACAAGGAGAGCCAAGGGAGCAACTCTTGAGATCACCATGCCCTGCTTGCCTTCCTCCTAGGGAAGAGAGTGCCTTCACTTACTGTCACATAGATGTCAACAAACTAAATGATCCAGCACATGTAGCAAAATTGTTAAGCCAAGTGCCTGACCAAAGGCCCAGCATTTGATGCATTCATGAGCCTCAAACGGTCAGATCAGACCAGCATGTGCAGACATAGGTACACACAGACTTGCGTATGGACTCACTATAGCAGGAGGGCATTTGCTTTTCCCCAGTACTGCCACCTCCCTCCTGCAACCAAGCCCCAGAATCCCACAGAGAGAAAAGCACAGGGGTGAGACCAGGATAAGGTCGCAGCCAGGGAGGGGCTGGTGTGGCCCGTGTTTCAGCCCCGTGGTGCTGTGTGTGTGCTGGGGGCTGTGCTGGCCGCTGCCTCCCTGCTGCACCACACCATCGCTGAGGAGCCACCCTGGAAGCCCTGAGGCCCTCATTTTGGGGGGTTCAGTCAGTGCAAGATGGCTGCTGCTACAACAGGTGTGTGCGCACGGGGTGTTTTCTCAAGGACACTTTGTATTAGTGCTACCCATTTAAAATAACCTAGTCACAGTAAACATTATCTGCCTATGTGATTTCAATGCACAAGCTCCAGACGTTCCTATACATATAGTTCATTTCTAAGCACCTGCAGCTGTTACCCATTTCCTGACAATATCATCATGCCCATTGAGGAGAGGAAGGACATGTTGTGTTGGTTTTTTTAATGTTTACCTCTTCCACCTGTTTGATATTAGCCTATATAATGGCACAGAGTTAAATCAAAGGAGGTGGCTACTGGAAGCAAACAGGAAATGAAGCAATACCCAGGGTAAGGGAGGCAGTGCCCAGTAGGGCTGTGAAGAAACAAGTGTAGGGGGTATTAACTTCTGAATATCCACTTGCCTCTGAGCAGAAGGGTAATTTAGTCCTCCTTAGACCCAAGCCAGGTATCAGAAGGATATTAAAGCACTGAATGCCCTCAGCTAGAAAAGGAGAGGGGTGAGAAAGGAGGGGATGCTGTGAATGGAGGTAGGAGTGCAGGTAAAGGCTTGCTGCTCAGGGAGTGGGGGAGAACTTGCAGGTGCATTGCAGCCCAGGAGCTTGACAGTGATCAATGTAGAGCTCAGGCTGTGAACTGTGTACTCTCACAGCCTGTAGCTATGAATGTGGTGAGCTTTTTTCTCCTGTTCCTTTGTATTTGGGGAATGAACTTCATAAAACCTGCATTCATCGTTTCTGCTCAGCCACATGACAACTTCTACTGAACTGTGTCCTGGAGGGCTGATGCAGCCACAATAACAAGATCCCTCCTGCTCCAGTCATTAAAAACACCGCATTTCTCATTTCGCAGTGCTGGGGGAGGGGACCGAAAGCAGCTAAGGAAGCAAATCCCACAGAGGATACTGTTACAATATGAAAGAGACCATTACCCAGTGCATTTACCTACAGAACTTATCAACAAATGTCCTACCAAAAGACATACTTTTAATATTATCCTGGTATTGCTCATCTTTCTCAACATTTACCTTCAAAAAGGTCTTACTGATAAGCAAAATTACAATCTTGCTTCCCTTCTTAAGCCTCTCTATTTAAAACTTTGCAGTGCTAAAAGGCACAATGCTGATCTTGTATAGATTCTGGCGTCTCTTCTTCTCAAATGCTATCCCCCTTACATGAACAGCTAACTGAAGACATCTGTTGGATGCAATTATCTGAACGCTGCACATTTGTTTTATACATATTATTTTCTATATTACTTGGGGATAATGTATCTAATTACGTTTTTCTGACAGTGGTATTATTTTTGAAGGTGGTTTTCTACTGTCAGCCAAGTTCAGTGAGTGGTCAAGTATTGTTTGTCAAATTTCTAGTAAAGTTTTGGTATCAGTTGATGATGTAGATGTGCATGTTTAATTATTTTAATAACTCTTCCCTGCCTCCTGTAACTGGAGGAGGTGAAATGCATGCTCATGTGCCATTCCTTAGCTTTCATTCACTGTAATGCAGTTTCGTGGCAGGAGGTGAACTCTGTCACAGGCTTTCTGTCTGTAGGATTACCTGCTGTACAGCCCTCTGCTTGTGGGAAATGGGCCAACTAATAATGTTGGATTAAAGAATAGATGGAAATGAATCAAACATGCCTTCTTTTGGAATCAGAAATATGTTGATAGAAGTTCTACAATTTTCATTAAATTTTGTGACAGCAGCTCACACTGACTATTTTATAAAGTACTAGGGAAAACACTTCCAGCAAATGTCTGCAGAAAGCTTTTCTCTACCACTTCCATTTAATCTGTCTTCTAAAAAAAGGCCCTATAGTCCCTGACAGAGCCAAGTTGCTGTGGCTTGCTAAAATACCAGTGTTAGCTGAACCCTGGTAACTGTACAAACATGTGCTTTTAGCTAGGGCAAACACAAGATAAATTATATTAACTTTTCTCTGGGGTATAAACCAACAAGTTTCACCTCTTGGGAGGGGATGTGATTGCAGGTCAGGCAGCACAGCTCAGGTGGTGGACAGTAATTTGCTTGCTGAAGTTAGCCTAAAGATGCTTGGTGTGAAGTCCTGGTCCTTCCCCACAAGGACAACCAGGGTCGTTCCCTCATGCCTGACATGGTGAGCACAGAGGGAAGCTTATTATTAGTGTTATTCAATTTGCATTACTGTGATACTTAAGAGCTCCGGTTTGGATTAGGACTCTGTTGTGCTAGGCACTGTATAAACACACACGAAAGCATGACACTGTCCTCAAGAGCTGCCTGCCTTATACAAACACACATGGGAGTCAGGTACGGTTTCACACTGAGTTTGGGCTTTGTCTTCCTCAGTGCCTTGTGCTCTGCCAAGCATGTTGTCAGCTCTCGCAAATCCTCGATATCTAACAGCCCACACCTCAGCCTGCTCTTTGCTGAATTGGTAATTTGGCCAATTCCCACGCTTGTGTAGCATGCAGTAGGTTGCCTAGAAGGATACTTGAAGCCAAGCTGGGACAGACCACATGAATCTATTTTAAGGGCAGCTACATAAAGCCCCCATGTACTGCAGTTCTGAGTGGTGAGAGCTTGAACTGGGTGAGCACGGAAAACAAGTGCCTAGCACTAGGCAAGTTGGGGGTCAGGAGGGGACAGACCTGAGCCAGCATGGGCAATGCTACAAGGCTTGTTGGGTCTGCTGTGTGCAGGACAACTGTGCAGGGCTTGCTGTCCCATAGGAAGCATCTCCCCATAAACTCTGATGTTTACCTCGGAGTTGGTGAGTAAAGCAGGACCAGCAAGAAGTAGTTAGTTTACTCTGTGAGAAATGTTTAGTAGGCTGTTAATAGGACTTCTGGCTTTAGCAAAAGAAATCCCACCTTGTTCCCTAAAACTTGCTCAATAAAGATGAGTCATAAGCAATGTCTGTGTTTTGAAGTAGCAATCCTTCCTTCACCCTATGTGGGAAAGGTGAGGTGACTCCTGAAAAGGAACTGCATAAAAACATGTTTGGATAATAACCCTGTGTTCAGTGGCCTGTAGTGATAGTCTCATAGCGGTGTGCACCCAAATGGTGCTTGGGATTTCTCATTTTCTAGAAGTAAGTAAAGAGCTCTGCAGTAATCTTCTCATTTCCCCTCTTCCTCCCAACATTAAAGATCTGAGTACATTACTCCTTCAAAACTTATTTGGAAAAGCTACATTGCTTTTTATAGGTAGCCAGTAAGTTCAGTTGCATTCAAGGTCTAATCTGCAGAGTGCCCTTCTGGACAGCATTCACCAGGATGGCTACAGAGTCATTTACATGTATATGTTGTATGGGTATGTGGTGTGCTGCTTGGAACTGCAGCGACTTGTGGGTTAAACAAGTGATGTGGGCAGACTGAGTCGGGGAAAGCGTTTACATATCAAAAGATATAAGAATTCTCAAAACTGGTATAAACCTAATAAACAAGTCTCGTCAGGTGGTGTTCAAGATGGTTTGGTTTTATTCGGAAGTAAGAATGCAATGCAGTCAAGGTGTTGTGGTTTGACTGATAAACCAGTTATGGTCATGACGGGGCACAAAGCCTACACCATTTAACTAACCTCACAGCAGAAGTGAAGCGTCTTGCTTTTGTTTTAATGTACTGCACTCTGGCTCGCTCATGCAATCAGTCACTCCCTATTAAAAATACACTTTTTACTCTTGTGGACAAAATGCATAAACATTTGACCCCTAGAAATATGATATACAGCTAAAGACAGCCCTGTGGAGTATGTACGTGTGTTATAAATTCCCCCTATCTCACAGGACCAGTGTAGAAGAAAAAAAGATAATCAGTTGTGCCTCTTGGTCTCCCTCTCCACCCCGCTCCCTCATCTCCCTTGAACTCCCCCTCCCTTTTGCTGCGGGATGTGCCAGCACTTGTCTTGGGAAAAACCAGTCTTGGATCTTAAAACTGAAGGAAACTCCAGTGTGTTTGTGACTAGCTCAGCCTTTACCAGGCCTCTTCTCCTGCCACCCCAGCCTCCACCATGAGAAGAGTGGACGGTGGTCGTGGTGAGCTCTGGGAGATGCAAGTGAGGGGCATCCACACCCAGCAGTATGTGCCTGCCTTGCAAGTACGTAGTTCATGCTCTCATAAATCAGGGCCCTGCAATGGGAAGTGTGTGTAAATGTATGTGCCCACCAGGTAGATCATGGCAGACACCACCAGCCGTGGTGACAGTAAGAGGGAACTGCCATTCAGTCTGGTCTTGGTCTGTGTTTTCAATGGGCAAGTGGAGCAAGTGCCTGGGACCTGGGTTCTTCTCTGTACTCAGGGCACATACTATCAGCTGATGGCTGTGTGATTTCTACCCACTGCCCTCCAGTATGCTGCACCCAGCTACTGGCTTGTTCACTCTCCCTGTCCAGGCGATCTTCGGCATTTCTGGAAAGACTGCCTAACACCTTACCACCATCACTGCTTTTGGCAGTGGTGATTTCACAACACAGAAATCTGCCCATTACGAGTTGCACAGCAGCTTGTTTTCCAAAGATGCTACCAACCAACAGTCAGGTGATACAGCACTAACTCTCCTTCAGCCATCCTCAGCCTGGTCTGGGTTTCAGCCAGGGACCCAGGTTTCAGCTCTCATCCCTAGTATCTCAGTGTGTCTTGTCCCGATCGTTAAAAATTAAATCATGAGTAAACATCCATGCTGTTCTTAATGCATACGATCCTATGAAGTCCATGCCAGGACTTTGGATAGAAAGGGTCTGACTGGGCCTTCTACACCATGAACTGCTGTTAATAATTTGTGAAGCTCCTTCCTAAGCTTGCTCTCTATTTTTCCCTTATAAATTTAATGGCAATTTTTTATATAAGCTTGTTCCCCTAGTCATTATTTTCTACCATTTTGTTCTTGTGTTAAGGTCATGCTTTAAATAATTGCTTTTTCTCTCCCTGTTGTTTTCTTCCCTGACATGTTTAAAGGCTCCCATCCCTGTTCATCAATTCTTGTTGTTTCTTTGCTATATAAATCAGTTTCTTTTACAGTCTGCTAAGACAGACTCTTCATTTCCTTGATTATCAGTTGTTGTAGTCTATCTTTTTTGTAAGTATGGGTGACAAGTGCTGTATATTTTATTCTGAGTGACGTTTTGATACTGCTGTACACAATGGTGGTAATGCTTTTCTAATCAGCTGAAGTATCTTGTCTAATACATCCTGTGACTGCACTTACCTCTTCCATGCTCTGCCACGCTGGTAGCTCGGTTACTTTGTAATGGATGACTACACTTTGGCCTTTCTTCACTGCTGTTTCTTCTAAATGCTGTGTCCCATCTTTACAGCAGGAACTCCTGCTTCCTAGGTATATGAGCTTTTGTGCTGTGAATTTCCGAAGTCAGATTTTTTTCCTGATATTTTATTCGTCCTCTCTGTTGATCTTATCTACAGTAAATCCTCTCTGTCCTTACTGTCATCTACAGTAAATTTCTTCATTATTATTATTATTATGCCTCTATCAGCCCTGCTTAAGACAAATGATAACAAAAGCTCTAACTTTTGTCTTATGCCATTCCTGGTGGGAACGTCCTTCCTTAAGTTTTAATACACAACTTCTGTTATAACTCCTTTTCATCAATGCCAGAAGCTATGCATGCACCTTTATCTGTCTGTTTCTGCTGAACACTTTTCTCCAGTTCAAGAAAGGAAGAGGAAAACAGACTTCTTAACCACGCAGCAGAGAACAGAAGGATAGGATCACCCTTGACCAGAGCCAAGGGCGGGATCCCTAGATATACTTGGCAAACCAGTTGCCATACCTATGGAGGAGGAGAGAAAAGGATTTCTCCTACTTGTATGTTCTTCCCAAACGCGCTCTAGGAGCCATTGTGGAGGCATGTTTTACTGGGGTTCAGCAATATCTGGCTGTGCCGTTTACTACAAGTCCAGAAGAGACTAGGGGGAAAAAACCAAATGGTCTGAAGTTTGTGTGGCAGTTCATTGTCTTCAGTCTGGTCAGCTCCATGGGGGAAGTCTCAGGGCTTTGAGAGCAGCGTTTCCAAACATTGAGAACAAACCCTAAGCATCTGTAAAAACCGCAGAGTGTACAGTTAATACACCCAGATGTGCTGTCAGCCTCACAGCACTGCATCAGAGTGGATGGAGTGTGTAAATCTTGGAAAGGTTAAAGCTGAGAGACCGGCAATGTGCATAAAGACTCGTGATCCTTCCAGGAGGAGGAGGGGGGTGAGGTGTTATCATTCTCCATTATTCACTTACATCTCCAACCTGCCTAAATCCTCTGAAAAGAACCAGCAAAGAAAACACCAGCTGCTGTAGCTCCTTCTTTTTCCTCTGTACCCACCAGTCTCCCTCCCTCCTCCCTGCCTTCCCCAGACTGTGTTTATTTTTACTGCTCGTGAATCAGCCAGGAACTTGCTCCCTGCAACAGGATCAGCTGAGAACAAGCTGCAGATTGAATGTTCCCTGAAATCCTGGGTTTGTTTTGTAGCTTACGACCAGCAGCAGAGGAGTGGAGAAAAGGGGAGAAAGTGATACGTCTTCTTCCTCACCCGCGGAGATGGGACTTTCATTCTACAGACACTGGGACTTCCCCAACTTGTTCTTTGAATGCCTGGCAGCTTTCACTAGAGATTTTGAGCACGCTTAGCTTATGAAAGTCACTTAAACTGTGAACACTTTGGGAAGGGAACCATTGTTTTATATAGGCATGCCTAACTCCTACCGTAACCCAAACCCACTGCACCAAAACACCACACTGCACCATATGCAGCACAACAGCTCTCCCTTCGGCAATGGCTGTTTCTTCTCATGTCGCTGTGATATAAGAGCTGTCCTGTCTTGAACAGCAAAAAGACTCACCTTCCAAGCTCAATCGCACCATGGCTACCCCTGCTCTGGCATTAGTGCCATGGCTCGTACTGGGGCAGGGGCAGGTGGTCTCTGTGTTAGTGAAATCACTGCCCTGCTTAGCAAAAACCACCCCGGGTGACAGCCAGGTGCACGACAGGGGTAGTGAAGAATGGCAACTGGTGGCAGAAGTGACTAATGAGGAGTAGAGAGACGAGAGAGAGGGGAACAAGAGATAAACAGTTGAAGGGAAAAAAGGAATCAAAACATCCCCAAAAAAGTGTATGTGGGAAAACAGAAAAAGAAAAAGGAAAGTAACTACTGGGAGAATGAGCATCTTTGTCAGCTGGGGCAGGGTTGTCTCTTTGGTGCTTCTCT
Organism: Strigops habroptila; assembly: GCF_004027225.2. Lineage (NCBI taxonomy): Eukaryota > Metazoa > Chordata > Aves > Psittaciformes > Psittacidae > Strigops > Strigops habroptila. The sequence continues at coordinate 46,028,878 of NC_046358.1, read as the reverse complement.
GAACCCACACTGTCTAACCAGAGCACCCACGAGCACAAGACCTATCCCAGGATGCATTCTCCTGCCATGCTGCAGTCCTGGTTCCCAGGAGGATCACACTATTGATCCCCAAGCAGTGAGAATTTGGAGAACCAGTTTTAAAGTCCTATCCTCCACAGAGCATGGAATCCCTTATTTACAGAGCCACTGAAATGCTAGCTTTCTCCAGACTCTTGTGTTCAAATAATTCAAAGGCCACCTCAACATTTGCCATCTGACAAATCATGTCATCTGATTTAAATCCAGCATTTCAATTTGTACACCTCTGAAAGGCATGAAGTGCTACCCTTGCCACCATGCCGAATGGAAAAGCACTCAACTCATGGAGAGGGGTGAGCCCCCTGTGCAGCGCTCCACCACGGCACGCACCGAGAGGCTGACTGTCATTTTGGCACTGGTCTAGTGCAGAACTGCTAATCTCTTTCAGATTGAAGAGACTGTTTGCTGCCAACACTTCTCTGCCAACAGATAACTTTATAATACTGATAATCAGGTGCCCTGTGATGATAAAATGCCTGTTGCCTGTCCCTGTATGAAGTTTCTTGCTGACAAGCTGCTTATTATGGCAAACCATTTGTGTTATGGAAAAAGCGGAGTCTTTTACTGAAAAGTAGCAAAAACGTCTTATCTTAGCCTAGAAGTGGAGAAAGTGCAATTAATTAATTTGTTTCTGAGTCTGACCTCTAGACATAATAGATTTTATAGCACAGCTATATATTGTAATTACAGGATAGAGCAAGCCTATACTGTAGCTTGTAGTTGAGTGTGTAATGAGGAGTGAAAGATTGATGTTCAGTGTGGTCAGATGACTAATACACTGGTAACAACTGAACTGGTCGAGCAAGAGTAACAGGCACCTGAGATAGCATTGATGTCTTGCTGAATAATGATGTTGTTTCCTATGTTGATTATCTTCCTCTAACCTGCAAATTAACTTGTCCTAACAGCACTGAGTGCAACACAACACTGAGACCCCGCTGTTCCATGTGTAGCTGGTCTCATGCCATTGTTCATCCCTGCACTCTTTATCCTCCCTCAAGAGCACTATGGGATTTTCCCAGACTGCACACAGTACATATATATATATATATATAAAAACAATATGACAGATGATAGATGCCTTCTGAGAAACTTGCATTAGTGATGTTTTTCAATCTTGTCTGGGAAAATAAAGAAAGAAAAGATGAAGGTGAGAGAACATTATACCTTGATTGCAAAATAATGTAAGGTAAACCTTCAGCATAGATGAAGCCAGTTTCATCTTAGGATTTGTGGGAGCATTTTTTGGGTCCTGAACATATCCTTTTTGTGATGTTCTTCATAAAGACCTAGAGCATTCTTCCTTCAATGGAGTTATAGCTCTCCTGCTGTGTTTAAATAAGGTTGAAGCATGATAAATGCCCTACATTACTATGTCTCACTGATAGAGCTCTGTGCAAAATTGCGTGCTTTGCAGTTTAAGTTCTGGAAGTCTTCCTGCTTTTTACTGGCACTATAACCCAATCACAACTTGTCTGAAAAAAAAACCACAAACCCAAACAAACCAAAACCAACAGGTGTGATTCTTAGGTGAATTTTTCCTCAAAACAAAACAAACCAACCAAAACCCAACAACAAAAAAACCCCAAACCAACCAAACAACAACCAAACAAAACAACAAACACCCATTCCCTCTCCAAAAAAATACTCCACATAAACCCAAACAATTTTACAAAATAAATCATTCATCATTCAGCGTGGAGGGTTCTGGCACACCGTTCTGTAAACCTAGTGCAATACCTGCATGCTCTATCTTCAAGCAATGCCACTCCCGAACTTTAAAAGCTGTAGGACTCAACTGTCACAGGTTTTTAAGGCTACAGGCAATAACAAAGGGATACCTGCATTGCTTCTGAGAATTTCTTTGGCAGTGTTGTGTTTAAGGCTCTGTGAGCTTGATTGGCAATGGCTGGGTTACCTGCTACTGCAAGCACGGGTGACTCACCTGGGATTTCTATAGCCTGAGCACTAACAAAGAGCCTGTGACTTCCAATCTGCCTGGGGCTCCTGTCTGCTGTCTGCTTCTCTGTGTGCCTTTGAAGACAACATGTATTCAGAAACAGAGGGGGAGGCCAAAATAAAGAGACAGGGATAGCAACAAACTCAGATTACAGTTTGGGTACTTGTGTTTCCTGTTTCTGAGTGTCTCCAGTCGCAGTTACAATGCTTAGTTTAATCTGCTTTACAGAGCTACCCCCTGCAACCCTTAATCTCAGAAGATGCTTTTGAAAAACAAGGCCAGTAAGTGAGGTAGGATTTGGATATGGCTGGGGATCATGAGAGCCGAACTCTGGCATTGTAGCAAGGGATGCTGCCCGAGTGTGTAGGCAGTAGGAGAGTAGGAGAGTAAGAGCACTGTGTGAGCTGATAAGAGTGGATTAAAGATTTGGCATTGAGCATACCATTACAGAAGGACATTTTTCAGAAAGGCAGAGAGAGGAATCTCTGCCAATGCTGTTCCTGCCCTAATGAACTGACCACTGCTGGAAATGCTTGTCTCAGGATGGTGCTGAAAACCATCTACTAGGACACATGAGATGCTTTAGGTGTCATAAGAAGGCATGAATGACTCTTGCTGACACTGATGCTGCAGAAGTACCGCACATGGATCTCATATTCTCTCTCATGGGAGGCAGGAGGAAAGATAGAAACTAGTAATATTCAGACTGTTGTTTCAGACCCACTGCCAAGGGGTCCAGGCTGTTTATATGGCAGAGGTGCCTTTGAGCCCTTGCCACCTCAGCCTCGAGTGCCCTCTGTTCCGTTGCTGTCCATGGACCAGGGTGGGCCTGTGATGTTGGGGGTGGCTGGGGCAGAGCAGGGAGGCAGGCGGACAGCTCATGTAGAAAACAGTTTTGCAATGCTTAGATCCTGCAGTTTTTGCTTTCCCGCTATTGTTAAGTGGCATTGAGCACCAGCAAAACAGGAAACCGCTTCCTCCAGCTGCTGACCCAGCAATCCCAGGGCAGCTGCTGGCTGCAGAGTGGCCTCCCCACACCACCCTGTTCCTAGAAAGTGTCTGCACATTTGGAGAAAGATTAGGGAAGAACAAGAAATACCAGTAAAGCTTGAATAAGCAGGCACACTTAGCAGCTCTTACGAGAAGGGAGCCATACTGGAAATACCTGGTGGTAACGGTCAAAACTGTCCTGTTTTTCCTAAATTAGGGCTCACGGAAGTGAGAGCAATAACATCTAAGCCAATCTCTGTCACCTCACTCATCTCGTAGTGACAACAACAAACTTGTCCCTTTGTTTTGCCGTGCAGCTCTTGTATCAGACATCCTCACTCAAGCTGTGAAGAAACTATTGTTTTACAGGCACTGCAGCTTGTGTTGTGATCCTTAAATTTCGGAAGTCCAGCCAGGTCTCGCTTTGCTGGGCAGCCTCAGCAGAGGCAGGAAACAGTGCTAGTGAGGTGGTAGTGACCCTTTTCTTCCTGAGACAGCAACACCCCACGGTATCAAGAGAATATATGCTGCTTGGGTTTCTGTCATTCTGAGGAGACTGCAAATGGAGGATAGGAAAGACCTTGTGGCTCCTTTTCTAATTATACATCCACTGGTGTTCTCTGATATCAAGGGTAATGTTGTCCTCCCTGGTGACATTCTGCTGACCTAGAATTCCCACTGACTTGCTTTGGGTTTGACTTTTTTTTTTTTTTAGCATGGTGTGATATTCTTCATTCTGTCTCTTAAATACGTAACATAGAAAAAAACCCAAAATCTTGTAACCTCACTGGGAATGTCTGGTGGAAATTTTTCACAACTGCATTTCTGTGTTTCTGAAAGTAGGACACATTGACGTGAAAGAAATGATGCTCAACCCAATCTCTGTCACCTCATTACTCTTGAGCTCCAACTTAATTACCTCCCTGATGCTTTGCACAGCTCGTAACCAGACATTTCGTGTCTGCTTAGAAATCTGCCATACAAAATGAAGTGATGACTATATACCCTCTTCTTGCTGGAGGATGAGCTGTGAGGTTTGGTAAATATAATCTCTAGAGCACCCAGAAGGTGCATCATATTGTGTAGGCCTGACCCTGCACCAGTGGAGTTCACAGATGCCTTACAAAGACCCACTGAAACTGCATTGAAAGCTCATATCACAAAATTGGTTTCAAGATAATAGCAAAGTTTTAACCCCGATGAATTTGTGGTTTATAGTTTACAGCTCCAAAGACAGTTACGTTAACAGCTCCCAAACTCTGACCTCCTGTATACCACTATGGCTGTATTGATGCCAGTGGGGTCAGAAGGAAGAAGAATTTGATGGTTTATTTTCAGACAGTCTTTGAGTTCCTTGTGTGGGAGTTCATACCCCAAAGTAGAGGGAACGTGCCTGAATGCCTTGCAAAACTTACTCCTGGTTCAAACAAAGACAAGGGTCAGCCATTTGAGTAGTCCTGTAACCCCAAAAAATATGTGAGGTATACACTGAAAATTAATTTAACATCCTTAAAATTAGTTTTAAGAGTAATTAATAATAAGAGGTATCAAGATATTATAATTTTGGCCATGGAGAAGATATACACTGGGAGTTCGACCACAGCAGACATCTCTGGGTTGTAAGGATAGAGCCCATTCTGACACATTTTGTTTGTTTCTATATGAGTGTCTCATCTGTCTGGACTCAAAGCCGATACTATTGCTAGGTCACTTGTAAAGACTCATTCTGCCATGCTTTCAGCCACGCAGTCTCTAGTTGGTGTATGTGTGTACACTGCGGTGTCTTTTCCCAGCAGTGGCAGCAGGAAGCTGCTGACCGAGAACCAGAGAGGCTGCCAGGGGAGAGTGGCGGTGAGGACAGGACAGGACAGGACAGCTCAGCTGTGTCACCTCGCAGGTGCACTCCTTCAGAACAGGCTGTTCTTACACTTCCCTCTGCTCTGCATGCAACTGAAAGTTATTGGGCAAATGTACCTTCAAAACACAGTGTGGATGCCCATACTGCATATCTCTTTTCTTATCTGACTGTTTTACTGCAGTGTTTTGCATTGGTTTTGGAGGCTTGTGAGACTGTGTTTTGTTTGCCCTGTCCGTCAAAAGTAAACATGTACTTGTTTAAAAGCAAACACATGTTGCTTATTTTCCCTAGGCCCTTCCTCATACTCTGGGAGTTAGCTGAATTGCCTCTTTAATTCCACTGTTCCCAGAAGTGTGTCACACCCTACAGCATCATTCATGGATTCATTACATACATGTCATTGCAGGGATGCACTGTCCTGCTCCCTAGGGTGAGCTGTGCCACAGGGTTTCCCTAGAGAGCGCAGATGACACCATTACTTGTACAGATGACCAATTCCACATCTGCGCTGCCTTTCTTTCCACCTTTTTTTTCCACTTTTTTTTTTTTTCTTTTTGTTAGATGGGGGCTTGACACAGAACCATTTGAGCACGTGTGAGACACTTAACAATACGGTAAATATACATCCCTTATCTTCCTTGACAGAGGAGCTTTATAAAATCTGGATGGTACTTCGAAACCATGAAGCCCTTTTCCAACAAACAATCTTTTTATGTCTTGCTCTGGATAGGCTTTAGTTTGCACTACAATAGTAATGGGGTGCATTAGAGTTTAAGAAACGTATCTATATCTATTTCCTGGTCTATACCTCACAAAATATAAATCACCATTAACATTGCTGTCACACAATGAAAGTGCCTGTTGAACTCAAGGTTACACTTAACCTATCTTTGAGACTCATTTTGTGTAAATAAAATGTAATATTAAATAAAATAGGAAGAATGCACTAAAATGAACAGAAATGTTTAGGAAAGAGCTAAGGGTACACAAACTGGTTCCTAAGACATGAGAACACATCTGATTTCTTGTGAAGAGCTTCTCTTTGGAAGTTGGCCTTCTCACCAGGGGCTGAGCAGCTTTCTGTTGGCACATCCTGGTCTCAGAAAGATCTTTCTAAAATACCTTGTTTAGTTCTCTGTCTGAATCAATAAGGTATTCAGAATCTCTCTCTTTTTCATGGTTACTGGCTGATCAGGTAAGTAACACTGCTTTGTGCCTCTGTACCTATCTCGTTCAACAGCTCCCTGATCACAGTCCCCTCGCATGTCCTTTTATTTCTTGTCACAAGGGCCACTTACAAAGAAGGTTAAGACCTGATCTTGGGACTGACATTCACCTGTGCCCATGTTACCTGCTAACTGCTTTGCTGGAAATCCACCTAACACTGTAAAAAAGAATAGTAACAAATGTTCATTGTCCTTGTTAAAACTTTACTTCGCTGGCACAGAGATTGGGTAGTTTTGGTAGCTATTCTGGGGTTAACAGTCTTTCTACCCAAGCAGATGCTGTTAAATGTTGGCTCTTGAAGGCTTTTCCTTTGCCCATTAATCTCAGATCTGGTGAGGCCAGTAAGGCAGTGAGGTGTGCATCTCTGTTTTTACAGTGCTAATGATAGACTTGGGGGGGGAGGGGGGGGGGAAGGGAGGCTGTTACTGGGGTTTTGCTGTAACACTGGCTCTTTTTCCTGTGCATAGCTATACTTTGACGTGGTATGCTTGAACTTTCAGATCAAAGAGAATTACCAGAATGATCCACTTGTGAATTGTTGGCCATTATCTGTTATTAACTCATCTTGAGCACTGTGGTAAGCAAACCATAATTTACAGTACGTAATTACATTTCTGCTCACTGTGGTGTGCAGCAGCTGAATGTGTGTGTGTGGTAGTCCATAACGCAAAGTAATCTTTTCTAGCTAATTCAAATAGATGTTTGCCAACCTCTACTAAGGTTGATTAAGAATTTAATTTACTTCTAATAATTTTGTTTTTCTCCTTCCTGCCCCTCCCACCACATTTAGGAGAGGAGAAGGTTTCACCTTCTCTGTTTCTCTTTAGTACATGCTTGCTTCCAGGAAAACTTGGAAGCGCAGCAACAACCTCCTCCAGTTCTCTGCCAGATTTCCTTCAGGGTTTAATGATTCAGGTGGCTTCATTTGCTAAATTTTTGCCAAAAAAAAGTAGTTCTCTACTGACACCATATAATAAAGTTGAGCAAACAGGAGGGCTGGTAGGAGACCTACTTTTATTGCCTGGCTCTAGTCACATGACAGATCCGGTTACAAAATACTAATACCCCTGCCAACCCTCAGGATCCACCAATTCCTCTTGCTACTGTTTTAATCCAACCTGTCTTTTCTTTTATCTCTCTTTTTTTTTTCCTTCTTTTTTTCTCCTTTTTTATTTTTTTTTCCTAGAGGGCAGGAGGTGAGGGGGAAGGCATTAGGCTGGGGCAGGAGATATAGTGAAAAGCAAGTATATCATGATTGGGAGTATCCCTTTAGCTCCTTCAGTGTTTGTTCAGCACTTTTTCGCCAGCTGAATAGCTTATTCCTTCTGAGTGTTGGCAGCCTTTGGCAAAAGTAAAGCAATGTCAGCATTCCCCTGTTCCATCTATTTTTTGGAAAACGAATCGTTAAAAATATTCCATTTTCACCTTGTTTGCAAGTTGTGATGAAGGCTTCTCCCCCAGTTAAATTGTGACATTCTGGCTTGAAAAACAACTTCGAGATCAGGAAGATAAGCTAACACACACACATTAAAAAAAAAAATCCTCCTTCTTCCTTGTGGAAAGAAATTCAGCAATTCAGTGGAGCCACTTCTTTTATTAGCAGTGAGACACATATATATATATTCAGAAAAATTGCTGATAAAACAACAGATTTGGAAAATGTAAACTTCATGCAACTCTCTGGAGTTCTTCACAGTAGTTTCCCCTTTGTCTCTTCTTCCAGCATACAGCAGATCCAGAAGCTTTGGTGTTACAGGTTCCTGCAAGAGATCTATCTGCTCATGTAGGTAGATGCCCACTATCTTTGTACAGTCTCTGATGCCACAGCTGCACTGCTACTGGTACCTCAGCTAGATTAAGGTGGGCACGACTATGTCCACAGCGTACCAAAGGCATGCCTCAGCAACAGAACTAGCTCCTAATAGTGGGTTGAGGCTTTTGTGCAAAAGGGGAAACTCCATGCTACAGGCACTGATGCTTTTTGTTGTGTACAAGGTATAGAGACTAACTACACATCTTTCTCCGCCTTCTAGAAAGAAGAGCTGTTGTGGTACAGCGAAGTTAGGAGAGTGGTTCAAGGCAACACAAGACTCTGGTGAATTCAGGAGTCAGAACTCAGGTGAGAGCTGTAGTCCCCATGTTTCAGCTACAAGACCACCTACCTTCTCTGCCTTCCGGTGTCTGTGATCACTGTAGTTTCCAAGGGGGAGTATGTTGCAATTGGTTTTGATTTTCTCATTCTGCTCTTCTTTCACAAGTTGCCTATAAAGATCTGCAATGCTATTGCATCGAACTCATTCAGAGCTCTCTTGAAAACACAGCCCTACTCTGGTTTCTGACAAAACAACCTCTTGTAATTAGGAGTTTGTTATGAGTGCTCCTGCAAACGGGCAGGTTAGAGGATGCACATCTCAGCAACGACTCCTTGCATCCCCTCTTCCCTTGCTGTGGACACTGACTGTAGGCTGTCCGGAGCAGGGACCACCACTTTCTACAACTGCACAAGGCTTTTGGCCTGTCAGTACTTCTGACCGCAGCACTAATGATGTCCCCTTAGAACGCCCGTTTTCAGAAAACTGAAGTAACATATTCGTGGCTTCAGTTTTATGGGATTTTTAATGCTATAAGAAACAATGAAATATATTCTTAAGTTTTCCCTCCTCAAATGCAAATAATAAAAGTGCAAAAACATCAGGAGGAGAATACCATCCACAGCTAGGGAGGGGCAGTGTTGGATCTCTACACTTCCGACGACTCCAACATAATGGAGTTATTTTAATAAACTGGTAGATTTTGATAAACCGTGGCGGTGTTGTGATGACCTGCTCCCTGGGTATTGGTTTCCTTGTTCTTTAGGCAGTTTCATGTCTGTGTGTGTGCAATCACAGCACCCTCTACTGCCTCTTGTTCAGCTTGCAGAAGGGTAGCAACTGATTGTAAACTGAAAAGAACTTTTGGAGTGGCGAGACTGATTATAGAGGGCTGTTTTATACATGAAACAACACCCCCACCATGAGAAAGGTAACGCAGGAAGGCATTTCAGTTCCGTCTAGAATGCAGTCCCAAGCTCCTGAATGAGCAGTATGAGTTAACTCTTCAGGGGTTCAAGCACCTATCAGCCCGAGAGCAATTTTCCCCTTTCATCTGTATGTAAGGCACTACCTTCCACTTTTGTTGGCTCCACAGAGGAAAAATAAATCAGTTTTCCTAGTGAGAAACGTGAACGGGCACTACCTCAAATGCTGTTTCCCTGTGTTCCCAGATCAACTAACCGGGGCCTGACAGAAAACTTCCCCCTTTCCAGAATCTGCCCCAGGAGCTTCGAGTATTTCGGGTGTGGAATGCCCCCTCCTCGCGCCCAGCTGCTGGCGGTTTCTTATACAAACTCAGGGCTGTCCAGTCCCACCCGCCACCCCCGAGCCCTCAGCCGGGAGCCTTTGCACCGGCACCCAGACCTGCCTTACCACCGCTCTCCTCTCCCGTCGCCCCGCCGCGACCCAGCGCCCCGCCTCTCGGCATGGCACCGCCGCCCCCCGCGGGCGCACCCCCGCCTACTCGCCGCGCCCCGGCGGCCGGGGGAGCGCAGCGCCTGCCGGGGGTGCAGAGCGCTTGGTGCCGCTCCCCACGGCCGCGTGCGCAGGAGCCGTTTGCGTGGGGAACACCCCGCGCGGTGCGGGGGAGCGTAACTGGAGCGGGGTGCGCGCCACGGGCAATGGCTGCCCGCCGGCCGGGCCCGCGCCCTGGAGCAGGTCCCGCCTGCGCCTCGGGGCACGCACGGGGAAGCGGGGCCGGAGGGCGGGCGGGGCCAGCACGCGGGGCTGACGTGGCGCTCCTGTCCGCGTGCGCGGCCCCGCCTCCTACCGCGGCTGCGCGTGCGCCCGCGGGTGGGTGCGGGCGCGCGCGTGCGGGCCGCTTCCGGTCGGTGTCGGCGGAGGATGGTGCTGCTGGAGAGCGAGCAGGTAGGGCCGCACCGCACCCGCCGCGGGCGAGGGAGGGCGGGGGGCTCCGCAGAGCCCTGGGGCGCGCCGGGCCCGCGCAGCGCCGCGCCCTGGCCCGCCCCGGCGGCGCGGAACCGGCGGCGGGAGTGGGGTGTAGGCATCGCTGTACCTGCTACCTTGGGCGGGGGGCGGTGGGGACAGAAGCCCGGGGCCCGCGCTGGGTCTGGGGGGTTAGAGCTCGTTTTCCGGAGTGAGAACCTCGGGCTGGGCTCTCCCTGGCTGAAGTCGTGGGGAAGGAGAACCGGGAGTTCTCCCTCTCTCGGTGCTTGTTCCGGCGCGGCTGGGAGGGCCCGACCTGTGCGAACAGCGCCGGCGGAGCGGGGCAGCGGCTCTCCCCGCCGGGCTGCACGGGGGGAGGAGTGAAGGCCCGTGTGGTGGCCTCCCGCCAAGGATGGGGTCTGTCTCTCTTGCAGTTCTTGACGGAGCTGACCAGGCTCTTTCAGAAGTGCAGGACTTCGGGGAGTGTTTTCATAACGCTGAAGAAATGTAAGTTCCAAGTCTGTTACTGGGTTGAAGAGGTGTGCCTCTAAATCCAACCTAGTGTGGTTAGCATGCATTTTAAAAGGTACAGCTGTAATTCAGAGTATCTCAAAACAAGAGGAGTCCTATGGACAAGTCAATCATCCTAGCTTGCAGTACTGATAACCTTGAAGTTAGGCTGTATTTCGAACTGCAGGAAATATTGGGGCTTTCTAATTATTAAGTAGTAATTTAGACTTCAGACTTCTATGAAAGGAGAATATTGTGTTGCCTTTGTGTGTGCATGTTTATCTGGTTTCTGGCTGGCTGGCACTACTTGAGAAGTCAAGTGTCCTAGGCTGTGGTTTGACATGCCTTTGAAACATACTGTTGCTGAAGCAGGGGCTTTGAGCAACCTGGTCTAATAGAAGGTGTGCCTGCCTATGGCTGGGGCATTGGAACTGGCTAATCTTTAAGGTCCTTTTCAACCCAAACCATTCTGTGATTCATTCTGTGAATGATTTACACTTTTTTTCCTGGCAGATGTAGTTTATTGAACAGCTCCTTCTGGGGTCACAGAGGAAGGGTTCTGTGAACAAGTTCATGGCAATGTCAGTTCAGATGGCCTTAGATTCCACAGTGTTTTACAGATCTCCTTATCAGCAGTTTTTAACATCTCATGTCAGGAGGCATCTAGTGATTTTAGTGAAATATGAATAAACATTCTCTGCCTTTCAATGCAGATGATGGCCGAACAAAACCAGTCCCACGCAAAGGCCATGTAGAAAGTTTTGAACCAGCAGACAATAAATGTCTTCTAAGAGCAACTGATGGAAAGAAGAAAATTAGTACAGTGGTAAGTGACAACTTTGGGTTAGAAAGATCAGTAGCCCTACCTATCTTGCATGTAATGCCCTGTATGATAAGTGAAATTTGTCTTTACATGAATATAATGAGAACTACCCTCTTAATTCCAGAGAAACCATATGGTAGCTACACACACCACTGATGCTGGGATGCTGAAGTGTTACACTTACCTGAAGTATTAGTGCTTACACTTAGCATTACGGATGGGACAGTAGCTCATAGGTTTGTTCTGTATGCAGGATTTTGCTTCAGAATAGCACTGCAGGGCAGCAGAAAGGGACTCTGCCTGTTTTCAGCAACCTTGGCTGTTGTGTTTTGAGTTGGTGAATCTGTTTGGAGGCAACAGGGAAACTGCTGCTAGAGATGTGGCAGAAGGATGCAGGGCAGATATGGAGCCTGCAGTATGTGGACAGATGTGTGGCTCCAAGGAGAAGAAAGGTCCTGCACACCTACACTCAAGCCTCAGATGACAAAGAGATAGTTTCCTGTAGACCTCAGTGAAATTACTGAAGGGTCTTACAATCCATGAAAGAACTGAATGTTACCAGACTGTGAACCAGTAAGAAAAGGATCCTTGTTTCTTGGCAAGAACACATGGGCATGGGTAGACTTTTTAAGCCTTAATCTTGCTTACCATACATTTTATTTTTTCACAGAGCTATCTGTATTTAACTTTAGCTGACTTTAGCTCTCCTCTGTGATGTAACTCAGGAAAAATGTTACTTTGAGAAATACATGAGAGGATCTGGGCGATAACATATTTTTATGGCCCTACGAGTAAATAAATCCTTCCTTAGACTATTTCTTCATGTTCTTTCCATTTGAAAACACATGGATTTGGGACAAGTGGCCTCTAGAGAATTTTATTAATTGAGTAAGGAGTGTTTTCAGTTTTCTAAATCAATGAAGTCCTTGGACATTTTAGTACAGCCTACTTACCACTGAATGTGGTGAGTTGATCTAACTGCTGCTAGGCTAGTCACTTGGTGAGTGAACATGTCCTGATACTTGGTTTGTAATAGAAGTCAATGTTTTCTTGGCTAACCTCCACCATTATTTTGTAGGTGAGCTCCAAGGAAGTAAATAAATTCCAGATGGTAAGTTTTGTATGCCTTGTATCTTCCTTTTCTGTAGGTATTGGGGAGTGGTCAGTAGGAAGCACGGGACAGCTGTGAAGGGGTTGGTTCAGTGCAGAGCTGCCATGCAGATTAACCTCAGAATACCCATCTAGCTGCACTTGTTAAAAATAATAAAAAATCCCATTGTATTTCATTTGACTTTCTGCATTGATTTAGAACAATTTTCCCAGTGTGGGGTGTAAAAGCATGATTTCTCTCAGATAATGCAGATACCTGTTCCCATTAGCAATATGTAAAATGTTATTTCTAGTATATTCTCACTTAATTATTTGTTCTCTTAATGGTTCCATTTGTTATTTCAGGCATATTCAAATTTGCTGAGAGCTAACATGGATGGCTTGAAGAAAAAAGACAAGAAAAGCAAAAACAAGAAGAGTAAAGCAACACAGTGATGGAAGAATGTCCTACCATCGCTATAACAGACTTGACACTTGCTCAAAGCAAAGTCCATTTCTTTTTGAGTTACCACTTGTCTTTGGCTTTCCTTCCAGCAGGGTATTGGGATGCGATCAGTACTTTTGTTTAAACTGAGAGCAGAAGGTGCTTTCTGTGGATTGTTGTATGGCAGGAGTATCTACAAGGTTATACTGAAATAGCTTTACACTCGTCTGCCAACTAGTTTTGTACTTATACTGCTGTTTGTTTTGTATTATACAAGTGGGCAGTGTAAAACCTGTTTAGGGGTAACACAGGGTGAGGAGAAGTGTACCATGAGCAAAGTAAGACTGGAGCAGGCGTCTCAGTGACAGGGGCCCAGGTTTATAGATAAGCTTCAGTAGTACTAGGGAAAGTGGGTGCCAACATATTACCAGGAACAGCAGCTTTCCTGTTTCTGTCTTATTTTGAGGGACATGTCTACGTGATGCAGTGCAGATACCCCTAAGGCAGCCAGCACAATGCGTGAGCTCTTGCAGAGCCAGGCAGCTGTGCTTTTGCTCTGTGCTGATCCAGCTGTGCTCACCCTGGCTCAGGGTGGGGGGAGGGCAGGACTATGCATCATGTTCCTTTCTGACATGGCTTAAAAATGCTCATGTCACCTATACTTTTTTAAAGCTTCATCCTTCCGTATATTCAGGGATCTGAATATCCCCATACTTCATATCTTACAAAGTAGCTCCTTTATATGAGCAGATGTAAAAGGCGAATACTTAATTGTTCCTATTAAACACAATGAGAAATGGATTTGGTTGTAGTGACTGATGTGACTTGTCTTGATGAATTGCTAGGTATGGTACAGTTATCTCTGCCTTTAGGACTGACTCTCCTGATGCTACTTCCTGTATTGCTGCTACAACTTCAACAGTTCTCAGAAGTTCTTGGGTTTGTCTTTGAAGTTATCTCTTTACATATTTTAACTTTGTCCTCTTTACTACAAGAAGAGAGCAGGAAATCTAAGTAGGTATTTCTTAATGCAATGAGCCTGCAGTGGTAAAGGAAATCATTTGAGTTGAGTCAAAGAAAGAAACAAGTGAGCTGTTTAAACACGGTACCAGGTGGGGAGGGCGGGTAACCACCAGTGTATCTGCAGAAACCTCTAACTTCTGCATATTCACTCTGTAAGTATTTTGTGAAATATAATGCATAGGTAACTATGGCTGCTGTAACTCATCTTTGTATTTGCTCCGCTTCACTGTTCATGATGGGGTTGTGTTACAGTTTAGCTTCAAGAAGATAATTTTAAGATTCCCATCGTTACTATGACCTTCAAACTTCATCTGGCAACCCACATGAAGAAAGGTAGTTCAAAACTTTGGTTATGCTTCTAGCATGTGCAGGTTTTTTAGTTCTCTTATAAGGCCTAGGTTTAGCTCCATTAGGTCTGAAACAAGTTTTTCCTGTATCAGTTCTTACTTCACCTCCCTGGAAGCAGCTGCTTGATTTGAATGCAAAGGTACAGGCAGGACAAGCATAGGCAGCCAGGCTTGTACCGATTCAAAAAGCCCACCACAAAAAGCTTGCAATACACTTCTCAAGAAGGCTCAGTAGCCGAAACCTTTTATTACATAAAACCTCTTATTCAAAAAATTTTAAAACAGTTTGTTAGAAGATAACTCATCCTCTCTGACCCTTGAACCGAGTTTCAGTACTGCTGTTGCATGTTGACAGCCATTCTGAAACTATTAAAAAAAATTTTACATTCACAGCTCATAATCTCTTGTGGCATAAGGGACGAGAATTACATGGGAATACATATGTGTGGCTATAGTCAGACTTGCTCCTTAATTGCCTATAAAACATTTACTTCCACTATTTGACATAAATTTACAATTTTCTATCACACATGAAATTCAATCTGGACACATAAAAAGGCAGTAGTTGCCTGTCATAAATTATTGCAACTTTTTGAAACTTCTTTCGACAAAAAGTTGTCTGTTAGTAAAAGCATCCCACAAAAGATGCTGTAAGCACTAAAACAAAACCTTGTATTCATCTCGGTAACTGTAGAGGATAAGTGCAGGAACCCTGCAGAGAGAAGAAAAAGAGAAAAGTTTTAACCTTTGGAACTGCAACTTCAAAAGCTATAATACCTGTGGCAAAGCTCAGCAATAAGCTAACAGCAAAGATTCAGTAGAAAAGCAAGTTTTAGTTCCTCTGGATGCGGCTGCAGTTTTCCCCTTCATTCTCTTTCCATTTAGCCTGTTCAGTTTTCATTCAGTGATCTGAAGGCTTATGGCTAAGTAGTACTCTGCGCAGGCATCAGATGGGAAAGGAAGACTTTGTCAGGGATTGTGTTACATTCATACCCAGTAAAATTCCCCAAATCATGGAATGCTATTTGGATGTAGTAACTGGATTCTGTTGCTCGCAGCCTCGCAAGCCACAGGAAGAAAACAAAGTTTCATGTGATAATTAGTTGCCATGGTAAACATAAGCAATTCTGGTGTATCTTGAAAAAGGAATCAAAGTAAGTTTTTGGTCTCATTTAAAGGTTAAGTAGTACCTTCAAGCTGAACATGGGTTTAAGAAAATGTATTACAAATGCAACCCACAACAGGACATAAATACCCAGGTCTCACTGAACTGTACCAGTACATGCCAAAAGATGCAAATTTGAGGCTTAAAACCAGATGTGCCCAGACTGTTTCAGCCTTGCCAGAATCCAACAAGGAGACTACAAGTTGAACACGAATGGTTTTATGCTTAGAAAACAGAAAGAGGCTTTACTGCAGGTGTTGGGAGAGCATGCATTGTGTTTGCTTAAAGTCTGTCAGCTATGCCAGATGCCCACAGTATTCATTCAAAGCAAAGCAGGAGGAATTAAATGAATTTTAAAAGGCAAGCTGAGTCCCTCCCAGGAGAAAAGAGGGTTCTTCTGTAGTATATTAAATACATATATATATTTATATATATATAGTATATATAAAGAGGTATTCTTTCGTAGAAGAGCATTATACCTGACTGTATGCAATTGTTTGCTCTTCAGTTTTATGAACAAAGCAGCAAGTGAGGTTAACAGTGGGAATACATTTTAGAATTTCTTGAAAAGGCTAATAAAAAGAATTTACACATCCAAGAATTTACATTTGACCACAAGTGGGGATTAGATGGCCAGTAAACTCTTCCCATGCTCAAGGAACTATAAATGTTTGGGAAATATTTCTTCCTCAGCAAGAGGGAAAGAGGAAGACAAACTAAGAGCAACTTATTTAGTAAAGTTTGAAGGCAGAAATAATTGAGGTATTTTATGTACATGTAAGAGCTTAACAAATTTACCTTTTTTCCATTTTGATACTGTAAATTTCATCACAAATTGCTTGTAAGTACGAACATCTCTGTTTTGGCCATCGT
Organism: Strigops habroptila; assembly: GCF_004027225.2. Taxonomy (NCBI): domain Eukaryota; kingdom Metazoa; phylum Chordata; class Aves; order Psittaciformes; family Psittacidae; genus Strigops; species Strigops habroptila. The sequence continues at coordinate 46,012,513 of NC_046358.1, read as the reverse complement.
GACATCAGCTGTCTCACAGCAGCATCAAAGGCTTGTCGATCTCCATCAAACTAAAAAAAAAATTGACAAGGATCTATGATACAGTCTTACCTTCTCTTGTGAAGGAAACACTTCTCCCAGGAGGATTCAGTCTTCTGAACACTGTGTAATGTCAGTGCTCCTTAATTAAACATGTTTCAAACAAAATTCATATAAAGAACATGTGCATCTTGATGTACGAAGAAACCGATCACTAATTTCTTAACACAGATAGTTTAGCAATAAAAAGGTGTAAGCAATGAAAAGGGCTCCATCAGTTTCGCAATGCTGGATAGAACATGAGAACTGTGGTACAAGGGTGGTGAAAAGTGAACGATGCAAGCTGTTCATGTGCCTGGTTTTGGTAAGTAAGAAGCGATAAACTATCTCCACGATTTGGATAGACTGGATGAACTAAGTATTTTGAAAATATTTTCAAACCTTGCACTGGGATCTGATGACCAGACAAGCACTCCTTCAGAGCAGCAGGATTTTTCTAGCCTCAGTCAAGCTCCTTGGGTAAAAACGATTCTTACAAGTTTTAAGACCTAATTCAAACTCCTTGAAGGAGAAAAACTTTTATAGGTGAATTTTACATTCCTCTTCATTAGGAAAAGAATTTATCATCTATTGTTCAATTAGAGTTTTAATGACAATACTTAATTGCTTACCTCTAATGATAAGAAGTGTATCATAGTTGCTTTTGGCAGGTCTACCTGTAAAAATATTTGAAGAAATCAATACTTTACAGATCTTCTGTTACCAGTTTGCTAATTCGAGGTTAGCTATACTGAAAGGAGTCAGACTTTACCAAGGTTTTAAGCATTTTAAATAAACTGTTCATGACAGATTCCATTACGGAAAGATCCAGACAGCAACTGCATCAACCAATTCAATTAAGAAACTGAAATTAATTCAGGCTTCTGCCAAATACTTACTGCTAAAATCTCAATCTCACTTGTTTTCTGTTGCAGGCTAGAAATGAATGTCTGAAGTCTTGTTTGCACCTGGCAACAAAAGATGTGCGAAAGTAAAATACACTGCTTCTGTGACAGAGGTGGGGAACACTTATTTTAACAGAAGAGGCTGCTTCTAACACAAGATATAGAACTACATCATATTTAAGCTAAAATTCACATTTAATATAATTTTCAGTAACAATTCCACCATAATCCTTGATGAGTAGACAGGAAGGAGAGTGGGGCTGAGCCACTCCTGCAGCAATGGTAAACACTTGATAATACTAATATTAAATACTTGGTAGTAGTGTACTAAAGTAGACAGAACTGCATGTTACAATGTGTATTCTCACGTATGTAGTAAAAACTTCCTTTCTGTTTCTGGGTGTTAAATAACTTTTCAGAGGAACATGAGAACCTGTGACTGGATACAGTGAATCATCTCTAGTTGAAGGATGACTGATTTGAAAGCCAAACCGAAGTACAAGTCATGCCTTGTAACACTTTTTTCCAGAGCAAACAATACTGCAAAGGTAGTACTTTACAGATGTAGTTGCAGCCTTGCACTACATTGTCTTTTGTACCTTGGAAAGATGCTTTTACATATTAGAAACCTGAAAGCAGCAAGTCTGTTTAGCTCAAAGCTCAGAGAATAACATCCACTTCTTTATTTGGGTTCTGAGAACTATTTATAGGAGGGGATTTTTTGTTGCATACCCACATTTGGGCTGAAAGGGGGAAAAGATTACAGTTATGTTTTACCATGTACTCTATATATCTTGAAGCCAATAAGCACGAATGACTAACTCTTGACCTTTGTTTCTAGTATCATTTAATCTTTTCTACATTATTACAATATTACATTTTAGGCAGGGTTGTTTGCTTAAATCTGCTATTTTCTTTAGACCTTTAGTTTGAGACAGCTAATGAAATACATAAGTATCTGTTACATATATATTACAAATTAATGTAATAATTAATTTAATAATTAATTCAGCATGCTGAACTTGCACCTTTAACATGTTCCAGCACTTACTAAATAAAAAAGAAAAATTCCAGAACCATGGTTCCTACTAAAATAAGATTTCTAATATGTATGTACAATGATGGCTGAGCAACCATGTCACAGATAAGCCCCAAGATCCCAAATGTTATAAAAAGGTGATCTTTGCTTTCAGCCTTTTGTGTTGTTCATAGTCTATTTTATGAATAGAGAACAGGATGTATTTCTGTAAGGTAGGTGATACTGAAAATATGAATTCTACCATTCGTTAACTGTTAAGGATCACCTCTTAATACTTATTTGATGTGTCTGTACCTGAATTTCTTGACGACGCCTGGCACTGGCAGATAATTTTTCAGGAGCTATAACACTAACATTAGGCACCGCAAGAGTTCCATGTGATTCAAATACACCTAAAATGCAAACATATATTTTTAGATTATATTCCTTCTTTACACAAGAAGTAGCAAGAAACAGAAAGTTCACTAACATTAATAAGCTAAGATCTGTATAGTAAAGGGTTCAAAAAGCTGCTAAAAATCCCCAAAGCGAGTCAAATAGATAGGATAGTGAAACATATACATGTGCATTCTGAAATGCTCACTTATGACTTTGAAGGACTGGTTGGTAAGACTAATAAATGGTTCCAAATGGCTTGCAGAATTTTACAGAGGAATGTAGCATACCTAATACCAAAAAAAGAAAAGCTATTACAAGAATGAGGCAACTCATTCTTGTAATATGCTCAGTCCCATAGCAGAATCAATAACAAAACAAAAAACCAAAACCCAGCCCCCAGCTCACCCAAATAACAGTAATAAAAATTTGAAATGGCTTATTTCAAAATCCAAATTGACACTTCTGGTAATCACACACACGCAACAACAACAACAACAACAAACGAATAATAGAGTTAAGCATGGCCACCTCTCTCCCTCCCTCTTATGCAAGGGGTGGAGGTGTTTCTTTAAAAATAACCACCAAGACTGCACACTGTACCAGTACTTCATAAAATAATTATCAAAAATGTCAAACTTTATCCACACAATGAATACTTAATATTATTCTTTATATACAAACTTATATTATCAGACTAAGGAGTGCAAATCTGTAGCTAGAAATGTAAAGGCATTTTCAATTGAACAAAAAAATCCTAGTAGAACCGTAGGTCAATGTACATGGGTCTCAGCACTGTAACAATCACAGGTCATGTCATTTTTCATCAAGATGACGTTTAATTTCCCCTCAGCTAGGAAATGTTCATGGGGTTTGGCTTTTCACCCCTCCTGAATCACTACATCAATGAGTGCTTATGTGGGGAATATTCTGTCTATTGCTCTGAGCACTTCTTCGTTTAGAGAAAATTTCACATTTAGATCACTTGGAACAACATTTTGAGACTAGGAGGAAGTGTCTCTAACCAGAGGCACTGCTGGAAAACGTTTTCTCGCTCTGACTTTGGTACTACTTTTGAATTCTATGTTCTTGCGGTATTTTCTTATAAAACAGTTTTTAATCAGAAACAGTTTGTATGTTCTTAGAAACTAAATACCTGAGATATTAGTAAATGATCCCTTTTGATTTGGTACTGAAAGATTATCTGAGGTTTCTCTAAAAAAAACCAAACAACAGCAGTTAGGGAAAGAGATTTACAATAATGAAGAAATATTGTAATAAGAAATGGTTTCAAATTATTATACAAACATACTTATTTCATTCCAACAAATTAAAAAATCTATAGATATGGCCCATATTCTCCAGAATAAATTCTATTCTGGAACAGACAGGAAATAGTAAAAAATTACATTGCAAAATCTGATCTAGAAGCAATCTTTGTGATTCCTATGAACACAAAAAACGTGTTCCCATCATGCAGGAGTGATTTAGATCATAATAAGAGAATGTATTTTAAAATATTCTCTCTAAATTATTAATTTAATCTACAACTCCTTACGGGTTTCTGTGAGATAATATTAAAGTATCAAACTAATACTTATGTTTAAGATCACACATATTCAAAGAAGCTTTCAATGGTTTGGATCTCTTTACTTTGCACATTCAGGATTCATTAACAAATTTACCAGTGTTATTAGAATCATAGTTATTGCACTTCTCTGTTTAGTATTACCAAACATGGGATTTTCTATATTCTGTTCTCAGGATCTAGAAATAAGGTAACTTTTAGATAGAATTATTTTCTGTCACAGCTTCTAACAGGTCTTGTAGGTCTGTCACAAAACATGAGAGTTGGGTTAGTTGCGAGGTTAAATGGCAAGACTGGCTGAAGTCAGAAAAAGGAGAATAAAGCAGTGGGTAGGAGGGGTAGCAGGAGGCATCAACCACCTGCACAAACTACTGCTCAAGCTGGGCGTTTCCCAGCTTAACAATGTCCTTTATTGGTAAGTCTATTCAGAAATACTACAGATGTCAAATGTGTTAAGCTTCTCAATTCTAGTTTGTCTGACTAACCATGTCTGTTCCTGCTGCCAGTACACACATACACATAGATTTACACACATATAAATATATATAGATGTGTGTAGAATTATATATTTACAAAAGGAGATGTGTGAATAACAGCTATATATATGCACACAGGTGTGAGTGTGATTTCTGTACTAATTTCTACTGGTGACAATAAATAGCAATTTCAACAAAAATAGGATGATGGGGTGTTGCTGTGTACCCCGAGTCTTTGCCAGGTGTTACTTTCATTTGTACCAGCTAAAGTGTACAAGTGTACTACACCTTCATTTCTACATATCAACACTCCCTCAGAATGAAAGGGATTTTCTGCTGTAAGTGTTTGATTACACAGTACATGTAATGGGACTTCTGGTCAGTAACAGGGACTTGCTGGCAGCCCTGCATACAGGCAATGCTGGTGTTCTGGTAGCATTTGAGCTGGATAACTGCATGGACTTTAAATTTATGAAGCACTACGGATGTCTGAATGTAACAGCGGTTACAGAAATCAGTCTCTCTCCTAATCTCAACAGATTTCTATAACCAAGCCTTTGCTGTCTTTTCCCTGCAAAAGAAATTCAGCAAAGCTCTTACTCTTTATCAAATAAGATCAAGGTTTAACTGAGCATATCTTAAAATTATTTCACTAAAACGCACATTCACTTCTGATTTTGACTATTCACATTGACATTTTATGTTACTTACCTACTACATCTTTCATCACAGTTTTTAGTTTTCAGTTTCTGCATCAGGTGATCTAGTAAGTCAGATTCTAAAATCCTTTTCTCTGTCTGTCTGTCTTTCTCAAAGGATTTCACCTATGAAGTAGTTCAGTGAGTCTTAAAGATTGTTGATTCTTAAAATAGCATATGAATAATATCAAATTTAATCAAAACCAAACTGGATTATTCACCCATTAAAGGTGAAGCAGTCAAAGGTGTGAAGCTATCACCATGACCAATCAATCACTGCCAATTAAATCTCTGATTAGATTTTCTTTCCCCCCAACCCATTTCCTCTGCATTCCCAAAGCTTAAACTAATTTGGTTACTTGTATTTAGTATGTAATAATTTTTTAACAGGATGGTTCATAGGTGCAAATACCACATAAGTAACAGCATATTTAGTTTGGGGCTTTTTTTAGTTAAGGAATTTCATTAGAATAAGGCCTGGCTTTCAGTTTGCATGAGTTACAGACTCAAACATTCAAAACTTTGAATATCTGCTCCATCTTTATGGGAAGAAATTATTCAGTAACACCACCATTTGCCTCATTAGCACGTTCTTTGTTGGGTTTGCTTCAATAAAGCCATATTTAAAAAACTGCTCTGTAATAGTCTCATGGAAGACATTGATATATTGCATCCTCCTCATCAAAATCTACTTGTTCATACAGTTATTGCACAGTTATAATGACAAGGCCAGTAATAAGTGGAAAATATTTTTGTAATGCACACTGGCTAGGCAACATTGCCATCCAGATGCTGTCAAATGGCTACTTTTTTCAGTCAAAGAAGGAATTTTTATTAAAAAATTAATGCTCTTTTTCCTAATGATCCAGAATCAAGAATATTTTAGAACTTTTAACCTCTGGAAAGATTCCAGGACCACAGGCTGCAGAGCACAGAAAGTGGTAATTCACCTTGTGACACAGTCCAGACTTTCCATCTTAACCTCAACTTACAGAGATGAGGAATGTGGTTCAGACTCCACCTGTTTGAACTACATGGATTTATTTAGATTTATGTTTTAGTTGCATTTGTATTTATCTTTATAGTTATTTATTTTATATTTTCAGGTTAGATATAAGGAAGTTCTTTACTGTGAGGGTGGTGAGGCACTGGAACAGGTTGCCCAAAGAAGTGGTAAATGCTCCATCCAGGCTGGACAGAGTCTTGGGCAACATGGTCTAGGGTGAGGCGCCCCTGCCCATGGCAGAGGGGTTGGAACTGGATGATCTTAAGGTCCTTTCCAACCCTAAACATTCTATGATTCTGTATTTGTTTTGTATCATGGGAAACTGGAACTGGAAAGATCACTGAGCCATCTCATTATTTTTATAGTTTCAAAGAAATCGGAGACAACAGAAACTTTTTTCCACATAAAGACACCCATGACTCAAAGTCAGCAATGTTTGCACTCATTTTTGGACTTTCCTAGAGGAAACGGGGTCTGTAAATAACAGTGTTATTGAGGGATAAAAAGCTTCAGAAAAACTTTCTGCTACTTAGCAACTGAAACTGTATTTACTGAATTTCATCTACTTAGATACTTTAGTGAAAATAATAATGATCTTAAAAAAAGAAATGTAGAAGAGACTATAAGTCTGGAACACCATCCAGCATCCTCTGGTCCCACACTTACCTTCACATGACTTCCTTCTTTATCTGACACAAGGGCCACGTATGTAATCCCAGAGCATCTGCAATATTCCTGCAGTTCTTCTTGAGACTGAAATGGGAACAGGGGAACGGGAATGGGACAGCGATTTGACAGATTATGAAATTATCACTTACTTAAGCAATAAACTTAAGTCTCCTGTCCTTCATTAAAACAACTTTCTATGCAGCTGTTACACTGATTATATAAGCTTCTAAGAGAAGAAAGCTTTATCAACAAGTCCAGGAGCTGAAACTTCATTATGCATATATATATACCTAACGCTCCTTAAAAGCTGAAATCTGTTTAAGTCTACGCTAGACAAAGAGAATGTCTAAGCCTTGCAATCCTAATTCCCACATGGAAGGGCTAGCTGGATCTAGAAGCAAAGATTTTACAGATAACTGTAAAAATGTGCAACGCGACATCAATCAGTCACCACCCCACTGTCTGCAACTTCCAGTAATATGTCAGTCCTGCATGATTGGTACTGTGTCATGAAAGCTGACTCCCGCTGGGTTTCATGTAAGCCTGAGGCTGCCTTACATCACTATCAGTGTTGAGAATGATGTAAGTCAGCCTTACTGAAGGGCTTGCTGTGCTGACTTAGGAGTGGGCTGCAGGACAGCATTAGACAGAGGCAAGAACTACTCAAAATCTTCATTACTTTTAAGAATTACAAAAAGAAAAGAGCCCAGGGTGATCATAGAAAAAGCATAATGATCTGGATTTTTTTCAGTTTTGAGAGACTGGAGCCACTGGAAATGTTACAGTGAAAGATTACAAAAAAGTCAGGCAATTAAGTGAGAGCTCGAAACTGCCTGCTCTGCAGCACATGAATCAGAATGGACAACTGCACAGCATTTCTTCTGTTAGTCACCAACTGGCATAATTAAGAGTGACCCAGACTCATAATCCTCAGGTAACTTCCACTACTGTTAAAAGGGACTTCCTCATTGCCATGGAGCTCCATACTCCAGTGAGGTAGTAGGGGATAAAGCTCTGCTTGGTTTCAGCTGCAGGAGAAAAGAGCACAACTCAGCCTGCCACCTTCTCTCCCTCCTACCACATGTCTCTCCAGGAACACCATGGGGACCCCATAATGTACCTAGTAGCTCAGTTTACTAGACTATATTTCTAACAATAGAATGGTGTCAATATTCCCCCTGTACCTACTAGTCTTCAGCCATGTGGATATATTTAAAAGTCAATGTTACTGTTCTGTTCCAGACGTGCTCTTTATTAAGGATTAACTCAGGGATTCTACTTGCAGCCCTCATTGAAAGAAAAATTTATTGCCTTCACTAGTACAAAACACGCTTCTCCTTTGAAGCATTTCCACCTCACTTAATTTGAGCTAGAGTAATTTTAAATTCATTATGCAACTTTTCCCCCCTTGATTTCAACAGGCCTTGGACTCTGCTCTCTGTGTATAATTAGGGAAGCTCACTTCATTCCTTTCTGCTTAGAGGAGTGCATATAGGTACTCCATCGCGCTTTTAGGTACTCTGGGATGTAGAGAGGAAGAATGCTGCAAGGCCAGTGACTCTTACGATTATTGTATCTGAACAGCATGCTACATGCTCAGTTTTATGAGTCTGTAACTCAAAAAAAAACTATTAAAAAAAAAAAAGGGCAGTCTCAGGCTGCACTAATCTTAAGAGAACAACAATATAATTAATACACAGAGACAGAAATTCTACCTGGGACCAGTCATACATTATTTCGGCTGGAATTCCTACAGTCCAGAGTTTCTGAACAATATTGATAGCTCTACCCATGGACATCTGACCAACACTTACAACCAGCAGGTCACATGAGCTGACAGAAACCTGAAGGGAAAGTAAAAACAAGAGGGACAATATTAGCCACAAGACCTCCTCTTTCCCTTCATAAGGCAGTGAAAGTAACAAAGAGGATAAATACGCTAATGCTTTTCAAAATCCATCAAGCTGAAAAAAGGGGGTTAGAGCCATCTCTTTTTAGAGCCAAAATCTACCTAAGCGTGTCTGAAACTCATTGAGGCTTGCTCTTTGATAAAAAGCATCTGCACAGCCTCAGCTTGCAAAGTGTCCTAGCCTATTCTGTTCTTCCCTTCCTACTCTGCTTAGCAATGTTAATCTGTTCTTATAACGAGAAGTTTGTAAAATGCACATTCCACAATGAAGTGAAACTGTGTGACACTGGACAAAGTAGTCAATTTTCTTAAGTTCCCTTCCATCTCCACCTTCTATACTTTTAGAAAGGCAGAAGTGGTACGGGCAAAATAACACTTACTAGCTACTACAGTTGTACTCTTCCATCTGAAACAATCCACAGGCTGAGGAAGATGTTCCATTTAAACTAAAAATAAAGGGGTATAACCCTGAAGATCCTCTCTTCCCCTATTACATAATATATTATTATTTATTAATAAACTAAATAATTCTCTGCAGGTAATCTTGGTATTTGCTGTCTATTTCAGTATGGTATTATTTTGGGACACAGCTGAACATCTTATTTTTTGCCCATCTGTGGCTACAATTAGGTTAGTGAGCTGTCAGGAATAAATAAACAAACAAAACCCCTATATCCTGCCCCACTCCAAAGACTTACAGAATCCTCCACACTGGAAACAGCAGCAGTTATTTTATCTATAGCTATGCTGACTCCAACAGCTGAAGGAACAGGTCCTACCGTCTGTGGCCCTCTAAATTGTGGAATCTCGAAACAAGACAAAAACAAAATGGAAGACTCAAATAGTTATCTCTGCAAAATGTCAAAAAGGTTTTTCATTTTTTCATGGTTTAAATAAATAAATAAATAATAGAAATGAGTACATACCAGATGATCATACCTGCCCCCCGCAGCAAGAATTTCAGGCACAGTTCTTTGTCTTCTTTTGATGTATGCTATAAACTGAAAGATAATTCCATTGTGCTGCTGTATTTTGTAAACAAGTCCCAGATTTATAGAAACCTGTAAAATAAAACTGAGTATGTGTACAAGATCGTTACCAGTATTATGGTTAATATAATTGATTTCCTACTAGCAGCAAGGATTGAAAACACTCTTCTCACATAAGGAAGACATACAGAAACACTCCTCATCTCAAAAATTTTGAAATACAATTAAAAATAAGGAAATCATGTTTTAATCTTAAAGCACCCCAAGAGACCAGCAGCACAAAACCCACACTGCAAGCCTCAAGGAAGGTGGAGGAAGGGAGGCCTTTAGTACTCAACAGCTTTTTGTATTTTTAAAGTATTTAGTTTGTTTCAAAATTTAAAAATTTCTTTATGCTGTAAGTGATGTCTTCAATCTTGGTTGGAGAAAAAAAAAAAAAAGTCTGTATGTCATTAGATAGAAATTAAACCAGAGACTTCTGACTGGAAGAGGTCTTATTCTTAAACTGCATCTTAAAAAAAAAATAAAAATAAAAGGAATCAGTGCCAGCATTATTACTTGCCATCAAAAGCCACTTTGATGTGGTTTTTCTATTGTAAAATATGATTACTTTGTTTCCTGGCAAATTACAAGGCTCAGCAGCCTATAAATCCATTAAATTATTAGCAGAGCAAACCTGAAGCTTTATTCCAAGTTGCTTTAACAGACCAATGACTTCCTCTAAATCCTTCATGCCATGCTTCAGCAGCTGAGTGACACCTGGCTTTTGTTTTATCATTGTGTTTAAAAATGGAAATACATTACTTGCTTCTCCCTTCTGCTCAATGAATCTGTAGAGTCGAGAAAGCTAAAAACAAAAATCAAAGAAAAAAACATAGGTAACACCACTGACAGCACTCACAACAGATCACATCTAAAAAAACCCTAAAAATATTTGACTTGGTGTAAGTAAAATATCGTCTTTTTTGTCTGTTTAGCCTAGCAGCCTGTTTTTACCTAGTGAGTTGAGGAAAGAAATGGACAGGCACAAGACTCCTCAGGGTGTCCAGAAGTTTGAACCTCAACTCCTTGTGTACATTCATCAACATTTGCAGACTTCTTTTTTTTTTAAGTTTCTCTCAGTTTCTTTTACTAAATACCACTGCAAAACATTCTGTTTCATAGAATCATAGAATCATAAGGGTTGGAAAGGATATTAAGATCATCTAGTTCCAACCCCCCTGCCATGGGCAGGGACACCTTGCCCTAAACCATTCTGTTTACCCTTTAATTGCTTCCACAGTCTGAAAAATACGTTTAAAAGCAGAAAGAAACTTGGAGAGTTGCAATACTGACTTCCAGAAAGAAGACAGAACAAAATCAGACCACGTCCAAATAGACTGATCTAATTTGAATAGCAGATGTAACTGTTTATTTTACTTACTCGGGCTGATTAAACTGCAAAGTAAATGAAGTATTACTGACTTATTGCAAGTTACAGAGAAATTATCATTTAATTAAAATTACTTACACTATTTGATGTGAGAGAAAGATTACAGAATTTGGCTTCTACTTCTCTTTTAGTTAGCTTTTCAGTCTACGAAAGAAACAGATTCGAACATGTTCAGCAACTGAGTTACCTAACAATTACTATTGCTGAGAAGAATTAAACCACACCTTTTCAATGTTTTTAATTAAATGTTACACTTACAAACTGCAGTAACACTGTAAAAGAACAAAACCAATAAATAACACATTTTCCACCAATCCTGTAGTGAGGCCTTACTCAGCTTCATTTCAAGAAGCAACAAAAAGCGTACAAATACCAACTTAAGCTGTGCTTATGCAGAAGTGCATTGTGTTGGGATTTAAACATTACGTTAATTATTCAAATGAATGTAATGTATTTATTTTCTCTGCTTATAAGGTAGGAAAGACCGACATGAAATTAAGATACATTTTAAAGTTTTTACTGAATAGCCCACCAGTTCTTAATTACACAGGTGAACAATTATCTCATAAATAGACATTTAAAAATCATCTTAAAATATCTCAGAAGTAACAGAAAATGAATTAATCTAAGTTTACAGCCCTAAGATAGCCTGGCTTTTTATACACCAACAAGATATTCCTGGTTATGCTGGCAATGGGCTGTTACTCATTTTCAGAGACAACTCTACAATAAGATACTCTACAGTGACAATTACAGAGATTAGATTAATAACTAATCTCTTACCACAGCATCATACAGAATGATGTAGACTTGATTGAGTTTATCCTCTGGTATCCCACAGTGCAAAAGTATAGCTTTCAATAAGGCAGTGTGGTTCAAGTAAATACTGTAATTTCTTTCCTAACAAAGGGTAAACAAAAAAGAACAAAAAGTTTTACCTGCATTCCATTTGCTTAATAATAATAATGTTAATAGTAATAATGATGATAATAATAATAGTAATAATAATTTCTAAAGATTTAATAATAGCTCAAAACTAACTTCAGACCTCTCCTTCCACTACCTTGCCTCCCATCTATAACTAAAGAATGGCAAGGCTTGTCCCATTCTACAATAATCACCTGCCTGACAGAAGAAATACATTACTTCAGTGGCACTGTAAGCATTCAATTAATATTTCCTTTTCGCACAAATCTATGCTTTATTTTATCTATGAAACATATTTTTCATTTAAATCACAGTGTTCTGTAATTAAACACATTAGACTAACTATTTACTTAGATTAACATTTTGGGATGGAAAGAGAACAAAGGGCATGATTAGAGAATCTACCTGTAGCACTGAAAACTCTTGAATGATTTCTGAAATGGCATAAATTGTTTCTGCTATAGGCAAAAAGCTATTTCCAGTAGATGTTACAATGTCAAATGCACATTCTAGGAGTTCTTTGGGATGACAGCGGTCTAACTTCCGAGGTCTGAAAACTCGCTCTATACAGTATCTAAAGGAAACATTGAAGAAAGAATCAGCATCTTCAGAGGTCTCTGTCATAAAGCACAGCACTTGTGCAACATGTCATCTGCATGTCCCTTACCTTTTCAAGTTTGATATGTTATTTCTAGCTACAAATCTTGCAAAAGGAATCTGAAAAACAAAATACATGAAAATTGGTGAAACAAAACATTCTGACTAGGCTCTGAAACTGGAGATTAATTACTACCATGCAGTAACACTTGTCCTGTCACATCTGTAAGTGCCTTAAGTATTTGCCACAGCCAAGTAATATTAATTTAATCATCCCTGCTCCAAGTTTTAAATAGTAACATTTCCCCCCCTGCCAAGTTCCTAGAAGAGCTTGGAGAGGAACACAAGGACATTTCCTAATTACCCTAATGCATGCAAAACATATCATAAATCAACTATGAGCATACTGAAATGTACAAGCAGGTATTTTGCTGCTTACATAAAGATATAAAGGAGTATTTTTTAATAAATCTTTGGTTGACATATTTTCCAAACAAGTAATTCCTACAGAAAAATCAATTTTGTGGATCCCACACAAATCCTTAACTAAGAATCATACTGTATAGCTTGATGTTACAAATGCAAAGGAAGGACGAGTCAAATTGACCTTAAGTTAGTGAAATGGAGTATAAAAAGTCATGTTCTTTAACTGTCACTAGTAAACAGAAAATACAACTTAAAAGTATTCAGGTATTAAGTGCAAGGTAATTAATGAGGCCAACATTGCACATAATTTGGTATGCCTGAGAGAGGAATCCCAGACAGTAAAATCTGAACTACTCAAACAGCAATTCCTCTCAAGAGTAGACTGATCCTTGACAACATTTGTTTGAGAAACACAAAACTGGACAGACTGTTACCCACATTCTCTATAAATAAGAAAGTGATGGAAATACCAGAATTTTCACTGGTCATTGGAAAAGTCTTGTCTCTTACATGTGGAAGAAAAAACCCCAACAAACAAACCACAAAACCCCCACAAACCAGCAGTGACATTGATCACATTTATAATATGGCACTTTTACCTATGTAAGATATACTTCTGACTGCTGAAGCAGTGTAAGCCTAAACCAAATTTGCCACTAGTGAATTAAAGGTATCTACAAACACCACAGGACTTTTCAAACCCAGCTTTGCCTGCAGAGATGAAACTACTTACTCTGAGGTCATATGGAAGCATTACCAGCATCCCACTGTGATCCATGAAATATGAAGCTTCATTATGTTCATATAGTTTTTTATTTCTGGGCATTAGCAGTGGAGTATGCAGCTTGATGGCTCCTGCACAAAACCAGTAAAATACTATTACCTCCCATTTCAGAGGTAACATCTGCTTTTTATAACAAGCTCATGAACAATCTTGCAGGACATGATAATCTCAACAAATACCTTTAAAAAATTACATTATTTTCAGTGTCCTTAATAGACTGTCCTCTTCCACTGTCTAAACAAAGCCATCAAACAAACTGATGTTCTATCTTGCACACTTCTTGGGCTCAGCAGGCAGCCACAGAGAAACAGAGAACTGCCAATCTCGTAGCCCCAGCAGAATCCTTGCCTTGCCTCCCTCTTTAAACACCACCTTTCACAAAAGCATACATACAAAACAGATGAGAAACCCTACAGATACCACTAGCACTCTTTTGATCTGAAGGCACTTCCATAGAGAACAAATACTGTTCAGACATGTTGCATCCTATGTCTCAAAAATGTACTTGAAGTGTTTAAAGCTCACTGTAAAACCTCATAAATAACTTTTTTCTGGCTGTATTTTGCAACCACCTATCTGTATGAATCCAGTCTTCATTGAAACCTTATTATTAACAATACTTTCATGTTTTAAATTCTCTACTGATTCTCAAACGGCTATCTTGTTATGGAAGCTTTATTCTTCAATTAGATGTCAACATAAACTTTCAATCAGGGGGGAAAAAGCACCCCAAATACAAGAAAATGCTTCTAACCATTACAGACAGCAATACAACCTAATAGAAAAAAATATATATCCCACCCCTCAGTTTTTTTCCAAAAGAATGAAAATATTTCATACTCCAAAGTGCTGACAAACATGCTCCAAAGCCTGTCAAGCTTCTGACTCCGTGACAGCAATAAAACCATTCTGTTCTCTTAAATCCATTCAATCATAAAAAAAATTAAATGAACGACTTTGGTGAACACACCCACCGTGTCTTTTAAATATCCGGCTGACAATCTCACACACATGCTGCTGTATCTTGGCTGCCCAAACAGAAAAACTACCCTGAAACCATCACAAATAAAAAGTACATATATAATTTATATGCCATGAACACTTCAGGTAATACAGGCAATTATTCCATGTAATACAGGCAATAAGCATTCTGCTATCTCATCTCACTATAATAAAAAATAACCAGAGCTATAAAAAGCATTATTGTACTATGTTACCTTGTATTTCTTCAGATTTAGAAATATTTAAAAGTTGAGAAACCAAGAAGGATTACTTTGATTGCCATGATTAGACAGGGAAGAAAACAGTCAGAGGCAATGCATTCTGTTGGCAATCAGATACAAGTAGCATTAGTTCGATCGAAATTCAGAGTAAAGAAAGTATTCATCTGGACATAAGCTTAAAGCTGTAGCTGCTATGATCAAACACTGCTTATTTCTTCCTTGAAGAATGAATGTAAGGTTTAAATGGGAAGTGGTTAATCAAGCCCACATAGTACAGATTATAGCTTTAAATGGGAACTAACATGAAAGTTGATTTCCAGAGAGAATGCAATTCTCTCAAATATGTCAAGAGTTCACCCATATAAACTTTTTTTTAATCCAACACAGGAAAAACCGAAACAACATGCATCCCCTAAGCACCTACAAACCTTCAACATGTCACTGTCATAGGTATAATCTATAGCTGGAGATACACGCTGCAAAAATATCTGACTCATCATAGTCCGGTAGGCCTTTCCATCCACGTTAGCTAAGGTATGGTGGAGTACTTCGTGGAGTTCAGATTCTTCCATTTGTGGTGGTGGAAGATGTTCACTTTTTAACAGCTCCACAGCTGTTGGTCGTGCTGCAGGATCATGGTTCAGGAGCCACGTAATAACTGATCTCTACAAATTAAATAAAAACTTTATAGTTCAGAAAAAATTTAGACATTAGCAGTATTTACAACAAACTTCCTAGTCACATGACATTAATAAAAAAATATAAGACTCTACAGGGGACCAAGAAAAGCAGGATCTGAATCGTTGGCGTGGATATTCTTTGCTTATAGAATTCTGAATATGTTTTATTGTGTTATTATTTAAATAAAATTTACTAAAACACGGAAGTTTTTAGAAATGTGCCTCCCAGGATGATAAAATATGTAGTATCCTTTGTCGTTCTATGTTATGCCATCTCTGGCATCTCTTTATCAACAAAGAAAGCAGAACCATATGCGTAACAACAAAGATTTGAGAGTTACACATAATAAAGAAGGGGGAATCTTCCTGGCATATTACAGTAAACTGTACTAGAGGGAAACATTTTTATGGTACTAGTAACAGGCAGATTGCCATTTCACAGGCATAACAGACAAAAAGATAATGCTAATGTTAAACAAAGAGTCCACTAGCAAAAGGAAAAAGTTATCTAGATGGTCCAGAGAAGATTACATTGCACATTTAATTTATCTGCCATGGAGGCATTAAGAACAGCTCTTGACAACTCTTATCAAGCTCAGAGAGTCAATTTAGCTTGCACACCTCCTTCTGTTCTGTAACACAGATTTCTTTCAAAAGTTTAAGAGTTAAACAATACAGCTGCATTTACCTTAGCCTAAAATGTCGGCATTGTCCCTCAGAGCTTAAAAGGTATACCCGTGAACTCCGCACTTCTTTATGACTGAGCTTAGGGAATTTTGTATATCTCCATGTCAACTTAGTATGCTAAGAATTTTTTTTCCTTACTTTGTTCCAATGTCATGTAACAAGAACTTGGAAGAGATTACTATTTTAAAATTAAGTAAGTGGGGAAAAATGATAATAAATGCTTCTTGACAGGGAATACCTAATAGTTAAAATATCTTCAAAATTACCTGCTTTGCATGATTGACTTCATCAAAGTCTTTAGGAAATACAACAGTAGGCTATAAAAAACAAAAATCATATTTGAATTATAACAGGCAGTCCAGCTTGCTCAGGCCAGTCTTAAGTTCTACATATTTAAACACAGAAACTAAGCATTTTTATTGCTCATGGGGAAAAAAACAAAAAGAAAAAAAAACCACAGAAAAAAACACATGGCAATTTCAGTTTGAAGAGCTAGAAGGAAAATGAATGTCACTGAAATGCTTTTATGATGTTTTGTACAATGAAGATACAACCCACAATCACAAGCATTTACCAACTACAACTACCAACTGGTTCCTGAGAGAGACCCATTGGGTCTAAACGTGGGTGTGCTAAAAACATGACATCTTTATCTGATGTTTACACCTCTGATGTTTTACAGTGTAAAAATTAATTTCACAGACAGAACAATTACTGATGGTAATACCATTACAGAAACCACAGTGCATTATGGGCATGTCAGTACCAGCTCCAATTTTATTTTTCACTTTTCATTATATATTTTATAAACTTTTTTCTTCCTAAGCACTCCCTGTTGAAACATTTTACTCTGTTTTGCATCATTTTACTTCTCTTAACAAACTATTTGATGCACAGGATTCGTATCTTTTATATCTGTGTACTTACCAGTCTTAACTGACTAAGAACAAAGATCCTTTCTGATGCAGTACTCATAGGATGGTAAGACATTTCAAAGAATATTATACCCAGACTGAACAGGTCCACTTTCTAAGGGAAAATAAAAAAAGGAAACATAAATGTAATACCTGTGAATTCTCTGCAGTTGATGATAGCAGAGAAATACTAATGTTCTGGTTAAATTTCACAGTATATTACAGCCAGAGATAGGGGTGGGGTTTTCGTGGTTTTGTTTTGGTTTCTGGGGTGGGTTTTTTTGTTTTGTTTTTGCTAAATGGCACAATCCAGACCTGTCGGACTTCAGTGCCTTCTATCATCACAGCACTGCCATGACGTAAAGGCCTCCCTTTATGAAAATATTTCTGCTTTGAAATTCAGCTCATCTCTGCATACAAACAGGATCCTTGGATGAAAAAAAATGTAGTACCCCCATCTCTCAAAAATCAAGTCTAGGAATCCAGGAGAGCAATACATACTTCTGATGACTTTTTACCTTAATTAAAGACTGTAAGATTTCTATCCTACTCATTGTTACTCAATCCTTTCAAATTGAAGTTGCTTGCACCTAGTCATGGTCACAGCACAGGCAGAAACACTGACCTGCCCACATCCTTCCACCCTTGCTCTCCACTCAAAGGAATATTTCTCATTCCCTTGCTTATCACAGTAGTCCCCCCACACCCTGTTCCACCTTGAATTTACCTTTGTTGAGTGGGACTGTCCTAAATTGTATCTTTTACCTTGGATTCCATGCTACCTTTTTAGTAAATCTACTCTAATCATACCTGATTGTATGTAGACTTAGTGCTTCCTTGGACCTCTGGGCTGACATACAGCGCAGTGCCAACCATCCCTGTCAAATTACCTATGTGGCAGAAGATGAAAAGGTTTCAAGAAAGTGGCAGAGAAATGCAGCATCAAAGTCCAGAAAAAAGTCACTCATCTTCTGTCCTCATTTATTCTAGGTTGGAATGCAGCCCTTATTGAGAGAAGCTCACTTGAGAACAGTTTGCAAAACAGACAGTTCTCACCTTCGCAGGTCAGGTGTCTGTGTCTATCTGTAATAGCTAAACTTACCTACCGCTTTACAGAATTGCAGTAGGTCAGCACACAAGTGATACAACTATATTTCACTTCCATTACACTCATCTTAAGACACACAATGTACTAAAGTTCACTCAAAACACAAAATTCAGCCTGTTACAGGTGTCAAAAAAACCCCAACCAAACAAAAATCCCTTAACTCTTGAAATTGTCCTGTACCGGCAAGAGAACAGAAGTGAAAATGGAATGGATATACAGGATCTCTATATACCTCACTGTGAGAAAAGCACTGATCTATGGAAAAAGTCTAGCAGTGGAAGCAAATTCATTTTTAGATACCAGTCAAAACTGAGAGATTATATGTAAGATATCTACCCAAAGTTGGAGGTTGTTTCCCCCCCATCCCCCAAATAAAAAAGGTTTTATTTTCAAAGAATGAATGGAAGTTCTAACAGAGTATACAAGACTGCAAAATAAAAGTGATGGCTTAAAATAATTTAGAATAAGCTACTACGTAAACTAACCTGATGGGTCAGACATGGCAGAACTATCTGAGTGATTTTCTTCTTGTTTAGAGACCACCTGAAATCAGGAAAACAGACATACTGTAAATGGCACTTGAAATGCTTCTGTTGGCTTTTCTTAATGCTTTGGTTGACAGTACACAGTTTAACTCTAGAACCTTAGAAATAAACAAGTTTATGGCATTCACAATATAAAGTCCAATGAGAACTATGTTTTTATGTTTTATTTTCATCTTTCATGTTATTGAATTGGTGGGTTCAAATTCAAGGGGGTTTTTCATTCACTTTCAGCTGTACTTACTGCATTTGCTGGATGATCTGTAGCTAAACCAAAATCACCAATTTTGACATGATCATCTGAATCTAAGAAAATGTTCACAGGTTTCAAGTCTCTGTGGATCATTCCCTGTTACAGGAGGAGAAAAAAAAAGACCCATAGAATATTAAACAATAAACACAATTCAAACTAAAGCTCTGTAATAGACTGGAAAATCATATCACATATTTTTAATGCAGTAGATTTCCCACTGTAATAAGTCATTGATAATTAATTTTGAAGACTATAGTCTGTAACCCAGATGCTAGAAAGAATTTTCAGTGCTACCAGATACAAAAAAAAAAAAAAAGTTTTTAAAACGTCAAATTTTTGGGAGAAAGGGAAAAATCTGAAGTGGCTCATTATAAAATTCAGGTTTATGATAAAGTATTCTAAACCCCTAGAACAGATTAATAATCAGAAGTGCAAGGAACAAACCTTGTAATAAACACCCCAAAATGAATAGAATATGAAGAAACCCACACAAAAGAAGATATTACATAAATATTATAGACAGGTCATAAGTGTCATATTTACTAACCTTTTCATGGATATAAGCTAACCCATCTAAAATTTCTCGGAAAAGCCTCCAAAGCCGACTGGTGTCTTCATATAATCCTTGGTCAATAGTATCCCTTAATGTGCTCTTTTCACAATACTCCATCTTCAGTCGTGCAGAGGTAGGGGACAGAGGGAAGAAAGAGCAGTTTTGTCAAGAAAAGAGACCATCAGAAACTTGTATCTGTGTGCATATTAATGCCTGGTCCTGTAACACACAGGTCGGGAACAAACAGCATCACCAAAACATTCAGCTGTTTGGAATTTTCCCGAGAGCTGTCTTTTAGCTAGAAAAAACGCATTCACTTATGGGTCCTATCCCATTTTCTGTGACAATAGTCTTGACGAGTCTGTGACAAGCTTGCAAAGTAGTATATTCTGAACATAAATGTTAAAAACAAGATAAAAGCCACTGAAGCGGGTCCAGAAAAAAAAACAATGTGAAGGGCCTGGAATCCAAGTCTTATGAGGAATGGCTGAGGGAACTGGGGTTGTTTAGTCTGGAGAAGGAAGGGTCAGGGGGGACCTTATCGCTCTCTACAACTACCTGAAAGGAGGTTGTAGTGCAGTGGGGGTTGGTCTCTTCTCCCAAGTAAGAAGTGATAGGGAAAGAGCCAACAGCCTCAAGCTGCACCAGGGGAGGTTTAGATTGGATATTAGGAAAAATTTCTTCACCAAAAGGATGATCAACCATTGGAACAGGTTTCTGAGGGAAGTGGTAGAATCACCGTTCCTAAAACTGTCCAAAAAATGTGTAGCCGAAGCCCTTAGTGACTTAGTTTAGTGGTGGTCTTGGCAGTCCCTGGGTAGCGGTTGGACTTGATGATCTTAAAGATCTCTTCCAACCTAGCTGATTCTATGATTCCAGCTACAGAACTTTGAAAGGCATAACAAGCCATGTGTGCTGCACAGTGCCTTCCACCAGAAAAGCCTTTCAGAAAACCAGTCTATTGCAAAACCAAGATTGATCTTGGCCTCATCTGCATTTTTTAAAGGTTACTTCCCTCATGAAAACCAGCAATTACTCTCTGCAGGTTCGAATAAGCAGTATCCTTTTATCTGAAAATGCAAGCAAGTTTGTACCTGAATGTACAGGTAATGTACTGTCTGAATGACTGGTGTCCTATCTTCTCCTCCATGGCTATTCTTTTCATTCCCTTCTTCATCCTTTATCACAATTAAGAGTAACAGAACAGTTAGCTACAGGAAGCCATCCAGAGATTTTTATATGCATATTACTATTTTCTAATGGCTGAAAGACCTTGATGAGAACTCATCTTCTGTGATTAGATTTGAATAACATTGAAATCTATAAAAATAATTTATTGATGCTTTTTTAATGCCACTGCTTCTAAATAAAACTACAAAACCAGGTGTGACCCAACTCTTATTTTCAAAGTGAGAATGAGTAATGTTTTGCCAACACTAGACACTGGAGGAAAAATATTCCAGAAGATCTGTGAAACATAAATCTCAAAGTGTGTCATGTTTAAAAAACCAAAAATAATAAAAAATTTCAAATTAAAACATACAAATAGAATTAACCATGCACCCTCCATCCCACCCAATCATTCTGATATAGTGTAAATATAGATATAGTGACAAAAAACTAGATGATCTCCAGAGGTCCCTTCCAACCCTAACGATTCTATGATTCTGTGAATGCAGCTCACGATGGCACAACTTTTACTCTGATGGAACATAACTGTATGTGGTTCTGTACTTACACCAGAACTGAAATGAAACTTCTCAACTGACCTGTTTGCATGTCAAAGGCTATTTTATGATCTTTTCATTTTCACTAGCTTTATCTTTATACTTACTGGAAGCTGACCTTTACTGTTTTCATCTTCATTATCAAAAATTATTTCACTTTCAGAATCTGTGGTTGGCCTGTTTAAAAAAGAGAAAGGAAAGTTTTGGGTGCTGAGAAATCTGGAAACTATTTGCAGAAAAAAAATATCTAAGCTTCTGTTAAAGACCTTCCATATGCCTTAAACAAAAAAAGCAAACCAAAACAAAACCCCCAAAAGTATCCTGCTTGCAAATAACACTTCCTTTGTCAGCCCTGTCTTTTACAGGAAAGGTTTATCTCTGCATCAGTACAATCCCATTTTTATACTCAATAAGCAAAACTGAGGTATATTTATTTACTTGCTTAAAAAAAAAGACCCACCATGAGTAAAAGAACCAATCCATACAGAGGCAGGTCTGGAATATGTTAATAAAAATCAAAACAAAACAGAAAGGACAAGTAAGGTATTTTTCAGGATTTGAAAATATTTCTCTACTATTATTAAAAACTTTACTCTTAATGTTGGAAAAGACAGTCCAGCATAAACAGTCATGCATTCTGACACAAATTATGAGAATATTCTAGAAGCCTAAACCCAGATTTTCCTTGTATACTCACTGTTCTTAGCTGCAAAATTTCCTCTCCCTGGCTATCTGACTGCTGGCAAATACACTGGTTTTGAGCCAGCGGACAGAACAAAATGCAGTGAACTAAAAAGAAGTGAGAATGATAAAAGACAAAATTGGAAAAACAACTCTGCTCATGTTCCCTATAGTGCCAGTACTGAAGCCTACTTACAAAAATGACTGTGAGAAAACCCCATCACCGTCATCATCATCATCATCACTGGACTCCTGATCAGCTCCACTGAATTTGTTGCTGGAGGATCTTTCACACGAAGTACTCCACTCAACTGAACTTGTCAAAACTGGAGGAGGAGCATTAGCTTCCACATCACTTGTCTCCTCAGCATTAAGGATGAAGAGACCAGCTTTGGTGGGCATTCTTTTATCTTCGTTCGTTTCACATGATGACACAGTGGGAACAGGGTGTTCATGTTTTTCTATCCAAGCATTGTAATACCTCACGATATTCTCATGGTTCAAGCGGGAAAGTAACGTTACTTCTCCCTTAATCCTCCTAAATTGCTTGCTGGCAGGGTTTACGCGGATACGTTTCACAGCATAATAGCAACCATCAAGTTTATTTCTTACCTGGAAAATTCAAGTAAATTCAAAAAGTCAAATGCATATAAATGCTTTACCAAATAGAGCCAGAAGTAGAATAATTTTATGTAAGAGGAAGTTTTCCTTCCAGCTGGGAAATGAATACAATTCAAATGCAAGCTTCCCCATACTGACAGGCTACTCCCCAGATTCTCAGTGATCTCACACAAAACTTATCAGCCTATTCCAGATAAAAACCACAACACAGGCACAGCACACTAGAAGATAATAAATAAAACCCCACAAACACTATACATATTGTTTTGCTTCTGAGACAAAAAACACATCACCAAAAAGGATTCCACAGAGGAAAATAATTTTTCTACCACACCTTGATGACTGCTCCAAAAGCCCCTTTGCCAAGTAATTTGAGCTCTTCAAACTCATTGTAGTAGCGTGAAAATTGTCTCTGTGTTTCTGTGACAAAGGAAGCACTGGATATCTGACTGCTGGGTACAACTGTCTCGATGCAATCTATGCTTGCCGAATCTGTAAAGAGGATACCAAAGTCACCACTGCTGGCAGTGTGGGGTATGGGGATAAACCACAAGGGACTGCCAAATAAACATCAGGATGAAGATAAAACCTAAATAACTTCAAGTGCAACTGAAACCTAAAATACAGAAGTGCTCTGCTGTGTAGAGTTAAGTTCTGGTACAAGCATAAACATTAATAAAACTTTTAATTACGAATATTAATTATGCTGAATAAAGGAACAGATTCTAATAAGACTATAACAAGAGAAGAAGTCTTATTTGAACAACGTCTTCCAAGGACGAAATGAAGGCTGAAATTTACACCATACAGGAGGTGGATGAACTTACAGGAGTAATTAAAGCATCAGCTTTGACTGATGAGAAAACAGCAGTCAGCCCACCCCAGCTAGTCATGGATAAAGAAGTTAAAGACCATATTAATTAATATAAAACATTTGTGCAGTCTTATGAAGCTCTAGAACAGCCCACTTTTTTCCTATTACTGCAGCATATAGTCCACTCATTTAGCAGTATACAGAAAGGAACAAGTTTCTTACCATCTAGGTTTTCTTCAGCTACAGGCGTTTTCATTTGTGGAATGTTTATAAAACTATGTTGTAACAACTGCTGAGGAGTCCATCTTTCCTTATCTTCCAAGCAAACACATCTGTTAGCAAACCAAGAGAAAACTGTACAAAAATCTATTCCATTTCAGGCCTAAATGTTCAAAGAGGTCTCCTTGTTTAAGAAATTATTACTGTTATCATTCAGATGAGAATCAGAAGCAAAGACAGACTAAATGACTTACCCATAGCAGCATATAAACATGGTAGCAGGGCAAAGAATAGAGAGCACCAGACTTGTTCTCTCAAATCCCAGACGAGCAGCCTGAGCTGTGAGGGAGCAATTACCTCTCCTCTAAAAATTTTAACTAGTGACACAGGGGGATTTAGTTGTTCTTTCAAAAAACTACCCAAGTATTTCAAAAAAATAACAATAGAAGCCAAAAAGATACAGGAATGCAACAAACATACCTTCCCAGAAAGTCCTGGAAGTCAGCAGGTAAATTGGTAGGAACAGCAACTGGAAATTCCTTTGTTACTTGGCCCTGGCTGAGTGAAAGCAGAAGCAAGCCCAGACTCCACACATCTCCTTTTTTTCCAGGTTTGCTGGGAAGACCATTATCACTAAAATGAACTTTGGTTTGCTCAAAAACATCTGCTTTGCAGATATCAGCTAAGCGCTTGGAAATGCTGTAGTCTGTCACCTTGACGTTTCCTTCAGCATCTACCAGGATACTGGAAGCACAAAGAACTTTGTGTACTACTGAGTTACTGTGCAAGTACTCAAGAGCTGACAAGATCTGGGTCACATAATGGCGCAACTGCTCAACTGGAACTGGAGTCTCTTTGTGTAAGTATGTAGAAAGGCTGCAACCACTTATATGCTCCACTAAAATGTCCACCACAATTGAATCATCCCGTTCTTTAAGGTTCATACATTTATAATGCACTATGTTTGGGTGACTTAGCTTCGTCAGTGAGCTGAACTCTGTTTCTGCACCCTGAAGCTGTTAGAGAAAAACAATGTAACATGCAATGTGTCATAACATGAACACACTACTACTAAAATATATAACATATACAAAATACATACATTACATTCTCATCATTTTCTGAAAAGGAAGTATTGTATACAGGGGGCAAGAATAACTTTGGTTTCTGCCAGGTAAGCTTTATTCTAATATTTTATTATTTTATTTATGCATACTCACAAATACACGTTCTTGCATTTATGTTACTGTAACTTCTGAATACCCTGAACACCCATCTTCTTCTGTGGTGCAGATACTCTAAACACCAATTTTTGCAAGCTCATCACCACACCACCCTCTCAAGTTTAATATAAACTAGCAGCCTCCAGAAAAGCACGGAACCCCACCTAACCTTTATTAAGCCAAATGCAAAATACGGTCATTACCTGTTTCTTACACTTCTCAATCTTCTCCATTTCATGTGTTGTAAGAAATCTTCCCATCTTTTTTTGCCAGTGCAGAACCCACTCGTATATTAAAACAAAGTCTCCACTGCGAATTTCCAAGGCATTGTACACTGATTTACCAAGCTGTTCATCCTTACCTGTACATGGAGAGAGAGAAAAGAGCAACAGGGCTTCTTTTGTTTCTAAGGTCCTGACAAGAGCTCCTGCAAATGCTAAATAAACACCACTAAGCCTGCTTTCTACAGTTTCAGAAACCCAAACCTGCTTACCACTGAACAAGATCCATACCTACATGGTAGGTATGGAAAATACCAGGTCTGATGAGACTGAATGATACATAGCAGTAGTCAAATGAAAGCAATGGCACATTGGCAAAAAAAATTGCTGCACATTTTAAAGAATTTCAGGTTTTAACAAACAAATGTTCTTCCTGCTGAGCAAACGCCAACTTCTACATACAGCAAACATAACTGTTCATCCTCAAACTACAAAATAATAAAATTCCCTTTGCTCCAGAGACTTCCAGGCTGTTCATCCTACCACTGAGGAAGTGCCATATTGAAAACAAACAATAAAAACATTTGATGGTCCATTCATATGGGCACTTCATAGGGGCCTTTCAGCTCTGAAAGTCTCCTATCTTTGTCTGTATTTCAGTTTTTTGCTAAATCTGCTGCTTTGATGGCACCGCTATTGGCAGCAATGGAAGAAGAGTAAGTATGCATTTCTAGCTCACTGGTTTCACATGTTACTGAAAGCTAAATGACTTCTTGCTTGGTAGCCATTTGTATCTGACAGGCTAGCTGTTTAAATTTAAAAGCAAACAGTTTTCAGTATTATTTTACTTATGTAGAGAGGACAGAATATAGAGAAGGTGGGTGGGGTTTTTTGGTATGGCTATTCAGTTATGTACTTGTATCTGGAGAAGCACATCTTTACTTAAAATAGTTGTAAGAAAATACAAAATATTTACCACAAAGTAACTTTTCCTATTGCTCCCACTCTCAACTGTGACATTTCACAATCCACAAGATTCTCTCCATCCTTGCTGCTTGTACTTACTAACATTGTATAAGTTCCCCTTCTCAAAAAAATCCAACAACAAAAAAACAACAGCCCCAAACCCAGTACTTCAAGCTGCAATTGTGATTTTGCTTACCTAGACATTTTCCTTTATGGACAATAAGTTGTCCAGCACCACTTGTGCTGAAGTTCAAAACTTCATGATTTCCAGAGGACTCCTCATTATTACTAACAGAAAGCTGTCGTTCTCTTCTGCAATGTGAACAGATCGTTTTTCTCCAACTCAAAAATATAGTATTGTTGCAGTCCCTAGTCCCTAAAGATATCAATTCTGCAAGAGGATTAGCTTTCAGAGACTTGCACCCAATAATATCCATTAGTTTCAAAGATATTGAGTTACTGCAAAGATGTACGATTAGAAATCCAGCATTTTAGCAGCAACATCACGATGAGCTCTATATTTTAAGCCTGGGGGGTAAAGTGGTGGTAAAAAACCAGAAACAAACAAACAAAAGAAAAACAAAACCCCCAATCTACCTGTATCATCACCAGTTCTAACCTGGATGAGTTATGCACCAGCAAAAGAACCCTCCAGTAACTCCCGTTTCCTTCCAATAAGTTACTCTACAAATGCAATCAGCATTATCCAATTCTCTGACAGGGAACTTTACACTGGTGTATCTTTAAAGCACATGTTTTGAGGTGAATATAGGCTTTAATTTATTGTGCTATTCCAAAACCTTGATTAATTAAAAACTTTCTTTTTTCTTCAACTGGCAACATATTGCATACTTTTAAGAAACTGAGTATGTCCTGAATATACTTTCCAATGATTGCCAAATACTATGTTAAATTAAGGGCCAAGTTGACTCTCTTAAATGGAAAGTTCCCAAGTTATTCATAGCACACGAATTAAACCATGCCAAAAGAAGTGGGGGGGGGGGGAGGGGATGACACAACAACAAAACGAACAACTGAGCAACATGGCACGCTACTCTCTTGCCTTCAAATTTCACGTTGAAATCTAATGTTTGGGAGGAAAAAAAAAAAAATCCACATGCAAACTGACATACTCACTTTGAACGTCCAGCTGAATTTGGTCGGTGCTTATTATTCACTCCGTGTTCCAAAGAGCTCCCATTTAAACGTGAAGCAACTTTCTTGTGAGAATTTTCTTGGCATGTCAGAGCAGCTATTTCCAAACGTTCCTGCAAATCAGGAAAAACACCAAGTAAGTACAGGAACTGCACCTATCCTCAAAATACATGAATACTTGACTATTATGCTTTAAAGCTACCCAAATCACAGAAGAAACAGGTTTTCATAATATAAATGTACGTATCAGGCCATGGAAGAAGTGCTGAGATTCAGAAAGTACATTTCAGCACTGTTCACAGGCAAAAAGATTCTTCACAATGAAAGCCGAAACATTAACATGCTCTTTTTTCTATGTCTGTTTGAAAATATCCATTTCAGTACACTTAAGATGCTAATATATTAAACTGTTTTCCCTTGCAGTTGATTTTATTCCAGAAATAAACCCCATATAATCAAGAACCTATTTTAACCTAGATCTATTAGAAACACTGGATGAGAAAAGATGTCCAGGACAATTCAGTCTTGTAAATCTCACAAGTTGTCATAAGCGTATGTCATGGTATTGACAAGACATTATTGCAATGGTTTTTGCCTGCCGGCTTAGAAAGAATACCTGTTTGGCAATCTCTTTCTTTTTTCTTTCTTCTCTTTTCTCTTCCTCCCTTCTCTGAATCTCATTAAGGATTTCACGTTGCTGAAATGAATTTAGCTGGTGTTAGAGATGGAACAGTACATGCAATGCAACTGCTAATCTTACCCTGGTATAATTAAAAAACAAACAAAAAAAAGGTATGATGCTGATTTTTCAACAGTGTTAAAGAGGACTGGTGGATCTCACAAGAGTAAAAAAAAAACAAAACAAAAAATTAGAAGTCAACTTCCTCAGGAGAGCTAATTTAACAGCATCAATTGTATGGTATAGAAGATTGGAGCTGTCGACAGAAGAAGATTACTTCTACTGACAGACCCAACAATAAAGTTTCATACACAGACAGACAGTGGAATAATAAAAACATTTTTCTCTGAACCACAGCTATCCTATTCATATTCCCACAGCATGGAGACTCCACACTGCTAATCTCTGTGACACTTAGATGAATTCCCTCATTTCTAATGAGGAATGCATGCAAGTCCAAGGCCTCTTTAGATTGAATTTATTGCATTCTGGAAAAGTTTGTCATAGTGAACATTCCAGTCACCCTATGGGTGAAGGAAGGTATGATTACCCATCTGTCTGGCTAATATATCCTAGTTTAAGATGGAACACAATGTACACATTTGACTACACTTTTGTATGAGCTCCTGTTTATAAGGTTTGTTTCAGGCATAAATATTTCTCAGCATTAAAACTACATCAAAATATGTCACAACTGCAGCAGCAGATAGTTCATATAGTACAATATTGATCAACTCATACTGACAGGTCTGAAAATTTAGTAATTCATTAAAACCCACAGTTATGCAGGATGACTCACAAAACTGTGATTGTTTATTTTAGGAATACAGGGTTATTCATACTTTTAATTTCTCTTACCTCCTGCTCTTGTCTTCTCTTAACTTCTTGTGCCCTACGCAATTCCTCCTGAGCCAGTCTTTCTCGTTCTTTTTGGTGATTTTTTAACATTTCTTCATGAAAAGACTTGGAAGGTGGTTTATTATACTCACTGAGAAATGACTGTACATGGTCGGCAAGTTCAAATATCATCACCTGAAAGAAAATAAAGACGAATGACACGCAGAGTTCAAAGAACAAGTAGATCACATAGTAAAATAACACCCAACTTGAAAAAGCCATACAGCAGCAGTGTGACTGTTTTTGTTACTTATCAGACAAATTTACCATATTTCAGTATTTTTTGTCAGAACTATTTATCAATAAACTGTAACATGAAAAATCCCTGACCACATTAGCAAAGATGGAAAAAAATACTGAAAAACAGCCAACTTCAAACACCATCTTTTTCTTAAAAAAGAAAACCTATTTTTTTAGGCTTTTTTTTCTTTTCCCAAAAGATACATGCTTATGATATGCAAGTGACAACAGAATAAAATCTCTGCAATTGTCTGTTACTGTTTCTGCTGCTTGTTACTTATGAATAACTACTTATTTCACTGCTAATGTGAAATCCAATCCTCCACTGTAAGCTAGCCCCCCCAGTTGGAACTGTACAGCCACTTAAAGCATTCCACATTCATATAACCACTCCCTAAAGTAAGAACTGCACTTAAAACTCGTCTGACTTCTGCTACACGGTTTGCAATGTTGGAGTCAATTTTCAGTTACTCTTGCTTGAACTGGGTATGTACTGATGATCTACTGACATGTCAGGGCTTAAGCTTTCATCAGTCTAGCAGCATGCCTTTATTAATTCAAGCAATCCATAGTGCTAACAGACCATCGCATCTCCAAAATTAAAGAACAGTACATCAGAATGCATCCCATCAGCCAGCAGCAGCACTGAGCAGGATTTGCATGTATAGATTGGAGAATAGCCAAACTAAATGTACCATCTGCCTGTAACAGGTTGACATTTAGAAGATTCTCAAACACTGAATTCCCTACTTGAAAGTAGGAATGAAGCCACGAGACAATTCAGAATAGGAAGAATAGCACAATATGCATATACCTGATGTGCAAATCAAAATACCTTTCCCAGGTTACTATTCAGAAGGCAAAGCAATCCTGCATGCACTCACATGTATTTAAGAAAAAAAAAAAAAGGAAGAATCTCAATAATTAAAATCCCAAGCAATCTACTGCTCCATTTGACAGGTAACTCAGGTATTTTCAAGTTTTCCATACTGCAGAATACTCTTTAATAAAGAATACCTAAGGCAGAGAGAATGGTTGTCTCCCTTTCCCTTGCAGAGAAAGCGGTTCAGGACTGCACATGTCATTCATCAAAAATGCGTATCATACATTTAACTTACAATTATATCTATGCATTGCTGGAGCAAGCATGACTCTTGCTTTGGAAAACTGACATTAGAAAAACCTACAACACATTTGTAGCTCCCTTTAACGAGAGAAGAAATCAAACTGGGGGGAGAGGAGTGTAGTAAGTATTGCCACTCCTAAACACAGTCGAAAAAAAGGCACAATGGCATGGAGTGACCGTGCTACAGCCACAGAAGTCATTGTTAACCTGGTGTTAGAACGAAGGTCTCAGTTCAGCATTAGATGAACAAGATCACACCGAAAAACTCCCCATGTCTGCTGTCTGCTTAAATAGGTATAGCCACTTACAATATTCAAATGAATCTGGAGAGTGCAGAAAGCTCTCACTTTTAGAGTTAGTATTGCTTTTCATACAGTGAAATAACCCCAAGAATAACATGAACTCTTAAATCAGCTTTTAAACAGGGATAAAACTTGCACTAGTTACAACATGTACTGTATTTTAAGAGCCTGCTTATTCCAAACTTCCATTAATTAGAAACATTCTTAAAAACAAATTAAGTCTTTCCTTCCTTAGGAGCAACACAACTTAAGCTTTGACCATGGATGCATGCCATTATATTATACCACGCACGTATTTAAAACTATTTAGGGTCCAGAGTGCATTTCTCGAGGAATTTAAAAGCTCTTACCTCTCCGCAGCGCTGTTTTGCCAGTTCAGCTAGTCTGGATTTTAATTCATTTATTTTCTCATTTGACAAGCCTTTCGAATTTTTCAGTTGTATTTCAGGGACACTGGAGGACAGCAACAAAACATTGAAAGTCCTCATTAGAAAAATCGAGTGTAAAAAGCAATATTCTTGATAAATATGGTGGGTGAGGGAAAAGGAATGGAGTTCATAGTCACTTGGCAACTAGTCAACACTCAAATAAGCAGTACATAAATATTACATGTACAATATAAAGCCAGAAATACCTTTTTATATTCCCCACCATCAAATTTTCTGGCTGCAGATTACCTGTCAGTTATACTTAACAAGAACTACCAAAGAAACCCTGCAGACTCTTTATTTATCACCACTATACAGGTTACGCAAACCTAAAGAAGTACATGCCATAAATAAGTAACAGCCAAATTTAAAAACTGTTTAAAATAAACAAGTAAAACTTCTGTAGCTATGATATGTTAAATTTAAAAAAAAAAAAAAAAAAAATTAGGGTGGCTGTCATGTCCTGTAGAATCACAGAATCAACCGGGTTGGAAAAGGCTGTTAAGATCATCAAGTCCTGCCTATACCACAGGACTGACAATCCGCCACTAAACCACATCATTGTGTTACAGGGTATAACTGAACTAATACTTGGTAAGGAATAGCATTTCCCTAGTACACCACTCATGCCACCGCACAAATGGATGGGCTAAAGGGAGATATGCTTTGGATGCAACCGGTGCCGTAAGGACTAAAGGAAATGGGGCAGAGAGCAACATTTAACCCAGAAATTACTTGCCAACCCAAATGCTGGGAGGGAGCTGATCGCCTGCAATTGTTTTTACATCCTCTACTGAGAACTCTTCCAAAAGGTTAATCCAGCAGGAACCAGGAACCGCACATACAACTAAGACAGCAGATTGCTTTAAAAACGAAGATTCAATCCCTCTCTCAGCAGGTCATGAGCTCAAATAGATTAAAAAGGGCACTAAGATGTTAGCAGGTATACACCTCTGTTTATGTCTCTCCAAGCTACAAATTGGGGCTGCAGTCACGCATGGACAAATGCATCCCTAGAATTCTTCATTGCACAAAAGAGCACATCCAATTCAGGTGCCAAATTTTATAGCTGCCTATTATAAAATACCACAGGCTTAACAAATACTGACATGTGGAAAGCAAGGAGAGCAATGAATGAACTACATGTTTTTCCAATTTACACTTGACTACGGAAAACAGAGGAAAATGTTCAGAGGAAAAAAAAAAAGTTAGATTTTAATGGTCACTCACGTATCAGGGTAAGTATGTGGACACTTGACCCACAGATCAACTTTGGCATATACTTCATTATCACCAGTCAATCCCTGAGGACGTAGAACTAAATTAATTTCAGGAGGTTGCTGCACCTGAAATGGAAAACAGAACTTCTGATTTAAAAAGATCTTCTGGTTTTGTTTTAATGAAGCACACAACTCTCAAAACCTGCACTATGGCAGAATTCAGGTCAGACCATCCAAACTGAGAAAAAAATACATTAATGTATTGACACTGCTCAATGAGAGTGAACTGGTTCACTGATTATCATATTTTATCCAGTATATTTTTAGAACTTTTTCAGAGAAGTGTAGTTAGTTATTAGAAAGAAGATTAGGACTGAGCAAAAAAGCCGTTTTATAATAAACCCCTTGTATTCTGCTTACTGTAGGCTAGTAGTAGGAAAAAAAAAGGTTTATGGAATATCACTAATTAAAGCATTAATTAGTGCTTTATTGTTTCTTTTGTGTTTGTTTTGGATCACTAGCAAACACTAGTCAGTATTTTATTTTCTCACATGGCAACAGACTACAACGTCACATATATATACCCCTTGTGTGGCCAAACAAATGGAGAGTAATTTTTTTTTGTATTTATATTTTTGGGTTTGGAATGAAACAGTGAAACAGAATTTTAACAAGTATTGCCCTTCCCCCCATGCTGTTCAAATTGCCTACTCAAAATCAGAATAAAGTAAAACATGCCCACATAAACGCTCTAACCTTTTTATTTTGTATGAAATAAATACTTCAGAAATCAAAACAACCCAGACCTTAGTAACATGACAAACAGGTAGGGAAGTAAGACCACATGGAATAACAAATACTGAAACAAGTTAAAAGACGGTCACTATACCCTCTATTTTCCCTTTGCATTTCCATCGGGGAAAAGAACAGGTTAAGTCAAGAGAACATCAGGTATGAATTTAATAGGGAGCGAGGTCTGCAACACTTCTGAAAACCAAGCGAATTACTGTGTTGGTATCAACCTCCATGGGGGTGGGTGGGTTACAGGTTTTGCAAGAATTTAAAGTTCAGGTTTATGGCAGGAAAAAAAGGGGGGGCTATTTTGTAGAAACTGAAGACAAAAGAATGTAAATAGAAAGGACAGTAGCAGTGAACTTGGGGAACTGAAAAGAATGAGCAGTACCTCCAGGTACAGGAAAACAGTGCCACAGATGCAGCTGGAAAAAAAATACCAATTAGAGACATTGTGGACACAGAAGAGAAATGGGAAAGAATAGTGAGTAGCAGACCAGAGCATTAGTTAGTTGGAATAAGACAAACAAACAACAAACAAAAAAATATGAAAATTAAAATTATCATGAAAACAGCCACAGTTTGAGTAAACCACAGCACATAACAAATATGCGAAGATCAGCAACATGTATACCCATGAGATTAACTAATTAAGCAGGTCTGTAATCAGCCAGTTAAGGGATGAATGAAGTGGCAATGTTTAAAGAATCTCACAATTACTTAAAACGCAAGTTACATGCACAGCATTAATTATACCGCGAAGGCGCTGATCTGGAGGATTAACCGCAAAGGCCGTCGGTTACAGGGCTGCCCCCCGAAGCGGGGAAGGACCGGGGCAGACAGCGAGAGGAAAGATGCGCCAGACAAGAAACACGAGGACCTGGCACCAGCGGGAGCGCCGCTGCCCGCAAGGAGCGAGGGCCCGCTCTGC
Organism: Strigops habroptila; assembly: GCF_004027225.2. NCBI lineage: Eukaryota > Metazoa > Chordata > Aves > Psittaciformes > Psittacidae > Strigops > Strigops habroptila. The sequence continues at coordinate 45,978,434 of NC_046358.1, read as the reverse complement.
CTGCTGTGCCGCTGGAGGCCGGAGCTCTGCCTCTCTATCGATTAATGGGCGCAGGAAGCGCTAAGGGAGAGTAGCGGCGAGGCCGCCGCGCAAGAAGGGGCCTGGCGAGGGGAGCCCCGCTCGCTACCTTCCAGGCCTGGCTCTGCCGCAGATCCTGGAAGTCCTGCCCGTAGATGGACTCCAGCACCTGCAGCTCGTTCTCCTGCCGCAGCTGGTAGCTCTCCGGCGGCTCCGCGGCTACTTGCGCAGGCAGCGGCTGGGCGCCGCTCGCCCGGGCCATGTCAGCTCCCCGGGCGGGAGCCGGCGGCAGCCATCGCAAGCAGCCCCGCGGCGCTGCCACCGTGGAAGTGGCGCCGGCCCAGCGGTGGCCACGCTCCGCCGCGCCCCGGCACCGCCTCCGCGGCGGGAGGAGGAGGAGCCGGGGGACGGGGGCCTGGTGGTGCGTGCGGTAGCGGCTGCTGTGGGAAAGGCCGGGACCAGCCCCGCAGCCTTCGTAGGGGCTGTGTGCCGCCGTGTGGTGGGGTGGCGGCGGCCTTGGACGTGCTCCGTTTGCCCTGGGCCGGGCAGAGTTGTAGATCTGACGGCTGTCGGCGGCCTTCCTGGGGCTCTGCCACCCGCTGAGGGACCGCGGCATGTTGCTTAACCCGTATCCACTCATGGTCCCATCTGCCTCCCCTCAAAAGCACCATCTTCTCAGCTGCGTAGGCCCGGAGCAGCAGTGCCTCAGAATCGTAGAATGTCTTGAGCTGGAAGAGATCCATAAGGATTATCGAGTCCAACTCCCTGCTCCACACAGGATTATGTAAAACTAAACCATGTAACTAAAAGCATTGTCCAGACACTCCTTGAGCTCTGGCAGGCTCGCAGCCATGACCACTTCCCCCGGGGAGTCTGGTGACCAACCACCCTCTTAGTGAAGACCCTTCCCATAATGTCCAGTGTGAACTTCCCCAAGATATGCTTCAAGATATATCTGCAAATACAGAGACAGGCACCAAATACGAGTAGTTACTGTGTGGATTTTTTTGAAATACACCTTGAGAAATATTTAAAAACGGAAAAAAAAAAACCAAAAAACCCAAACAAAAAACCCCACAAAATTCAGAATGGATTTCACATAGAGCTGGGGCAGGATACGAGTTTATGTGGAAACTAAAAAATGTTTCCATTGATGATTATTTTAACAACTACTGGGAGGTGGAGCGTGAGCAGCCTTAGCCTTTGCTTGGTTGAACTGCAGACATGAAGCTAGGTAAGCAGAAAGGATGTGTCTTTCTTCAGTCACTGCATGGGGCAACTACTGAATAGAAGGACTGCCACAAGATGTAACCTTTACAGTTTTGGGATCTTAATGAAAACCCCCCAAGTAAATTCATACATACAAGCTTATCAATTAGGTGTGTGATCCCCAGGCAAAGAAAAATGCTACAGTAGTCTGGAGTTTGCTATCGTGCACCCACACTCTGTACTTTCATTTGTTAGGAAATGTAGGAAACAAGTGTGGTCCACTGAAACAGAACAAACTGAATTGTGTGTTTTCCTTTTGCCTTAAATCTAGCCATGTCCATACCAGGATCCCCACTAGTTATATTATCTTTCTCCTAAAGATCAAAGCCATGTTCATACCAGGATCCACACTAGTTATATAATCCTTCTCCTAAAGATCAAATTCCCGCATCTGAAGTGAAAACATGTAATGTAAGTTTCAGAGCCATACTTCCAGTATTTTAAATCTCTACTGTTTCAGTATAATAGACTCAATTTTTCTTTACTTTTGTAATTGCATGAAAAATCTTCTGATGCTTCTCTTCATTTTAATTACAAGGTTTCTCTCAATGGAGTTCTAGTGATCTTCACTTTACTCCCTGACTTTGGAGTACACTCTTTGTTTTAAATAGACCACTTAAGGAAGGACTTACTCTAATGAATAGTTCCTACAGTCCTCAGTTTCTCCTTCTGAAATTGAAAGCTTGTTAATGCATACTTTCGTTTATTTTTTGCATTTCATTTAGACTAAATTCTTATGGTCCCCAGCTGGGTTCATAACATATAATAACTGGTAGTTTCATAATGTCATTAGCATCTAACCAAAACCAAATCTTGAACTGTGCCACTGTTCTGATGCTGTTTTCTGTTCCTCACCATGTCTGGGAATGCCTGGAACGTGCCGTTAGTAGTAACGTTTTTCTCTCTTTTTTTTTTTTTTTTTTTTTTTTTTTTTTTTGGTGGGAAGTGGCGTGCACAAAGCTCTGTAGCATTTATCTAACCACAACAGAGATCTTTTGCACAGTCACACGTGGCCTGGGGCACTGTAATTGTCCACTGGCGTTTCTTGCATCTGCTTAGAAGTAACTGCTGTATTTGACCCACGGGTGCAGTTGGGTATTTCTCATCTGTCTGTTTAGGTGTTCTCTCTGTATTAAAGGCTAGAAATAAAAGTTTCTAGGCCACAGATTCATCTTGCCTCCCACCCAAAGACACGGCAAGAATGGCCAATTTCAAGATACGATACAGCAAATAATTAAGAAACTTCTGTAAGATTTCCTTTAACAGAAATTATGGGTTTACACTTTCCAAGCACGTTGTGTGAGGCACACAGCCCAGCGCATGGCAAACTTCCCCGTGTTACTTTGCATAACAATGGGTGGGTCAGGTAACATCATGCATTGTTAAAGCTCCCCCACTGTTCCTGTTCTTCGTGACTTGGCAAAATTTTAACCAGTTGGGATGAAATGTCCTAGACCAGATGTCTACCCCAGGCTATTTTGGTTGGTTTTTTTTCTCTTAATTTCTTCTACAGTGATTCATCGTTTCCAAGAAGAAAGCCAAATAACTTCATAATTTTAAAAAATTGCAAGAATTTATTTTAAAAAGTCTTGTACCCCAGCAGAAGTGTGAGAATTTGGTGGGTGAGGGGGAAGAGATAACCTTTTTCAGGGCTGTGGCTTTGCTAGCTAGCCTTGAGAAAACCTGCACAAAGTAAACAAAAATATATTACTTAGGGGGGGAAAAATATTCAAATGCTCTGCACAGATTTATTGGAGTACAGCAAACATCACTAAAGAGTCTGCCTGCCTCAGATATGTGCCAGACTGCATCTGGACAGAAGCTTCCCCTCCAAAATATGAAACTTCCATGGCCCACATTAAAATTTAATTATAGTCACTAAAATTCAATGATGTGAGATGTGAGAGTGTGCTTTCACCTCCCCCTGTGCATGGTGAGAGGAGGCAAGTCTCCCCTGGTGAGGTGCAGGAGAGCGGGGAAGGGTCCCAGAAGTAGGAGCTGAAGGAAGGGGCTGCCCTGTGAAGAAAAGTGCCTTGCAGGTGGCTAGGAGGTGAAGGAGGGGAGGTCAGAGTGGCCAAAACAGCCACAAGAATGATGCGGGACTGAAGGGATGAAGCCTGTTTGAGAGGCCTAGGAGACAAGGATGAGGGGAAAGCAGGGTGGTAGCTGCTGACTGTTGCCTGGGTAAGGTGGGGAAAAAAATGGGAGTGGCTGCACAAAATGAATGGGTTGTGAGCAGGTGTGAGAAGAAAGGGTAAGAGAGTGAGTGCGCCGGGTCAGGCTGGGAGTGAGGAAGTGACATGAATTACTAGAAAAGAGCCTGGAGCAATGAGCTGGGAGACTTCTGCTCCCAGAGAGGTGGCTGCAAGCGTAGAGGCTCCAGGCCCTGCAGTGAGATGAGGTGGTGGCAGCCTCCATTTCCCTGCGGTCAGCACATGTCTCTGAACCCATGGCAAAGCACTCGGCTCTTTCCTGTATCATCTAAGGTCACAGAAGACAGCATGCGGATCACACAAGTGGATTTTGTTAGTGTGGGGTCCTTGAAAGCCTTGCTGGACAGGGGTTATACTGGCGGGCAGCTGCTCTTTCAGGAGGCACGTCCATATTGCCAGCCAATGGCTGAAAGGCCTTTTGTTTTTAACTAGCCATCAACCTAAAAATCTTCAAATGTGCACCCACTATATGGATGCACACTTTTTGCACACTGAAAACCCAAACTTATTATGCTTATAAGGAGCTTTCCTGCCAAATTAAGTATAAAAAATATACATAGTTTAACAAAAAATACGTATACGTAGAAGCCCAGCCCACCTTTTCAAATCCTTTCCTCAAAACTACGGGCTTGTTTTGTAACACCGCTTTATAAACCCCAGATTCCGGCGCCTGCCCACCGAGGAGGAGGAGCTGCTGCCGCAGCACCACCCGGCCCGGCCCCGCTTGCGCCGCAGCCGCTGCCCACCAAAATGGCGGCCCCTCTGCCTGCCGCGGCCACGTGATGGCGGCGCCCCCGCCCCTTGGGAGCGTGGCGGAGGTGGGAGGCCGGCGGCCCGCCCCGGTCCGCTTGGCTCCGCCCTGCGGGGCCGCCGCCTCCGGCGGGCGCCGGGGCTTGGCGGCTGTGCGCGGTCTGGAGCACCTGGGGCGGGATGTTGGCGCACGTACGGGCAGGGGTGTTATCGCCGGCCGCGCTTGGTGCGGGGTGCGCTCAGAGTGGGTCGCGAAGGATCGTACGGAGGCTTTTCGGTTCGTTGGAGGCACGAGTTCTCCCCGCCTTGGGATTCAAAACCAAATTAATTTAACCCAAGAAATAGCTGGAGTGCAGTGGAAGGCATTGAACAGTCAGTGGCTTGTCTGGGCGCCGTATAAGGGTGTTCTTGGTGTCCAGCGTCGCGCAGAGCGAGGAGGAACGCGGGACGGAGCCGTGTGTCACCACGGGAGAAGCGGGCAGGAGAGAAGAGAGCGCTAGGAGATGTGGCACGGGGGAAGAGGTGTCCTTCCTCCCTCGGGGTTGTGAGAAGAGCTAACGCCAGGGCAGAGAGCGCAGTGGGGACAGGGCTTGTGGTCCATCAACTTTTCCTGACTGGGTTTGATGTATAGGAAGTCTATGTGCCTGCGAGCGTGTACGCTGTGGTGCGAGACGACCTGTCGGGGTTAGGACGAGCTGCGGTGTGGACTGTGATTTCCTCATGCACATTTATTGCAGTAAGCCATGCTGAGGAAACGCTGTAGTATCGTGAAGCAAGAAATACGGGACAGCTGATCGCGAGGAGGAGCCTGCTTTATTTTCTGTTTTCCTTTACCGGTTACCATAATTTACAAGGCGGAAACGTGAGAAGCCAACCCTGCTTTCTGGCACACAGAAATACGGTGAAGATGCCTCCAGGTGTCAGAGACAGAGCTTTGTCCTCAGAAGTGCCTTTTTGCTTGTGGGCTCCAGTCAGTCGCTGAAGGCAAGGGCTCAGTAACCTGTGGTTATTAGGTGTCAGCAAGGAAGGCAGGAACTTCGCCATGGGGTACAACAAAAGCTGGATCTCGAGGAATGAAAGCGAGCATCCTCCGTACCAGGCTGTCACCAGAGCCCTGGAGATGAGGAACGCCTCGGCTGGGGAGATGGTGTGGCAGGGTGGGAACGGCAGCCAGGCTGGGGCCGCGGAGGGCCAGGAGCACAGTGAGGAGCAGACCTACAGGCATTTCACTACCACGGTGCAAATCGTCATCTTTGTAGGCTCTTTGCTGGGTGAGTGTTGCTGGAGTTTTTTGTTGGTGTGGTTTGTTTATCCTTATGGCCAGGGACTGCAGACCAAATGGTAACCAGCATAACTTGCTGCTGTAGTGACTCTTTTTTCTGCATTTTAGGTCCTCAGGTGTATGATTTCATGTTCCTTTTGGGTTTTTGATGTGTAAAAGCTATTACTATAAAATTCTATTAATCACAGCTGAGAACTGTTGCATTGTATGTATGTATTACTTTGTAAACTTTTCTGTTACAATTTAAATGGGCAAAAATTAAATGCATTGATTACACGTTTAGTTTCAACTGTAGTGGGATCTGTTGTCTTTACCATAGAAAGGGTGTGGAGTGTTTTAAACAAGTTTTACTCGATTTCTGTTTCACAATTTCTGTTTCAGAAATTCTGTATTTGCGTCCTGCGGATTTTAAATTAATCCTTTGGAAGTACTTTATGCTGTAAAAATGTATAACCATATGCAATCTTGCTTACTTGTTAAAGTAGGAATCATACACTATAGATATGTGGTAGTAAACTAGTAATATATTGCCACATAATTTTACAGATGTGTGTACATTTGCTTTCTAGATGCTTACAGCATGTTATTTTGTTAGGAATACATGTGCATTTCTTACAAAAGGCAAAATAAATAAGCCTTATGGTGAGTCAAGTTAGCACTGTTCGGGAGATCAGGAAGCTGGATTTCAGTAAAATGCTGCTACTAACTAAATCATTTAAAGCTGGTTACTGGAGATTATGAGGCTTTTCACACAAGGCTTGACAGAGAAAGTCTCGAGCTCTTTAGGAAAGTTCAGTAGGACTTTGCTAATGGTCACTGGCTCTTATTATCAAAGATTTGTTTTTGTTTTTGCTGATCTTGAGTAATGCTAAAATCCATTTTTGTGGTCATGGTAATTAATTCTAATATTGATTTCTTCTTGGCAATATTTAACATCACTTAAATAATTTCTAATAAGATGGTAAGCATAGTCTTGGAACAGCATTGGGCTCAGTCAGCGGTATGCTTACTGCTTGTTACTGTAAATCACAGTCTTTTGGCATCAATTATTCCTCTGCCCAGTGGGGGTAATCGCCTTCGTTCTTGCCTTTTTTCTATTTAGCACATTGATAGCATGGGGAAAGAGCTCTCTTTCGGTGTGTTTGATAGTGCCTGGCACAAAACGATAGCCAGCAAATAGTGTCCTAAAAAATAACAAGATCAGATGAGAAAAGTCAGAATTCATTCATATTCTTCATCCTTTGGGGTTTTAGCCATAAGAACACACATCTGGGTAATGTGTCCAGGCTTACTTTCATGAGCATGGATCTTCCAATTTTATTTGAAGAAGAAAACAGACACTGTCATGTAATCATACCTTCAGCAGCTAGGAGTTCTTAAAAACTAACCAACCAATCAACAAATACTGTAGCTATAAATTTTCCAAGGTTAGTGTAAGTCATGGCTTGTCAGTCCTGCAGTTTGCTTTCAAGAGGTGGGCTCTCTGAAAATATCTGGACCTAAGGGGTTTATGTGCAGGTTGGATGGCTGGGAGGCTGATGAATCTTCAGATCACTAACTTCTCCAGGCCTATCAAAGAGGAAAACAGGAGAGGAAGTGATGTATTTTTAAAACATGAAAATGCAGTAGTCCAATGACAACGGTTAGCAGCAAGCCTTGTGAGTTTACAGTGATGGAAAACAGTTTTAACTTTTTTTTTTTCAAAGTGCCTTGTTTTCCAGTCTCCCTGCTGTTCCAAAACACTGTTTTGAGAATATTTATGAGACGTGCTATCGTAACACTTTAAAACTTGAGAATCTTTAAACGTGTCTTCCCATATCATCCTTATTTTCTCTTTACTGAATGGAAACAAAGCCATGAAGAAGCTAAAGCCTTGGATCTCCAGAAGGTCTTAGGGTTTCTGTGCCTGCATGCTCAACTCTCATATGTGCCGGAAGTTTTGCTTGTGCATGTGCTGCACACTATCTCCTGCATCAGCAGGGGAGAACAACTTGATATTTACTTGATGCTTATGGTTGTGCAAGCCATTAATTAAGTTTTCCTCTGCATTTGTTCTCTGTCATGATCCTTAGAGCCTGGGTGATGTCCAGCTCTTTTCTCCATCAGGTGAGCCCCTCAGTTGAGCTGCAGAATAGTCCAGTGAGTCTCAAGTTCCCCTTTGCAGAGGGGAAACCCTTCAAGGGGAATCAGGACTATCCTTCCCCCTAAAGCATGAGGTGAATTTGAATCCTCTCTGGTTTGGGTGGATGTGCAACTTGTACATTCCCACAACGTCAGTGTGCACCCAGGCCACTTTGCTATTGGATAAAACAGCATGACTCTTTTAAAAGAAAGAAATAATTTCTACTTCTAGCTTGAAAGGGAACAAACATGGATGTCTCAGTCTTGATAGTGGACACTGGGACGTACGCAGCAGTCTACAGCACGAAGAGGACCAGGTCCTACAAAAGAGAAGAATCACAGTTGGTGGTGTGAATTTAATTTGGGTTCCTGCTGTGCAGAAGGATGTGATAGTGATAGTTGTGAGATGTACGTTATGCTGTGTTTGTTTACTTTGCAATACATTGAAAGCACATCCTCAATTTATTTTAGGTAGCAATAACAATGATACAAGATTTTAGAATTTCTGTTCATCTATAAAAGGGATTATGTAGTTGTCACAAGCTTGACAAAGCTTGAACCTGGATGTGACATGTATGTCAGAGGATCTAACTGGTAGAACCAACCAGAAGTACCAAGAAGAGGCTAGCTAACTGGCAGATTTTTTTTTTAATTTTTTTTTTCCCCTAATTTGCTAAGAACTTTCATTGGTAAAAATATCTAATTTTGTAAAGAACCGGCTTATTCCATGTTTGGAATGGACAAAACATAATAATTAGTCTAAAAGTGACTTATAATTTAGGGAAGTTAGAGATGGGAGTTCTTCAGATAATTTGGTCATGAGTTACTGAGTTTATGAAGCTATAAGATGCTTAAATGCTACAGTTTTAAGTAGCTGTTCATGTGACTTTGAGTCTGTTTGCAGGAACTTCCTGCTGTTGCTCTTCCGCTGTTTGTGTTGAAGTTCTCACTTAGCAGACTAGCTATGATTTTAATATTCAAGGACTGAGGAATAAGAAGGGGTAAATCTGCATCTCTGTGCTTTGAACCCACTGTGCACTCCTTTGGCTGTAGCCTGCAACGAGGTTTCTGCACAAGACAGGAGGTATTAGGGGGGAGGAATTTGGTCAATTTAGTTATCCTGATCAGCAGCTTGGTTTGCCTCTACGAAGGAAAGATTTACAGCATATTCAAGACTTGCAAGCCATTTCTGTCTGTGATGCTTAGCTGAGTGCATGAAATGGGGAGTACCTCTGGGGAGCTTTAAATGCTTCGCAAATGTTCGTGGACCTTACTTACCAAATGCACAAGGTGAGGTACCAAGTAGGTATGAGACTAGAAGGCCTTGTTAACAGTCTTCCTGTGTGTTTTTTCTGGTTCTCCTCCCCATCTGACCCAGGGACTGGGGAGTGAGCGAGTGGCTGTGTGATATTTACTTGCCAGCTGGAGTTAAATCATGACACTAGTAATGGCAGTTCTCATAGTAATGGCATTTCCTAGCCCGCAAGCTGTTAACTCAGGACTACAATAAAACAGTGAAAATGCTTGCCACTGGTGTTTCTCGTTCTGCTGTTTTAACTGTGCTTGGGAACAGGGAACACGTTACAGAAAAAAATACAAGTGTGCTGAACTTCTGCAGAAGAACAAGGAAAAGACCTATGCCTCTCATTACCGCTTCCCTTTTCAGATCCACACATGTACTTTGTAATCCTTGAAATCAAGAGAGTAGATGCCTCAGGAAGTCTGGAATGGCAAGTGCATAGAGATGTGTTTCTGGTGTGGGGTCAGGTGAGCTGCACTCATTAGTCTGCTTAGGCCATAGCTGTGCAGGTACAGTGTGATTATAACTGTTGCTTCTAAGAAAAATTACTGCGGGAGAATAGAAGACTAATTATGCTGTTTCTCTCATGAACAACTGTTTTTTGGATTTCTCAATTGTGCCTAATTGGCTTAGCAAAAAGAAAGCTATTGTGCTGAATTTCTGTGTAAGGCAGCAACTTTCATTACCTTAAATATGAGGGAAAGTGAAAGGCACTAATGGGAGGAACTAGCTGATTTTACTGGCCACTGGAATGATGCAGGCAGGAGCAGTGTGATACAAGAAGCAACACATGCTGTCAGTGCTGATTCCCTTCGGTTGATTTAATCCTGACTGGTAAAAGGCCTCAAGAAATTCGAGCTTGTCATGTCCTGACTTGTTTTGAAAGGATATGGAAGTCATCAATGGAAGAACAAAAATTGAAGAGGTTTGCTTTGAGATTGATTACTACATTTCCACTAATCCTGCACAGATCCATGTGCTCTGCAGTTCCCTGTATATTCTGCCTGACTCAGATCATTTTTTACTGCCTCATAAGAACTGTAGGAGCTGTTTTGTGTGACTTGAATTTCAGGCTAGTTCCCTCCACCTGCCATCCAATGGATGTGGCTAAGATGACGAAGTCAGGATTACTTGTGGAATTGAATGATGATTTGCAGTCATGGTCATACTGGCTAGGGTCCTTAGCTGCCAAATTCAAATGCTAATATCAAAGGGGTAGTATTGTTCATGTGAAGTTGATAAAAGGAAAGATAAAATAAAATTGAGGTTTAGAACTTCAGCCTTGTCAAACTACTGAAGTTTTGAAGATGGAGACCATATTCTCCATCCTCATGTGTTTTTATTTGGTTTTGTGGGTTTTTTTGGCATGTTACCCTGTCCGTCTTTGGGTTCTCGTTTCAGGGTCCATTCACTTCACAAGGTTGTTGTGCCACCTATTGTCATACTAGTAGTGCCGTCAGTGATACAAATTAATGACAAAAGCACAGTTTTTTATGCAGTTTCTAAAGTTGCTCCTCTGTGAGCAAGAGTAAAGTTCTGCTTGCGATTTTTTTTTTTTTTTTTTAATTTAAATGAAAAAAAGATTTGATGAGTTTTGATGATTGTGTGGGGATTTATTTGGAAGAGGACTGACAAATACCATTGGAATGCTAGAAAAGGAAAATTCGCAGTGTTCCCATGTACATGGGTAGTCGGTTCTTCTTGATGGAGAACAGTTAAGCTTCAGCTTTTGTATGATTTATTCCGATCATAATGTCCAGCATGTCCCAGAGCAATGCAGGCCACTGATGGTTGTTCTCACAGGGCAAGTATAGAAACTGGGAAGTTCAGGAGCCTTTCCAGGGGAGACCAGTTTTTGTTGCCTCTGCTGTGGTAAAGAGAAGGTTATGATGTGACTGAGCTAAATGGGCCATGAAAGTGAGAATCTGCTGGCTTCTCCGATAGTGACTAACAGACTGGGAGCTACGTCTGACTGTTCAGATGTATTTACATTGGCTTTACAGAGCAGAGAACCCTAAGGTAAAGAAATTTCCACTACTTGAGAAGCCTGCTGTGCAACAGTTCTGTTATATTACCTTAGGAAAGTGTTTCTTGGTTTTTGTTTTCCATTCTCCCCCTTCTGAGACCTGTGTAAACTGCATGCATTCTAGACTTTGTCTAGTTTGATCTTTCATCATGAAGACCATATGTGAGATGGAGCTAATGTAGCCATCCCACTCTTCTGTTTTTTGGGGCGTATCTCAGGCTGTTTGGGCTTCTGATACACAAAGCATACTGTGAGGATTAACTACAGCATGAGCATGGGAGGACTTCATCTAGCAGTGGAATACGTTTCAGTAATGCACAGCAGAGCAGCCAAGGCTGCAAAGGGGAATCACCAGTGCTGTTGGTGTTACTCATTGCACACCCATGGTCAGAATAAATAGAGGCTTCAGATCTTTGAGCTTGCGGTCAGAGGGGTAGAGAAACATTTATAGATTATTTTTAACTGGATTTAAGATTTTAAATTTGTAACCTGAAATTTATAGTATTTTTTAATTCAGATCATTTCTTCCTTCCACCCCCTCCTTCAGCATGGGGGAAGAAAAAAAAAAAGCCAGCAAAAAGCGCCAGTATATTCTTGGCCGCTATTCAAAAATGAATAAACAGTTTATGAAAATAGAGTATTTGAACATGGTAACTGTGAAAAATACTAGCTATTTGGCTCAGAAAAATATGGAGTTACTGCTTTACTCTTGTGGCTGTCACAAGTTTGAAAAACAATATGTGTGGACAATGACAAATAGCTGACAACTTAACTGATGAATGGCAAATCAAAGATGCCTATTTTTTTATTTATTTAAAGAAGCTTGGAATCACATAATGTTCCTTTTCGAATTGAATAAATTTTTAATAGCTTCTTTTTTATTGAAGAAGATTCTTGAGATCAGGTTTGCAGTGAATATAGGGATACAGCAATATTGCTCTACAGGGGCTATTTTTCTCTTGCCATTAGAGGTAATCAATCTTCAGATACTAATTATTAATTTAGCAGAGCAACTGAACCCATTGACAGAAGGAAGAGGGAGCATTCTAAGCTTTGGCAGGGAGAGGTCGCTGGAGGTGGCTGCAGCTGCTTTCAATTGAGTGTAGGCAGTGGGAGGGGATCTTGGAAATCAAGAGGATCTCCAAAGAGCGCTTGTAGCCAGCATGTGCAGTCAGCTTAGCTTGAAAGGGAGATAAAATTGATGGGTGAAATCCGATGGACAATAACATGTTTTATTCTGAGGAGAAGGAAAAGGAAGACCAGGAATAACAGTTTGGGGGGAGATCAGAGTATAGGTTCTGTCACTCTTAGCATGGATTTTTCACATATTTACATACCATTAACTGTAGTTAAATGGGAAGCTTATGAGTTGTGCTTTTACTGATTGTAGCATGGGTGTATCTGAATGTTCACGTCGTGTTAGTTTTAAGCCAGATTATATCCCACTGTCATGGTTTGTAGTTTCTATTCTTTTCATATTTCCCAGGTCTGAGAGTCTGCATGTGCTCCTGAGGTTATTGAGTCTGTTAACGATTTTCATGTTAGCCATGTAGATAAAATGGCATGAATTTTTTCTTTAAAGAAAAATTCATTCTTTTCAGACATTTAGGAAAAAACCCATACACAAGACAATTAATGAAAATTATAATGAGAAATGGCTCAGTGCCAGCGTCTGCTCCCCAGACTGAATATGCATCTTGTAGTTAGTAAAAAGATGCACAGAAAGTATCCCAAATAATCCCATATCGAGTAAACTTTCCCAGACCTTGTAGATCGGTGCCTTAATTGGGGCTTGGGGAATGGAGCTCTTTGTTACTCGCTCTTTTGTCTTCTCAAATCTGTCTTGTATAAAAAGAAATTTTACTGGAAACTCTGAGGATGCTCTGGTACAATCTGAACTCTATTCTAGTGGTTACATCACTTTTTTGGAAGCTGTGGGTTAGACTGGTTGCCTTCTGGTTTCACCACACTGTGATGATATAAAAGGGAGGTGTCCGTTGAAAGAAGACAGTGTGCTCTGAAACAGATACTAGATTTCCAAGTCAACCCCTGCTGCCTTCCCAGTGTCCTGCAGGACAAGAAGAGCCAAGGCTTCAGGCTTGCCTCTGTTCCTGAAGATTTCCTGTGAGCCGTTTGGCTCCAGCCTCTCCCTGTCCTTGAAGCTGATTCTTGTCTCTGTTCTGTCATCTGTGCACAGAGATGTAAAATGGAATTGTTAAAGCACTTAATTGCTAAAGGGATAGATCGCTTCTGGGATACAATTCTAAAGTAACTGGCAGTCTAGGTAACATGTTTATAAAGAATAAATATTTGTATCTTGAGATAGCTACCAGTGAAATTCACCACAGGCATCTTCTATAAAGAACAAAGCAGGGAATCGTGCAGTAAAAAATACTGCAGGTACATGATTAAAGGCTGAGCTGAGAGAATTTCTAAAGACCAAGGAGCACGTCTGCAACCGCTCCAGCAAAAATCTGCAGTCCTGTTCTGCAGGTGTGGAGATGGGGAGGATGATGTTTTGTTTCTACTGGTGTCACTTAGGAAAAATTCAATTGTTTTAAATGAAGTCTTCTAAACCAGGCACTTTGCATAGATTAACTTTGTTGCTGATTAGCTAGAATAGTTAAAGTTTGGCTAAGCAAAAAGTGGCTGAAAATCAACTCTAATAAGCATCAGGTGAATGTAATGATATGAGTGGTAGTATTTGCATGTACTAGTAATTGCCTAATAAGAACATATTACAGTATCATAACATTATGGTAGTAATTTTCCCCTACATTTTTGTATGGGTGATTCCAAGCCTCAGGAATAATGGACCCTGCAGCAGTAAGCCCAGTTCAGGTTGCACCCTTGACTAAGTCTGTCTGGTATAAGTATTATGCTTTTGCTGTTCATGTGTTTTCAGGTGAACTGCTAAGTGATTCTTTTCGGAAGAACAATTGGGTCTGGGGAGTGGGTGAAGAAGAGGGGTGCAAGAGCCTCTGCGGTCCCCGTTGCTATGGAGACTCCTCCTCTTCCTATGCATCAGCAGAGACGCCTTGTCTGGCTTTGGCTGAGGGGCTGCTCAGCACCACCGTGGTGTAGAAGAGAGGCACTGGGAAAACAGCGATTCACCCAGTCTGGAAATTTGCGAGATGCAGTGATTTATGCCTGAAAGCGTCTGGTGCTTCAGAGATACTGTGTGCTAGAGCCTTCCTCAGACATGTGCTGTGGGGTTAGCTGATGTCTTTAAACATTGTGTGTGTTGAGGATGTTAAACTGATCCCTATTTAGGGTGAAACTGATTGATAGCCGTCATTTTACTGTCTGTAGTCCCCATGTGAACACTTCAATGACAGCTATGAACTAGAGCTGTTCAATTAAGTAACTGGATGTTATATTTTGCTTTTCACTGTGAGTTACATTTGCCCAAATTCCAGATGGTGTATATATCACTGTTTTGAACTTCAGTGAAAGTTTAGATACATCAAGATTTTGAATTGGGTATTATGGGCAATAAGTTAGTATTTTGGGCATGAATGAACCCAAGAACTTAGAATTTTAAATGCATGTTAGTTCTGTTGCAGATCTCATTTATTGGCTTGCTATTAAGCAGGAACCATGAGCATATAAATGAGGGTTTTATTCTTTTCTGTTTATCTTTACTAATTAATTCATTTGTGTGGTGCTGGAAAAAGTAAGTTTGCCACTTACTGGGAACATTTTTCAAGATCTAGGAAATTGTGTACTTCTCTTTCACTCATCCCCAAAAAGATGCTGGTAAGTGTTTAGGTAGTGCTGAATCCTGTAGGCTAATAGAGGTGAGCCTGCTGCAGCTCCATGTCCTCAGGTCCAACCACTGCAAGGCTAAGCACACATTCCCAAGAGGCACACATGCACATATGTGTGCGATACACATATATGAACATATATGCATGAGCAGCCACACAGACTGACACGGAAAGTAAGTCCAGCACTCATACAAACACATCATGAACACACAAAAAAAGAAGTTCCAATGGCCTCATCCTCTTCCCCTTTCTGGCTGCTCAGAATGAAAGCCCATTAGTATAAAATACATAAGTGTGTGTGTGTATATATATATATATATGTAAGCAATATGGATCCCTGTGTAGTAGCTATTCTTAGCCATGCAGTCTACCCGGTAGGTGGCCCAGGATCCTCTGGTCTCTGAGTTGCCTCACGCACAGACGCACAGCTGCAGATGGGGCTCTCCAGTGGCTGGCCCAGAACTATGACCTTACCAGTAGCTGACCTCCAAGTCCCAAGGTGTCTTCAGTAGCTGGCTTGGATCTTCTGGTCCTCCACTAACCAACTTACAGACCCCTCTTGTCCCCCCTGGTTATCTGCCCCAGACTTATGGCCACATCATTACTTGTCCCCTAAGCATCTTATCTTAGTTGCTGGCTAGTCTGGCTTGATTTTCAATAGTGATTGCACACTGACATACACACTCACACAAATGCACACTCTCTTGTCTCTCCTGTTGTTGCTGCCCTGATATCCCATGGTCTGACTCCAGTTACTGCACTTGGACCTCCATATGCACACAGACCCATGGAGTAGAGAGCCCCCCACCCACGAGAAGGGTTGGAAATGGAGTTTAATGAGAAGGTGGAATAGATTGTACTGATCAGGTGCAGGGTATGGCCAGACAAACGTACTGACCAAATGCCAGTTTATAGATGGCTTTTATCTCCTTCTCCATCTAGTCCCCCATATTATTCCTCACCAGACTGCCTGGAATTCTCCCTTTACCCACCTTTTCCTCCCTACCGTAAACATCTCATGGTAAGTTTTGTACAATCCCCAAATGCTTATCCCCTGGATCCCACAATGACTCCCATCCCCCTGGGCTAAACCCTCAGGCTGAAAGGAGACCTGGAGAACCTCTCCCACCGAGTCACAGATGGGGCCACCTCTGGCCCATGGGGTGGAAGCTCCTCTGTGACAACCAGGGGAGGGTTTAGGCAGAGGCTCCGTTCTCTGAGTAGGTTATTGGGGTTCCCACACTTGCTCTTGTGTCTCTCTGTTCCTTCGTCTTCACAAAGGCAAGCCTGTAAGCACATTTCCTAATATAAGCTACCAAGTGCACTTCTTTTAGATAATTTGGGTATGATGATGCTCTGAGATTATACAGTATATTGTATATGTACTAGTGGGAATATCAGTGTGAAGTGATTTGCAGAGGAAAACCAAAAGTAGGTTTTACATACATCCTGTAAATATTTAAGGAAAAATTCCCAAATGCTCAAGATAATGTTTTGTTTTCCTGCTGTGCATCTTTTGGTCCCTGCCCTGTATTCCACCAGCCCATCACAGAATCTGTAAATGACTCTGCATTCTTGAGTGTCCAGTATAGGTGGTCACTGGGGCAACAGCTGAACTGGAAGTCCAAAGACTTGAGGCTTCTCTGTGTTATGTTTCCTATATTCCCTGTATCTGTATCTAACAAGGAAGGAGTTCTCAAAATGTTCAGTGTTCTGAGAGTGGGTTAGGTGCTGCTAGAAAGTTTGCAAATGGCAGAAACACCAGTGAAGAATTATTGTATTGTATCCCTCTTCATTTCACTGTTGATTAAATGCTATTCCTGTAGGAAGTACAGCCTCTTGCTCTCTAAACAGTACTGTTACATGTAAACTTTTCTTATTTTTAGCATCTTTTAAATCAGATTTAGCAGCTGGAAGCAGGGACAAGAACTGGTGCCTCGTAGTCAGCCAGCTTCCATAGAAACATTGCAATAAGGAGAATATCCTGGATTGTAAGGCTAGCTGGACAAGAGATTGCACAACATTTCATGATAAGGCATTAGATCAGCCAGACAATGCAAATGGCAATTATGGTAGTAACAAAAGCAGTATTGAAGCTGAAATGGTGATGGCAGGGAGAGCTCTAATTGTCTTATTCTCTGCTCATGATCTTTTGCTGTTGTTGGGGTTTGCTGGAAGACTGCTGTGGACTGCTGCTTTTTTAAATGCTGTATTAGTTACGATATTCAACACTGTAATTTACATTCTTCTCCATCATGAATAGTCTGGCTTACTTCCTGACAAATGTAGTCCTTCCTTCTGTTCTGTCAGTTCTCTTTGAGGAAAACAGCCTGTCATTTTGGGGTGGACAGAGACTTGGGTTTCAGTCTGCTTTTTTTCTACCACCTTTGACTTACTTTCTTGTCTGTCAAAGCAATTCCATGCAAGCACTCAAAAACTTATTCCAGAAGACTGATAAAATATGAAGTGATCTTGCTTCTTGTGTAACCTCTTTTACCTTTCTCTACATACCTTGTGTTACTTGGTTTCTGTTTAGAATCCAGCAGCCCTTACTTTTGTTGTGTATCTGCATGTCTTACGGCATAACTGGATCATTTCTCTGATACTGCGGAACAGCCAACAAAGTCACTACAAGGGGTTAAAATACATTTTCTACTGCTATTGCCTGAATTAATTGGAAAATACTGCTCTAGGGTGGTTTTTGTTGTTTTCATTTAATGTCTGTAGTTTTAATGATTTTTATTGTATTAAGCTGTTTATTTCTCTTAGCCTTTTCAGAGGAGCATTAGCTACAACCCCTTTGGGACTCTGTCAATCTGAATTGGGTGCTCCCTTGTGCTTTTTTGGCTTTCCCCAACTTTTAGTATAAATGTTTTCCTGCAGTTTTCAGCCTGACTCCTGTTCGGTTAAGGTACAGCCAGCCTGTCATTTTACAGGTCTGTATTGTCCCAAAAGGTACCCCATTTCTCAGCATCACCATCTCATTCATGCATTGAGACTCCAGATCTCTGTCTCCCCTTAGCATGTAGAACTCTTACTAAGTCTCTTAATGACAGTGGTTATGAAGGTCCTGGGCTTCAGTACCCTGGTTGATAACCTGAACTGAGCTTCCAGAACACCCCTCGGACACTTCCCTGTGTTACTGATACTGATACAGACAGACCACTGGCCCTGTTCTTCCTTGTGAGCTACCAGGAGGTCCCTGGAGGTCCACTCCCTCTGCACCTGACAGGCAAGTTACCATGCAGTCCTTCGTCTCCAGTATCTCAAAGCCAGCTGGCTCTGTGCCCAGTAAAGCAACCTGCTGCTGCTTCCTGTAGTCTGAGTCCTTTCTACTCAGGCATATCCAATATGTAAGAGCACACTCTTGCCCAGATGGATGCTGTCCTTCCCTGAGACTCCTGTCCCAAGCACGAGCTGCTGTGGTGGAGATGAGGCTATGCAGCAGTGTTCCCATAGGCCTAACCTGGGATCTTTTCATTTCTCTTCAGTGTTCCAGTTCATCCATTCCCATCTGGGGAGGATGAGGCCCAGGAACTCCTTGTACTGTACACATGCACACACACACAAAAAACCTGCCTCTGAATAGGTAATCACATGTGCTGCATTCCAGCCAGTAGCAGTATCTACTCCTGGACTTTGACTGGCACGTTGAGCTTAACGTGTTAGTCTTTTAAAAGCTTTACCAGTTTAGCTTGTCTTTTGCTTCAGTGAATTAAGATGACTGTCCTCCTACTGTACTGTACCCTTCGTAAGATGCTTATCAGTGAAGTAAGATGTAGTCTATATGAGAGAAACTGAGGAGTAAGTGCATGCATGAGTGAGCATGTGTGGAGAAGCAAGCTCATCAGTACCTTTGCCAGTGAAGGCTCCTAGTGCACTCCTCCATCGTGGCTCCCCAGTTCACCATGCTTCTCCGGTTATTTAGCTTCTGCCTTTTGGCCTGTTTTCACCTCTATTCCAGGTATGCTCAGCCTCCTTGTCAGGATCAAGGGACCACCTTGCAGACCTCTTCGCATGCCACCCTCTCACATCTTCCACAGCAGTCGCTTGGCAAACACTCATAGTAGCCTCAGCAAACTCCCACTTACCCAAAGCATGTGGCCAAAGCACCAAAGGAAGCGGGCCAGCCCTAAACTCAGTGCCTTTTACTGTTCGTGTCTTTCCTTGGCAAAACAGCTGTGCCACCTGCCCTCTTTGATTGCCCTTTTTTTGCTAGATGTATTCCCACCACAGAGAGGTAAACATTCATCCTATTTTGTTTGGAGTGCACAAATACCCCGTGATGGCTGCATGTAACAGCTGTCTGGTTTTTTGCAGATATATCATGTCTCCATCTTGTGTAGGTTAAGTCTAGGAAGCTACACATATGTATACAGTAGCACTGTGTATATGACTAGTAGTCATCAGGAAATTATAGTGAGATGTTGCCACATATACTGCTCTTTAACACATCTGTATTTTTTGAGCACGTTTTGAAAGATACAGTTCTTATTTTACCTGCTCCACCCAAACATTGATGCATTAACAGAAAATGGGAACATTGCAAGGAACATCATGTACAGGTCAGCAGAATTACTGTAATACTTAAAGAAAAAGCTGCAGAACTCGTGTATTACAGAAGTGCTTTTTATTACACTTACAAAAATTTTGATCTATTATCCTTATTTTCATCCGGTACAGTTCTCTAGTGTTCGTGCTATATTTGGCTAAGTTCGGTGCTCTATGTCTGCAATTTAATTGGGGGGGGGGAAGAAAAAGAAATTGCCACAACACAATATTTTCTGATTTTAACAAGCCTCTATAATAGGACAGCAAAGACAATTTTCTTTTATTCAGTTTTTAAAACACAGTCAGCAGAAAAAAAGAATCTGGTTAAAGGAGATACTTAAACACCCATGCAGTTGGCAAAGACTGACACTGTATGATGTGGTACCAGCCTCTAGAGACTTATTTTGATTATTTTAAGCATTTAAGAAAGTAAAATTGCACTTCAGGTACCAAAGAACCTGAAAACTACTGAACTACTCTTTGGATTCTGTTTCTTCAGTAATTTCTTAGAGCATAATGTAGATAGATCCAAACAAGGAGCCGCCTCAAAATACCTTATGTTTTCTGGGGCTAATCCAATGTTAGAAATGGTTGCTTTGTGACCAAAAACACAGGTTACATGGTCAAAGGTGTTTCTATTGATACGGTCTAAAACAAATTATATGTGGAAATGTCTAGGAAGGGCAAATAGAGCTCTAGAGCCTTTGGTATCTATATGCACTGCTAGTGAGTGGTCCTGTCTTCATTTAATATGACATAGAGAGCTAGCAAAGCTGGTAGCTATTTGCATAGTAGTCTGTTAATAGTGTTACATGTATCTCAGCATCTTTGATGAAGTGTTGCTAACAGTCTCTGCCAATACATTCTACTGTTTTCAGAGAGCAGGTAACTTTGCAGTACCGAGAATCTAAAAGAGAATTCCTTTGTTTTTTGTTTGGAGGGGTGTAGGGTTCAGGTCTGTTCCTAGGTGAATTAGTGTGAGTTGGGCTGCTTACAGCCTGTCTGCAGGCTTCTCTGTGGACTGGGGGACAGGCAGGCTTGGATCAGCTTCAGTCACGCAATCTTCATATGTTGCATGGTCATATCCATCCAATAATACTAGTCTGTAAGAATGAGACCACTCCTTTTTTAAATTGTTGAAAACTGACTCTGTTGGCTTTCTATGCTATATATCCAGCTGAGACTGGTGTGGCAGCTTGGAGTGAGATGGCTGTCTTATGTTGCTGCAGGGTAGAAAGAAGGTGTAGACCTAAGCAGTAAGAACAGCATGAACATGAACTGGTTCTACAGATATCACATTGCAAGTCAAGGGCTCTCTGCAGTGTGTTGGAGCCTCAGGTGGTAAAACTGCTATTGCATTTCCATATATGTTCAGTTGCTAGCATAAAGTACAACATGATCAATATAAGGCAGCAGCAGCTCTTTAATAAAAGTATTTTTTTGTTTAATTGTTTGCTTTTGAGGAATAAAGTTTCTCAAATATCTTTGTTTTAAACATGGACTTGATGTGCTTGCCTTTGCCACTGCCACATGCCAAGCATGCTAAAGAAGAACCTACTTTTGCTGTGCAACAAATGTCATATGTTTAGTCATCTTTTGAAGATGGTTTTTTTCAGGAGAGGTAGCAAATTATCCCAAAAGGCCAGCCTTCCTGTGTTGTTTGGGATTTGGTTTGTGTGGTTTTGGTTTTGGGTTTTTTTTGTTTGTTTTTCTTTGTTTGTTTGTTTTTTTTTTTTTTTTTTTTTTAAGGCAGTGTCCATCTTTGTACACATTTTTGCTTTGCTAAGTAATAGTTGTAATTATTTACCTAATACATTATCTCTCGTGTCTAAGAGCAAAGCTTTTATCTGGTGTCTTCTTATTCAGGCAATATACTAGCTCATTTATACATTATCATTTGTAAGCTGTGTTTACACACAAACTTGCATTCACTTACATAAACCTGTTTTAAATGATCACTCTTATTCAGTGTCAGGACCTCTATTCAGATTAAAATTAAATTAATGTTCACATGGTCTTTTGCACCTGGTAGTGGAGTACCATCCATCCTGTGCCAGGGTTACACTTGAATTGATCTACCACACCTGGAGACAAGCATATTGGCATAGTGTGCTCAGGATGCCTGGCCATATTAAGTGGCAGGTGCTGTAACCACGTAATTTAAACTGATATCACAGTCACCTCCCATACGAAGACAGGCTGAGAAAGTTGGGGCTGAAAGTTGTTCAGCCTGGAGAAGGCTGTGTGGAGACCTCATAGCAGCTTCCAATATCTGATGGCGGACTACAAGGATGCTGGAGAGAGACTCTTCATCAGGGACTGTAGTGATAGGACAAAAGGTAACAGGTTCAAACAGGGGAAGTTCAGGTTAGATACAAGGAAGAAGTTCTTTTCTGTGAGGGTGGTGAGGCACTGGAACAGGTTGTCCAAGGAAGTGGTAAATGCTCCATCCCTGGCAGTGTTCAAAGCCAGGCTGGACAGAGCCTTGGGCAACATGGTCTAGTGTGAGGCATCCCTGCCTATGGCAGGGGGGTTGGAACTAGATGATTTTAAGGTCCTTTCCAGCTCAAACCATTTTATGATTCTGTGATTCTATATAGGCTCTGATAACTTTTGTCATTAAACTTGTTTAACACATACAAGTGATTATCACCAATGGGAAAAAAATACCCCCTTCTTTCCCTTGCCTTCTCCAACCCCTTATTTTGTAACCTTTAATTTAGCACTGGAGGAAGAACAAGACTTGGCGAATATCGTTGCAGGCAGTGCTGAGTGTCATGTGTATGGGAAGCAGGACATTTGGGTGGGTCCTGATTAAAAGTACTATTCTTACTAGGGAAAAGCATAGTGAAAGTCATCATCAGTCTTGTCATCTTCACCATCACCACCTGCTGCACTGACAGACACCACAGGGAGGACATTTTTCTCGAAACTCCATTGCTTCCCTCCCTGTCACCATGGGGCAGAGTTTTTCATATTTCCCTTTTCTCTCATTTGTGTTTTTAAGGTTTTTTTGGTTGTGGTGGTTTTTGTTTGTTTGTTTGTTTGTTGTGGTTGTTGTGGTGGTTTTTTGGGTTTTTGTTTGTTTGTTTTTTGTTGTTGTTGTGGTTATTTATTTTTTGTTTTAAATGTCTAATTTCTAATGCCATCAGCTGTGGACCCCATGAATACATTTTTGTGCATTTTAGCCAGTGTCAACATCCTTTGGGCAATGAATGGAAAGTGCTCAGACACCGTGAAGTTTCTGAACCTATTTCTGGTCTCATTCTAGACAGTGGCCAGGCTCAGACTAGTCAAGACTATGTAACTTTGCTTTCTGTCTAACAATTTACTTCATGTCTGTAATGCCTGTAATTTCTAGTGGTTTGCTTAGCTATGTCTTGAACTAATTTACTGTTCTTTTCTTCTTCCCTGACTTAATAATTTTAGTTAAGTTTTAAACTCTAGATGAGCTTGTATTGTGCATTATGGATCAGTATTTGGAATTGTGCTTCCCCAGCATTTGGAAGCCTTCAGCATGTCTGTGTAAGTCACTCTTCACTTTGTCTGAAGTTGTCAGAACAGCTTAGAATTTAGATTTCTCAAGTCCAAAGGGCAAAGGAAAAGGTAAAAGAAGCTAGAGTACACGAAAGTAATAGCAGAAGGAGCAATGGTTGTGAGGTACATACAGCTGAGATTGTCAGAAATTATGGGTGAGTTTTGGCTGTCTGTCCTGAGAAGCCATAAAGATGGATGTTCACCTTCTCCTAAATGTCAGGCTTAGGATGTCACCCAGCAGAATCGTTGCCTGCTCTTGCAAAATTGGGCCATAAGTCACTTCCAAAGATAATGTGGCTACTTAGCGAACCCTGTGATCTTACCTCAATACTGTTATTTCTGGTCTTCTGTTCTGGAGAGTGGCCAGCTAGGCTATACATTTGGAAGCTCTAGAAATCAAATTTTCGTATACCTCTGATATAAAAAACACAAACCACACACACAAAATCCCCCACTTTTATTTTTATCTTGCTTCAGCAAAGTTATTTTTAAAATAAATTTTGATTTCCAAAATGATGCACTGCATTGGAAGAGTCTTAATTAGAAAATCCCTGCTGGCTGTTGAGTGCTTTCAGTTAAATCTGATAAATTGGATACTACCACTGTGTGGAATAATTCTGCCACTACTTGGGGAGTCTTTTGAACAATTTGCTGCTGCTCAGGGGTTCCCAAAAGATTGATTATAAACTGAGACCATCACAGGAGCATGCAATTGAAAAAATTATTCTGTGCTTTTTTTTAACTCTTGAGAGTTGCAAAGCCTGTAAAGAACTGGAATAAAGACTGAAATCTGTCTTTGGATACAGAGGTGAGTTACAAAAAATTACTTTGGCCTGACAGGAATCAGACTGAAAAGTTTCCTCACATCTCCTTTTCTTGTAACCTTTTGGGTCTATTCTGTCGCTAAACCTGAGTGCAGCCAGAGAGATGTTTCTGAGAATTGTATTTTTTTGGCATGGTAACTGCTGCAGCAGCAGTGTGTGATAGCAGACACAGATACTAGTAGTGTGTTAGTAGTCAGCAGGGAGTATTAAATTACAGACCTATATTGCAGCAATACTTACCCAAGGAACACATGCTAGAAAGTGCTATGTATTTCAGTGAAGCAGTGGGGAACCTTGGTTTAATCTTAAGTATAAATTAGAGCTTTTGATTTGTTGCATTTAACTTTCTTTCATGTTAGGAAACCAGCTACAGAGATAGGTACCCCAGCTGGAAAAGAAAAGAAGCTACGTACAGGTTAAGAGTAGATCCTCTGTGGGATGTTTGCCATGTTTTTAATGTTCTCTCTTAAGGAGGAGGAAAGTGGCAGCACACAATGTTTAATCCGGAAAACTGGAAAATAAAGTGACATAGGTCTGAGAGCCACCTAAGGGACGGGAGGCACACGCACCTGTAGTGCAACTGATGCCAGGACTGTGTGCCCAGGAGGTGAGAGCTTGAATGCAGCTGCTGGAGCTATGGGCAGGGGCTAGGGGTCCCAGGAATGGCCAGCAGGGACCGCTAAGGCCCTCCTAGTCAGCCTGTGTGAAATTTACTTTAGCACATAATTGCAAAAAGCACACATGCAAGATTAATGTTAATACATGACGTTATGTCTATGTGATGGTATTTCTGTAACCCTACTTTGACTGTTAGCGGCAGTGGTTGGTGCTTCTCTAAAGACCTTTCTGGCAGATAGAGGATGGCCTGCTTTATTCCTTTCTTGCACAATCTTTCCCAGACTACAACCCCACTTAAAAAGCTAAGAAAAGGGATAGGTGTGGTAGGTAGCCTGCTGAAAATCCATCAGGCAGTACAATCAGATATGTAATATGCTTCCCTCTCCCTGTTCTGGTCGCTTAAGCACAATAGGGAGAAAAGTATACTCTGCTTCCTGCAGCATCTTGCGCCCTCTGGTAGCTGGTGGGAGAAAGCAACTCTGTGGGGCTGTTAGCACAAGCTGCACCACCACGCCAGGACTGGAGAGGTGATGTGGGTGCTGAGTCCCCTGTGCATGGGCAAGGAAGCCAGTACCTGCTGCGGAGCTTGCTTTATCACTGCTTATCATGGTGATGGCTGAGAGATATTTCTGTGCTCGTACCTAAGAAGCAAAGTCTTACACCAAGTAACAAGTGGCACAGAACGAGCAGTGATATAGCGAGGTGTAGAGAGAAAGGGTGTTGGACTGGAAGAGGCTCTTTCTGCATAGAAGTATGTGTAGGAGAAAAACAGATGGGGTTGTTTCTCAGAGCCTCGATGCATTGATGTTTCAGCAGGGAAGAGGGAGATTCCTGTATTTTGTTCTGTCTGGAACAGAAACATTTTGCTGATTTACTGTCAGCTATTACCATGAATTACTATCTTAAGTAAATAAATATGATGGCCTCCCTATTTTATATGATGTTATACCAGGTTGTATGCTGTTGCATATGTTGATCTAGTTCATTCTAAAGGCCTTGGTTACTTTTCATGAAGGTTTTAATAGGAAGATTTATAGGGAAGTCAGACAGCAGAGCAAAATGTTTTCCAAATAGAATAGAAAAGGTGCTCAAAAGTATATGAATGTGACTTTATAAGTGGTTAACCTCTTAATTGTTTGCTGCTAGTAATGAGGACAGCAGCCTGGTTTGTTGTGTGGTTTTGGGTTTTTTTGGTTTGTTGTTTTTTTTTTTTTTAACATCTACGTTCAGGAACTGAGGTTTGCTTTATGGGTCAACATGGACCTCAGAACTGTAAAAAAGTATGGAATTTGCTTTGGTTTTCCTTGCACAAATGAGTAGGTGGTAGAAAACTCAGTGTTAATGTCTGGAGCAGTGGGACTGCTCTGTCCCATCTGTGTGGACTCCAGGCAGAGTGGAAGTATGCTGGTGTTTTATCATCTTTTGCATCCAAGGGTTTGAAGTCATGGGATGGGATTTGTGCTTAAGAAACAAGCATCTGCTCTGATTGCAGGCTGCGTGGTATTGTGGGGAGCAAGTGCAGTGATAATCCAAATAGACAAAATTAAGTTCAAAGGCAGGTGAGTAAAGGTTTTTAGCTAAATGTGCTGGAAAGCACCTGTGAAAATAGCTAAGTACTGTTATTCCATCCAGCTGAACAGGTAAGCTGTGCACACACTACAGTGTTAAATGCAGCATTTGTCTCAATGACAGCATCATTAGAGTCACAAAACTTTGAAGATTTGAAGATTACTTAGTATTCACATTTGTCATTAACTCTCATTTATTTTGCATTTTGTTTACTTGCATTTCAGTAAATGTAAGGAATGTCCTACCAGGGTTGTGCTAAACCAGATGAAAAAGAGCTCTTGCAAATGATAATATAGATCAAAGAGTACTGAACAACTCTCATGTCCAAGAGAGGTCTGGCTTCAGTCTGAAAGCTTCTTTTTAATCTCCTCCCCACCTCGCACTTTTGTAGCTGGTTTAGTAAAAGGTATTGCCTCCTGTACCATCTTTGCCTCTCATTATTTTGCAGAGCTGTGGTTCTTGAGGGTGTTTGTTGTACTGAAACGGTAACTTGAGGTTAGATTTATATTTTTTCTTCATGCTCTGAAAAGATGCAAAGACCTCACCTGTAGAGCAGTTCTATGGAAGGTACATGGCTACTCCGATACAGCTTTAGTAATGGGTATTGAAAATACATTTTTAAAAACCATGAACAATTCAAATAGCATAAAAATGCAAAATTAGTAAGTAAATTGAATGAATAATGTTCACAAATATAATACTTGGCAGAAAGAGGATGCATTCAGAGGGAAAAAAAATAGCCAGTAGTACCTACTGTAGCCACCAAACACAGCATGAAAACAAACTTTGTAAATCTTCATGTTTTTTAATGTGATAAAGAATGCTTAGAAGCAAAAAAATTACCCCAGGAATATATATATGTGGACGCAGAGGAAAAGGCATGCATTTCTTCTTCCACATTGGTTCAGTTTCCCAGCAACATGAAATTGGTAAAACAGTAAGTTAACAAAACAAAAGTTAGAATAGAGGAAAGGGAATAATCTTAGTGCCAGTTGCATTGAATTACAGTTTTAATGTATTTTCAGAGCAGTATGAATCCGGTAATTGTATTCTCAGTGTTCATCCAAATGCGATGTATGAAGGAAATAAGAATTTAACCAGATAATGCCTTCTGGTTTCTCTGGCAGGCTTCAGAGAGAAACAGTGGGGTATCTTAACGCAGGTCACACCGAAGTGTAGTTAGGTGATGTGAGGAATGACCTGTTGACACAGCCAAGGGTCTGCTGGCAGCTCGGTCTAGGTCCTTTGTTGCAGAGAGGATTAAAAACACCGATCAGATCAGTGCAGATCAACCTCTGAGTTTGTGCCTCTGGGAGGTTAAAGCTGTACTTCTGTACTCCCAGTAAAATTTGAACTTGTCATGTGTGATACGCACGCAGGGAGCAGTCTCTTGTACTCTTCCTTTTTTTTCCATTTGTATTTCAGAGAAATAAAAATACCTTCCTCTTTATGGGTGACATTGCTCATTAACCTGATGAAAGGCTTGAAAGAATAGAGGAAAACTCATCATCTCCTTCATTCAGTTGTTCACAGCAGGGAGAATTAGAGATGACCTGCAAATCCTGCTTTCCCTGTCTTTTTTCGCAGGGTCAAGAAAGCAATAAGGTAGCGTTATGATCATGTTCATCTAAATAAGTATTGGGACAGCCAAATTAATTGACAATGGCCTGCTCTAAGGATGAAAAGTGGCTTCAGGTCTCAATTTTGCATTTTGTTTTGTTTTTAGCTTTAGGTTTATTGATAATGTAAGTCTCCTTGTGTGTCCTGCAGAGACTCCGTCATCTCAGCAAAGGAAAGCTAGTTATGAAATATTTTACAACTAATTTATGAATTAGGCAGCCTGGCATCAGTGGAATGACAAGCAAACAAACAAACAAACAAACAAAAAAGCCTCCCAATTAAGTCTTCTCATTTCCAAAGAATGGATATAGTCCTTTGGGTCATTCCACAATTCTGATATGTGGTTTGAAAACATTGCAGAAAATAAAGCTACATGACTGCCGTTAATATTGTAATGAGCCATGTGGCAGAAATCATGGCCAAGTATGTGGCCTGGAAGAGTTGCTTTTCTTTAAAATAAACAAACAAAACCAAACGCAGACATGTTGCAAACTAGATACAAAATAATTGATGCATTGTTTAGTTTAACCATTGAAACTCGGAGAAGGTTATTGACGTACTGGTGATATTTGCCGCTCTGTACTGCCAGATCAAGACTTATAAGTAGGTCATTAAACAGTAATTCAACATCAGTAATTATTAATGTATGTACAACTCAAATATTAATTTTGCATTAATGTTTTTTGCATTTATGTATACACTAGATGCTCTGTGTAATATTTATTTAACCATAATAGTTGTCAGTTACATCTATTAGCATATTTTACCAGTAAAGCTTGAGGTGGTAAATTAACTTTTCCATCATTGAAATCCCAGGAGTTTTTTATTTATTTGCCATTGGAACATTGAGGCATGAACAAAAAAAATGAATAATCTCCAGTAAAAATAATTTTATAGGAATCAGGGAAGGGCTATGTCATGCAATTCTGCTTTAGGATAAGGTGGGACACTCTTGCTGTCCTTCGTGTGCAGGTTCTGCTGTGATCTGTTGAGCTACCCACACAAGTGATGGTAGAATGAGTCAGGGTTTAACAACATGTGTTCCTATGTAATGATTTTTTTTGCATCATTATAGTGCTAATTTTTGAAGTTAATTTTTTATTGAGTAGGCTCCAGAGGCAATTGTAGACTCTCAGTAAATTTCTGTGGGCTTTTGGGGCTTTTCTTTCTTTAAGTCTAGAACATCCACTGTTTTAATTCCAAGATTGTTAACTTTCCTGATGAAGCCTTCCTCTACTATTCTTTTAGAAAAGAGACTTCTTCTGAAGGCACTTCTCATAAATTAAAGCTTTTAAAGCAGCGTCATAGCTCATGGCACTCTTACAATGTTAGCACAAAGATCCAAATGGATTGTGGATGCAGAGCATCTACAGATTTTTCCATACATAGGAGTGGGTTGGCAGAACAGGGCAGAGGGTTGTCATATAGCTCCCTGTGCTGAATATTTTTCTAGGAGAGCACTGGAGTGTTGCAGTCTGTCAGTAATAATTATCTAAAGTAAAAAAAAAAAAAAAAAAAAAAATGGAAAATGAGATCACCTTGGCAGAATCTGAAAGAAGTCTATGTGGTAGTTTGCTAAAATTAAGACATTTTAATGAACATTTTGGAACACAGGTAGATATATTTCCTGCTGTATTTATGTAATTTTCAAAATATGAAAGAGAGGTTATTACAATTATGCAATTCAAAATGACCATCACTGTGGAAGACTTCTGTTTGCTTACGTTAAACTTGTCTTTAAAGCTTACAGAGTGACTAATATGTTTTTTCCCCAGTACACATCTGGTAGCAAACTGTTTAAAATGGTTGTTGCTGATGAGTTATCTCCCACTGGAAAATTAGAGAGTTGAGGTAACCTCTGACAGTAGATTGTACTGTAATTTGAGTGCTTCCTCATTAAGCATTACTTATGCTTGCGTTGGCACTTTAACATTTGAATGGCTTATTACAATGTCTCTTAGGAAAAGAAAATTCATGTAATGCCTTTTTCTTAATTTGTTTTTGTAATAAAATGCTCTACCCAGATTGAGTTGACATGAGAAAAAAAAAAACCAACCTTGTATATATTCTTTAGTTTGTATTTGAGATTCTTTTATCATTTATTCTTAGTGTAAGCATGCTGCTGGTTTGCTTTTGGAACTTTCTGACAGTTTGGTAACATACTTGCAGTCTTTCTGTTACATGACATTGTGCACCATGTACAATATTGTTGTTTGTGGTTTTTAACAATTCTGTTGGGTTTTTTCTTCTGCAATAAATTTATCATATATTTTTTTAAATGAGATTTGCTTGTTTTCAGTGCTAGTTTTATATCTAGTTACTTATTTTAATAAAACAACTGAAGTACATTCCAAATCCAAACAATACAACTGTGTGTTTTTTAGTTGTGAAATGATTTTGCTTTCGTATTAGTGCATGTATTTATTAAGTTGCTTTTGTGGTCATTGCTGATACAAATGAATATAAGCAGTGAAATAAAAGCTGTCTATGCAGTATTGTTACTGTGGTCTAAGGATGTAAGCAATGTAAAGTTTCTCAGGAGGAATAATCTGTTTTGTCCTACTGAGTGGTGTAACTGGGAAAGATTAGCTATTTGAGGTGAGAAGAGTGGCTGGAAAGCAGCTCTGCGGAAAAGGCCCTGGGGGTGCTGATTGGTGGCTGAACATGAGCCAGCTTGTGCCCAGGCGGCCAAGAAGGCCAATGGCGTCCTGGCCTGTATCAGAAACAGCGTAGCCAGCAGGGCCGGGGCAGTGACCATCCCCTTGTACTGGGCACAGGTGAGGCTGCACTTCGAATACTGTGTTCAGTTCTGGGCCCCTCACTACAAGAAGGACATTGAGGTGCTGGAGTGGGGCCAGAGAAGGGCAATGAAGCTGGGGAAGGGTCTGGAGCACAAGTGTGATGAGGAACAGCTGAGAGAACTGGGGTTGTTTAGTCTGGAGAAGAGAAGGCTCAGGGGAGACCTTATCGCTCTCTGAAACTACCTGAAAGGAGGTTGTAGTGAGGTGGGGGTTGGTCTCTTCTCCCAGGTAACAAGTGATGGGACAAGAGGAAACAGCCTCAAGCTATGCCAGGGGAAGTTTAGGCTGGATATTAGGAAAAATTTCTTCACAGAGAGGGTAATCAGGTATTGGAACAGGCTGCCTAGGGAAGAGGTGGAATCACTGTCTCTGGAAGTGTTCAGAAACTGTCTAGATGAGGCCGCAGTGATATGGTTTAGTGGTGGTCTTGGCAGTCCTGGGGTAATGGTTGGACTTGATGTTCTTAAAGGCCTTTTCCAACCTAGTTGATTCTCTGATTCTACTTAAAATTGAAAAAATTGCATCCAGGCAGTGGTGTTACAAAGCTGAAGGGGTTTTATCTGGACACCTTTCAGTTCCTTCATGGAAGAGCTGAAATTGCCATGGATTTTTGATGCTCATTTTTGTTGCTACTTTGTGAAGGCCAAGAGAAATTGCTGGATTGTCTTTATTTTCTGTTTTTTTCCACGTGGGGTAGAGAGATCTAAAACATTTTTACCTGCTGACAGTGGGTGATGCAGTACAAGAGAGGAGCAGTTACACAAATGCATCATTCCCACCATTGTGACATGCTAGTTTTTGTAGGAAAGCAAAAGGGTAGAAGTGGGTGAGAAATACAGACATACAAAAGCCAGCTGCTGAGATATAAATAATACATGCCTTGGTTTGTAGCAGTAGGTGGTTTGAGTGTAATAAGCAGAGGTCAACGACACAGCAACTAGCATCTTGGTTATTTGTAGGTTTATTGCCTGAATAACAGGAATACAAGAAATGTTGTTTTATCGATGACTGCAGAGACCAGATGCAAGAACCCTGGAAAGCTTTGCTAATGAGCGTGTATTTGTGTATGTGCATAGGAAAACACAGCAAGCTGTGATTTGATAAACCCACTTGCTGATTTACCCCCGTCAAAGAAGCCACTGTCTGTGTGCAGTCCTCTTTGGTGGAAGAGATGGAATATGCATATATTGTTCTTCCCTCGTGTTTCTGAGGGCGGCTGCTGTCTGTTATAGGGTTAGTTGTATGCTACATGCGTCAGGATCATTCAGTTTTTGCATGCATATTGCTAATACATGGTAGAGCCTTAGCAGGTTATATATATGTAGAAAGACAGTGAAATAATTTTATTGTTTTAGAAAATAAAACTAGAAGCTAATTTTAGATTGTTTTTCCAGCTCTGTATCAGTTTTTTTATGTTGAAAAATCATACTGAAATCAGTTTGATTTAATATGCTGATAGACCTAAAAAATCCATGTATCAGCAAAAAGATCATCTTCAGCTGCATCTATCAGCAAAACGCAAGTTTAAAATTTTATACGGTATATGGATGGTTGGTGAGGGAATTTGTTTCATCAGCCCATGCTAGGTCATAAGCCCATGCTAATCAAGGAAACATACAACAAAGTTTTGGCAGTGTTATGGCAGGTTTCAGTGTAGAGTATCTTCTGCTGTGCCCAGCAACTTATGAAGTCCAAATATGGATGGCTAATTATATTTCTAAAAGTAGGGATGAAAAGGAGACTTCCAGTAAAAACAACCCTGGTACCTTCCTTTTCCAGTATGGCAGTCACCTGGATTCTTGGAAAGTTAAAAGAAAACTTAAAAATTCTTTCCACACATCAAAGGTGTGTTTGGGCTGAACGTTACGTGATTTTACAGCTTGCCTTACCCTCAGAACTATTTTGTTGCTAGAGGGCATCCAGAGCTACAATTTTAAAAACTTTTCTTATTCTTAAGGCCAAGAGAAATTTCAGTATTTCTTCAGTGTGTGTAATTGAATCTGGTTCCCTTTACTTCAGTCAGCCTCGGGCATTTATGTTTCTCTCTGGATTTTGAGTCATCAGTCCTGATTAGATAATGTATTACCTGTTGGCCTTGCCAAGGAGATAAAAAATGTGGATCAAGCTGAATTTCTGTTTTTTTTTAATAAAAGGGAAGCAGTAAGCAATAATACTAACTTTTCATAGTTATATTTGTGAAGGCATTTGAAAGATGAATGATTGTGGCCCATCTCACTAAGTCCAATGCTATTCTGGGTTTAACAGTGTTGTCTTGAAGCGAATGGACATGGGAACAGCAGTGTCTCTTGCTGGGAGGATTTTGATCAAAGAAAAGTGAACTCAGTTATTAAAAGAGTAAAAGAAAGCAGACTGGAGAGTAGGACCACAGAAGTCCTGTAATGGAGTTCTGTTATAGGTGGGGGACTGTAGAAAAATGAGAGAAAAGGAAATTTGGCAAGGGTCTCAATCAAAAGTAGTTTTTGTAAATGAAATGCTTGATCAACAAAATCTCAAATTTTACTTTAGGGCTGTATATGTTTTAAAGAAAAAAAAACAAAAACAAACAAAACCCAACAACCCAAAACACAAAACCAAACCAAAACCCTACCTCTTACATTCAGTCTGGCCAGAAATGTCACTATGATCCTGACAGTGAAGCACCTTGCTTGCCCTGAGGTATCCCGTGGGGATTCATCTGTTCCCTTTGACAAGTTGGAACAAATTTGATTTGTTCTATAAATTCATATTTCTTCACTAAAATGCCTCAATCTGGTAAATAGAATATTTTTCCATGTGATATTTTAAAAAAAAACCAAAAAGGTATTTGATTTAGGGTCATCCTGATTTTTTTCAGTTTAGAACTCACGGTGTTTCAGAAGTGTGTCAGAGTCCCCAGTCCTACATTCTTCTTCCTAGCAAATGTTGAGTCCATTCACAGGGCTGAGAGGAGCGGAGAGAACCATTCATTACAGTCAGCTGTGGAGGGAGGGGAAAAAAGCTTGTTTCTAAATATAATGTAATTTATCCCTCTGCACAAGACATATTAAGCATATGCAATTTCTGTCTGAAGACATCTGTGCGTAAAGAATCAAGATCAAATACGCCCAGCTGGTGGCCTGGTGAATGGCTGCAAGGCAAAACTATATGGAGAATATAATTTTGTTTCTGATAACCTTGCACTTTGGAGAAAGGGAAGCACAGTCAAACGGATGCAGAAATTATATCAGATCTTTCTTGGTTGTGTAAAGCAAAAAAAGAGAGTCACAAGACTGTGGGGTAGGCTAGAAAATAATTTCTGCTCTATGAAATAGCTGTTACTATGGTGCCTTTCAGCTACAAACTCTATAATTTCAGCTTCAATGGAGGATGAAAATTGATGCTAATGGGTAGGAATTATTTTTTTAATCATGAGTGCAGCAAGATAGCCTCAATTACCAAGGAAAATATAAAGTCTGTCTTCCAACTGCTAGTAATTACCACAGGCTTGTGCTCCTCCATTAAGTATCATTCATTTAAAATTGAGTGTATTTCTGCTTTTTTCCTCAATAAATGAGCCAGGGAAAATCAGCTAACCAGTAATTTAGTCAAATTGTCCAGTTGGTTATATACTATCAGACAGCATAGATCTCACATATCCACTATGCTACAGTATAGCACAGCAACTAATTTCTTTTGAGTTTTGTCTTAATATCTGAAGTGGACAACTGGAAAAGTATTAGATACAGAAAAAATAATTTGCATAAGAATGATGTTGCTGGGCCATGTCCACGTTGCATTTGGTCTGGTAGCATTATGTACAGATAGGAGGGAGAAGGCAGGGGTTAGTAAGGCTCTGAACAGCATAGGGGGTCATCGTGTCCAGAGGGGAAGGTGGAGGGTTGTTCCTGTCTGCTGTGGATGCTGGAGCAGCTCGCAGCCCAATCCAAATGCTGAAGTTGCTCTAAAAGATGTTTTTCCACAGCCTCACAAGTGCAAAACCGTCAGTCTCCTCCTGGATCTGACCTTGGCATGTCATGCAGGGAGGTCCAGGGTCCTGCAGGTTTCTCCTGGAAGAACCAGATAGGGAGTGGGCCTGGCACTGTAAATGAAGCAAAGTTGAGCTGCATCTGCAACGTGAAAAGTCACAGCTCAGTGACTGCACCTCCTTAAGAGCACCAATGTGCTTGCATATGGATTGCAGGTGCATATGGGCAAAGTCAAACAAAAAGGAGCATCTGAAGAGACGTGTCTGGATGTGCATAGGAAGACTACCAACAGACATGGCTACAGGCTGTCTACAAAGATGTATCAGTAGAGAGCATTGTTATTTAAAAACAAATCTTAAACCTGCTTGCTCCCTGTGTTGACTGCTGTTTACAGTTACATTCAGCACAACAATCAGGGGAGCTCAAGTTAATTGCTGTGTTGCTTGACATCACCTTGTGTAAGATGTGCTACTATTGCATCACCTCAGTCATTTCATGACATACAGGTTCAATATGGCCCTTTTCTGAGTTTCTTATAAAACAAACGGACAAAAGCTATTCTTCTCGTACCAGCGATGATGAACAATGACAGACTGGCTGTTCAGAAAAATTACCTGGTTCACTTGCATCTCAGGCCTTGTAGTGTTTTAGTAACAACATCAGATTTGCTCTCTGAGAGTGACTGGCATAAACCCTCATGTAAGAAAGGCCAGATGATTCACTAGGTGCGATACCTGCTTGGCAAAGATGATGTAGGATCTAGTACTTCTGCTAATGATTTCATGTACATCGATGATGACATCCAGTATTTTTAGCTCTTCTATATCTATTTCCTTTATTTCTATTTCCTTCTTCTATAGAAGAGGTAAAAACATTGGTCCTCATGTCATGGAGGACTCTCATGGAGATCATGTAAAGTCCTTGGGTTTAAAAATTTTTGGTTGTATTTTCACAATAAGTAAAACAAGCTGGTCCCTTAGGCACTGTGATTCAAAAAGTTAATAACTTTGAAAAGATTTATATTCCTCTGATGGATAGGGCAGTAAATCTGGATATTCTTTTTTTCAGTTTTTTTAATATCCTAGCTTAGGTTCCAAAGGTAATGCTGTACATTTGTCATGTTTTCCTGACGTGGGAGCAATCCAAGGTCCTGAAGTTGCAGATACAATAGTCTTTAAACTTTTTCCCTTCAAGGAGCCTGAAGAGTTTCAGGTTCTTTGAGGATATCCCTTTCAAAATAGAGGCAAGGAATTCAGACAAGTCGAGTGTACTTCAGCAAAATAAGTGGGTTTGGTTGTTTCCGTGATTGGCTGAAATGATCATGGCAGCTGTTGGAGGATTGTAGTTTATCAAAAGGGAGAAAATGATTGTTGCTGCCCAGAAATTCTGTCCGTTTTATGGGACGATAAGTACGAAAAGTGAGTTGAGAAAAAGTGGCAGTGTGTGAAAGAAGTGGAGAATTATCAGTGCGGCACTTTCTTATCTCCCTTCAGTAGGTATATGTAAAAGAAATGCAGGTGGGTATCCTAGACTTTAGTATGATGCAATTACTTTAGAATCTGCCCACAGACAACAAATTTATAAGCTACTAAGGGCAACAGTAAAAAAGGTCACAAATGGAATTATATTAATGATTATTTACCATAGTGATTTTGACATTACAAATACCACTGTATCACGCAAGTTCTGCTTGCTGTAAGAACAATTTTAAATTTCCTCGAATATGTTTCCTAACTTTACTTCATCTTCACAAGAAGTCACAGTAGCTGCTGTCAGTGGATTGTTTAGGCAGGCGTTGGCCTTGGACTAGTCCTAGGCAATACTGCAACAAAAATCAATGACTTACCTGTTTCTACGAGGAAATCTTATGTTCACTTTCTGAGACTAAGCTGCTATGAACTAACTCCTTCCCTAAAATCTCTTCTACCATGTAACTATACACTTTCTTGGGAGCAGAAACACTAAATGAAACACATTAAAATCCAGTATAATATACATCTATACTGAAATGCTTTGCAAGTAACTACTCTGTACTGGGCAAATTTGTGCTTGATGCAGGTCAGTAGAGACAAGTTTGGTGATCAGAGCTCCACATTGATAAGTCTTTTACATAATATGCTTCTAAATCAATACTTTTGATGAAAGTAGGAACATGTGATTGAGAATTCTAAGAACAGCAGTTAGAAATATAGTTTTATGAAGTAAAAAAAAAATAAAAGGTTTGGTATATAGCAGACCTTGTTCCAAGGTAGTTGTCTTGCAGCAGACACTTCATCTTGGATATAAAACATCTGGTTGCACAGTGCACAAACTGTTAAAAATCCCAAATTAAGTTATTGCCCACTCTTTTTATCACTGAATTTTGACACTGGCAGCTAGAATGTTAAAAAATTTTAGATATGGTTTCAGGATGTTCTAATTTTCATCTATAAAAGAAATTCTGACAGTCTGATGACTATATTTTTTAAACTAAAGTGTACAAGAATTATAAAGAATTACAAGAATTTGGCCTTGCTTGAGCAGGGGTTAGGTCTGGATGATCTTCAGAGGTCCCTTCCACCCTCAACCATTCTGTGATAAAGTTTGGCATTTTTTCCAGCTGCGTAAGCCAACATGTATCTTGATAGATCCCTGTTCCCTCTGGAGATGAATAAGTAAACAACATATATTTTAACATAAGAAGGATATCTGATAGCTACCTATCAAGGGTTGCCAAAAATGTTTCCAGTGAACCACTTTTTGAGTGAGATTTGTCTTTTAACATAGTAAATTCGGTAGGAAAAACCTTCCTTATAACGCCTCAGAAAATAATACGAAAGAGAGAGTTTGGGGGTTGGGAAATGTAATCATCCGGGTGTTTAAATGAGGGAAGTTTTTCCATTTCATCACGCTGTGACTTTTTCAGCTAACTTTTTGTTTTAATGGCCCAGTTTCTAACCTTTTTCACTGCTTCCTGGGTTGTTTTGCTATAAAAAGGGCTGCCAGCTCCTTCCTGTGACCCTGCTTGGAGTGTGGATGGGGTAGGCAGAGGCTCTTTGCTGGGAAAGGCGGCTGGGTCCCGAGAACCCCGCTCTGGATGGGAGGGAAATCAACAAGTAGAGGAAGGCAAGCTGTGAGGAGGAGGGTTTTGCTAGAGTGTGGACTTTGTTTTGATTCAATTATGTTAACATTTAATGTTAACAAAAATGTAAGATGAACGTCAAACCCAGCTAATGGATTGGGTTCCATGAGTTCCATCAACAAAGAGCTTATTTCTTCTTCCTTTTTTTTGATGATTGCATGGCAAATGCATTTGTTTTAGGTAACTATCTCTGGTTTCCATGGGAATTGCCCGTCTGTTTGTTAGAGGTATTACTAAGAATCTTTCACGTTATTTGAATTACTG
This sequence comes from Strigops habroptila, assembly GCF_004027225.2. Lineage (NCBI taxonomy): Eukaryota > Metazoa > Chordata > Aves > Psittaciformes > Psittacidae > Strigops > Strigops habroptila. Next base: position 45,940,815 of record NC_046358.1, on the reverse strand, counting down.
CTAAGAGCTAGTATTTCAGAACTAGCTCACCTGTTGATGCCTGCATCAACGCTTTGTGTCAGGCAGTGAAATCCAAGGAGAGTACAACTTGGAAGAGAAACAGAAGTATTTTTTTGCTGCTTTGAATCAGACTAATGCATTCTGATAACATTTCATGCTCAGAGAATGTTACTCCTTGCAGATACAGTGAATGTGAAACACTACAAAGGTTAGAAACATGCTTGTGTTTGGACCTTTGTATTTACTTTCTTGGTGTACTTCTATAAAACTTCATGTGCTGTATGGCTGCTTATCTGTGATAGCTCTCAATTAACAGTAGGGCATGACTGGAAACAACCATCTTTTCAAATCTGAATACAGTGGAATTGGTATATAGTACATAGAGATTTTATTGAATGTTGATAGTTACAGTAATATAAGAGGATAAAATTAACTCTGTTTAACCTTGTTTGGCAGGCTTTAAACATGGAAAGAGCTGCTTCTCATGCAGTGGTTACCTATTTCCTATTCCTCTCTTTTAGTCTGAGTATTTTGCAAAGGCACGGAGAAGCTGCATACTTACCTCCTGCTCACTCAGTCTGTGTGCTGATAAGGTGGTCAACTAACGTCAGGTGTAGTAAGCATTTTGTGTACACATAGCTCATTCTCTGAGAAGACCAAAAATATGCTTTTTGCTTTTAAATGAAAACACTTCATCTTTTTCAGTTGTGGAATTCGGTACAACAAATATGGGATATGCTTTGTCACGTGATCGATTATAAGTGACACTCATGTCCTGGGCAGTATTGACTTCCAGGAAACAGCAAGATGCTACGTTTTCCAGCTGCTTGTTCACTCCAGCTTTCCCTGGATGCCTCCCAGCTAACCAGTACAATCCTGTTATGAAGTTTGAATCTAAGGTTATGTAGCCCTAGAGCAGTTATCAAGCAGAAATATCTCAGAAACTAACTCATGGTAGAAAATGGCAGCTTTGCCCACTGTAGGAGTGTGCAACAGCCTAGTACAGTTGTAAGCCAAGGAGAATACTGGTGTTAGGCTTTCACAGGATCTTTCACAACGTCTTTCACAGGATCAACGAATGACTAATACATACAGAACAGAAAAGTGCCTCTAGACATTGTGAAAAGGTTCAGAGTGCAATTGCTATAACGCTTTTTGAATTACCTTGTTGCCTAGAAGGTTGTTATCCTTATCCATGGAAAGGAGTTGTTGGGGAGAGGTGAGGAGCAATGAAATGGGAAGTGCATGCAGTTTTGTTCTGAAGCTTCTCAATATTTAATGCCGTGTGAGTTTCTGGTGTAATTTTTTTCTCTGAGTAGGTGGCTTTGAGATGCATGGAAGGAAATACTTGATTTGAAGGGATCAGCAGAAAGATTTACCAGTCTATACTGAAGCTGATCTGGTTCATCAAGTTACTCATAGTTGCAAGTGGAAACGTAATGTTTCCCTGAGAGATATTCACTCACTAATTTTCAAGTGGACAGTTCTATCTGCTAATCCATTTTTTCCCTTTCAGACTCTTGACTTTATTTTGTCTGTCTAAGGAGTTCTTCCTCATCTGAGAACCAGTATTTCTATTTTACGCTTTATTATTTCCACTTCTATTTAGGATCAGTCAGCAGCAGGGCTAATTTCATTTCCTTGTGACTCTGATGTATAAATGACAATATGATGTAATTTGTAGAAGTAATTCAACAGTTGAGAATCTGTAGTCTTGAATGAAATTCCTCTGTAGGACCCTGAAGAATAGCTCAGGAGTTCTCTAGCAGCTTCTGAAGTATTAATGAAAAACCCTCTTATTTTTCCATTCTTCATTTCTATTCATTCTAATGGAGGTAAAACTTGCTTTGGAAGTAAGGTTACAAAATCAGTGCAATTCAAACCAGATGAAATATTTAAGTTAAAACTCAAACCAACCAACCAAAAAAACCCCAACCCAGCTCCTCCCCTATTCCAGGGCATTGTAATAACGTATGTGAGAAGTACTTCTTCAATAATTAGAGAGTTAGAGATGTTCTTGAAAGCAAGTGGTTTGATTGACTGAGTATCTCCTAGCAACTTAGGAAGCTTTGAATATAACTGATTAAATACTGCCTGTGAAATACATTGTCAAGCCCAAAGTACCTGCCAAAACCAGATGATGATTCCATTCTTTAAAACACATCAGATAGTAAATACGTAACTCAATATTTTGTCAGCTACCAAAAAGAAATTTGTGTAAGACACAACACAGTATATAGAAAATTGAATTCCAAATGATATTCAAGTACTGCAGACTGAAATAGCGTGTCTGTGAGGTGGATTTTAAGGTTAATGCTGCATGCTTCTTTTGAAACGGTGCACTGTTCTATCAAGAAGCTAAGCTTGACCTTCTGGTTTTTCTTAGTACTTGCCATTTGGTATTACACGTTGGCCATGTGAACAAGAATATGACCTTGCTGGTGTTTTATGTGGGGGTTTTTACTGGTTAGAGGAAAAAATTGAGCCAAAAAATGGTAGTGTCAACAGAGAGAAGTGTGTGTGTGGGGGTGACTGCAGCTGCTTTTTCATATCTCAATCAGCAGCTTAAGATGCTGTTTTCTCTCACTGTGTATATTTGGTTTCCCTCTGTATTGCTTCACAGTCAGCCATTCACCCTATTTGAAACAAACACGTAGGGCTTGAATATCCAAAAGTGAGTTGCCTTCTGTGTGTATTTTTGTGAAGTTATGTGCATTAAGTCTTTTTTAATTTTTTTTGCCTGCCCCATTTGTTTAATTGCATGTCATTATGTATATATAGAAACTCTTGGGGGGGGGGGGGGGGGAAGACAAATTTCTTCTGGATGTGGCTTCACACAGGCCTGTCTGTGTCCCTGAAGTGGCCAATGGAAAAAGCAAGCTGCTGTGATGCACTTACACAGAGATCACAGAGACAAACAGATTAAAACTAATTTATATTTCAATTATCTTTACATTTACTTGCACTATATTTTAATCTTTTAAAAAGAATTATGCACTAGTTAGTAAAATATGAAAACTTTAGCAAGTTTATATATTGGAATATTCAGGATGGCTCATTTAATGCAGGAGTTAACATGAGCATCTAAAAGCATGGTTTGGATATCCTACTTAAGCATTTTCCTCTGAAATTCCCTAATTCATTCATCACTAGAAGCTGGGAGGAGATAGCTGGGGAATAATTGTTTTCAGTCATCTGAATTATAAAGCCACTAGCCATTACAGACTGTTCAGTTTGAGCAGTGTGATGGTTCAAATCAGTGACTCCTGGCAAACGTCAAACAAGTGTTTTTATTTGCAGTACTAAGGAACATTCAGAACTGTAAAAATTGTTGGGTTTGGGGGGTGGGAGGGGTTGGTTGGTTGCTTGTTTGTTTGGATTTTTGTTTTTGCTTTTTTTATCCTTCCTGTCTCTACTCACAGGTAACCTCATGGTGCTGTGGTCAACTTGCAGAACATCGGTACTTAAATCTGTAACAAACCGATTCATTAAGAATTTGGCCTGCTCGGGGATCTGTGCCAGCCTAGTCTGTGTGCCTTTTGACATTGCTCTTAGTGCCAGTCCACACTGCTGCTGGTGGATCTATACGATGCTCTTCTGCAGAATTGCCAAGTTTCTGCACAAAGTCTTCTGCTCAGTGACCATCCTTAGTTTTCCAGCCATTGCTCTTGACAGGTAAGAGAGAAAATTTGCCAGGATCCTTGATTTTTCTTTCTTATTTCTCCCTTTGAAACCCTTTTATCTCTTTCATATTGATCTTTGAGTGCTTTGCTCACAGTGTACAGCTTCTTTCTGGAACGTATTGGCATATCTTTCTCAGTATCATTGAAAACCTTTATTTTTCAGTTTACCTTGATATCTTTGAACAATTATAAAGGACTTTGAGTCTATAGATTTGTCTTTAGAGAAGTTTTTATCCTTTCTTTCTTGTTGATAATTTTTGTTCAGTAATAGAACTTGAAAGCAGACAACTTCAGACTATAGACAAAGTACATTTTTAACTGCGGAAGTTGAACGCCGTTGCCTGTTAGAAGAATATACCAATGCCTGAGGTAGATTGTCTATCTATTTCAAATTTCAAACGTAGATTTGTTTAAAAAAACCCCACCAGTATTAATAAAACCAGAATTAATTCAGAGAGGTTTTGTATGTAGAAGATGAGGCTAAATCAAAAGTGGCCCTTTGGACTGTCTTAAGTTTTTTGATTCAGTTAATTTTGCATATTATTATTAGCAGTCACTTATTACATCTAAATGAACAGCTCTATCACCTTCTCAGTAACGGTAAGTAAGATATTTTTAAGGAAAGGTAGATATTGGTTTAATACAGTTTACATTAAATGAACCAGTGCATTTATACATGCGAGACAGATAAAAATATTGTTAATCTGTTATTGTGTCTTGCCACAGGATACATTAGCTCTACAAAACTAAACTGTATACCTAATAAAGTGGTATGTCTCTTACTTGAATGTTAATGCCTTGATAAATGCAGTATCACTCTGTAATGCACACCAGTGTTGCCACTGGAATAGCATATCATTTGCCCTTCACCAGTAAAACTTGCAATCTTACTCACAAAAAGCACAAACTGCTTCTGCTTATAATGGGAAGTGTAAAAGGATAGGTTTGTCACGAACATTCTGTGAGCTTAAAAGTCCACAGTAGTAAGCAAGCAATGAAGCAGTGCCTGAAATCTCAAGTGCATATTTTAATGCACACAGAACGTGCAGTGTTTGACTACTGTTTTGCTCAAGGCCTTGCCATACAGAGCTTCTGCAGAGCAAAACACCGTTGTATTTCCAGTAGAGGGGTACATGTAATTTGTGACCAACTGCTTTTTCCAAACACCCTGAGAAAAAAATCTATCATAAAGCAGGTTTTCAAATTATCTATGAGTCTGACCTTTCAATGCAACATACCTACGCCTCCATCATGTTTTCTGAGATTTTGTGCTGTGTGCAATATATTTTCCAGTTTATAAGTAATGAAATCTTCAAAATAATGTTCAAACACATCAGCTGAAGTGATACAGTTCCAATTACTGAAAGAATTGTTTGCCACCATAATGTGATCCTGAAGTTTCATTGTTTTTCCACAGACAGGCCTGCAAAGTCATTCTCGTTTGTTCTTTTTTTTTCCTCATAAGCAGGTAGTTAATTGGCAACCCAGTTAGGGATTTGGGGCATTTTGCTCAGACAGTTTCTGAGAAGGTTCTCATAAGCATTATGCTCATTATAGATTTCACCTTTTGCATTGTATCAATCAGTTGTAATTTTATTTTGTTTTTTGACAGGTACTACTCTGTTTTATACCCTCTGGAAAGAAAAATATCTGATGCAAAATCCCGAGACCTGGTTATCTATATCTGGGCCCATGCAATAGTGGCCAGCATTCCAGTATTTGCTGTAACCAACGTGTCTGATATTTATGCCATGTCCACCTGTTCTGAATCTTGGAGTTACTCCCTTGGCCACCTGATATATGTCATCATCTATAATATCACCACAGTGATTGTACCAGTGGCTGTGGTATTTCTTTTTATGATTCTTATTCGCAGGGCACTGAGTGCCAGCCAGAAGAAAAAAGTCATCATAGCTGCATTGAGGACCCCTCAGAATACAATTTCTATCCCTTATGCCTCCCAGCGAGAAGCTGAGCTTCATGCCATGCTGCTTTCCATGGTTATGATATTTATTTTCTGCAGTGTCCCCTATGTAACTTTAGTGATTTACCGCACCATACTCAATATTTCAGATATTTCAGTCTTCTTGTTCCTCACTGCCATCTGGTTGCCCAAGGTCTCTTTGCTGGCCAATCCTTTGTTATTTTTAACTGTGAACAAATCAGTGCGAAAGTGCTTAGTGGGGACACTAGTACAGCTGCACCAAAGGTATAGCAGGAGAAATATTGTCAGCTCGGGTGGTTTTGCAGATGCTAATCTGGAGCCTAGTGTCCGTTCAGGAAGCCAGCTTCTGGAGATGTTTCACATTGGGCAACAACAAATCTTCAAGCCAACAGAGGATGAGGAGAATGAGACCAAATCCATTGGTTCTGGTGACTTGGAACAGAAAGAAATTCCTACCACCAGTTTAGAGGTAGGAGAGACTTTGGTTCACAAATTTATACCACAGACAATTGCAGACTCTACAGCTCAGGTGGCGCCAGCTGTGGCCACAGAAGCTGATATGGTAAATGACAAGTATTCCATGCAGTTTGGTTTTGGACCCTTTGAGCTGCCTCCCCAGTGGCTCTCAGAAAACCGAAACAGTAAGAAGCGACTCCTGCCTCCTTTGGGGAATACCCCTGAAGAGCTAATCCAGACAAAACAGCCTAAGTGTAAAGCAGAAAGAAAAATCAGCAGAAACAATAAAGTCAGTATCTTTCCCAAGGTGGATTCTTAGTAAGAGCAGGAGCTTTAACTGACAGAGGAAGGTCACCTTCTGTTGTATGTGTGATCCCATGGATCTTTGTTATGCTGAAATTTGTTACAGGCTGATTTTTTTGGTGCCAAATATAATTTAAACAAACAAAAGGGAAACATACATACAAGTGTTCCTTACTAATATGTTTTCCTGAAATTAATGTATCAAAAGATGGTGGTTCTTAGTTTTATCTGTGAAAACCCTGCCTGATTAACTTTCAAAAAGTACATATGGCTTTGGGAACACTTTGTATGGCTGAAAAATGGAAATAATGGCAGTTTGCTGGGAAACTTTAATACAACTTATGTTGTATTAAAATGGACTGTGTCAAAGTAACTTCATAGGAAATGCTGCAGGGAGCAGAAGACAGATGCAAAATGGGTAAGTCCTAACCTCCTGTAAATAGACAAAGCAAGGTTCTGCACATCTCATTAATGAAGTAAGATGGACTATTAAGTACATCTGTTTTCTATTAAGCCCATTTCTTAAATCAGTGTTAAAAATAAAACTTGCAGGACTTTTTGCACAAATTAGTTACCAAGTATCTGCACTCATCTTTTTGGCCTAAAAAAAAACCTTCCACACAGCCAAAAATACCCAAATAATCACGTGTGTCAAACCTGACAAAGATTATTATTATTATTATTTTTTTTTTTTTTTTTTTTTTTTAGAAAAGCATATAGTCTTGTAGTTTTAAATAAAAAATGGATTGGAGACCATGCCGGACAAAATTCTGACTCCAGTAAACAAATATGCATGTGCCAAGGGCATAAATAAAACACTTTGATCCTGTGATAAAGGGCATATACAAATGTCCCAACAGTGTAATGTATGTATTGTGTAAGTAACCAAAGTGTCAACCTTCATATAGACTCATCTGTTTTCTTATAAGAAGGCTAGAAATGAAAGAAATGGGTCAGAAGTGCTAGTAGCCTTGTACTGAACTGCTGAGTGAGGAAGCTGATATCAGACCCCAAAAGGCAAAGTTTATTAACGTTGTTGCTCACCACTGTCAGAGGCAAGGAGGTTTTCCTTCTATCTCCACAGGTATAGATACCAACCCCACTTGTCTCACAGTGTAGATCACCCATTGTATTAAAAAGAGACTTTCGAATCTGGTGCCCAATTCCTGAGTCAGTCAGAGTCACACCATCAGCACACCAGCCTTTCTAGGAGAGGTCAGGCATTGTACAGTAGCTTGTCCCCCATCATCACAGGCATATTGTCTTGTTTATGCTGAATGTGAATTTTAAACTATATCAATCTGCTGATAGATGACCTGAAATTGTTGTATCCCTGGCATTTTAACCCTTGTTCAGTTGCAAGTAGTCTTTCCTTCTTCCCTATCTGTGTTCACTGTTGTCTCTCTGGGTAGTTTCTCAAAAGCACAATCTAGTGATGTCCATGTATTCCTTGTGGTTCTCCTGTACTTTAGCCCTTTGGTGCATGCTGATCCTTTATCTGTAGTTACTGTCTATTTATGAAAGTAGTTTTCTTTAAAGCATACTTTTAAAAGGACAAAGTGAAGAATCTCGCCAAGTTCACAGAAACTTACTAAATCCAACCTGTTATTGTTAAAAGTGAGAAAAAATTCTGCCGAAGCAGGATTTGGAGAAGTATCTGTTCTTCCTTTGGTTTGAAGAAAGTCAGCAGCTTCTGATGTCTCCAAGGTGGTGGATTTCTACAAGGCATTAAAAGCAAATGTTTTAATAAAATTGTATTTAAAGAAAAAAATTTCTAAATTACTGTGTAAATGATGTTTTTCCTCCATTTCCTCTTTGTTTTCAGTGCACTTCACTTGTTGCTAGTTCAAGAACTTCTCAGCTTGGGAGTGAGGAGCAGTCTTCAATGGGCCCAAATGGGTGGTGGGAATCCCAGCTGCCCTGCTGCTTAGATACAGAGATGAGAAGGCAGATGTAGCTTGCCTGAAATCAGGCAGAAGAAATATTCCACGAAAAGGTGTTCCTTCTGTGGCAGAAGTAGAGAAGGACCATAGCAGACATATTTTAAGTGTTAAAAAGTTATTTAAGGGAGTGTTTGTTCTTCCAAAGTTAGTGAAAGAAGAGATGCCATTCAAAAAATCCCGAAAACCTCAAAAGCAGAGTAGGATTTATCAGATCTGAACTCCTTCGGGGAAAGCAAACTTACTTTTCTCCTTTTCAGCTCTCATGTTGAATGAGAAATGCCAATGATAAATTCAAAGAGTGAAACAGCATAGAAATTAGTTTTATGATATCTGGAAAGCAAGGAGTTTGTGGTGGTTTTTGACTGCTGAGACAGAAATACCTTTTTCTTTCTTTCAAAGAAGGCGTGTAAAAAAATCACTTTTTTTTTTTTTTTTGGTTTTGTGTTGTTTGTTTAGCAGATTGTATCTGAAGACATCAAAACCTTTCACCAAGAAATTAACTAAGGTGGTTTTCCATACCTGAAGAACTATTTGGGAACGTTTTTAGTCCCTCTTTCAAGAGTTTATCCATATGAATGTTTAAGGGAAGTAGGAAAAAAAACCACAGAAGCATATCTTTGCATAAAAAAAATAAGCTGTGTAAAATTCATAATAGATCCTCTGTGCTAGAATTCTCATAGAAGACAGTAATTCAGGAGACTGTTTCTGCAAGATGGAATATTTGACTTGGAGAGTTTGATTTTTAACTTCGTCCAGGACAGTGGCAAATTGAAGCATTATTACTGTCTGTTGGCTTTTTGTTCAAATGATTTCTACTGGCAAAATGTTCTCCAGCATCCAATATGAAAACAGTCAATCAAAGAAACTTGTTTTCTTCTTCGTCGTCACATTAAAGATAAGCAAAAATGAGTGTTTTTTTGTTATGATGGTTGTTTTTAATCACAACAGGTGTTGGTAAGATAAACTTTTCTCTCTGGATTATTGCTGAAAGTGAAGTACAAAGCAAAGCTGTGGTGTTACTGTAAAAGCCAGTTAGAGAAACTCTCTAACACTCAATTTGGAGTTTTAGTAAGAGGGCATTCTTTATTGCAGCGCAGGGCGTACATGCGAATAGTTTCACAAAGGGGAGCGCACCCGTCACTTGCTGACAGCAGCTATATATTTAGCATATTCATGCATATTCACAGCTTTTCCAGGAACTAATTAAAGTATTTGTATTCTAATTATGCATGTGCTTTCTTGCTGAGTGGTTGCCGATAGTCTTCCTCACTGTTTTTACTGAATGACCTCAATGCTTGCGCATGCTCACAAGGTCCTAGTGCTGAGTCAGCAGTTGGTATGTCCTTGCTTCTGTTCTGTTCCAGTCTCGCTCCACGTTGGGTGCCACTCTGCTATCTTGAAGGCATACTTGGTGTTGTTGACTGTCTCCTTAGTTGTTACCAGTCCTGTGATGTTCCTTCCCCTGTCAGCCGAACATTCCTTTATCTCTACGTGTTAGCAAGTTAAAACAGTTTGCTGTATTTTACTATGTTAGTTTAAAGCTACACACTCTATTGTTAGTTTAAACCTATGATTTAAGCCTACAGTGGGAAGTGAAGAAAGGAAAGCCTGGGGTAATTTGGCCTATTCAAATAGATTTGGACAAGTCTTACTACTAGAGAATAAACTTGGAGACACAAAAGTTAAACCTCATGGATGCTTTACCACTGGCTCTGGACTTAGCATTTTAGTTTAGCCTTTCCTCCTCAGCCGAGAGGTTACTATGCTGTATCACTGTTACTGATGGAGCACAACTGGAAAAGTTGGAATATGGCCCAAAATTCCTGGCTTTTTGCCCTTGGCTTGGCACACTCCAATCGAAGGATATTAATACATAATCTATTTGTTCTTTGCAAGAAAATGGTCTGATTATTCCCCTAACATTTAAGGGAATTAATATAATGAAATTAGCTGTGCTTGTCCTGACCCAAGTATTAGAACTGTTACAGGCTACCTTAAAAACATTGCCTGTGGTAAACAAAAGCTACTTCAGGTGAGTACACAAAAGTATTAAAAATATCAAAGACAAATAACTAATATGCATTAAACAAAGTCTTGATAATTTGCCCTCCAACCTGTGCGAGATAATGGAAGTGTTTTGGGTACCTATTTGTGTTTTAAAACGCTCTTCAACAGAGGGATATGAAGATAAGCAGTAGTAACAGAACATATTCCCTATATTTACACACACACACACACACACACACCCACCCCCACCTCATTTGTGTTTCTTCTTCACTGGATTAGGGAGAGAAAGATAAATGAATTCTGTTACTATGGTGACCGTGTTCTAAGTACCAAGTCAGCTGGTCTAAATGTGTCTTCATCACGATGTAACCTATCTTTCAGGATGAAAAGCAGATCTTGGAGTGCTTTTCTTGCTGTGCCCTTCATAGAGACAAGAGTTTTCTTCAATTACACTTTTTTTTTTAATGATCATACTTCAGAGAAGTATCTAGTTTATCCTGGAACAAAACCGATCTATTCCCAGAAAGGCAAGAAAGGAAATCACAACCTTTGTTCTGCTTTTCTAGTTCCAACTCCATTATAAACACACCTGTAGCAATATTGAGATTCTGTAATATTTAATAATGTTTACAAAGTTCAGTCCTCTTATTGGAGGTAAAGACTTATGGCCTGATTTGCAGGATTTGAGATGAACTCTATGAACCTTCTCCTCTCTGGGTCTTCTAAGACACATAAAGTCAACTGTGTTTTGAGATATCCCTGCTAAGCCATTATTATTAACTCTGAGGTGTGACAGCCTCCTTGAAAACCTTGCCTGATTCCATGTGGACAAGCAGCAGTAAGTAGCCTATTCCTGCACCACTTTCAAAGGAGGTTTACATCAATTTGCTTCCAAATGCAGAGCTGGTCCCTTTGCTATCATGGGCCCTTCTGAGGTGCTAGGCAGTCTAATATGGGTAGCAAGTCAAACTCTGACAGCTGCTAGGAAGATACACTCCACTGTAGAAATAAATAAATATTGGGGTAGTTATACCTAGCTACTTTCCATACCTCATTATTCATAGTTAATATCATTCCTAATGCAGCAAAAGCCAGATTTTAGTTTAGCTAGTTCTGAACTGTATTGTCCATTCTCCTGCTTTCTTATTGTCATTGAATACTCAACTTGTGGATGTAAACATTCAGTCTTCTGGTTTGCTTCGAATCATGATCTGCACTGTCCAGAAAGCACCACACATTCCAAACACCACTATGGTGTTGTGTTAGCAGTCACAGGATTTAGGTTAAAATTCTAACATATTGTAACTCAGCATACTTGGGAAGGAGGCTAAAGTACACTGGTCCACTAGCATATTTTCTGTATTTGTCTTCCGCTTGTAACTGTAAACCACATTGCATCCTTACTACACTAAATACCAGGGAAAACTGTTACTCTTTTACCGGCAGTTCCAGGAATGTGACAGTAAAATGCCATACACTGCAAGCATCAATAAAAACTCTCCTGCAGACAGCAAAACCATGCCCCAACAAAGCAAGATCTATTTTTGGCAGAAAGATATGCCAATCAAAACTTTGACTGCACAACATGCAGTTTGTATCTTCAAACTGTTTCTTGTAAATTTCTGCCACCAGTGAAAACTGGATTTTAACATATATGGGTACCAAAGGAAGTTGTAGGCGCCAGTAACTATCTCTACAGTTTTTACAAGTTAATCAGAACACAGGAATTAATCAGAGTCACAGGATGGTTTGTGACCTGGAAAGGACCTTAAGATCATCTTGTTCCAACATCGCTGCCATGGGCAGGGACACTTCCCACTAGACCAGGTTGCTCAAAACTCCGTCATATCCTATTTAAATGTAGAAAAGAAATAAAAGTGATGGGATTAGGAAGGTATTCAGGTAAAAAATGGTGACAACAATATTTGCTTTAAGTTTTAACGACTTTATTTAAGTCGTTCAACTATCCTTGTTCGCAAGTCATGACACAATTTACGCAGGAGGCTAGACAGAGTACCAAAAGAAACAGTGGTATTTCCCAGCATAGATACATTGTTCAAAAGGTAACTTTCTGCTGGATGAAACACTTCAAAAATTGTTCTTTTACTGAAGCGGGAATGCCAGAAGCTATGAGAATGATGCTGTAATTAAAATGGCTGCAACTCACGTCTGCAACACCCCGGCTAACAGGTTTTAACGCGGACACTGAAGGACACCCGCCATACACTGCCCCGACTGCCGGGGACACACCGTTTCACCGAGGTTTAGCAAAAGCCAAGGTTTCAGCTCTGTACCTGCCATGCCACTTACTCCGCTGACAGCACGCACTTACTAAACGCGACCCATCCTTCAAGACCCCGTTCCCCTTACTCGCTTCCCCGGGCCCAGGCAGCCGCGGGCCCCTGCGGCAGCACACCGAAATCTGCCTGCAGGGCGCCCGCCGCCGCCCTGCGCCCCGGTGACAGCCTCAGCCGGGCTCGGGGACCCGGACTCGGCTCTCCCTTATCCACGGCCTAGCCTCCCGCTGCCCGGCGCTGCTCGGGCACACACGGACACTCCAGCAGCGGCGCCGCGTTCCCGCCGCCCCGGCAACGGACCCGGCACAGCCCAAAGATCTGTGGGGGGGGAGAGAGGAAAAGGACGCTCTCCGTGTAGCATTTATCCCTATCGGAAGGGAGAAGAGAGGCTTCGGTGGGGTTATCTTGGTGGCTCAGACTTCGCCTGCAAATATAGCAAGTATAGCTCGATGATAGTTGCATCCCTGAGAACAAACTAAGAACAACTTCTCCGCTATCAGCCCCATCCCGACGATGGTACCGTCCCAAGGCGGAACCCTGTACTTGTCGCGAGAGGGCGGTGAGTTGGTTGTCATAGGAACGGTGGCGGGGACAGCGGCTGTGCCGGCCCCGCGCTGCCGCCCTCCCGCGGTGGAGACGGGGCGGACACGGCGGTGCCGGGCCTTGCCGGCGTGCCGGGCCCAGCGCCCCCGGGCGGGGGGGGCTACACCCGCCATACCTGCCTCAGGCGGGGCGGCCGGAGCGGCGGCCGGAGAGGCGGCTCTGCCGGGCAGCACTCCCGTCGGAGCAGCGGCCGAGGCTCCTCTTGGGAGCGCAGGAAAGGACTGCCTGCCTGCCTGCCTGCCTGCCTGCCGGTATGTGGAAACCTCCTGTGAGGTAACTGGGTTTTGTGTGTGGTTGTTTGTATGGATTTGGTTGGTTGGGTTTTGTTTGGTTGGTTTTTGTTCCGGAATCAGCCTGTCTTCACAGGGTGAGCCTGGGATCTATGAGTTGAAATTAACAACTCTTTTTTTTTCTTCTCTGCCCACTTCTTTATCCTTCGTAATGCATAGCAGGGCCACGAAGATACTATGAGGGCTGGAGCACCTCTCCTGTGAAGACAGACTGAGCGAGTTGGGCTCGTTCTGCCTGGAGAAAGCTCTGGGGAGACCTTAGAGCAGCCTTCTGGTGCCTAAATGGGGCTTGTAAGAAAGCTGGAGAGGGACGTTTTACTGGGGCATGTAGTGATAGGGCAAGGGAGAATGGCTTCAAGCAGTCAGAGGGGACATTTAGGTTTAATGTAAGAAAGACGTTCTTTACTGTGAGGGTGGCGAGACACTGGCACAGGTTGCCCGGAAAAGCTGTGGCTGCCCCATCCCTGACAGTGTTCACGGCCAGGTTGGACGGGGCTTTGAGCAACCTGCTCTATTGGAAGGTGTCCCTGCCCATGGCAGGGGGTTGGAACTACATGATCTTTAAGGTCCCTTTTAAGGTCCCTTTAAGGTCAAACCATTCTATGATTCTGTGTTATGCGTCTGTGTACATGACTCAGTTTGTCCTCTTTTTTGTACTGAAATAAGATGTTGTATTCACTTGGTCCTTCTGAAAAATACCAGTGCATGTCACATACTCAGATATCTAATTCCTGAAATTCACACAGTTTTTGCAGAGAGCCATGCTTTTCTGTTGTTTAAACTCAAATTTTAATTGGAACAGGGAATGTGATAGTTCAGATTTGGGAACTCCCACTGTTTAGAACTGCTGAATATAAAAAACTTTCGGCTGCTTTATTTGATATGTTCAAGATGTCTTTAAAATACTCTCATTCTTTTGTTGATGCAAACTTTTCCAGTCCCATGTTTGTAAGAAAATAGTAATAATAAAAAGAGCTAGGAGATTTCCTTTGTTGTGAGACTACTTTTAAGATTTTAGCTACTTAAAGTTTGACAGTGAGCACATTTGAATACTGTGGTTGGCTTGATAATATAAATGTATGTTTGTACGTATATTAAAAAGTGTATACTTGAGTGGCAAGGTAGTCTATACTGGAAAGATCTCTGGACATTGAATTGGTAGAAAGGATTTGAAACTTGTCTAATTTACATCTGAAATAATACTGTGTCTGTGTTGCTTTATTATAAAACTGATAGTTTGGAAGGTTGTTTTGGTGGTGGTGTTTTTTTTCTTTCCAATTTTAGGTCTCAGTGCATATTAAAAGGGGGAGCTTGGATAAAATATCAAGGCCTGCATTAGCTCAAGAGCTCATCCTAATTGTAGATCTTTAAATACATCTATGGAGTTACCAACAGCAGAGCCACATTTGCCTAAGGTGATTCTTTTTGCCTTCATTAGGTTAGAAACCCTGTGCCTAATTCTTACTAGAATGCCAAAGGAGTAAGATTCTGCTTTTTCAGCTTCATATAGAGTCCTGGGCTCTGCAGGTGTGCTAAGGGGTTATGTGAAAGCTTATGAATGTGGGCTGCTCCTTGTGCATGCATGGAATGATGTTTAATTTCATTTTTCAGCATCTATGTTACTTTTGTATTTGCTACAAAAAGGACTATTCAGCACTACAACCTGGAAAACTGGCTTGTCTTCCTCTTTATATTTAATCAGATGATTAAATACTGTTTTAAAGAAAACCTGGCAATAATGTGTAGATACACAGCTATAGGCTGAGCCGTGATGTGCATAATTTCACTTCCATCCCATTTGTGCTTTTAAATTTAAGCTGGGATAAAAATTATATTATTAAAAGAAAGCATTTGAGCAATCCTCACAAGTTGAATTTTTGACTATAAAGCGCTCTCAGGATATGTGTGAATCAAATAAAAAAAAAAATTCATAGTATTCCAGGAAATGTGTAAGCTCCAGGGATTCAACAGAGACCATCAGAAGTAAGTGTTCATCTACCCTCTGAAAAAAGTGATATTGGGGATTAACTTAATTTTGAGAACGGGATATGTGATATCATTTTGGGGATGTAGGAAGTGGGTCTTGGGAATTAGAGATTGAGATTGTTTTAGTTAAGATTAGTCCAATTGTATTGTCCCTCTGTTCACCTGTCTGCAGAATGGGGTGCTTCACAGAAGTATTAAAATATTTTTTTTATAGGTTCACTGCTTGGTATTAAGTTAACATTAGGTAACTCTTAATCCAAGTTCTGACCTAGGCTATTGCCTGAAAATTTCAATCTCTTGAGACTGATAAATTAAGCATAAGCTTTTCAGCCCTTCAGAGACTATAAAAAAACCAAACTATACTATGAGGAAAGATTGGAATGCTCCTACCTGGTGCAGTGGACCCATAGTGTCAGGGAATGGATGAGGCTGTTGTACACACAAGCTGTTAACTGGTTGACTCTGCCCTGTGCTGCAGCAGAAATGGCATAAACCTTTGAAATCATTTCCTAGCCTGGCAACCCCAAATCTGGCATTCTGTGAAATAATGAGTTTGAGAATCAATGTGATATCCAAGAAACAGAACTCTGTATTGTGTCTGAAAATGATTGTTTCATTTAAGAAGTACGTAAATGCAACACTGTATAGAATCAGCAAAAATCACAGAAAAAATAAGCTTAAAAATAAAAAATAACTTCCTCAGCCTGACTAGTAGTCAGTGCAGTGTTGTATAGAATTGTTGTTAGCCTTTGTGATAGTGATTATTGTGATTATCTTTTTCTCCCCCCAAAATATTTCTAGTTCTATGATAGCAATTCATTTGCATTTCATAGGTTGATTTACCTGTCAGTTTGCCTGGTAGTCATCAAAGAGGCAGTCTAGAACACTGCTGTACAGAAGAAAACAAAGGTGATGACAGAGAGAAATCTAGTGTCAAGGAAGTAAGAACAGATCAGCAAACCACGGTGGAGAGCACAACTGTCTGTCTTCAGGAATGTATACTGAATCCCAAGGAGCTGTCAGGTGTGGAATGACTTTCACTTTCTCGTGTTGTGGTTAGACCAAATATAATGTTTGCATAGTTTGGGTAAAATTCTATTGGTGGAGGGAAAAGAGGATGCAAATCGGCAAAATTCTAGAAGAGAAGGTGGTGTGAAAATTCATACCTTCAATTCATTCTTTTGAATACATCTTGGAAAGAAATGTGTTATTGCTGCCATTACCACCACAACATATGTCTTGTGACATCTAAGCTGTGATATGCACCTTGGTGATGGCGTAAAAGATTGGGAGAAACCATCTGCATGTGTTCTGTGGAACCATGTTAGGAGGTGTTTTCAGTAAGGTGTTTTTATCAAACTTTTCACACAGATCATGATAACTTGTTCGAAATTTTGTATCCTAATAATGGATACAAAAAACCCCTGGAAATTATGTAAGTTATAGTGTTAATAGTGTTTAATAACTGAACAATGCGAATACTAATAACATACTTTACATATAAACATGCAATATCTCACCTTAATGAAAGCAGTTGTAGAAGTGCTTCAGATGGCATTCTTTTGGCATTCTATAAATGGTAATAACTTTCTAAAGCTTCTGACTCTTTAAAAATAGAAAAGGTCAGTATGTGAAGCAAAAGTTTGGATACGTTCTTCAAGTTTAGATAAGATTTCATGGCAGCATTGGGCTCAAGAGAAGTCCCTTGATTCCTGCTCCTGTGTTTAACATGAGTCCTGGTGCACCAGTAGATGTAATTTTTTAAACAGTAACCCACTGCAGAGGCTTTGTGGATTGCAAAAATGTATTTTGGTGTCTTTGTTGTTAACATTTCAAGGAGTATTTTTAAAAGTTTTTTCACATATATTTTATTGTGAAAGGCTTTTTCCCATGTTTTTCAGGATGCATCTCTTACTCGGATTCTGGAGATGACAGCACTGAAATACAGACTTTAAGATTCTGTGAACCTTCCCAAGGAAAACTAAGTAATGCAAAAGCAGGTATTACTTTTCAGGTGTATAAAGTGAACAGTGCAATAAAACTTCCATTCCCTTTCCCCTTGTTAATGTTTCTCAGAGTTTGGGACCATAGTGTATTTGTTTGTATATTCTATAGTTACAAAGAAATATAACAAATTGAAAATGTATGTACATTGGGATATTCAAGAGGTGTTGGATGAATTCTTTATTTAAAGATTATTTTATTAAAGGATATTCACTTTCTTTAATGGTGTGGTAGTATTTGAGTTTTACATAGATTCAGTCAATCTAATAAGGCAGAATTGAGTGGTGATTCTAGCTAGTGCAGCAGTGCTGGTGATCTAACGTAGTATTAATTTCTTCGGAAGAGAAATTGGATAGAGCTCAACTTCAAAGCTTCACTCAGGACTTTGAGGTTCAAATCCATCTGCTGGATTCAGGATGGTTGAAATAAATGCTCTTTTTTTCAGCTTCTGTCCTTGGAGCTTTCCTGGAGCTCAGTTAGATTTTTATAGCTCTCCCTTGTTGTGTCACTCATTTCCTTTTATGGCATAAAGTAGATCAGAGCATTACAGTAAATGCTTGGGATCAGTGGGTGTGTAAAGCGTTTGACCTCAAAAGATTAGAAAAAGAAAAAGCACTGCAGGACTCCAAAACTTGGAAGCCTGTGGGATAGGGACAGTGCTACAATTGTTTCCTTTACTCTTGCTATGGAAGCCAAGTTTAACCAGGAAAGAGGGCGGAGCATGAGGATGCTATAGGAAGGGGAAAATCTAAAAGCGATCAGAAATTGTAATCTGCATGTTTAAGAAAAAATGAGATGGTACAGAAATCTCTTTTAATTTAATAATGGCAGTTTCCATAACGTTTCACCATTTCTGTTTTTCAAAATGACAGTTTTCTAGAACCAGTCTCAGAATCTGGTTTAGCTGAGATATAACTCAAGACTGAAACTTCTATAACATTTAAAAGTAGAGATATTACAGAGTCTCTCTTAACCCCAGAATTAACTGATTTTAATAAATGACAGTTCATCATATCTTCTACCAGTCTTGCTGAGGAAATTATTTTTGATTTTTAACCTTATTTTTTCTGTGATTTTTGCTGATACTGTGGAGATGTCACTCTTCTATTATAAACTGGAATCAAATCACTTGCTCAAAATGCAGGGGGCTCTGTCTCCCTTCCCCCCCACATCTAGCTGCTAGAGTTCAGAGTGTGATTCAGTGTTTTGTTACAAAGACTTCTATATTTTTCCCTGCTAGAAACAGGCTTAGAAATGAGCATGACATATATGCTTGAGAATAATTGTCCTCTTGTCTATGGTTGATATCAAATAACTTGTACTGCCTTTTTTTTTAATTTTTTTTCCTGCATTTTTTTTTAAAGTTAAAATGCTTCAAGCTAAAATTAATTTAAAATACATTCTACAGCAAACTCTTCCAACTTGGAATATTCTGAAGAAATAGATGTAGATCCTCAGATTCAAGCAGCTATAAAGAAAATGAATAAACTTGACACAATACTGGCAAAAAGACATTTTAAGGAGAGAGCAATTAAAAAACAAGGCAAAGAAATGAGAGCAAAGCTCTGCGAAGAGCTTCAGGTTAGAATGTTCTGCTATTTTGTAAATAGTTTGTACTTACTAAAAAGTAAGATAGTTTTGTATCTTGAAGTAGTATCTAACAATTATGTTTCATAAACATATTGTTTTATTAAATACCTCACAGTTGTATGTGTAAAGTGAAGAAATAGATCTTAAAAAGTAACTTTGAATAGGCTTTAATATATATTGCCAACAGGCTTTGAAGGAAGGCCATGGTCATTAAAAATTGATATGACCAGTAGCCAAATATACATCTGCCTAGGTGTGGTTTACTAGCATAGTTTTATGCTTGAGCTCACTAGTTGCAGGTATGGTAGAGTGTGACAGGAGGTAATGTTCGTGAGCCCAGATTTAAAAGTGTTTATTCTGCTCTAGTGTGACCTTTATTAGGCCCATCTATTTCATTATTGTCTATTACTGAAAAAAAACCCCAGAGATGCCCACTGAAGAAAGTGTAAGAATGCTACAGCATAAATTCCTTCACATTATTCCTATCCTGGTCTCTAGCAGTTAAATGTCAATTTAAGCCTTGAAACAGAAGAGTTAGTATTTCCTCTGTGGTTAAGTATTGTATAATTATTTACATGAATACAAATGTCAGTTGCTAAAAAGACATAATTGCAGTTGGTTTGACTGCATCTGATAATTTCAGTGGGTTTGGATTCAAAGCCATGTGTAAATTACAGAACTTTTGTATTGTAAAATGTGTCTCCGTATAAAAGACAACATATGAGGCTTAAAAATTCTACCATGCCTTTATCATAACTTCAGGAGGTGCTGTGATAGCCTTAAGAAATAAATAAAAGAGTAACTAAATGTTGCCACAGAACAAGGAATTTTTAATAGGGTCTGAAGTTCATTAGACCTGGCAATGTATTTTGCCTTCAAGTATTTACTTTAACGTAAATATATGCATGTATCTGTATAAATATATGCATGTATTTATGTTTTATTTCTTTATTTCTTTTGAATAGTCTATCAAAACCACTGGAAGCCATGAAGAGATAGAAAATACAAAAATGTTTTTAGGTTTGATCTCACCATGGCAGGATACAGCTGGTAAGTAAGATTATCCCATATATAATTATCCCATATTTTGATTAATATTCTTTTCTTTTTGATACTATAAAAATAAAGCTTTCAAACCTTTACCATAAAATAATATTTGCTTGTAAGAATACATCAAAGGAATATTTGAAAACTTAAATGAAATAATTTTTGCATTATCATAAATGTAGACGTTGTACTTCAACATCAGGGTTGTTTTTTAATGGAAACTACATATGAAGCTTGATCATAGATTTTTTTTTTTTAATTGGCTTTTGTCTGAGAATTCTAGGGAAAAAACTCTAGGATAGATGTCAGTTTTAAAAAGTGAAGCTATGCTAAAGATATGCTAGGAGAATATTCTTAAGAAGAAAAGACCAGGAAGTCTGTTAAGATAACTTCTGAGTTTCATTATGATATGACAATAAAGACAAAAATATTCAAAGCGGAAGTGAACACATTGATAAGAATGAACGTTTGCATTTTGGTCTTTTAGTAAAAACCACTTCCGTCTCAAGTAGCATTTAAACTGCCAAATTCTATAGCTGCATTAAAAGTAGACAAATGACTGATGAAGGATTGAGTTTCTTTACTAGGAAAGGTAAACAAATAGTTAATGAAACATAAAAATGTGGAATGTGATATATAACAAAAAAGACTGACTATGCTCAAAATTACAGCAAATACCAATAATGTAAAACTATAGATAGAATATGGAAAAAAAAGTTAAGAAACTGTTTAGGCATGTTTTTTTCTGAGTCAGAAGGACACAGTTCTGTTGGAGTTCTGAAGCAAGTGGTTGAAGCATGTTCTGAAGTATTGGTAGTTTTTTTCCAAGAATGCAAAGAGGATGTGCCTGCTCACAGGGAGCTGAAATAGTAAAATATTGGGTATTTTAAAATGTTGTTTTTCTTTCTGTGGCTGGACTCTTACTGGGGGAGAAACTGGAACAAACTGTAGGCATTCTGTTCACAATGTCTTTGTTGGGCAGGGTGAACAAAATTAGACTCAATTTGTCAAGAACATACGACGTCAAAATTGCTCAAGAGTGGTTTTAAAAAAATTGCTGTTCAAATACTCTGTCTTGGTGCTGTAGCTCTCAGAGATGTGTTAGTCATATGCGCATTTTACATCCTGTCCTTTACCTCTATGCCTTGGTTGAAAGGGTTTCTTGGTGAAAGGAAAGGGAATTGTGGTGCATTCTGTCTGTTTTCTGTTTGGGGAGAGAACAAGGATTTGAGATCTGAATGGTTATTGCTTAGCAAAAATCTCAGCTTGAATGTTGGAAATATGTGCATAATAAGGGTAGCAATTTGTGGGTAAAACACTTCAACAAAGCTTATTATTACAAGGTAACCTGCTTTTATTCCTATGCTAAAGTTTGGGTTATTAAGGGAAGAACACAGAATTTGATATGAGTGATATTTAAAAAGTCTCCAGTAGATGTCAGGGCATAGTAAAAAACAGTGGGCAAGCAAGACTATATGGTTGTTAATGAACTCCATGCTCCAATTCCTCTTTTATTTCAAAGGTAACTCCTTCCTGTAGAGATCATGTGCATCATATGGGTTCCAGTGTACTGTACTGAGACAACTGCATAGTTCAGATTTATACTCCAGCTTGATCTTTATCTTGAATTTTCTGTGACATGCTGGTGCTTTACTTTTCAGGTCTTGTTTATTTAAATGAATGCCCAGATAGCTGCCTTGGCTGATACTGAAATGGAATGCAGTTTATATATTTTGGCTTTCAGAGCTTGAATTTAATAAAGAGCCCTATTAAATAAATGATATAGGGGAGCTGTTTAATTATATCTTTTAATGTGGCTGTGAAATCAAACACAAGTTCTGGGTACAAAATCATTCATAACTTGTGTCCCAGCCTCTCAGGCACAAAAACCCCTCTGACACACTCATGGCAGAAATCTAAATCAGGAGTTAATTAAATAGCCTTAAATTAATTTCCCTGTGCTCTGTGTAACAAAATCATACTTTCAGTTAAATCCATTAAACTTTGTTATTGCAGGATGTTGGTTGTTCTTTCCATATGTGAAATATATGGTTCTTTGCAATACAAGTCCTTTCCTGTAAGTGCTAAGTGTGTAGACTCCAAGTTAATGCTCTATTTTACACTTCCACTTGATATGTGTCAATATTATGACTGAATTTTTTCTTTGAGTAAGTGAAACAACTCTTGCATGCTAGGATGTTTGAACGCTCTTTTTTCTAGATTATACCCTTGACCAAAGCCACTTAGAAGTTTAACAATTCATGCACAGGCAGACATCAGCTGTGGAAACCTGGATGCTTTATTCTCATTCAGAATTCTAGATGATTTGCCACATGGTGTCTGCAGAGGCTTTTGAACTTTAGGACCTTGGGCTGTACCTTCTAGAATGTAATTTTTTTGTCCTATGTGGGCAGTAGTTTAAAAAAACCCCAAACCAGACATAGAAAATGGTGTAATTATTCACAAGAGACACCTTAGATTTTTTCCCCCCCTTCTTTATTTCTTGAGAAATATGGTAGTTATGTAATTTATCCAAGTAAATTTCTTTAACTTTCATATGTGAGATTTTATATTATATGTGAAAATATATCTTTTTAAAATACATTTCAATTTAAATTCTACTGAAAAAATTCCTTGCAGGTCCCTCCTGTGCCGAAGAAGATGAAAGACGTACTTCAGTAATTCACACACAAAATAATCCAGAAGGTTATGATTGCCATAAACCCCAACGTAATCAAGGTAAGCTATATCAAGTATATAGTTCGTATATGCTTAGCGGACTGGTGACAGATTTGTTTGTTTTTGTGTTTTTGTTTTTTTGTTTGTTTGTTTTTTGGTTTTTTCAGGGGGTTGTTTTTTGTTGTGTTTTTTTTTAGAAATGATAGAATAATTTTGTTTGTGAATTATCTAAAACATTTTGCTCAACATGCAAAGAAAATTTTTAAATTCAGGATTATAAAACTTTTTCTTTCATTGCAAAATGATGAGGTGTGTAATTGATTCACTATAGAGTGTATCATTGGTTCCTTATGGAAATTCTTTAAAAACTTGTCTTTGCTGTTATTCTGAGGTACAGTAACCTTTCATTAATAGGCTTATATTCAAGAAACTTATAGGCTTATATTCAAAAAACCAGCCTTTCATTAATAGGCTTATATTCAAGAAACTGTCCACAAATTAAGAGTGGTGCTTTATATAGTTTTAACTGTTCTGTAATTTTTTTTGTTTCCAGGAAAAATTCTATAGATGTTGTGACAAACCTAAATCTTCAAATGAACTAATTTTGTATTTTATTACGCTGGTTATTATAAAGGCTGCATTGCTTTTAAGGATTAGGTACTTTCTGGCAAAAATCAGACATCTGTGCTGGTTCTTCTAGGCATCACTTGTTCACGTGCACTGTATAGAGTTTTCAAATGCTGGTAGCAGAGTAGTGTGTCCAACACTTCAAAACAGAATTGTTCTTTTTTGCCTCTGTTCTTTCCCTATTCGAAATTCAAATTTGTATGGTTGAGTAACTTCTCACATGTGTTGTGACATAAGAATAGCTTCAGCTGCCGTTGTCGGCTGCAGTTGTTTATTTCTTTGTCATCTACCATTCTATGTAAACAGAAGGAATCTATCTTCCTGGTGACTGGCTAAGATGACAAGGACATAATAAAAAGGTGTTCCTCAAGGTTGAACCATTGGCAGCAGAATCTTTGCGCTTTTTTGAATGTGGCTGCATGTTTCAATTTTTAAACATGGACTGCAGCTCTCTTACAATTTTATCACTTAGTCTACTATTATGTGAGTTTTACCTTTGTGTTATTAAATTTTTTTTTTATACTGGGTTGGAGCAAGGCTGTGCTTTTGATATCTCTGTCTTCCTACCACATGTCTTCATTCCTCCTTTAAAATGAAGCTTGTCTCTCAGCTTCCACCTTCACAATTTCTGAGTTGCGCTGGAGTGTCCTTGAATAGCAATAACACTTTTCATTACTAGTATTCAGAACAGCAGTGACTTCTGAAACCCGTTGTGTCCATAGTGTGTAAAAGGGTGCATGGAATTAATTTCATATCTTTGGGAGTTTGCTTGCAATCTGCTTGCTCTGAACAAGAGTCACTTCCACATAAATTTCCATAGCCTATCTTCTATTACCAAACATCTTAAATTGGCTTTTTTGTAGGCAAATAGCCCACCCATTTTTCGAATCTTTACTTCCCAGAAAAGCAAAATATATCATGCCTACTTTTGAAGCAGTTTTTGAGACATGGAAGTTGGTTGTATTTGCTTAGACTTGTTATTTAACGTGATAAATATTTGCTGTCTGTAAAGGAATTACTGGTTTAAAACTGGTAAGTCTCTGAAAAACAGAATACATTCCAATTTTTGTGATGGATAGAACCCAGTTGTTGGAAAGAACCATATGTGTGATGTTGTCAGAGTATCATGTGGCTGTAATAGCTTTACAGCTCTAGAACAAGTTTATTTTTAAACAAAATTTGTTTTATAAGCTGTGTTATAATAATATCAACTATATCATCTGTTCTTCAGCTGTTTTATTTTAAAAAATGTACTTGATATGTCTCCAAATATTTCTGTGGTTTTCAAAAAAATTATTGTCTGGTTTCATATGGACGATAAAACTAAAACAATGATAGGGTTCGAAGGAATGCCGTGGCTTTTAAAGCCACCATGTTTAACATTTTTGAGGTTTGAAATCCAAAGTATTTTAGCCTTGGCAACATTGAATGATCTCATATAATAAAAACTTAAAATAAGATTAGCATTTGACAATATTTATGTTTTGAAGTTAGCAATATAGTTTATATAAATAATGAAAACAGTATACAAAACATTTGTCTATCCACTTTGTTAAAGATTTAATGGGATTGCTGTTATTACAGCTCTCATTGAATCAGAAAAAGAATAACACAGCAACTTTTCTTCCTCGAACTTCAGATTATCCAAGTGAATTGGAAACAAATGAATTTCTTAATGAACCAGAAAAAATGCATATCAAAAGTAAAAATAATAAGGATTTCATTAAAAAGAACATCGAGGTAAGCTTTAACACATAAAATCATGAACATTTTGTTAAGTGTTAACTAAAAATATTATGTAAATACTTCTGGAGCAAGTTTTTTGTTGGTCTGGGTTTTTTAATGGGTTTTTCTTTTCCCTTTTTTTTTTTTTTTTAATCAGGAACATTAAAAGATAAGTAGGCATAAATGAACAAATCTTGCTGTTAAAAAGTGTTGTTTATGGCAGACTACTGTATAAGGTAGTTCTCATCTTGGATGCTCATGTTGGTGGGGATAATACTGCTTCTATGTATTTTCTAAAGAGTACTGGAAACTGAATTGTTCTGTTTATGCCTGGACATAGCTAGTTTTGAGGACAAATATTTCCTAAGACTTTCTTTAAATGCATTTACTACTAAGTTAAAGGAGGATGTTCCTAAGCATAGATAAGGAATAGGTATGCAGGTTGCTAATGTATAGTCTGCATGGGACCATTATTTACAGAAGACTTCTTTCTGTCAGAAAATAGATGCCTTGATTTTCATGCTTTTTTTTCCTGTGAAGATCTAGTAGCTGTGATGATTTTTCATTTAGTGAAAAATATCTGCCCCACTGCTACATCAAAATCTACTATAAGATTATCAGGTTTTATGTAGGCTTCTAGATTTTTCTGTCAGGGTGATAATTTTTATTATGGCAATAAGCATGATTTGGATGTTAATTTCACAGAGTTTAAACACTTTGTTTTGGTGCTGTCTGAGCTAATGGAATTCTGAAGTTTGTTTTTTTCTTTTTGTAAATATTTCAGCTAGCAAAGGATTCAGGAAGCCACTTTAAGCTTGAGGAAGAAAGAAAAAGGCTAATTGAACTACTGAAAGATACAGAAGATGGAATTGAATTGCAAGGTCTTGAAGTATGGCAATTTGTACTGTCCTGCTTTATTTGGCTTATTTTTGTGGTAAATCCAAATTTGATTTGGTTTTAGTCATACCTTGAAGTAAATTACAGAGATACAAGAGAAAAACTGGACAAATCCAATTGCTCTTTGTCTTCAAGAATGAATTTTCATTGGCTTCTTTGATAATTTTACTAACACCTGGACATGCCTGGCCTCAGAAAAACAGCAGAACCCAAAAGTTTGACAAGGGTGGAAGGAGCCTCAGAAGGACACTTAGTGAAAAACATGACCTATTTTCTCTGCATAAAATGTGAAGTTGTGGCCTATCAATCTGACCGGCTAGTGCTGTAGTTTCAGGTAAAAGGGTCAGCAACTACTTCAGAAAAACTTCAGAGTAAAAAAAGTGTTTGATTGTCCCACCAATTACTGCTTCTAGGAGAGTCTGTGCCTCAAAATGATGTGCCTCAGTGATATGAAGACATCAAATAGTCTTTTGATTTTGTCGTTACTAGGAGATACCCTTTCTCTCATACTACTTTGAGGGGAATGTCACAGTGAAGGAATGTTTGAGGCTCTGTGTTTCACAGAAGTAATCATAAGGCTGCCAGAATGGGAAGATAAAATTTGGGTAGAAAAATGAATAATACTAGGAACTTACAGTGCTTTTCAACTATATATAGTATTAAACGTGCTAAAGTTACATGTTTTCATAGAATGACCATCTTCTAACTGTGTAAGCTTGATATAACACTTGAAGAAACCTGCATTTTAATAAACAGGAAGAAATATTGGGGAAAGTGCTTGCTTTCTGTAAAGAAATTGGGTGTTCGTTCTGATTGGTTTTACATTTAAATGTACATTATGTTAAGTCCCTCGTAATGTTATGAGCTTTTCCACAGCATTTGTAAGTATGCACTGAATCACAGTACCTAAGAAGACAGATGTGAACTCTATGTAGAATGAACAAAATATATCCAAAGCCTAGTTTCTGTTTAATTTATATAGCCAAAGTGATCTGGAATAAATTATTTTTCAGTAGGTTAAATAACAACTTAGGTGTGAGAGAAACAAACAAATGCAAATGCAATTTATTTTTTTAAATTGTCTTTTCCCATATTTTATTTTTAGTTATTTTCTAATAAGGTGGTGAAGACATCCAAGAGGTGATGCTCTGCATTACTGTTTTTTAAAATTGTCTAAAATCCATCTCCATAAATTACCGTTTCAGATATGGGGTAAGGATGTGAGCTCAGGATTTTCTTCATCTGAATGGAAACAGGGAACTAACCTATCCATGTTTTGCAACATTAAACAAATCTGTAATTTACCCAAATTCAGTGTGATTTCTAGGATGAAACTCATTCAGTCTGTAGTCCAAAACTTTTCTCTTTACTCTAGGGAAACTAGTAAATATACACTGTATTTTGGCATTTTCAGGGCTTTGTGGGTCAAATAGAAAGAAGTGAAGGAGTCCATATCAGTCAGGAAAACCTGGTGGTCGAATGACTAAGATTAAGTGTGATCTAAGTGTGATAGAAGTGTGCAGTATTTTAACAGTAACTGTTCATTTACAGTTAGTAAGATAAAGTAGAAGCACAGAAACATAACTTTTGCTGATCATCGGTATGCAAAGGTTTAAACTATCAGCCACACTAAGTGTTTGTGCTCATGAGATGAAAAACTGTAAAATTGCACCAGTCTTCCTGTTGGCCTGACATTTGTTCCCTCACTTTACAGAGAAAACTTATTTAATTTTTTTGGACATGAATGCTGAGGTTGGAGATTGACTTACTTATCTGTGTAAAATACTCATCAATTAATGATGTTGCACAGGTATGTTTGGCTTACCTGACATAGTTCAGCACTAAATACAGTGGAAGGCTCTTCGGCCTAATGGTGACCTACTGGTTAGGAGAGTTGATTTTTATTGTACTTTTGAATTTGTTGCATATTAGAAGAACAAAGTTAAAGTTCACTGGATCATTATTTAGTTAATCTTTTGTCTGTGCGTTTGGGAAAAGATTCAAGGTACTCTATTAGATCTGCTTGCAACAGGATTGGCATTACAGTCCTGCATACGGGCGACAAAATGTTCAGCTGTAACAGTACTTCATCCAGTCTAATAGGAAGGAACTGTAGGGAGAGCGTTGTGGCTGTTCTTTCCTGATCAAGGACGTGTTTCAATGTGAGGACATGAAATTTATAAAGATTTTACTATTTATATCACATATTAAATAGATCACAGGATGTTTGTTGCTGTATGTTCTTGAACAATGGACAAGAATGCGAATGGTAATTTGTGAGTTAGCCTAGTCTGTACTAGATCATCTCTTCAAAGAAAACAGCTCCTAAATCTCTCACCAAAGTACAATAAAAGAAAGGTTTAGTTACTTAAACCTGCCTGGTCTGGAGATGAATTTGTTGTGTCTCACATTTGAATTTTATTATGGGTGAGGCATTTCCTGTGGCTGCTCTGTAACAAAGATCATGAGGAAATGATCAGGTACTGAGTAATCAAGACTGCTTCAAGCGGGTCCAGGTAACTGTCCAGCTGATGGCTACTTTCATCTTATTTCATACTGACTTCTGAAAAGCTGGTGCAGCCACATTGGCTAAAGTAGTGGTTTGGAGGTTATCAATCAAGGCAGAGCTGGCTATGCTTTATGAATTCCTCTGTATAGTGTAATGTGTATCAGATTAAATCAACTTAATTTGACTCGGACTACTAAATATGTCAAATATCCAAGCAGTATTTCTCACTTTTTAAAAAAAGTGTGTTTTATGAGTATTTAAAATACTTTAGAAGTACATATTCATGCTAATCTAATTTTCAAAGCTGCAGGGGTATAATTTGTTTCAGATGTTCCACAGTAATAAGCACGGACTGTGCCGTTATAAAAGTATTGTTCTGAGTTTACACACAGGAAACATTGGCAGGACAGAAGCTTATTTTCCAAGCAAATCTATCTTGCAAATACAGAAGAGAATGTGTGAGTCCATTTAACCCTGGAGTAAAGTGACTACTGGAGTAATTTGGTTACTTGGAACACTGGGATATGATGGCATGAGATGCAGACAGCGAGCTGTAGCTAATGAATCCAGGTGCAGCTTAACTGACTCCTGTAAAGTCATTTTTGTGTGTTTGCACTGTGCCCTTCAATGTCAAATTAGGGGTGGTTAACATGGCACTAGTGTAGTACCACATCGGTTACTGATGATGGTCACTGTCTCGCCTGAACAGATGCTTCCACAAAGTTGGCAAGCTGCCAGGTTGCTGTGGAAAACCTGCATCTGTTTGTGAACATGAGCTGATTTGTTTGGGTTAAGAGGGCCAAGCTTATTCATAACATGCAACTGTCTGTACTAGGAGCACATATTCATATTTGTTAGTCAGCTGTTAACTGCTATCAAGAGGAAAAAGCCATGTAAATCACGAACAGTAAAAGAAGTCTGTATTCTCTGTCTCTCCCAGTGTTTCTTGTGATAACATGTTGGGGCTCTAGAAAGGTGGCAGCTACTCACCTCAGAGCAGTTTCTTTGCTTTCCTGTGGATGGCTTGTTTTCTTCTTTGATGATACGTTGCAAGTTTTGCCTTGGATCTCATACCCTCATTTTGAGATTTGGCTCCAGGTGGTTTCTGCCATGGCATCAACCTCTGCAGTTTCATTCCAACCCTGGTTTTGTCTTGGATTTGTCTTTTTTAGAAGCAAAAAATAGTTGCTGTCTCAAGTTGGCAATATGGTCAACTCTCTGTACAGTTCCTTGGATTTAAGCTGTAATATGGTGTCTCCAGCATAAGTGTGCAGACGAGGAGTGCTGAGATGCAAGGTGTAACAAAAATGATTCAGGATGATGTCGAAGATAGTCCTCGTGCAGTTTGAGGGCTGTGCTTTTCCACTTCGATATTAGCCTTGGAAAATGTGAGCTTATAGCAGCATGTTCTTTGTTTTTTTTGTCTTAGGACTGGTGAACCACATCTGCCAGATGCTTTCCTCTTCATCTCTATCCTATGCACTATTTTGCAAAGGAGCACAGCACTCCTAAATTGATTTTCATGTGGGCATCAGAAAGCGATGCTTGCTGTGCAGCAGTGGACAGCATGATCTGTGTGCAAGTTAGACCATGACAAGCAATTATTCCTTCAAAAGGGAGCTGGGACTGCCATGTTGAACAAATACAGAAACTGCAACAATGGAAGAGTTTGCTTCCATGGAAGGGAGCTATGATAGGCAAGGCATGATGTGAGACTGTTTTAAAGGGTTGACTAACTTGGCTAAGAGGCTATAAAGTCAGGTGCATCCTTAAGAAAAACGGGTTTGCTATCCAAATGCCTTTCTTGACTACGAGAACTTCATCAAGGGAGTCGCATAACCTTCAGAAGAATGGATGGGGAAACTGGGAGCTGTCTGTTTGCTTTGTGGCCAGCTGGCATGGAGGCAAAATATTTGTTTTTAAGCAATTTTATTTCAGGGCTTCTGAGTGGCTAGTTAGTGAGGACACAGGCTTTGGACTTTTGTAGAAATAAGTAAATAAGACTGTGTTAACCTAAACAGCAGAGGTCTGTTTTGCTATTACATTTGAGCCTTTTTTGCTATTACATTTGAACAATGCATGTAGATGCATATGCTTTCTAAAAATTAAATATATTTAACTTTTAAGTCCATTTTAATTTGCTGCTTGGTCATAGCTAAAAATGAAAAAGTGTATGCATTTAATTGTTCTGTCTGTATCTGCTTTTGAATGCTAGGTACATGAATATTTGGCAGGTTTCAGCTATGTACTAAAATGGATGAAAACTTATGTTTTATTCTTAGTACGGGTTATTTGAAAAATGAATACACTTGATGTGTAACTGCCTTTAAAGTCTTTGGGAATGATGATTAAAAATTTTCTGTATCTTTCAATAGGAGGATGTATCTGGCTGGCAAGCGTCAGGAGAAGGGTACACACCTGACCCGATGGAACTTCATCACCTAAAGGAGATAGACATTAAGCTTCAAGCGCTATTATCTGATAGGGATATTTCAGTGATTTCCAGCTCTTGCTCAAAACCTCCAAGCCAGATTTATCAGGTATATTACAGAACAGAGCTTACATTGCATATTTCTTTTTTGAAGTGTGTGTTGAGATCTGATGTAAGTGAAAATACAGCATGCATCTGTATTTGTATTTTTTGCATTTTTCTTTAATATCTTCTATTTGTTCTCAAAATATGTGTTAAAGAATGAAGTGAAATCTTTACCTATAGAAATCATACCAAAAAATGATATATTAGTATTTTTAGTTGGTATATAATTCAAGGACTGTCTTGTTTTTAATATTTGCTGAGTCCACACTTTCAAGAAAAAATTTCATATGCAGGAATTCGTAACTCAGATGTTTTTACCTGTGTGAGGGCCTCAGTGGTTTTGTCAGCATAGTAACATGTTACCCATAGTAATTAATCTTTGGGAATTAGAATTAGGTTTCTTCTTACCTCAGGGTTCCAAATGTGCCTCTTCACTTATTATCTGAAAGATTAAGCAATTGCTGATAATGTTAAAGACTAGAAAATTAATTGAAATTGTGTTTCCCTTCTTTGTAATGGCCTTTGTCTTTTTCCCTTACCAGCAGTAGTAAGAACCTTTGGGATGTCAGCCTTGGGAAATGATTGTTTGAATTTTGTACATAGAAAACTCCAATTTATCCTTTGCCCTGGTAATGTTGCCCCTGCTATAATGGGGCATAAAATAAAATATCATAATTCCTATTTTGCACTAATTTGCATAAATCTCATTTACTTTTGTAAAATTTACGGTTTATAACCAGAACAGGTATATCGAGGCTCTGTAAACAGTGTATGTTGTCAAAACCGTGTTTTCAATTACAAGTGTAGAAGAGATCTCTTTGAATTGCTAAAATACCTGTGGGGTTTTTTTCCTTTTTATAAAGGCACTTTTTTAATGTCTTTTTTTTTTTTATTGACTTCTTTATGAACTTCAGGTTTTGTTTTACCTATAGTAGTGTTTTCTGTTGCTCTAGCAGTTCCAGAGGAGTCACATTTTGATGCTGATCATTTACCAACTGGGATTTAATGTGTGAAACAGTGACTCCCTAGAGTCGGTAATCACTTATGCAAATGCCGTTGTCACCCAGTCACTTCAGGTTCCTGGACCTGAGCTTGCCAGTGATTGATTGTGTTCACTGTTATGAGACATCAGCTTGAATTTAGTGCGACTGCCTATGTGTCATGGTTTGAGCCCAGCCAGTAACTCGGAACCACGCAGCCGCTCACTCACTCCCCCCCTTCTTTCCCCCCCCGCTCCCGGAGAGATGGGGAGGAGAATCGGAAGAATGTAACTCCCACAGGTTGAGATAAGAACAGTCCAGTATGAGGTATAACACTAAACCACTACTGCTACCACCAATGATAATAACGACAAGGGAAATAACAAGGGGAGAGGATACAATTGCTCACCACCCGCCGACCGATACCCAGCCCGACCCGAGCAGTGATCTGGGCCTTCCGGGTAACTCCCCCCGGTTTATATACTGGTCATGATGTGCCATGGTATGGAATACCCCTTTGGATAGTTTGGGTCAGGTGTCCTGTCTCTGCTTCCTCCCGGCTTCCCCTCCTCCCTGGCAGAGCGTGAGACTGAGAAAGTCCTTGGTCGGAGTAAACATTACTTAGCAACAACTAAAAACATCAGTGTTATCAGTGTTGTTCCCAGGCTGAAAGTTAAAAAACACAGCACTGCACCAGCTACTGAAAAGGAGAAAAATGACTGCTATAGCTGAACCCAGGACACTATGATAATGAACACTCTGTTTGGGAATGTTTGTCCAAGTGTCGTATGCTTATTGAAGAGTAATGCATTACCTTTTTGAATAATACTAAACTTAACAACCAAGAAGAGACAGTTAATTGCACAAATTACCCTTCATTAGGGAAAAGCAGCTGCCCTTCAACTTTGTTTTGCAGGATATAAAAGGCTCTCAGACACTGTAGTTCCAGAAAACACAGGATTCCATTTGTCATTTTTTTGTTTTGTTCAGATAAACATATGAGTCATTTTAATGAAAGCTACCAAATAATAGGACTATTTAAAGGTGGTTTTATAAATTCAGGGAAAGAACCAAACATGAAAAATATAAGGTGAAGTGAGTAAGAGGCTTTAGTTATTTAAAACTGGGTTTAGAAGGATGCTAATTGTATAAATGCAAAACTAATTTAAAAAAACCCAACAAAACAAAATCCAAAAGTAAACCCTCTGACTCTGCAGCTATCCAATTCCAGAAGTGTCTTGGTTGTCAGGTGCCTGCCTAGCTTACTCCAAAATCCCGTAGGTGCTTTCATTCTCACTTCTCTGCATGTCCAGAGCTGCTCTCCTCAGCAGAGGACAGGGTGTCTAGTGGTTGCCTTAGCTTCATTGTGGTCCAGACTTCAGGCAAGTCAGTGTTAAGTTCTTCTTGAAGCCTGATTTGGTCAGAGCAATCTGGCACTGTGACATGACTGGACTTGTTTATATTTACACAGAATTTCAGCTGCTAACTTTTTCTTTATGATAAGTGGAGGAGAAAATAGTTGTCTTAATGTTCAGGAACTTGACTGCTTACTATGGAAGCTTTATACCAAGTCTAGCTTTTAGTCCCATTAGTCCTATGTTCTTGGTTATGGTTATTTTTGTTTTGGTAGGTAAAACATCACTCTTCAATTCATACGCAGCAATAACAACAGGTCAAGTTCTGAATTTGGTTATGTGAGTTCATTCCCCACACCTTCTGTTTCAAATTAAATTTATAATTGTTTTTTTTAATAAAGTTAAGAAGCAGCAGTAGCTGAGAAATTAGTGCCTATTTTGAGTTTAGAGAACTTCCCATCAGAAGGCATGAAAAATGACTGTTCATTGCTGCTCATGGTCTTTTTAGAACAGATGTGTTTATCACTATCAGTATTCCCTAATATTGTTATAAACAGGAAGTTTTAATGAATTACTTTTAAAAAAACTTGGTATTCTTGAGGCATCAATTCTGATATCAGCTAATAGGTGGGTCACAGAAATACCAGATTTCTTTGTACTGAATGTCTTTTTGGAACCTGATCAAAGGCAACTGATACCTACCTAGAAAAGGTCTGAAGAAATTAATTGAATGATGCTTTTGCCAAAAGAAGATCTTGTTTTGTTAAAGCAAATGTCACATGCAATACAAAAGCAGTAAGAGTTCTGGTTGTCTACCCGCTTGTTCGATTTGATTTCAAGTGTTTAATGACAAAATTTTAAGTCACTGCTTCAGCTGACCACAGCAACTAAATGAGGAAGTAAACTAGCTATCCAGCATTGGAGGGCTGTTATCCTCTGTAAAACCAGTTAGAACTGGGACACATTTAGTACAGAGCAAATTAAACAGGCAGGAATTACCCTATTTGTTCATCCTCACACATACTCTCTAAATGCTGTGAGAGACAAAATGTTTGTTTGTGAGACTGGGGATCTGTGGTATGCAAAACTGATAGCAATAATCTGTTATTATTGAAGTCTCAGGTAAGTTTCTGTTGGTTTCTTTTATCCAGAGTTTCAGTTTATATTGTATTGCTGCTTCTCCCATAGGTGAGGTAAATACTGTAAACTTAATTGCTAGATAAAGATGTTGGCACAGATGCTATGGTATGCAAGTTAGAATGCTCTGCAATATTTATTTCTTAGGAGCTTGGGTTTTTTAAAGTTTTGTTTTTCAAATTAAGGTGCTAAGCTTCAAAAAAAAAAAAAAAAAAAAAGAGTCCTGAACATACAAAATTTATTTTGAATGAGTCTAGTTGTTGGAGGACACAAATCTGATTTGGAACATGGCTTGCCTTTGGAGAAGAGGCTGATTTCAGTGACATTAATCTTGCTTCAAAAAATCAGTGCCGAAATTCTTTCTGATTTCCATGAGATGTGGATGTCATCTGAGTAGGATATAATGTGTTAGTGATGAGGAGCATTGGAAACAATTGTTAGTGTGTAAATCATTTGCTTGGATTTTAATTTAGAACTTTAGAAATAATTAAAACAAAATTAGCTTAAAGTTGCATATCATGAAGTGATACTTTTTTTTCATGCAAGAACTGCATTAAATACAACTTGCAAAACACGAACACCACTGGCTCAATGGGAGAGCTACTCTCTGCCACTGATACATACTTTGGCAGGATATAGGAAGTCTGACTCTGAAATCTTTAACAACTGGCTCTAATTATCCTGCAGGACCATCACTAAGCTGTTACAGAGAAGCACACAGATTTGTCTTTTTGTGCAATGAGCCCAGATGGATTCAGAATGCTTTTCCATGATTAATGTTCTCTTTTACATGGAAGTGTTTCTCATCAGCACTGCATTTCTCTCTGAAACATTTCTTTGTTCTGGTGTCAACTTAATTACATATTTAAAAATGCTTCTGTCTTGCTTAATTTGTTCTTCCCAAAAAAATATTAAGTTGAATGTAATCCTGGAAGAGACAGGAAAATGGTAGGATAAAGAATATTAAGTGTTAGACTGTGTGTGATGAGTAGAGTTACCAGCTTGAAAAACTGGAAAATTAACTGAAATGGAGATGGTGTTTAAAACCCCAATAATATCTGTCTGTTTGATTGTCTATAAGGATGATTAATGTTCTGTATTACCCTTATGAGTTCTTTCATACTTGATTGGGTTTCTTTTATCAGACAAATATTAATTTTTCAGTTATAGCAGTAGACTACAGTTGACAGTTTAAATAAATACTCAAAATAATAAAAATTCTGAAGATATTTGAATGAGTCTAGTTGAAACTAATGTTTCAATTAATGAACTCTTTGATAGCCTATACTCTATGCTAGCCAAAAAGACAATTTTGGTAGATAGTTATATCAGGGCATGGTTAGAAGTAGGTTAATAGGCTGATCAGGGAGTTTCGTGGCTCAAGAAGATTGTGTGACACTAATACCTTTCATTAGCTGTGATTTTGTTTTTATAGAATTGTAAATATCTATACAATACACATTTATAGAATTAATAATGACTATAGAATAGTCATTAATAATGACTATTAGAATTTTGGAGAAAAGGGAGTGCAATAAATAAATCTAGCCATTTCAAATACTGGATATTTCTGTTTTGCACTGATTGTTACAGCTTTGGCTGTTGCTAAGTACTTACATATTCCCTTGTGTAACAGTTTTATTTTCTACCTTATCTTTGAAGATATTTAGGTCTTTAAGCTCAAACTGAATTCCCCTATGTACACATGCTGTATAATTGAAACATAAAATGTTTTGAAGCATCTGAAATGCTGAGAATAAAATGTTTTCTGGGATATAATACTTCCTATGTTTATTTCATGACATCTTGAGAAAAATGTTAAAAAATTAGTAACTGGGGAAAAGTTTCAACTTTACTCATATGTTGTGAATTCTGATCAGTTACTATTCATGGCTGAGAGAAATGAGACTGTAAGAACTACTTCTGTGAAAGCAGCAACTTAATATTTTGTAGTAATCAGATATCAAATAGGTAATTAGGAACAATTATGAAAGGCATACAGGATGAGACAGAAAATATCAGCGTGCTGCTGTACGCATCTGTAGTGCACCATATAGGTGGACTATTGGGAAGTTGTGGTCCCTGGATGTCATAACGAGTGCAGAAAAAAAATGGAAAACTGGTTACCAGAATGTTCAGAAGCGTAGAATGGCTTCTATGCAAAGATTGACTTACACAGAGTTTGGAAAAAAAGAGTGAGAAGGAATGTATTTGAAGCGTGCAAAGCCATTCTGATCAGAGAGAGAAGAGAGAGAGAATAAATACCAACATTTTTTTTTTTTTTACCATATCATCTAATTAGAATTATGTCAATTGTGGATATTGATGTTGGAGAAATGTTGAAACAAGTACTTTTTACTTCTGGTTTCTCTAAATGCTCATAGTCCAGGTTTTATCCAGCACACTCTGATAAAAATTCTTTAGGTGGTATGGCAGAGATCAATATTCAAGAGACATTTATGGAGAATAAAGTCGTTGTGTTTATCCCAGTTAAGAATTTCCTTTGATAGAACAATAACGTCTTACCAGAGAAGCAACCAGGCTGAATATGATACTGTGATAAAAGGAAAAAAAACTCAGGATACACAGTTTTCCTACAGTTTGAAAGTGTTGCTCATAAGTGCTGGCAGAAGCTGAGCTGTCTGCAAAATGAAACGTGTATGCCTGAAAATATTTGAAAGACAGAGATCTGCATACAGCTTTACTTCAAAAACGTATGTGGAAAGTAGTAACTCTTTTTGACTTTGACTCCTCTCACTGTCACCTTTTAAATCCAGCTGGTACTGCAGCAATATTATTTTCAGAGATGCTGTTTGCAGTTTGAGCTGTTCTTTGAAGGCTGAGTTCATACAAAAATACCAACCAGTAGTCCATGCATACAAGCCCCAAAATAAAATACCGGGAAGTATAATATAGTATTTAGTGACTTCTCAGTACCATGAGTTGCAGCATATTCTTATAGGTGTATTCATAACATTGATTTTTAAAACAAATCAAAACTACAGCTCTCATCCATGCTGAGCACTAGCTGCTCACATGGCAATATATCTATATATGCAAAGATCAAAAGATTGGATTTAGAAATGTAGTTGCAGAAATAGCTAGAAGTTAAAAAAAAAGAAAGAAAAAGAAATACGATGCCATCATCTTCCTTCCCACCTTTCCATGAACAATTTCATTTGTATTAAAATCGCTAGAAGAACAAAGCCATATAAAAGAAATTCCTCGTATTAGAGGGAGCTTCAGTTATACTTTGAGCTGCCTTGCCAACTCCGTATTTATATTGTAGATATAAAGATGATATCTTTTTTTCATGTATTAATAAACAAGTTTTAAGCCCTTTGGTTTTTTATGTTCTGTATAGATGTCAGTCATGCAGATTTCTTGCCATTGGGCATCACATTTAATTAAAAACCCCTCTCTCTGTATTTAGAAGCCTAGCTTTAGGCACTCGATATCAAGAATTTGGCTTTAGGTGTCCTACGTTAAACTTCAGCCCAGTTTGGAGAGATTCTAGTCATTAACAGATGGTGCTGTTTATATTTCGGTTACAGGAAAATTTACTGGCATTGTGGTACTGCCAACTATTGGTTATTGTATATATTCAAAGATTTGTACCGTGTTAAAATAAGTCTATTTTCAGGCAACTATTAGTTTGGTTTAAATGTCAGAACTCATGGATTTGTTTCATGTTTAGAAAAAGTTGTTTGCAGATGCTTGATGTTTTTTATATATTGTAGTTGAGAAATTTTCCGTTGAATGTTAAATTGCAAAGGTTGTTTCTCTTAGACATGCTACTTGAAATTCTTTTCCTTGTGTGTGTTTATTAAGATTGCTTGAGCTGCTTCTAAAAATAAGAATGAATAGAGTATGTTTTCATTAAGTGGTTGCTCATGTTCCTTTGGGTTGAATTGACTAACGGTTTGGGGTGGTGGTTTTTTTGGTGGGTTTTTTTTTTTTTTTTTTAATCGTCTATCATTATTTGGATTCCTTGGGTTCTTCTGTAGGATCTTTGGTTTGCAAGAAAATGCCCTGGGTTTTTTTTCCAATTACAACGTAACTTTTCTGTTTTGCCAATACTTGTCTTTCTTAATGATCTAAATTACACGTAATATTGAACCTTGAATGTGTTCAGGACTGATAGAAACTTCAGGATCCTATCCAAAGCTACTGAAGGATTTGAGACTGTGTAACCAAAATCTTTAATAACGGTTGTGCATCTAACTCCAGCCCACAGAGAGATATTTATTTCTCATTTACTCATTCTCATATCTAGTAAACAAAACCTACAGCCACTTCTATTCAGTTCTTCTTTCCCTTCTGGCCTAATTCTGACCCCAGTATGGTTAGTAGGAGCAAGTTTTGAACCCCTCATTCAATCTCCCCTACTCTCAGTGCATTTTCATTGTTGCAGAATTTAAGCATCAAGAAATTCCTCTTAAAACATGAAAGGGAAGAATACTTTTATTGAAAGAAGTCCAGCCTGTTGTTTAGTTATTGCATTTGAAAATGTGTGTAATAACATTATGCATTTGCAAAATTTGAAATTGGCACATTATTCTAAACATTTGGATGATTTCTTAATAGAAATGAAAAGAACACTTATCTGGGTTTGAAGCAATATAAAGTCATATGTTTAACTTCTGCCTATTCTTTCTTTTGTCAGGAGTCTCTGGTTTATGCAAACAGAAGCCTAGAAGCAGTTCCAGGTGAAAAGGTCCTACGAGACAATAAGGAACAACGTGATCAACAAAATCGTCTGAAAGAAATAGATCTTCAGCTGAAATCCCTAGAGAGAAATCGTGTAAGTCTCCTATTTTTGTTGTATTTCTTTCCCCTCAGTTTGAAAACTTTGGAGTCTATACAATTGAATTCTGCAACCTTCCCTGGGGAGGAATCCCCAAGGAAATATACAAGCAAAAGTCTCAATTTTTGCCAATCTGGGAAACATACTTTTCAGTTGTAATGCATGTCTCCCATTAACATAGTGTTTTTCAAAGTGAAAAAAATTATTCTCCTCTCTTCCTCCCTAGAGGGGGATAGCTTAAACAATCATAAGTAAATGCATGCTGAAAGGATTTTTTTTATTTATTTTTTTTTTTTTTAGTGGCTCATATGATTCAGTGTTCTTTAAAGGAGCTGGTCTGGTGGGAATGTTGTATACACTAAGTTATTGTGTGATTTAGTTTTGCTAAATTTATTTAGTCTATTTTTGTAACTTAGATTCCATTTAATACATGAATTTCACAGGTGCAAGGGCCTTTAAAATAGGAGCATGGAAGTGAAATGGTAGAAAAAATCATTACCATTTTAGAATAAGTATATCGCATCTCATCCTTATTACTACTTGGAGTAAAAGTGGGTAGGGAAAAGGCAATTTTAAATCCAAGAGCATCCTATTGTTAACCTAGTAGGCAGAAATTATGTTTATTTCTAAGCCATAGAGCCAGGACTGACAAAACAAAACTGACGTGCCTCTCTCAAGTAATATATTCTATTATTTTCTCTTTCAGCAAGTATAATTTTTACATTGCTCTCAAGTTGTGATAAGGAAATTTAGCTAAAAACTCGTGACAGGGCAACCTCAAGGACTTCTGAAAACTTTTTACTAATTTTTACATATACACTGTAAATATGCTGTTTGATCTGTGCTGAAAGAGCTACAAAGCAGCATATACAGAAGAGAGTTAGAGAGAAAATATGTAAAACATTAAAAAAACAGATAAATTCAGAAGGAGAGTCCTAAGATGATACAGTTGTCATTTGTTTGGCCTGAAAGCCAGTGTTGGTATTTATTTTTATGTTGGATCTCTCACAGATTCTCTTAAGAGTATAGGAAAGAAATCAGAGAATCATAGAATAGTTAGGGTTGGAAAGGACCTTAAGATCATCTACTTCCAGCCCCCCTGCCACGGGCAGGGACACCTCACACTAGGCCATGTTGCCCAAGACTCTGTCCAACCTGGCCTTGAACACTGCCACGGATGGAGCATTTACCACTTCCTTGGGCAACTCATTCCAGTGCCTCACCACCCTCACAGTAAAGAACTTCTTCCTTATATCTAACCTAAACTTCCCCTGTTTAAGTATGAACCCATTATGCCTTGTCCTATCACTATAATCCCTGATGAAGAGTTGCTCTCCAGCATCCTTGTAGGCCCCCTTCAGATACTGGAAGGCTGCTATGAGGTCTCCACGCAGCTTCTCTTCTCCAGGCTGAACAGCCCCAACTTTCTCAGCCTGTCTTCATACAGGAGGTGCTCCAGCCCCCTTATCATCCTCGTCTGGACTTGTTCCAACAGTTCCATGTCCTTATGTTGAGGACACCAGAACTGCACACAGTACTCCGAGTGAGGTCTCACAAGAGCAGAGTAGAGGGGCAGGATCACCTCCTTCGACCTGCTGGTCACACTCCTTTTGATGCAGCCCAGGATATGGTTGGCTTTCTGGGCTGCAAGTGCACACTGCCAGCTCATGTTAAGTTTCTCATTGACCAACACCCCCAAGTCCTTCTCCTCAGGCTGCTCTGAATCACTTCTCTGCCCAACCTGTAGCTGTGCCTGGGATTGCCCTGACCCCAAAGGTTTGCCTTGCTCAGGTGAAGTCAAGAATTAAACTGCTGGAGACTCAGAAGAACGTTACTGCATTACTGAGCTGGCAGCAGTGGTTAAAACCTGGACATATATGCATATTTTTAATATTTTAACATCTTCATTTAGTATTTTTCTGCTTTGAGATGAGAAAGCTTTTGCTTCTCCATAGAATGTGCTGTGTGGAGAAGGCAAACTCGCAGTAGTATACAAAAGACTGAGGTGAGGTGACAGCTGGCATGGGTAACCTGATGAAACTGGCTTTTTGCTAGGAAACCCCAAGTGTTTTTGTATGTTAGCAGGAGGCATCAGTATAGGCAATTGACATAAAAGAGGTGTACAGATGAAGAAGGTGCGGTGATTCGGAATAGTGAACATGGATTTACCAAGGATAAGTCATGCTTGAATAACCTGATGGTCACCTTTGATGAAATGACTAGGTCTGCTCTGAAAGCTGGAGGACAGGACTGCCACTCACTGAGCGTTATGCTGGAAGAGGGGGCTGACTGAAGAGGAACTGTATGAAATTTGTCAAGCACAAATGCAGAGTTGTGCATTAGAGAGGAATAACTCCCTCTAACAGTCCAAGGTGGAGCCTCGCGGGCCAGAGAGCAGGCCTGCTGAAAAGGACCTGGCATCATTGTGGATGTTATACTGCACATGAGCCCTACACATGAGCAGCATAGCCTACAATGACAAAGGTTAACAGTGTGCTTGGCTGTATCAACATAAGCATAGCCAGTAGATGAAGGGAAGTAGTTAGTCCCCTTTACCTGGTACTGGTTTTGGGCTCCCCAGTAAAGAAAAGTGTTAACACACCTGAGTAAGTTCAGCAGAGGGCCACTGAGATGATTTGGCACTAAATTTGAACTGTGGGGCTGAGATGATTTGATTCATCTAACCTAGAGAAAAGATGGCTCACACAGACCTAACTGTAGCTTTCCAATAGCAAAGATAGCATTACACAGGAGACAGAGCTGTAGTATCTTTAGTGAATTACATGGTGGGAGAACAAGAGACCATATTCATAAATTGAAAGGCAGAGGTTCCAACTGGATTTAAAGAAAAAGAAAATGCCTCTGAGGGTATTTAAGAATGGGAAGCAGGTTGCATGGAGAGACTGTGAAATTGCCATCCCTGTAAATTTTGGAGACCTGGCTGGACAAAGCCATAAGGCATTTGATCTGATCTCATAGCAGACTCTGCTTTGAGCAAGAGGTTGGACTAGAGACTTCCTGACACTTCCCCTCCTCAATCTGATTTTTTTTTTTTTTAATTCTACAAGGAAAAGGATCAAGAATTTTTACGCATTTCTTAGGTGATAATATTTCTTTATTATCACTACATTGAAGGAAAAATAGTAATTTTTTCATGTCTGTGCATTGTAGAAATTTGTTTCTTGTGTGTAGCTGATTTTAGTGTTTTTCATGTAGTCTTAAAAACATAAATATGAGTTTGTTATGCCAGACCAAAAATCCATGTAGTCTACCTTTGGCTTGTGGAGGTCTTTAGCAGTAGGTTTACCTTCTGCAGTAATTAGTGTTAGGACAAATACTGTTCCTGTTATCTTTTATTGCCCTGAAAAAGGGATCTCCAGTGCAAATCAAAAGCTTTGTAGTTCAGATAGCAGCATAACCGTGGTGGCATAATCTCAATTACAGATAGCACTCCTGCTGCATTTGCAAAAACTGCAGCCACTATCTCCTTAAGCAACGTTTATGCTGGCAGTGCTGGAACTTCACAGCCGTTATGGAGTATTTATGGAGTATGGGGAAAAAGGCTTCAGACAAGGAGACAGTGTTTGCTTTAGAGGCTGTTCACATGTGCGTGTGACTACAGTAAGGCAGCATATTTGTCTTATATGTGTTCGCAGTATCAAAGCAGTATTAGAACTTCATTTTAATATACTGCGCTATTATACTAAACAGTTAAAAGATAGGAGGCAAATAAATATAGGACTTCTGTGCAACTTCAATATATTGAATGGGTTAATGGGTAAACAGATAAAATAAGCCTACACACTGTAATCTTTTCCTAGTCATTGACCTTTATATCTCTTTTTGTCACTACTGACCTTGTCCATGAGACAAACACAATCTGAGGAAGTGCGTCTGGGAACTGTATGATAGTCTACAGCAGGCCTGGGAAATGCAGTGGGCTGCTGACTCATTCAAATATTTTGTATATAAATGGGTCAGTTCCAAGTCTCGGTTGCGTTATAGCAGTATTGTTTGGTATCACGTTACACACAGACTCTTGAAACATACCACACATTTTTTCCTTGGCTAGATTGTGTATATTCAGAACTCTAAATTGATACACTATGTTAATTTATAGTATGTCATCTGTACCAATGCGTAACTCATGGCCAGACTAGCATTGCTGTGTGCTATGCAGCACCTGGTAAGGCTTCTTCAGGGGGACATACTGTGTCTTCTTAGCAGCTGCTGCTCTGTAGCATGACTCTGAGATCACAGCATATAGAGATGAGACATTTGTGTATTAGGTCCTCTGAGAGATACGTTGGTTGCCAGTGTAAATAAAGAAGTATTCAACTCTGAATGAAAGTATGTTTTTCCTTCTAACAGTAAAGTAAAATATACAGAAAACGTGCACTTCTTTTGTATGAACAAAGAACAGCCTTCAGAAAATACTGCTCTTTTTTTTTTTTTTTTCCCCCTTCAGTTTTGTGTCCTTGATACTCTCTAATCTTATTTCTGGAAAATACAGTATTACTAGAGAAATTTGGACAAAACAGTGTGGTATCTCCTTCCTTATGTACATTCAATTATGCGACATACATAATTGAATAAAATTTTTCTTATTTGGTGTGGGAATGTCTAAAAATCAGAAGAAATGCACTGTGGATTGGGCGCCTTGTTTCTATAACAAAGTAATATTTTGGCCATCGATTCTGTAACAATGTTAGCAGCAAAACTGATTTCTGTT
This sequence comes from Strigops habroptila, assembly GCF_004027225.2. Taxonomy (NCBI): domain Eukaryota; kingdom Metazoa; phylum Chordata; class Aves; order Psittaciformes; family Psittacidae; genus Strigops; species Strigops habroptila. The sequence continues at coordinate 45,896,677 of NC_046358.1, read as the reverse complement.
AGGAAACCGTGAAAAAAATTTGAAGTGAATGCTTGTGTTGAGGGGGGAGAATATATATGCCGTGTTTCCAGAATAATGCGATGATTTCTGGAAATACTGTTTGTTATTCGCTAGGTGGCACTGTTCGCTGGATGTCAGAGGAGGAAAGCCCCGGCATGCTTCTAGGGGCTGTTATTACTGGTGAACATGTCATTTCTGTGGTATAAAATACAAGTTGTGAGAGATTGCCTCTTGCTTTTGGCAAAATTCCAGTTGTGCAGCTTTTAATGTTCAGTTATTTTTCTAGCTTAGTTACTTAAATTGTCTATTTAAAATTAATAATTTGTCCTTTAGTCTTTCCTAAACCACTGTAATTCACTGTGTAAAATTGGAAATAAATTCTCTGCTCTGAGTAGAGGAGGATTTGTTAGGAGTTAGGAATGTTATTTCTGAATGCCTGATTATAGTGGGCTTTATAATGTTAAAATATAGTATTTTACAAGTTTAATGTCTCAGAGTTGACTTATTTTAAAATATACCTTAAAAAAAATCCCTTGATAAAATTGTTTTTGTTGTTTCATTTGTTTGCTTGGTTTTGTTTCTTAAATGGAAATTATGGATAGTTTACCTAAGAAGAATTTAGCTTTGTGTGTTAGGGAGTAACTTGCAGTAGGTATAAAGGTAACTTTATTAATAATTATTTTTGTGAAAGATAGAATTCTGTATTTCTTCCACTACTACAAAATGTATTTATTGGAATGTATTCGTATAATGGTATCTTTAGTCTGACCTTCTCTTCAAGCAGGAGGAATACATTCATCATATTTCTGGAGCAGGCTATTTAGTAGGTGCTGGCTTCTGATATTGTAACATTTATGGATTCTTTCACTGTGCCTTATCTCATATATGCTGTAAGACTTCGTGATTTCAGCTAAGTCTGGGACTAAGCTCACAAAACAAAGCTGGAAGATAAGACTCTAACATACTTTAAAATTGATATAAACCCCAAAAAGTTGCTAAGTATTATGCTTGAAGTAATGAATCTAAGGGCTTTAGAATCTGAGTTCCCCCTTTATGGGGGGGGGGGATAAAATTGTCCCCAGTGAATTAATACACCAAAGAATGTATTGTATGCATTGTTGAAATGCATTGTGAAATTTCAATCCAACTGAAATGTGTCTGTACCATGGTTTCTGGGCCCTTGCTGAATTTCTTTTAGGTTTTAGCTTGACCTTATTTCACTTGTTCTTCATTTGAAGCCATGGCTGACTCTCTCCGCATTCTTTCATCTTTCAGTTTCCTGGAAACCATTGAGCTTATCTTTGTTTTGTGAATTGCATTGTTAACTGCTGCTTCAAAAAAAATGTTGAGCTGCCAAATGCATGTTGCTGAGCATTAATGAAAAGAATTTTATATAGAAAGAATAGTAAATGTAGTTATTTTTCAATTGTGGCTTCTACTAGTTGACCATTTGTGATAATCCAGTTGCATGTTTGATGATGTGTTGCATTGCTTCATGGCAGACAGTAGGTTCAAGCAAGCTGTTAAGTAAGATAGTTTCACCTTTGCTAGATGTGTTTGTTTATTTCAATTGTCTTACACTGGAAACTGATTTTTTCCTGCCTAGTCACAGGTGCCTGTTTTGGTTAAATATATAAATGTATATTTAAAATATATTTCAAATACACATTGAATATATACACATTTGTGTATATACATATGTATAAATAGTGTTATCTCTTAGCACAACTGAGATAGATACTGATACCTACTTTAAAAAAAAGTCTGCTTACTTGCACTAAGTACTTTTAAAACACAAGCTAAATCTAGTTTGCGTAGTCTTACATTTATCTTCAGTTGCCATACATCTCTAGGAATTATTTTTTCACAAGTTTATGCAACCTAGTTGCCAAATGCAGTATGTGATTGTTAATTATTGAGATCTTTTTAAATATCAAATAATATGAAAATACACATATTCTGTTATCTGAATAGCTAAACTTTGCAGGAAGGTGACCAATTGCTGTGGATGATGCAGAACAAAAGTAATAAATATATCAATGCTGTCAAGAACTTTGATTACCTGCAGGAGCAAAAGGCATGATTCTTGCCTTCTTGATTCAGAATGACTATCTGTGGGGAAAAACCAATCAGGATTAAATTCACTATTGTTTAGTGCTGCAGAAAGTCTTGCAATCATTTCATGGTTTACCCTACATCAGAATAATGAGGGGGTTTGTTTGATACAACAACAAACTTCCAGCTTTTTCCCTGATGCAGTTGATCCTGAGTCTCTATTGGGCAACTTCTAGAAAAGGAGAATAATTTGTTCCTGACTTCTTCTACAATTCTTTTTTCCCTTTAAAGGGAAGAAGAGGACAAGATAAACTCCTACCATATATTCAGAGGGTAAGTTTTGAACTAGATAGTCATTTAGCATGGTTTTCAATTACAGTGTCTTCAGAAATTAATTACTAATACTTCTGAACACAGGAACGTAGCCGCATTTTTTATTTTGTGCACTGGTGGTCTTTCTAGGTTCTTCTGGTATGCGGTGTAGCAACATACAAATAGCAAATATCTTTATATCAATTCACACAATATCATATAGTGGCCTGTTTCTGAATAAGCATATGTTTATATGTCCATAAAAGTAGAACTTGTTTAATTAAGCATTTTCATAACACATATTTAATTGCACCAAATAAAGGGAAAAAGGACAACTCATCTAAATAAGATTGAGGTGTACAACTTTTTATGTTTTTCCTTCAGAAGGTTTTGATGAGATCCTGAATTTGCTTGCCAAGCTGTTGTCAGGCTTCAAACAGATCTTGTTTATTCAAGTTTTACAAGAATTTGTTCTCATTATGTGATTGTACGAAGTTGTTTCAGAATGAAATGTGGTAGCATTTCTACCTGGGAGAAGATATTAGTGTGAAAACCTTATTTTCTTCATTTAAGAAGCTACTTAGAATCTTTTAAGCTGTATACACATGAAGAGGGCAGAAAGATAAATAGCAGATTGGTAGTCTAAATATTGCTCTCATATGATTAAAATATTTCCTGTTGGTTGTTTTTCACAGGACTGTGGACAAGAATGAAATAGCTGCTAAAAGTATTTATAATAACTTGAAAACTATAAATTGTATTAAGAATTATGTAATTAAATAATTTTTGTATAACTTAATTTTTTTAATACTAAATTATATTAAAATATTAATCACTTAAAGTTTTAATGACGTTTTTAGTTTATATGGAAAATTATTAAGCTATTTACATACATACTGGAGCCAGTTAAATTGAACTACATCCATATGATGGTAAGAAACATTGCCAACTTGCATCACAAGTATTAGTTATGAATTGATGCTGTGTATGAGAAATCATTGCTGGAATGTGATACCTGCAGTGAGACATGTTTTAAACATAATGAATTCTCTGACAATACAGTGTACCTATCCTTCTCTCGGAATGTAGAGTTTCCAGTTAAGATGATGACTACTAGTCGTTTGCCCCAGAATGCGCAGGAGAAAATTGAGAAGCATCTGCCGCCTTCTTGTTCTCTCGACTAATTTTGAACAAATGAAACCTTTTGTCCTTTTTATTTTTTTTTTTTTTTTTTTGTGTGTGTGTTTCTCTAACCACTATAGTTGTTCCCGTTCTCTTTCCCAATATCTTGCATATGATCTCATTTTCTTCGGTAGAGTTGAGCTTTCTCATCCTTTTTTCTCCTATATATTATGGTGTTTACCATCTTAAAATAACAAACTATCTTTCACTACCCACCCATCTCTAAGTTCATGTAGTGGTATTTAAAGTCATTGGTCAATCTCCTTCCATTTTGTGTCTCTAACATGATTTGAATGTAACTGTAACTGCACTACTTTCCTAATTGTCTTTTTTTATAAATGGCATTTGACACTATTGAACAGATCTTTATAGGAAGCGTGTTTTGTCTTAGATGACGGAATTCATGAAAATGAATTTGCTTCTATGCTCTTATATTACTCCTTCAGTATATCCTTTGTCACACCCTCTGAACTCTCTGACCTCAACAAATATAACAGTGTACATTTTTTAATATGTGATCCATTTATCTGCCTCCTGACCTCTCCCACCATCATGTCTAAACCAGGTTACATGTGTCCACTTGCAAGGCCCTTTTTCATCCCTTCTTAACTCCCCTTGCAACCTGTTATCTTTAGTTCATGGTTGTGATAAATATGTGCTTTCAAAGCAGGACAGTGCCCATCATCACCCAGTTGTGTTTTCAAACAATTGCATATTGCTCTGCTTTCCTCATGCCCTAAAGCCTTTTCAGAACACTTTTCAGTGAATTGAGGAGGATCATATTTCTAATTTAAGATGGTCAAGCATATCGATTAGTGGAGTTTCAGTGTTTTTTTGGTACTTGACTACCTCCATGTATGTAGCTTTTGTATGGTTATGCTTACAGGTTTGTTGGGATTTTCTTTTCTCCTTTCTCTTACTGTGTTTGTACGCAGTCTAGCATCATAGTTCAATGCGATGACTGATTTATAGCTGCAGTTGTATTAAAATAACTAGCAATTTCTCTGGTTAGTACAGGTGTCCACAGCATAAGATTTTCATCATTGAAGTGTACATGTCTTTTTGAAGCAAGGAGAAAGTGTTTACTTGTTGTTACACATCTCTATTGTCAAACTTAGGAGCTCCTTATTCCTTGCTCCCAGTTAGCACTGCTCTTTAATCTCTATAGGAAAGAAGACTTATTTTTGTTGGCCTGCTCGCACTCTATGCACTAAAGAGAAATAGGAAAAAAGCCTGTTTCTCTACAAGAGTCGTAGTGGAAGTCTGTGTTTCTACTTTGCCCTAAGATGTCTCATTCAAAATGGGAGAAGGAAAACAACAGGGCTGCTGTGGAGGAAGCCTCCTGCAACATGTGCTTCGGTGTAGTTTATCCTTTGTGGGGTGAGTATTAAGTTTTGATAAGTAACATGTAAGTGCATCTTTCCATTTATCTTATACGTGTGTGTATGTCTGCCTGTACAGACTGTGTAGTAGAGCTTTAATCTTTTCTTGAGACACCTTAACTTGTTAGGCCGGGATGGATGTGTGATCAAACAGCATCTCTAAAAGTAAAGGACATAAAACACATAGCAGATGTGGAGGGTGGTGATATTCTTGTAAACTACATCAAACTATTTGACATCCACATCAGACTCGTAAGCCAAAAACATCTTAAATGTCCTAGCAGGATGTGACTCCCCATCCCTTTCAGGTGGGATCTAGTCACTGTTCGTAATCTTAGTCATATATTTTTTCTGCCTCGCTATTGATAGTCTTCAGAGTGAATATATCTTCTCTAATGCCTTATTGTAAAGTAGTGTAATAATACTGTGGTGTATATATATGTATCGAACACTAACCAATATTTGTTGCTAAGAAGAGTATATAACTAAATAATCTGAATAGTTTCACTTTCTGGGATGTTCATAGAAAAGAAGATTAAAACTGGATAACTGCTCATACAAACATGAACATGTGGTTGTAGCAGACCTTTTTTCTTCCTAGCTGCTTTTCTTTCTGTAAATCAAAGCTTTCCTTCAAAGACATATCAAGGAAAAGTGGTGTCTCACAGCAGGGAGTCTTTATTCTGCAGGAAACAAACATTTTGTGCCTGTCCTCTGCTATCGGCTTAAGTGTAATAGAAGCTTGAAGCTCCTGGTTTGTGAGGAGGAGTGTAAAAGACTTCACCCTTTTTGTTGAAGCCATGTGTATTACTTTCTCAAATTCATAGAATCTTCTTCTTGAAGAAGCTCTTGCCAGTGCAGGCTTTTTCAGTTAGTGCTCTTTCTATTTAAAAGAAAAAAAAAAAAAAAAAAAATCCAAAGATTTCTATATTAGGATAAGAAGATTTGCATATAAATATAGCACACTGAAAGTTTTTTGATTTATCATATATTTAACAGGTATACCTGTGTAATGGTGAAAGTAGAGTTGTTTACTGCTAGAATTGTCACTCATGCAATATTTTGTACTAATTTTTCATTTAAGATAATTGGGGAAATAAAATCCCATGTAAATAATGACAAGTGGTTTTATTACTCATATTTTTAGGGACAAAGCTAGAAAGCAGTTATGAGGAAAGTGACTTCAAAGTGATATCAATAAGCAGCTAACAATTATTAGTGTGATAAAGCAGCAAAAGAACAGTGACCTGTTTGGTATTGTATACAAAGGAAGGCATTGTGGCCTGTGTTTGTAAGAGTAATTTCAAGTATAGTGTGATAATGGATTCAAGGCACTTTTTCAGAGGCATGTCTTTAATTCTACAATAACAATTAACTGGAATTATGTGAATTCAAGAAATGGCAAAAGTAAGTCTTATATAGAACATAGAGAGTATGGACTGATTTGTTTAAAAAGATTAGAAGTAATAATGCATATATTAAACTCTATGAATGATGCACATAGAATGTAATCTGTGACTAGATCAGCAGTATAGATATGAAGTGTGGAGAGAAACAAGTGGTGCATAATGAATTTATGCAAACAATCATTATTCAAACAAATGTCCTTCCAGTTGTAAATAGTAAAACCCCTGAATTCTCAGTGTTTGAAATTGCTATATAAACAACTTCGATAAGTGGTTTATTCTCTGTCTCCTTACCAAGTGACTTTCAGGGACTGTCTAGTTTCTGAAGGTAAAATAGTGTTGCTTGGTTATGAATGGATAGACTTATAAAATAATTTTTGATTGGAGGATTTGCGCCATGTGAATTAATCTTTTAGTATAAGTACTGATACAGAAATGGCCTTTTAACTTTTCTTTATATTCTTTATTTTTCAATTAACCATATTTCCTTATCTGACAATTTGGCTTTTAAACCTTTATGATAGAATGTTTCTAATTTGTCCAGGAAACTTTGGTACTGAAGGTAGGAATTCCAGGTGCAATATATTAAAGTGAAAAAAAAAATAAAGCATAGTATTGGAAACTGAATTGATAATATCAGCACAAAATAAGCTGCAAATTTACATTCTTTATGCTAATGACGTGGTTTTATTTTCATAAAAACTAATAGAAGATAAAATACATTTGTTCTATTGTTACATGCTATAGGAATTGACTTTTTTTTTTTAATGCAAGTATAGCTTAATAAAAGGATGTTCTTAGAAGGAAAAGTACTGTTATCTTGCTTGTTTTAATACTTGGGGTTAACATAAGAATTTAGCTACAGAGTAAAGTAAGTGAGCAAATCTTTTAATTAACCTCTGTGATTATCCATCCTGCCCTCTTCATTAAATAGATCTAACACGGAGAATAGGCAGTTGTTTCTAATAATTTTCTAGTGCTTTTGTGGTTTGTATACTTCAGTGTTCTGAAGGTCGGATAGAACTACCAGACCATAAAATCCAGCCAGCGAGAGATCTGGAGCTAAGAGAGCTCAAGGATTTATTAAGTGATGTGAAACTCTATTGTTTTGTGCATGTGTTACATAATTGCTGTCAATGCAAAGCTGTTAAAATTCCCTGCTAGTAATAACACGAATACCATTTTATAGCTTCAAGAGGAGATAAAAGAAGTTTCTTAGTCAGCACTTCAACAATATCACAGCACATGTCAGTTTTATTATTCTGGGGCCTTCAGTTTTGGCAGATGCTCTCCATTCTGGATGTGGTGTGGTAATTACCATATAAATTAAGCAGTGAAATAAGCAGAGTGCAGCCTTATCCCTGCTGCCTGTAACCAGGTTGCAAGTACCACAGTGTGAAACAGGCATAATTCAGGCTGATTATATTTAGAAGGCCACATTTTGAAATGCCGGGCCTTTATCTCCATTCAAGTCAATTTTAAAAGTAAATTGAAGCTGTTTAGTTGCTGTGCAAACAGAAGGATCATTCTTTCTCTACAAGGTACTCTCCATAATAGCATTCCAGGAATTAGTTTAATCCATCCAGGTTTGATTCATAGCCACTAATTATATTTCAGCATACATTCTAATGCTTCAAATTATATGTGTCCTTACTTTAATGAGTTGTAACTAGTCCTTAAATTGGGAGCTTTGCACTTTTCTTTTATATCTAACAGGCTTTACTTTGTATTTTATGGGATTAAACTGCTATGGAAAGTCTAGGAAAGTAAGCTGAAATGAGTGGATTTGTTTTCTTTTGCTTTGCATTTTTTCTGTATTCTGTTAATTCTGCTCTTTTTGGAAGCTTTGGAAATTTTTAAATCAAGAGTCCAAATGCAAATTCCTCAGTGACAAACCAGACATATTCCTGCTTGTGATAAGTAACTGCAAGAGTAGGCAAAGAAAATAAAGATGATGTGAGCAGCTGATGCTCAGAATCAGAAAAATTTTATTGGAAAATAAAAGCCTAAAAAGAAGTGTATTACCTTTTTTCTTTTTCTTGCCACCCCATCCCACCTCCACCCCCTCCTGGTGTTGCGTTACAGAAGTAAAAAGCATTTTAGAGAACTGGATATGTTATTGAATGGTGTGGTGGATGCAAAGAGACATGGCCAGGGTCTCAGTGTACTAGTGACAAAGCTGATGATGTAACTGCAATATTTTGATTTAATTTCTTCTTTTAAATTTAGTGTAATGGAAAGATCTAGAACAGAAGCTTGTGCCATCATTGCTAGGCTGCAGTTAATTGCTTTACTAGACTATTTTCTTTGTAGATAAAATGTGATTTTGCAAAACTTTGCTGCTTGAGAAAACTTCTGATCTTTTAATAAGATGGAAAGTAAAATTGGGGATCTTGATTCTTGATACTTTTCACCTCTGAGGGCTAAGTTACAAGATATTATTTGCAGTTATTAAATTTAAAATTTAAATTTTCAAGGTATTTTTTTGGAATTAAACCCATTTTCCCTGTTTTGGCGATTAAGTAGAGCATTTGGATGTCCCTTAATATTCTCGACATGGAACTGGCAGTGTAAACAGTGAAACAGCATTGAAATGGTAGGATTTATAATCTTTAAATGTCAGAATTGTATTTAACTATAGTAGAAATAAACATCAATGGCAGACTAATTTCAGCTCAACTAATTTTATTATTCCTACTTAAGCACCTCTTTGGTGTCAGGTATTTATTTTTTTTTACCACTTGTATATTGTTTGTTTGTTTGTTTGTTTTGTTTTTAGTTTCTTTCTAATATGCATTGCTCAGCAGTTGCCTGGCTTGTTTTTCTAACTGGCAATTTAGGTAGATTCATGCAGCACTTCAGTGACCTTTAGAAACACAGGTGATTGATACACAAAAATAAGCTGTTATTTGAGTAGCTTGATTTTGAATTGCTAAATATTTGAATCATTAAGTATTAGGGTAATCTTTATGTGAGCATATTAAAATACATTTGGATATAATTAAACAAGCAGAAAAGGCACCTCCAATCTACCACACAGATGGTATATGACATTGAATATTTTTTTCTGAGAATCCTATCTTTTTCTCTCTTTTTTTTTTTTTGGGTTTTCTGAGGAGAAGAGAAAATTAGATAAACTGTTTAATTATTTTCTGCATGTATATCTGCTCTACGCATTGTTATTATTTTTTACTATATAGTTATGTTCATTAGGACTTTTTTGTATTTGCATTTTCTTAGAGGTTAAATCCATTAAAACATGCTGTAATCCCACAGAATCTTTAAAGGATTCACAGAGGAGTATGAGTGGTCACAGAGATCTGATGAGACAGAGTAGTCTTCAAATTTAGTGCTGAAATTACTATTTGGTTTTGATACTCAAACACTTCAGTAAATGCTTAGTTTAGCAGCCATGCTTGGAATATCTGGTCTGGTAAGACCTTTGTGGAAGTATTTTCTGTGCTTGACAGAAATCACCTGAGAACACAGCTAATGGTGGATAAAACCTATGAATTGGTGCTGAAAATAAGGGAAGACCTTGGTTAACCATTAGAAATGTGTTATGGTTAAAGTTTGATACACTGAGCTTGCTTCACAAGCAAATACATGCCACAAAACAACTCTAATCTACTAATTATATTACACTACCTGATGACTTATATGGATTTTTGCCAGATAGATAGAAAATTATTAGGCTAAATCTTACTTGTACTCTCACAGTTGACCTCCCTGTAATCCCATGGATCAGAAAAAAAAATAAAATAACAAAACCCAAAAATACCCCCCCCAAAATAACAAAAAACCCAAACAACCACAATCAAAAAAACCATGAGAAATAATACTTGTGTGGAAAAATGTGTTTGAGTATTGGCAAACAATATTCTGCATTCCACCACCATCCTTCACTCCTAAATGCTATTAATTCACAACTTTACTTGTCATTCCTTTAGCAAAAATACTTGTAAATACAAGCAAAATACTTGTTACACATGACACTGTGGCACTGAGTATTTCATGCGGGTATTCAAGACAGTTGTAGTAGCTATTACAGTAAGTCCATAGACTGGATTACTTGGAAAGTGCTCTTGACAACTTTAGGTGTTGCTTTTCCTTCTCTACTGTCTCTCAAGCTGTTTGTATTCTGTTTATTGTTATTTGCAGTGCTTCTCTTTGCATTTCATAATGTGCAAGTGGACTAACCATACTAATTACTAATACTATGCAGGGCAATAGTAATCTTGGCTGCTACCTGTAGAGTTAGGATGCTGCTACCTGTAGAGTTAGGATGCTACCACTTATGGTTCTGTACTGTTCCTCTTATGTTTAGTCAGTTTTGAATATGTAGTAATATTGTTTACTTTTATAAATTCCACTAAGCATGCAAATAACTGAAAACAAATTTTACTGTGAGGACAACACATTTTAATGTGCAATTTTAATCTGATTTTATTATTTCCCCTCATTTTGTTTCTAAAACAGAGTGTGCAGCAAACACTTTCTAATTAAATTTGTTCTTCTCCATTTTAAATATTTGTGTGGTTTACCTAGTAATAACTTATTTGAAACTATAAGCTGTCAGGTGATGTGCGAATTCACTAACTATATAAAATTTAGGGTTAAATTAAATTGTGTTGATGTACACTTTTTGTACAGGATAGCAGAATTTCATACAGGAATATAATAAACTTATGTGTATCTAGAGAGAACAGTCAAGTTGTGTGTTAATTTGTCTCCATACGTCTTTAGGCCTTACAAGGTCATTTGGTACTAAAAAAGAAAAATTGTTGCTTTAAAAAAGCTTACACTCCTAAATGTGACCAAGTGTGATGTAGACAAAAGGAAACAAACTATACAGAGTGAAAATGGGAATGACTTTGAGCTCTTTAATACAACGAATCTGCTAATGTCTTTAATAAAAGTTTTAATAGAGGGTGGAAGCAAGCAAAACAATATAAGAAAAAATAACATGCAAGATTGAAAATGCTTGTTCTGTGGATTTTCTTGTATAGCAAGCTAAATTTTGAATGTAGTGATTTTTAACAATTTTTCTGGCTAAACTAGCTTAGCATTGTCTATAGGACAGCATTTCAAGTTCAGGCTAGTTAATCATTAACATAACTTTGTGAAATGAATGCCCCCTGCAATGAGTTTGCTTCATCTACACAGCAGCCTGTGTCAGCCAAAGCTGAAAATTGTAGGTAGTTTCTTCTTTTAAAGCAAAACACTCAATTCTGGGTTACTTGTTATTGCAAGAAAAAAAAGAGAAAAAACTTCTTAAAATGAAACTTAAATATTAATTTGGTCTGAAATTGCAGGAATGCTATTTGAATAATTCTTGCATAGCTGCCTCATGTAAAATGCTTTAAAGTCGTTAACATGCATATTTCAACTTGGTGAACTAGCATTACACTGGCACAGAAAAATGCAGTCTGCAAATAATTAAACAATAATTAAAACAAGAACAAACTAGATTTGTTTTAGTACTGAGATCATGCTTTTGAAGGCTGATGTTCTCTCAGCCTTTTGAGTTTCTTTTTGTCAAGGAAAGGGAAGTCTGCCCAAAGTTCTCTGTGCTGCCAGATCAATATACAGCATGCTGATGTATAGAAAGCAAAATGGCTTACGCATATTGCTCTGTTCTGAAGGTTTTAACTGTAGATGCAGAGAGTTAGGCAGGTGTCAGATAAGTTCAGATAAGGAGATTCCTTGCATAAGATCATTTATAAGACCAGAGATTAATTTTTTCCAGAGGTAACGAAGATTTTTTTTCCTGAATAATCTGGTAATTCATATTCTACTAAAACACTACATCTGTTTCAGATAAGACGCATATAAGTGCTTGAATCATTACAAGAATGATTACTATAGTAAAATCTTAACCTTATATGAACAAGCGAACAATGCAAGAAAGTAGAATTCATTTAGTTTAACGTAGCCATCCATAATCCTGCATGTGCATTTATGGGCCCTCTGTGAATCTGTTTGTGCGTGGGCACAAGGTTGCCCAAAAGGTATAAAAACCCCAAAACACAACCTCATGCAGTTAGATAGTTTGTAATTGAAATGCTTAAGAGACCTGCTAAAATCTAAGTCACTTTAAAATTATGAGATTAAAATAGTCATAATCTATGTTTATGACTGCCATTACTAACATTAAAAAGTCTTAGACTGATTTTTACCAATTTACCTTCTGAATAAGTAGAAAGTAGAGAGCTATCTTTTCATTTTGAGCAGAACACTGGTATTCTATATTTTGAGTACAGGATGAATATTATTGCTTGGATAAAATAACAACTCTTTCATTCTCGGGCCCATCTAGTTTCAAGGAATGTCATTTATGTGGTAATTTCCTTCAGCATTTATTGCCTGTCTAAATCGTGAACGGATCAGATGGACTATATTACCTGTGGCATAGATTTTAAAATAAGATCCTCCTCTTGAATATCTCTTGGGGGGGGGGGGGGTGGGGATAGTCTCATACTCTGCTGCCTTCTTATGCTTTCTTAAAGCTTTCTAAGTTAGTCATTCTGTATCACTATTTCTTTTGAAAACCTAGAGTTTTATTTAGATATAAACAGACATGCATAATAATTTTTACAGGTAAACTAGCTAATTGTTTAATGAGCCATAATCTTTATGGTTTTGGAACAGATTTTATCAAAATGTTCAAGCTGGAGGATCAAAAGCCTTATTCTTTGCTGTGTTTTTGTTACTGTGACAGAGGAAAAGCAGAATATCTATCTGAAAAAGAAAATGCTAAACTGAATTAATTTTCTTGAAAACGTTTATCGTCTTCCTTTTTGAAGATATTTTATGTTTGAGTGCAGTAGCCTTCACAATGAATTCTGGAATAGAAACCTAGCGATAATAGAAACATAATAGAAAATAGATAATAGAGGTGTTGTATCTTGGACTTCCCTAGTGAGCTGCTAATGTACAAGTTGTTGAAAACATTTATCTAAATATCACAAATATTTTAGTTCAACATAGAAAGTATCAGATAAATAGAGTTGAAATAAATTCAAGATGATTCTTCTGTGTAGTGTGGTTTTGACTAAGGTTTTCATAGAATCATACATTCATTTATACTATCTTAGAAAACACCTTTAAGATCAAGTCCAACAGTTAACCAAGCACTGCCAAGTCCACCACTAAACCATGTCCCTAAGCACCATATCTACGTATCTTTTAAGTACCTCCAGGGATGGTGACTCAACCACTTCCCTGGGCAGCCTGTTCCAATGCCTGACAACCCTTTCAGTGAAGAATTTTTCCCTAATATCTAATCTAAACCTCCCCTGGTGCAACTTGAAGTTGTTACCTCTTCTCCTGTCACATGTTACTTGGGAGAAGAGACTGATATCCACCTTGCTACAACCTCCTTTCAGGTAGTTGTAGAGTGATAAGGTCTCCCTGAGCCTCCTTTTCTCAATGGTAAACAACCCCAGTTCCCTCAGCTGCTCCTCATAAGACTTGTGTTCTAGACCCTTCACCAGCTTCATTGCCATTCTTTGATTCTGGATGGCTTCTTTTAACAAGTAATCAATAAAATACTGTGATAAGTCAAAAGGCATATGTAGTGTTTGAATATAAGTAGTACTTCAACTGTGCAAAGCAATAAGGAAAAAGAGCTAGCCATTCAAAATATAATACTTAGGCTGAAACAGCGCTACAATACAGAACACAATGAATGATGTATATTTAGCTCAATACAATATCTATTTTGTATCTTTTTCAAAGTTAATACTTAGGTTACTGGTTTTGTTGGAAAAAGGAAATTTTGGTCACAAAATTATTATTAAAGCTATTGTCATATAGAAGATGTTAGAAATAGTTTTCCTCTTGAGTTACCATGATTCTCTTTTCATTCTGACAGATTTATTAGGGCCATTTATATAAAAAAATAAAGTAATAGGAAATGTCCTAGGCTTATTTCCTGGAGAAGGGAGAACAACGCGCACAAGTCACGAAGGTGTTACTCTTATGTTGTGGTTTATAAAAGCAGGATGATAGTTTGGCCTAGGGTGCCTGAAATGTCAATAGTTCACCCCTAGCTTTTGGCATTCTGTAATTATGACTCTGTTTTGTTGACATATATCTGCACAACAGTCTTTAATAAATGGGAAACCTTGCTATAAGTGGGGTTTTGTTAGTGTGACAAGTCGACTAAACAGTGAAGGTGATTAAGTGTTAAGAATTCATATCTGATTTTAAAGTGGTTTACTTCAGAGAAATGTTATTGAGTTCCCTTTCACATCCTATACGAAAGACATATAATAAGGTACAATAATATTTCTAGACATAACTTTGTTCTCACTTTTGTTGTCAATTGTTTTCCTTCTCCAGAACAAACATAATAGCTCTGTTTAAAATATGTGGCCAGCATTTGTCTATTTGATGCTTCTGTGATGTACATTAAGTTTCATAGATGTTTCCATGCTACCTTTGCCTTTACTGTGAAGCTGTAAAATGAGTTGTTTGCCATAATTATGTGCACATGCTTAAGATTGTTCAGGTACATAAAGAAAGCTTTATTTGTTTCATATTTTAAGGGTTTGTCACTCTGTCTTCACTACTTCAATTGACATTATAAAGCCTGATGCTGCAGGTCCGTGCTTGTAACATGAATTCAAAGAAATATTTCTGATTGTTTTCTTTTTTTCCCCCCGTATGTATTTAGCATTAGGCCTGTAGTTTACAATACTAAAAATTATGAAAGTGACAGAAAAATAACATGATTCATTATTGTAGCCTAGGCCTAGAAGAAAATTTTAAAATATAATTCATCAAAAAGTTTAGATGACTTTAGATTTTTCTTAACATAGCAAAAACGTGTACTTCTAGGAGAAAAGTGCAATTTTCTGGTTGCATATGGTAAGTGGAATACTTTGATTTTTGCATTTTCTTTATCACAGTAACTGAATTATGAGCTTGCTCCTGTTACACTAAAAACTGGACAGAACTATTTTGATGGTCCTATGTGTGAAGCTTGAGTTTTGCGTGATTTGTAAATTATCATGAGATGAGCTTTGTACATATCCCTGTGTATTTAGATGTCTGCTTGCTTACAATACTGTTGTGCCTAGTCAGGCAATAGAAACTAGGGCTAAATTTTCAAAACATTATCAGATCACTAAACTGTGCATAGTGCACATATGGTGTGTGCAGAGTAATTTTCTCATGCAAATGTTTGCATATGTAGTTAGTGCTTTTAACACAGTAATGTGGAGATTTGCTTTCACAATAGGAAAGTGCCCATTCTATATACATAATAAATTAGATGCGTAACTCTAATCATGTGAAAAGAGTTATTTGCATGACCAGATGAGACATTGTAGGGTAGCTATAGCCCATTGAGAAGGCTGGCTGTGAAAACAGCCAGTGAACACAGTGAAAAAGACTGTGAAAACAGGGACAGATATTCCTTTGTTTCTGTTTTGGTAGTTGTTTTATTCAGTCCTTTTGTAAATCTGACTTTAAAAAGTTTGTTTTATTTCTTTAATGATCAAGAAATATCAGCCTTCTGATATGTAAATCATATCGCTGCTTAATCAGTGGTTCATTTGCATGAATCTTGTATAAAGGAATAAGAACCTTTTCCTATGTAGGTGTACTATTTGGCTGGATGTGTTTTCTACCTACAATTTTTAGATGTGCTATTACTGATCTACTTTAAGACCAACTATTTTCTACTTTTCTACTTTTATGGGAAACAGATGGAATGTCTGGAATTCTACTTACAAAAAGGAATCTGTATCCTGCTGAGTAATAGCAAGAGGGTTGTCTTTTTTTTTTTCTTTCCCCTCCCTAACTGCAGATGTAAAATTCAATACCAAAGGCACGCAAAATATTGAAGGTGATTTACTGCTAAGATTTAATATTGTTTCTTAAATTACATAGCTATAAGGAGTGTATCTGGATGCAGGATTAATTTCAGGATATGTAGCTTAATTTTCTGTTGAGAAATCTGCTTCTAAAAAGGAGAAATAAAAGTAATAAATTGAAATCTTTTAATTGCTCATATTATTAGCATTTTGGATTTTCTGTACTTGTTGTTTATATTTGTTACATGCATATGTACTTCCTATGACTTTACCAAGTTTAGGTGCATAGTGCAAATAAAATTGCAACAAAACACTGAATGTCTTTTGATGATGACAGCAGAAACTGGAGATTCTATGAAATTTGTTGAAAGATGTAGATTTATGATATTATTAAGAAATTTAAATACATTATTCTGAAGACTTAATTATCTGGTACATATGAAAAGAGCAATGAGCCAAAAATGTAGGTCCGCTTGCATCACTAACTGTAATATAAATAAGCAGTGCTTATATAAGCTCTTCTAATGAATTATTTTAAGGAGATGATAGTTTATATTTACCCAGCAAAATTCCCACCATCATTTTCATCGATAGCATTTTGTTGATATTATTTCCTAGTTTTCAGCCTTCTTTATTATGTAATAATACATTAAAAGAACTTTAAGCTGTTACACAGTGTGAAGCAGATATGCTGTGGTGAAACAGCAGTTACCCTGTGGTTAATACATGCTCATGTTTTCAAAGTCATGTGGATTTTGAACAAAATTAGTATGAACTCTATGACTGCATCCCCTGGATTTGAAAATTTTATCAATTAATATTTTTATAATGCATTTAACTCTTAATTTTCTTCTTCAATAAAATACTTGGGTTGGCAGGTGCAGAAACGTGACCAGGTTTAATATTACTAACATTAAAAATATTTAATTGAACACAATTTTTAAGTTGGCAGATTCCAGATTTTCAATTTGAAGTCCTATACAAAAAACTTTTGAGCACTTGCTTGGTTTGAGGTTTTTATTTTTAATATTAATGACAAATAGAGACAAAAAAATAAGACAAATTGAGATGTGGATTACTGTTCAGAAGTGCACCACATAAATGCATAGTCTGCTAAGATATTTTTTAAATTTAGAAGGGAATCTTCAGAAGTAGTTTAGGTTTTGGATAAGCACAGAATACTCAAGCTCATTTTTTTTCTACAACTATCTGGTTGCTAGATCTGTTATTGCAGTGCTAATCTGTTAAGGACGTCTAGCAGTTGGAAAAATCTTAGGTCTTCAGGAAATAGGGTTAGCAAAACCATTTTTTTCATGTTGGGAAAACCTTCAAATTTATAGTCTTTTTACTTGTAAACGCTGAGTACAAAGTACTAGTACAGAATCATGATACACTGCAATGCATATTGCATCAAATTTCTAAGAACATTTGAGTACATAAAAACTCTGTCTTCTATTACTGTTTATAATTTTGGGAATCCTTTTAAAAACATCTGGAATTTTTACAAACATTGGGAGTAAAAGTGTGGGAAAACAATGTTTAACTAGTGCCAATTATATGTCTAAAGTCAAATACTTCATGACTCCGAAGAAGTAGCAATGAGATGTATGCACTGTTTCAAATGGGGGAAATACGGTTTCTGTGACTGGAGATTTATTTGAGAATTAAAATACACAGCTCACACCAAAGTCACTGCAATTTGGTTGCCTAATTATTTTTTATAAATCTCATTGTAGAGGGTTAAAATACTTGGTTACTAGACCTGTTTTTTTGTGTAATTGATAACAATGATTCTATGAGGACTGACTTACTGAGTCATCTAGACCCCTATATTCAGGATGGAACATGAGTAGTTGGTTACCAATTTGCCTCCTTTTTTGTCATTTGATTTATCCTCCTTTGATTTTGGGTTTTGTCTTTTTAGATTATTTCAGGGAAATAAGTTTGGTTTACTACTTTATTTCTGTCTTTAAATCATGACTATATTACATGTCAGTAAATCATGCTCAATAAATTCATGTAATGAAGTCCAGAAGGAGTACTGTGCATTCTAGGCATGAAATGTCTATAAGTTTGTGATTGGAAGTCATTCAAGTTATACTACTGACGCTGGTTATCAAATATAACATTATCATGTTAGAAGCATTGTAATCTAGCCAGAGTGAAAGGGGATGCAAACTTCTCTCTATGCATTTGTAATATATTTTTTTTTTCATATCTTAGGTAGAGCACACCAGTAACAAGAGACTCGAAGCATTCATTTGGTGTAGATGACACTGTTACAGGGAACATTCAGCATTATTACTGTTTTCTAAAAGTTTGGGTGTTTGCTGCTTGTTTTTAGCATGACTTGCCGTTTTCCTTTTTTTTTTTTTTTTTTTTTTCCCTGAAATGCAGGGTTGCCTCTTGTGCTTTCTTTTTTTTCCTGCAGGTAATTTCAGGTGGTGAAGTAGCAGGGCTGTGACTTCTGATTCATGGCACTTAAATAGAATTCTGAGGGAAATCAACTGTTTTGATGAAGTGGAAAAGATTTGGGGTTTTTTGTTTGGTTGATTGGTTTTTTCTCTTTCTCTTTCTCAGATTTGAGTTGTGTTATATTCTTAGTATTTCTCATGTCAACTTCTGTTTGCCTATTCTGATATCATATTCTTTTGACATCCCTTTGGGGGAGAAACAAAGTCCCCCTACAATAGTGATGGTCTCTTTTGAGTTGTTATCAAACCGTTGTGATAGCTGTAACCCACTCATCCCTTCATTTCTTACAATCTATTTCCATCAGCAGCACTGTCTCATGTTTTGTGTTGCCTCCTTTATTTTATGTGGCTTCCCTTCTTGATCCCTGGATGCTCCTTCTCTTCCATGTCTCCTGAAAGAAATTTCTGATTTTTAGTCACTGCAGAACCTAGTCTTTATAGAGATGATAGAGAGGGGAGTGTAAGAATACGTGAGCAAAGTATAGAAACTCTTTCGAGCGCCTTTTCTCCCATTGTTGCAGAGAAGGAGGTAGAATCAGAATGGGAAATCCTTTCCCTCCTCTCAGTACCTTCTTAGAAGCACTCTTTCCCTAGTAGGGAAGCAGGTTGATAACCTGTATCCAGACCAAATATGCAGGCCTAATTGTCTTTTCCAAACCATTTAAAAAGAAAAAGTTAGAATTCTTTTTCAAAGTCTTGATCTTCAAATCAGCATCCAGATTACTTATAATTCAGGAATAAAAAATCATAGTCTATTTTATGAAAAGACTTGTTTTGTACAATGATTTTTATAAATACTGCTCTCAAAATTTCTTACTGCCATTCAATTGGATGACTTTCTTAATTGTTATCGACATTAGAGATCTTTACATTTATTTGAAATTATAAGTGACAACATATTTGTGGGTCTGGTAAAAAGGGGAAGAGAGTTAACTGAAGGCTTGAAATAAAAAAATCTGTTTAAAAATAGAAGTTATAATTACTGAATCCTTCAAAGTATAAAAGCATTCATATCTAATCTGTCAGAGCAATTGTCTATTACAACCATATTTTATATAATTTATTTGCTGTTAGATTTCTGAGAATAGTAGAATACTCTTCCTGCAATTCTTGAAATTTAAAATCCTCACTTCAGATCAATCCAAGCATGCGACTTACCACGCATCTTTAAAACGCAGCACAAATCCCTGTTTCGTTAAAGCTCCACTGAGACTTGTAGTCTGTAAAGCTTTTAAATTCAAGGAGCTTTTAGTTGCCATTAGTGAGGCTGGATTCAAAACCAGGTGGCAGAGATGAATAGACAATGTCTGTGAACAATACTTTGTTGAATTCCACATCACAATACCTACTCTGATGAGATTCTTTTCTTTTTACTGAAATAAGAATTAAATAGTGCACAGTGGATCACTGAATAATGCTTTAAGAAATATTAAAAAAAATTATGTGAAGTTATTCTTTCGGTATCTTTGTCTGATTCTTTGTTGTTTAAATTCAAAATGTTTTTAATCCTTCAACCCCTGTTGTTTCGTGCATTATTGCTCTCAATGCACCACACATTGTTATTTCTGCCCAAGTTCCCTTCAATGAGAAAGGCTTGGTCCATTGTCACTTCCAACTTCATGTTCTGGGGAAATATTGTGAGTATTAACTACAGAGATTTTTTTTTTTTTTTTTTTTTTAATTTGGACAACTACTGTGATTATTAATATAGCTGTATTTTTTCTTGCCTCTTTTCAGTCTTTATTGGCATGAACCTGCAATTGGGTACTAAATTTGGTATTTGTCCTGAGTGTTTGCCTCTCTAGAATATGTGACTCCAGGGGAGGAAAATTCCTCTACTGTGACATCAATTAATGCTATTGTGTTGTATAGTAAGCATGAATGGCAGAAATCCAGCTAGTCAGAGCAGGCGTGTAGCTTCAGGTTCTTTTGTTGTGATAGAGTTGGTTTAAGCTGGATATAAAGCTCTGGTTAGTGCATAAAATTCCATCACTTTAGAAAATTAAATATGATTTAGCTACTAATTGGAGGTGGGAGGGGATAATGGACACTTTCTTGAAAGTCTAGGTTTTACTTAGTTGTGGGCTTCTTAGTGTTAGACCACATCTAGATTATCAATACAGTTCTGAATGCCTCAGTGCAGGATAGACATCACTAAGCTCCAACAGGGAAAAATTTGGGCGTTAACGTATTTGGTCTGTAAGGAGAGGCTGAGGTAACTGGCCTTGTTTAGCCTGGAGGAGAGGTGGCTACTGATAGCAATCTTCCAACACCTATGAGAATCCAGACTCTTCATGGTGGTAGGACAAGAGACCATGGGCATAATGTGAAACAAGAGATTTAGACAGGATGAAATAAAGTGTTTTTTAATAATGAGATCAGTCAGGCAGTGGAACAGATTGCCCAGAGAGGTTGTTCCATCCCCATCGTTGGAGATTTTCAGGACCCAACTGGTTAAAGCCCTGAGTAACCTGGTCATTATTTTAATTTTAGCAACAGTAAAGAAGAAAAGTGATTCTGGATATCCTGAGGAGTAACTGAGGGCTAATGGACCACCTCTGCTAGCTAGATGAAGTCAAATTGAGGGCTCCTCTAATATGACAAAGCTAAAATCAGAAGCAAGAGGTTAGAACTCTGAGTATATGTTAAATGCCAACTGAGGTACTGAACAACCACTTCCATAATTCTCTTGGATTTGTCTTCTGGAGTATTCAGTTCTCCATGTGGTCACATCATCTGACTAGTATTAAATGGGTAGTCTTAAAATCCATTGAATAGCTAAACATTTGATTTATTTCTCAATCTCAATTTATTTCTCATTTCTCAAATGAAAGTTAATTTCTTTATCTACTTACTTGGAGGTTTAATTTGATATGAAAATAATTTCAACATCAGGTTAATTTACAATAATTGTTAAATTTTCTACATAAGATTATTTAATATTTCCCTGTTTAAAAGCATTTTTCTTATTTTCTATTTTGTTTTTGTATTTATAAACACCGAGAACATTCTCTCTACCATGTTAGTCCACTTTACAGATTTTTTGCTTCTTCAATTTTGGGCAAATTTCCTTCCTGTTTGAGGGCAAACTTGTATATGTATGAAATACATTGCTGCATTTCAGCATGTTCAGTGGAAGATGGGAAACTTCACATGAGATTATTGCCTTTCTCCCAGAAATAATTCCTATTATTGTAAATTTCTACATCTTAAATTATGGTAACATGGATTTACAAGGTGTCAGTCCACCGTGGTACTTCATTTTGCGTTTTGCAAAGAAAAAGCATCATGTTTGAATGCTTGCCTTTTTGTCTCTCAGTTTTTGAGGAATGCTGCAAGGCTCTGCAGGTGCTTTTTTAAAAAATAAAATATTGTACAGGTATTTAAAAGCTGTATTGGGTATTCTCCAATTATGATCAACTATTACCTTATTTAAACACAAACTTGCTAGTTGCCCTGCTAGTGACTGTCAGCCTAAGGCTTTATAAAGGAGAAAACATATCTAGTGTGAGAGCCAAGTTGGATAGGAATGCCTTTCCTCACATTGCAGCATTCACATGTTTATCAACATGTTTTATATATAAAGATTTGCCCCCTCCCTCCAATTTATAATACTTCTAAGCCCTACTGACCTCTGTTTTGCTTAGGCTTAATGCCTGGCACTTTTAAATCACTTTTACTGTCTCTTACAACATTTAACAAAAAAACAAACGAACCACTAAACATAACCCTTCACAGATGTTAGCAGGGTTACAGTGCAGTTGTTTTAATAGAGCACAGCAACAGTTTTGTTGCAGGAAATGAGGGCAAATATCTCCTCCAGTGGAAACTATGGGAAGAATTTAAATAGAAAGAAAATTACCCAAACTAGAACTTAGTTTTCTAGATGGTAAATCTAAAAGCTGTATGCTTAAAGTACCAAGGGATCTCTCTAGCCCAGTTGTTTAAAACGCCAAATTTTAAATCTCATTCTAGACAAGGCTGGTCATATTATAGAACCTCCATATGTCTCTGTAGCACAAAGATCTATTATTTATTCAAAAAGTCAGCTGAGTCATGAAGTAGGAGTTAATCAGATCTCTCTTGTACAAATTCTGAGCTGATGCTCATTCTGCTTATAACATGCAAGATCACACAGATGGAGGGTTTCTTTTCTGAGGTATTTATGTCAAATGATATTAAATCTTTGAATTTGAATACTCCCTTGGATGGTATCCTCAGGTTTGTGATATCCTTCTTGAACTTCCCTTAGGAAAAATATTCCAGTATAATTTACTATCACTACAACCATTTAATCTTTCTAACCATTTAGGTATCTTTCTCATTCATGTGAAGTGAATGTCAATGTTAGTGCAGAAGAAGCCAAGGTATGGCTGATGTTTTGAAGAAAAGTTTAAAAAAAAGACCAAATTCTAAGCCATCTTAAAACATGACAAAGTGGTACATTTGTTAAAATATTAACTCAGATTTATTCTTCTGTATTCCTGCTAATTGGTGAGAGAGTTACTGGGAGAGTTAGGCAGGTTACAATATATTCATGACTACATCCACTGGCTCAGTACATTCAAAGAACAAAGATTCCAGCTGGTTGGAAAAGTTTGTAATACCAGCATTAACAGGAGAAGCTAGCCACCACAATTTCTGATATCATCAGAAGGCAGATTATATTCCACCTCTAATTAACTGTCTGTTGAGAGTAAGAATAGGTATGCTGTCCAGGCAGGAAATTAAGATGAAAACCCAGCATTTGAGAAAGGCAGGTTACACCTTGGCAAACACTGTGGGAATGCTGGATCTGCACTACCAAAAGGTAGTGGTGGTTCATGGTTCCATCCTGTAGGCAGTTAGGAGACTCACCAGCTTAAAGTACTTCTCTGGCAAGTGAACTGCTTCTTTCTGGTATTCTTAATGTGAAATATTGCTGAAGGGCTTTTGAGACCCATCAGATGCCCCCTGTTCTGTGCTTGTTCTATAGTTCATTGGTGCCAAGAGTGTTTTTAATTTTTGACCATAGGATGATGTTTCACAAGCTGTACATAAAGTAATAAGGGGCAGAATGAGTGACGGAAGTCCAGAGGTAAACGGAAATGGCAACCTGAGGATTGATCTAGAAACCAGAATGGATATGTATCTTGAGAACTGGGATTGAGGGGCTCAGGAGCAATATATAGGTATGTGGATGCTAGATAAATATACTGTTGCAAGAATTATGCTGAATAAAGCATGCAATTGGAAGTCTTAATATAGGATTATGACACAATTGATGTAATTTAGTGAGAACTCATGTGAGTGGAATTATACTATAATAGAGTATGGCCTTTTTAAGGACAGGTCAAAGAATCAGAAGGAAAAAGCATATCTAATGAAAATTTGGAAGAGCCTAGAGTTATTGAACGATCTAGTAAAGCCTGAAGGGAAAATAAAACGAGCAGACTACCACAGAAAATGAATAAATGGATGCAGCATTTTGTGAGCGCCTAGCAAAACAATCTAGAATTTGATGGTATGAATAAATTTTTAATTACCCAGATATTCTTTGAGAAAGGTATAATAGACTTTAAAGTTTAACAAGCATTCACTGGTGAGTTTTGGTGTGGGGTTGGTTTTTTCTGGTTTTGTTTTTGTTTTTTAGTAATATTATAGTAGTGCTTTTTGGCTCTTCTTTTTTTTTTTTTTTTTTTTTGTTTGATAAGGAAAAAGAAAGCAACTTGCTGGAAATTTTCTATAGACATAATCTTAAATAGTGAGAAAGCAGTGAGGAATGGGTAAGTGAAAGGCAACTTGATTGATGTGACAGTGAAATGATGGTACTCACAATGTTTAGCAAAGAAAACAAAATAGAAACAGTGGATGTCAAGAAGCAGACTCTGAGAACTAATAAAACTAAAGATCTCAGGGGAATAAGGATTGAAATGAAAGCTTTTTACAAAAAAACCACCCTCCCACTCCCCCTAACTTTCAAACTCATTTGAAAATAGAAAGGTCACAAGTGAAGGTAATCCAATTGCAAAGGGAGGATTGGGACTCAGTTGTTGATTTCAAACACATTAAGATAGCATATAAAAAGGGCTAGTAATGTTGCCTTAATAAGGTAATAAGGGTGAATATAAAAGAAAAACATCAGTTTAGAGAGAGTTTCAAAAAGGCTAAGGCTCATGTGAGCTAAAATGAGCAAGATATGCCAAGGAAAGCAACATGTATGTGAGAAATTCCTTGTACTAAAAGGAGAGCTAAACTCCACCATTCACTAAAGATCTCTTTTAAGTATTTGTACTTAAAAGTTCGTAATACTTTAAAAAAGAAAAAAATTGGCTACAAGTGCTTACCTTACTATGTCTGGTGTCAGTGGACTAGCATCTCTATCCATAACTAAAAGACAGGGTAGGTTCTGTGCATATCTGGGTGGTTTAAAATTCTGTTTGATGGACCTCATCAAACTTAAATTACTGCATGAGGAAACCTCAGAAATACTAATAATTGCAATTAAATATAGGCACAAGAGTGGTTACTGAGAGACTGGAAATGGTGAAAGTAGTGCTTATTTCTTAAAAATAAGGAAAAACTAACAAGGATGCAACAGCAAACAGAATTGTCAAGAAAAATAGGGTCAAGGGAAAGGGCTTCTTCCTATGACAAGGTAGCAGAAGCCTTTTAGATAGAAACAATAGATTGAAGTTGGGTTCAAATCTGTTTACACAAACAGGCTAGAAATATTAATGGTTCACTGTCAAAATGTCAGTGAAATGTAGCTCTGGAGGGATTTGTCCTTGGCTCAGTTTTATTCTGAATATTCATTTATGATCTGGAAAGCGAAATGAGCAATATGCTTACTAATTTTTGGGAGCATGAAGTTGTCAGTCATATAAATATCTTTCAAAAATGAGAATTGTCTAGAAGTGGTCTAGGAGAAGTTAGGATGCACTTCAGCAAGGTGCTATGATTAGAAATAA
The DNA here is from genome assembly GCF_004027225.2 of Strigops habroptila. Taxonomy (NCBI): domain Eukaryota; kingdom Metazoa; phylum Chordata; class Aves; order Psittaciformes; family Psittacidae; genus Strigops; species Strigops habroptila. The sequence continues at coordinate 45,871,092 of NC_046358.1, read as the reverse complement.
CAGCACAAATACAAAGGAGAATGACCGTTTAGATGGAAAGTTTCTCCGGTTTACAGCAAATCATGAACTGCATGAGTCATATCACGTTATAAAAAATGTGAAAAGTCATACTGTGGTGTATAAAAATTAAGATATATTTCTGCTTTATGCAGGTTTGTTAGGTCTCAGAATCCATATTTGTTATGCAAACCTTATTAAAAGAGCTGTGGACTGTTTGGCAAGAGTGCAGAGGAGAGCCTCAAACAATGTCTAGATGCCTAGATCACAGACCTAGAAAATACTGAAATCAGTATGGAAGGAATTGGGGTGAGACACATGAATGAGAGAACTCTTGGGAGGATGTGCTAACAGTCTTCAAGTATGTATTTCTGCAACGTGGAAGGAAAGAAATTGTTTCCATACTGAAAAGACAAAAGAGCAATTGTGCTTGACTTGAAGAAGAAAAAATCCAGATTAGATGTTAAGAAAACAGTAAATAGCTAGCATTTTTATGTAACCTCCACTACAGGCTTGAAAAGAGATTAGTCAGAAGTTGTATTGGAAATGGCATGAGGATAATTAAATATTTCTGGAAGCCTAGATGCATGCACAGCATGGCAGACAGTAGTAATAGGGAAACTGCAGTCCTTGGAGGAATTAGTTATTATAAGATCTGGAGTGGATATGCTGCATAAGACGTTATGGAGAGGCTAGTTTCCTTAGATTGTCAGTATGTCTGTACCTGTAAAATGCTGAGTACAAACTATTGTATCATCTAAAGGCAATCCAATAGCAGTCATCTATGAAGTGAGTGTAAGACATCCTTGGGTAGTAAAGAAGAGAATTAAGATAAGCATTCTTTCACTAAAAGATCATCAACATGTACTGTGTAATGCAATTTATTTTTCATGGTATTTTAACAGTCTATATAACATTGCCAAGTAAATGTTTCCTTTCATGTATTTTATAATTTATTCCATTTCTACTTCTGTTGCACTTGAATGCATTATGTATAGATTTGATTCATTGAGCAGTCGTGAAGCCTCAATAAAAGTTAAAAATGCTTTGCATCTCAGGATTTGCAGTATTAACTTAAACCAAGACCTTGTTTCATAATGTGAATGCCTTATTGTTATATAATGAATCACTTAGGAAAAAATGTAACCCTGCTACAGAACAGTATTTCCCCACCTCCCCACCCTGGTACAGAACAGTATTTCCTGACTCATTAAATAGAATTACTGATCTACCAAGACACATCTAGTGAATTTCGTCAAAGAAAACTCACAGGATCAGTGAGACAAACCTCTCATTTTGTATTAATTTTTAAAAAGGAGATAGGGAGAAAAGCAAAAGGGACAATGACTTTGAAGAAGTTGATTGCCTGTAAGTATAAATTTATAGTTTTATGAATAAAATAAGAGCTTTCAGCCAAGGCTAAGAGGCTTAAAATAATCTTTGAGCTATACGATTCACTTCAATTTCGTGATGTGATATAACAAGCATCAGTTTAGTTTTATTGCACAGATGTCATATGTCTAGACTCTCATACTAGAAATCTCTGGAGTTTTTCCTAACTTGCAATCTGGGACTTGTTCTTTGTGGTTGAAGAAAGAAACACTGAACTGGAGGAGGCTGTGGCTCTTAAGTCACTTGTCTGTACACTGTGGGAACAGACATGATATTTAGCACAAATCCAGTAAGTGCTTGGTAAATCAGCTGCCTTAAAACCATATGGAGGGGGAAAAAAAGTGTATTTGAGGGTAGCAGTCAGACTGGTGGAGAGGACTCGTTGTTCCAAGAGGGCTGAAGATAAAGCAGAAGTGCACAGTTTCTGTATGGATTAGTGAAACATTAAGAATATGAGTATTGTATTCGTCTGTGCTATCTGTAACTCTAGACTACTCCAGAAGTATGACTGCAGCAGTGGTACTAGTGCTTATAATGGAGTTGTCATTAGAATGGATTCACTGTGGACTGCAAATGCTGTCCAGGAGATCCTGGGTAGATTCTGTAAGAGCTGGCCCAGGTTGAATTCTCTGTTGCTGTGGTTTTCCTGCTAACAGTTGTTTTCAAGATAGTTTTTGTATGGCTTGACAAACAGCAGCCACCGCATTGGATGTCAGCCTAGACACAACTTGAGACTTGCATATGCATTTGGTATATTTGACATAGAGCAGTTTTGTACTGAAAAGTTCTTGGTAAATATTTGACTTGACAGCATATTGCAGTGTAAAACTCAGATGAATTTCATCCATTCTTTCATGTACTTAGAATTTAAGATGTGTCTCAGGGTTTTTTTGAAGCACTGTTTCGCTAGCCATCTTCTGTAAGCCAACAATTGGCTGGTGATTTTGTCGGGGTTTGGTTTTTTCTTTTTTTGGGGTTTGGTTTTTTTTTTTTTTGTTGTTGTTTGGTTTTTTTGGCTTTTCTGTTTTTTTGGTTGGTTGATTTTTTTTTTTTTTTTTTTTTTTTTTTTTTTGAGTAGTCAAGCAAATAGTAACTTTAGCAAGCCCAGGAAAGGATGTAAATGTTTGTGAACAATGTATTATTAAACTGTTAACGATGATTTACCAACACTGTTGAATTAACTAACTTGGTGTTAGAAGATGAAATTTGAGATAGAAAGACTTCCTTGTTCTTATTGATGGTGGCACAGTGTTTGTGGTTTTTCTAAGAAAGAGCTTTAAAATCTTGTGTTGATTAAGAGTGTTAAATTCCTGGCATTGTGTGAATTTTTTTTCAGACACTCCTTTGTAAGTATTTCAAGTTTATTGTAGTTTAACTAGAATCAGAATGCAATTGGTGGAAACTAGCTCACAAATCATGCTTCAGAAGCATTCTTTTCAGACCTTTTCCTGCAGAATAAAAGAGATGAATACAGACTGAAAAAGGTGTTCCTTTTAAACAGAAGTGGAAAAAAACCCACTGAAAGTGGTTGAACACTGGAACAGGTTGCTAAGAGGTTGTGGAGTCTCCATCCACGAAGGGAGTCAGAACCTGACTGGACACAGCCATGAGCAACCTACTCTAGTTGACCCTGCTTTGAGAAGGCTGTTTGGACTAGGCAATCTCCAGAGCTCCTTCCCAACCTCGACTATGATATCATTCCGTGATTCTATAATGCATCTGATAAAATGTGTTCATATCATTGAAGAAATCTGACTAAATATTTGATACCTACTTAAATTAGCTGCTTTCAAACAAATGACTTTTGTGTTTCTCTGTTTTTTATACTTCTAAATTATTTTATTTGACATACTATATTGTTTGGCTTTTTCATGCTGAATAAAACCAGACAAGCCCAGTATTAATGTTTATTAAAAGGGAGGATATGTTTTAAAAGCGTGAATATGAGGCTTTTGATTACTGTGCATATGAACAGCGTCCTTCATATCTTATTTCTACAATTACTATTACAGATAGTAATCCTTGACTTGTGGCAAGGCTGGGATAAGGTGCATGTCAGAAAATTATAAGAGTGGAATTTTGTCTAAATATATACATATATATTTTTAATACCTTAGGTAAAAGTGCTGGAGGATATATATATGAATGTGTATATATATGTATATGAACCCTAAGGGTCTTGTGTTTTACAAGGAAAAAATCCTCTCCAGCAGAGAAATACAAGTAGGTATTTAATACTGCTTTACAAGAATTTCTTTTATATGTAGATGTTAAGGGACGTGATGAGCGGGAGGGTCAAACTACAGTAGGCTGCTCTATAATGGTTCTCAGGGACCTTGCCCCTGAGCAACCCCTTGAACAAGCCAAAATTGGAAAAGAAATAAATTTTTTTAAACCCTTTTGCCCTTAACCTTCTATAGGCTGTGAGTTCCTTGATGCTATTAAAAGATCCATCCTATAATCTCACATCTGGATATTGTCTGTAGCTCTACTCAAGCTCCTTGTAGTTATATGACAGAAATACGGAAATATGCAGGTGCAAAAAGCGTATCAATATGCCATGGCATTACTTCGTGGTATTTTCTATCATATGAATTGTTCATATGTTCAAAATGTAATTTTCTCTTCAGATAGTACTGTAAAATGTGCAAGCTAATTGCATTCAGAAAGCTACCTTTGGGAATCATCTTGAGAAATGGTTTTAGTGTGTTTAGTAATGCTGTAATTTTAATTACAGTTTTGTACTTTTATGGTGTCAGACATTCTGTGCAGTAGGGGCTGTGTAGATAGTTGGCAATCGTAGGATATATAGCAGTCAGGATTAAATAGCAATAAAGGATTCACTGAACTGCACTAACAAATCAGATGTGATTACAGTCTGTGTCAATGCATATGCAGAGATTAGAATGTGTGCTGGTGAATAGGCTGTAGTCCATTCGCTTATGTTATTTTTCTGTGTGTGATGTAAGTGAAGAGAGAATAATAGTATATGATCCTAAATTATATGAAATATTTTGTGAAGGCAGTAATAATTGAGGAAGTTGAATTAAACATTCTTTCATTTTTATGATGTATGTCACCTCTTGTTTTTAGCTCTTCTCCATCAGTATGTTTTCCTCATCAGTATGTTTTCCTCTTTCCATTATTTTTTACTAATCTTAACATTATATGGCTTTCAATAAAATATTCTAATTTCAATGTTCAAATAATGTAAAATTTAATCACTTGTGGTGTCCTACTGATTCTAATTTCTGTTTTCAGAAAAAAATACAGAATGAAGTTTTCTCTTAATTGTTTGACTTTTGTGCTTACATTTCTCAAACTAATTTTTTTGCTGTAATCTCAATTTTGTAATCACTTGTATGAATAAAACCATAACATTTTGCGAAGTGATTTCTAGGTCTGAATTCTTATTCTGGGCATGTGTAATTTTGCATAGCTTGCCCGTGTTATTATGTGATGGCAAGAAAGAATACTCAGATCTCTCCAGTCAAGCTTTTTGACTGAACCATTTTGTCCCTTAAATTGAAATTTTTTTTCAGATAAATAAACTGAGGTACAATAAATGGCTGAACAGAAAAGGTAGGAATAGAAATTGGACGGTAAACATAATTTACCCTTTTATGCGTACAGTATCTTTGGTCTCTATTTCAGACATGACAGAAACTGTATATAGAACTTTTAGTAGCAATTGAAATTTAGCAGTTTAAACTCCTCTTGTTTAATTTGCAGCAGCTTCAGATATGCACAGATGTTTTTTAAATTTAGGATCAGCTTCACTTTTGTGTTAGGACAAGAGATTGGATAAGGATCATTAGTTTCTTGACTCTCAAACTGTTATTGTCCCAAGATCTGTCGACACCTTTCATGCAGTGCTCTAACGTGACACAGGCATGGGTTTATACTGTAGATGTAAATGCTCGGAGTAGGGCAAGGCTTTCTCTCCTCTCTTTGTTACAGTGTCCCCCTTTTTGCATAGGCAGTAGAGTACTTGGTTCTTGGGGCTGTCCAAAAGCCAGAAGATTCCCTCCTGATACAGCTCTCAACCACGTACTGCTCATGGGAAGTAAAGAGGCTTCATTTGGAGAAGTGAAGCTGTCTGTTTAGTTCTTATCTCATTATATTTCTTGTATTAACAAATACCCACCACTCCCTTTTTTTTTTTCTCTCAGAATAACCTTTTAAAGTTTTCAGCATGAACTTTTTTCCTGTGTCATGAGAAAAGAAATCTTAAGTTCCTCATTATAGAAATTAATAGAATTCTTTATCTTGTTATTATTCCTGGATATTTTAAAAAAGATGGATTTTTTTTTTTTTTTTTTTTTTTTCATGTGGTTGATTTCATGAACATATGGGTCTGTTTTGTGGTTTTGGGAGATACAGTGATCCAGATTTTCTCTGAATGTCCTACAGTCAAATACTGCGAGTTTTATTAATTATATAATTGAGTAACTAACTGCAGAATAGGAACTTGGATTATATGCATCCATTCCACTTACTAACTTATTCTTAATACTTTATTCTTCTTTATTGTTTTTCATTTGCAGCCTCTTCCTGTGCCCACCTTGCTATTTCTGTAGCCAGTAAATGATTGAATTAATTCATTAGGGTGCGTGGTAGCTATATGCATACATACTTGCAGACCTTCATCCCACTCCACACATATATAGATATAAATCAAGTGAGCAAGGGAGACTTAAATCACTGTTTCCTTTTTATTAGTGAGCCTTTTTGTTTGTTTTTTAAACAAGATGTGAATTTCTACCAAGTAGGTTCTAAGAACTTCGGGAGAGAAAGGTGGGTACAGTGGCTCAGCTAACTCTTTGCCCTCCCACCTTGGGCAAGTGAGTTAAAGCTGCATGGAGTGAATGTATGTTAATTCCTGGGCTTTCTATGCAGTTCAGGGTGAGGATTATGGGGGTATAGAATAATACTCAGAACAGCCAGCTTACTGAGCTGTGAACAGCCTAAGGCTAACTTATAAGTGGAAAAAACCCCAAAACAAACCAAAACCCAAACATGTCTGTACTCCTACCCTTTCTGGAGCTTAGGTATTTTATGTGGGGTCCAGTCAGGTGCCTTTCTCTTCTTAAGATCTAAAACCCAGAGGAACTTTGTAAAGCTAGGAACATTTAAAACATCTTTGTTTCAAACAAGGAAGAGCTCTTCTAGTTACTCCATATAGTTGATGGTTCAAACATTTGCCTAGCAATGGTAGAACTAAATTTAGTTCTTTGTAAGCCTGCTGTTTCAAACTACATCTGTGATCTTCTAAGAGAAAACCATACATCCTCAGTAAGCTGTAGAATAGATTTGTGGCTAGACTGCATCAGGTGCATTAAGAGAATTCTGGAGCTTAGTACTCTAAGGGGATACATGCATGAACAGATTCCACAAGACGAGAGCAAGTTGGTTGTCTCTTTTGCCAGGCAGACCAGTGGGATCCACAGTTTAGTCTTAAAATTCCAGAAGGAATGGATTTCTGATGTCTCTGAATAGGATTAAACATCATCTTGTGGCTCAGAACCATGGTGCATCTTTCTTAATTAAAATTAATTAATTTTAGCAGTTAGATATACCTCTCAAATTGTGCCAGCCAGGCTGGTAAACACACATCTAATCAAAATGCAGAGGCTGTACTACTACATAGCATCATCCAGGTTGCAGCTGTATCCAGTCTTGATATTTATATAGTTTTTTGTCTCTAACAGCAACAGGTTAGATATTTATGTATGTTTTTATTATTGTCATTAGCATTAAAAAAGTCAGATACTTAGAACTTCCATCTCTTCTATTATGCTCTTACTGCATCTTATGCAGTACAATAATGCTAGAAACTGCTCCTAAACTTTGAGTTTTCAGGGATGTATATCTTTCTATGAACATCTTTATACTTGTCTTAGCTTAATGAACTGTGTTTCATCAGATCCTTGGTACATTTAAGTAATTTGAGTAATTTTCCCATCTATCCTGAAACTCCTGTAAAAGTTTGAAATAGTAATAAGCTTAATGAAAGAGCATGTTAACGTAAGCAGTGAATGTCCTTGGTTAAAGAATGTATGACTTTTAAATATTTTTCATCCCCCCATAGCTTCTACTTTTTGTTTCAAAAAATGTGATCTCTTCTCGATGTATTTCAACAGGAACTCTCTATCTGAATTAGTCTAATGAATAAGCAGCTTTCTGCTAACTGCCTGGAAGAAACACGCAAAACACTTGACTGTGTCATTGCCTACTGATTCAGTAGCTGTGATTCCACATAACTGAGTGTAGTTTAGTGTCCTCTAAAACCAACAATGTCATCATTAATTCGTCAGAAACACAGCTGTGAACTTTGGGTGGTTTTTTTTTTATACCAAAGCAACTGGGCAAAAACATTCCATTGTGCAATAAAGAAACTTCCAAGCAACTAGGGTGCACAGTGCTTTGTGTTTAAGCCATTGACCTTGTAATGTGATCACACAGACTTTTTGTAAATTAATCTTTCAGATCTTATGAGTGACATGTGAACTTTGACTTTCTTGGCAAAAGACAGACTCCAGCTCCAGTAGAGTCACCTGTACCCCCAATGCATGATAAATTCACATAACTTTCTTTTGAAAAAAATTAATCTTTTGGTACTTTCATGTCTTTTACTAGGAAGAATATTGGACTTTTTTTCTTTTTTTGTGCAGTGGTGTATATCATTGAGTATAAATGGGATTGTCCCAAACTTTATTTAAGAATATATTTTGGCTATTCCTATAGCAATGATATGTTTCAAATTGCAAAACATTAAATTTTCTGTGAGGTGCATGCAACTGTACCATTTTACATTTTGGTAACTTGTTCGTTGTTTCTAGAATTGTATTAATTTCCCCAAGAATAAAATTTCTTATAATTGGTGTTTACACAGCTGTTATTCAAAAATACATTTTATATATGAGCATGACCTCATGATGAAAAAGTGAAGTGAAAAATTCAAGCATTGAAATATTCGTATATCATCAAGGCATATTTTTTTTAAACGTTGAGTCTTTTTACTATAAAGCCTTTAGATTTCTACATGAGCATAATTCTTTTTTGTCCCTGGTGCAGGAAAGCTGTTATGCTTATGCTTAGTATCTGCTATTTGGGCTACCTGGTTTCCTGTACGTCTGTAACTTGGCTTGTGCCATTCTCTTTGGTGATGAGGAGTAAATACAGGAACTTACCCAGCGTGGCTGTGTGACCTGTTGAATACCGTCGTTGCTTCTAGCTACAAACATGTAGCCATCTCTTATTTACAAGGCATGGGTTTACCAGGAAATGAGTAAGTGGGAGGGAAGGAAACCTGTGTACTGCAACGCTGCGTTATGTACCTATAGGCCTGTAGCTTTCATAGTCAAATCAACTACTGTCTTTGTAAAGTGAGTAAAAGCTTTCTCACTTTTTATCTGTATGCAGATACCTGTGCTTCTGAGCATATGGACCAGGATAATAACAATAAGGAACTGCAACACTTAAAACACATATACTTTTCTAGACTATTTTGTTCTGGGACATGAGAATCTGTGACCAAAAGAAGAACAACATAAGATGCTAAAAGGGGTTTTCATTTCTAAGGCCTAGAGAGTTAAAAACTATTATGAACTTAGTGGCAGAAAGTAACCGTGAGGGTTTTCCTCATCACCCCAGAAAAAAAGACAAGACATTGGCTCTCCTACCTGGTCTTGCAATGTTTATGCTGTTTCTAGTTCTCCGAGGACATAAAATACATGGATTTTGTTTATAATAATATAAAATATTTATCATGCCAGCAGGAATATAGTCATTGATACTGTTGCATATTTACTGTATGTGTAAGACGAGGCTGAGGAAAAACCATAAGAGTTTTAATAAATGATTAAAACTCAGGTTTACTTTAACAATTAGATTTTATGAAGTGACCTTTGTAGTTAGACAAAAAAATTAATATTATCATTTTGAATTTCTATTTAAAAAAACTCCAACACTGTCACATATCAAATAAAACAGATTAGCACTTGTTTTGTCTCAGTCTTAGGGTTTTTTTTATTGGTATGTGGTGAATGTAAACTTTCTGGTAATGTATATTTGAATGTTTCAAGGTTTAATTCCTGTTCTTGTACTTACTGAAAGGATCCGTGCCCCTCAACCCACCACCACCCCCAGTCAAGAACAGGTGCAGGCAGGCTTGAAACTCTAAATAAAATGTTTTCCTTGGAGCAATATTGTTCATCACATTTTTCCTAAAGGCTTTTGGGTTTTCCTTTTGAATGGAAATAGAAGAGCCAGATGCAGGTATCTCATTTCAAAATACCCTTCCATTCTTTAGAAAAGAAAAAAAAAATATTCTTTGTTCTAAAAATGTTTTTTCAGCACTCCAGAAAGAGATGCCACATTGACAAGCACAGCTGCAACTTGATTTTTCCTATAAAAACTTTGCACTTGCCCTGTGGCAACAAGCCCACCAAACTAAAAAATAAAATAAAATTCTTTATCAGTTCTTTCTTTGACTTCCCATAAGCAGAGATGGAGATGTGGCAAAATTATCCCTACCCTTAAGCCTTTATCTATACTCATGTATGGTGATATTTCTTTAGATTTTAGGTGGGATGTTCCTCAGTTAAGTGTAATTATTCATGACATGAATCAAAAGGGTCAGAAACATTTCATGAGCAGTAAATGGGAACTTGATTTTTTTCTTTTAAGAGACTTACTAGTCCTGCCGTTGTGAGGTAGGACTCCTTATTTGCAATTCACATAATTAAAAATATTGCCAATGTCTCTTTCTTTTTTCTGTAAGTTGTGTAATTTTTGATACTCTTAAAGCTCTAGATTTTTTTTTTAGTGCCACAATTCCACTAGAGTCTTTGCTCCTATTAAAAAGGAGACAAACCCAGGCCTTTCTATAAAACTGTAACAATAGAAAGATCAAAACAAAAAAAAAAATTACAGTTTTGGATCTACTAGACCAAATATTTTTGGAGACATGTCATGGGTCTCGGTGTTTGAGTGCTTGCGTTTGCCAGTACAGGGCAATACTGTACATGCTCTTTTATTGAGTTTGTGGGATGAACTACAGTAACAAGACAGAGGAAGCTAATCCAGCATGATACATTTGTTATTTAAAACTAGGTGTCTTTACAATTCTGTACTTCAACATATTTCTTGGAAACAAGTTTCTGAAAACTAATGTCATATACCTTTTTCTAATCCTATGTGATTTACCAAATTTCTGTTGTATTATTGATCTCTACTTCTTCCTATTTATCCTCTTTTTGCTTAGAATGCAAATTGTATTGTCATAAAGGCTTCAGTTCTAAAACAGTAATTTGTAAGCAAAATTCTAAGTTTTCTGTGTTTAGATATTAGCTGGTTTGAATTACAGTCGGAGGTGTTGGTGTCTTTGCCACATGTGAGGACCTTGCGAACTACAGTCAGCATTATTAGCACTTGGCTGAGGCTGTTGATGTAGGTGTCATGAATGTGAAATAAAGAGAGGAATATTGTAATCTGTATTTAATGCAGAGTCAAAAACCCTGTGAGAAAACCACATTTCTAAAAGAAACTGTGTGCTTTTTTCCTTGGCTGATTGAGATTGTACACTACCTATGTTACTGCACTAGAGAACACTGTGGGTTTCTGTATTTTGTTATTCTACATAAAGCAGGACTTCTTTCATATCATACTTCTGCTATTGGGAGAGAATATTTCTGTTTCCAAAATATTTATCACAGGTCAGTTTTTGGTATATAGAAGAAGTCAGTACCAGAGGTGCCTGTTGCTACTGATGCACAGGGCCAATCAAGAAGAGTCACTTTAAAAGATATCCCTAAAAATATCAGGAATATGGTCTAAACTCCTAGAATACATAAAACTATTATTTTGTTCTTTTTTTAAGCTTCTGTCTATAGTTGCTTTTGAGTCTTTGTGTCTTACTGCTCCTTGGGCCAGTCCTTGATTTCAGTGAGACTAAATAAACTACATGTAGATCATGTGTCTGCGGCTTGTCTGTTTTCCTTCTTATTGGATGGAGGCATTTTGTCAGTTTTATTGGTGTTTTAGCACTTGCAGTGAAGTTTTTTACGTTATGAAGAAACAAATCTCTATGCCCTTAGTTTTATTGCTATTTATGTTTTCTGTTCCCCCAATGGATTGTAGACCTGCAAGTATTCTTAAAATCTCAAGATACTTGGAGTTTTAAAATTGCTATAGGAAGATACTTATAAACCCTTAGTGTACTCTTATGGTACACTGTATCTATTTCTTCAAAAAATAAAAGCCAACATGACAACAAAAAAAAAAAAAAAAGGGGGTTTTGTAACAGAAAACAGCTGCAACCACATCAAGGCATTTTTGTCTACTCTATTGGCTTTGCTGAAAATTAAAGCCACAACTTAATAATATTCAAGGAAGAGATTTCTGTGGAATGAAATCTGTTAAGTGCTTGATATCAAACAGTTAAAAACACAAAAAGGGATGTTTAGGAAAATGTTTCTGAATGCTAAATAGCTTAGATTGCACAAGTTCTGCTTCTTCAGTAGAGGCTAGAAAATGAAAGTTTTATTCAGAATGATGGGTTGTAAATACCAGTTGAGGAATTTGTGTCTTATGTTTTCTCACACATTCAGTGTGTTCAATTAAAACCAGCTTGCTTTGTAACCTCAGAATACTTGAAAGTGTATGAAATTAAGTCCTGTAAAACCAGAGCGCTATCTATTTGTTTAGAAAAATTTTAGAAATGAGAGAAAAAATTGTAGTGACTTCTATATAGAAAAATGGTTTGTTTTTTCTTTCCTTGCTACAAGTGCAGTAGATTAAATGAGCTAAACATTGAACTAATCTGAAGTCAGGAGAGCTGAATTCTTGCAAAACATCTGTTGATAACCTTGGGGTAGCTGGATTTTTAAATTCAAAGTTATTTAAATCAGAGACTTTTATCGCAGTTCAGTATTTAAATGGAGGGGGGTTACATCATGATTTATGCAGCTTTTAAAATTCTTAAGCTTGTTAATTATTTTTCTAAAGAATGGTTGACTTATTGTTTAGTGACTACATATCCTTAGTGACTACTAGGATATGATTATTTTCAATTAAATATGCCCAGTACATTAATTCTGTACCTCTTTGCCTTACCCAGGAAAATATACTCTATGCACATTTAATTACACAGCTTAATGTATTTTTACTCAGAATCGTAGTTCTTTCCTTTTGTTTTATGAAAGATACTGAATAAAATTTCTTTTTTTGTCGATTCCTGCTTACTAGAAATTTGCGCCCTGCTGCTACCATGAAATGAAGCTAAAATTGAAAGTTAGCTTCAGAAAATGAAGGGTAAAAAGTACGACTTGTAGCAATTCAGAAATAAAGGGGTTTGGATCTCTAAAAGTTATAAAATTATTTCCATATGCTTCCAAGAAAAAATTCACGCTTATAGCCACTGAATCTCTTCGTTATATCCTAGTGTAGTACCATGCAAACTCTGCAACTGCAAGTAATGCAGTTTAGTGTCTCTTAATGTCTATATCAAATGAGAAGAAAATGATTGTAAAAGATATTTTAGCTTCCTCCTTCACCCCCCCCCCCCCCCTTCTGTCACCTCTGGCAACCAGTTGCTTTCTCTTTCTAAAGTCTGCAGTGTGGCATATCTGACAAAGCAGATTTTCATTATTTGCATGTTCAAACCACAAGCAATTGAGTGGATATTTTTGAGAAAGATAAAATAAAAACAAGTATTATGCCTGTTTGCAATGACTAAAATATGCATGTTTGAATTACTTTTGCCTGCAAGAACTTGTCATATTTATTTTTTCTTGTATAACCTGTAGGCGATCTTAAAAAAGAAATGAACTGCTGCAATTACCATGTCTCTTTGCAATTTTCACCTACTTTGCTACTCTAAATAACAGCAAAATTCTATAAACTCATATCCCCTTTTGATTTCTGTCTAAAATTTCTCTTTCTCAGACAAAGGGGAAAAAAGCCTTTAGGGTTTTTATTTCCAATTTATTAATGAAGTTCATTTTATCTTCTGAAATTGTATACAGGTTTTACATTTTTTTTTTTAAATGGAGTTTTTATGATTCCATGAGGCTGATAACGGCTTTGATGTTGTGATTCTGTTGTCTCGTGATATTACAAGTTGAATTTTCTTTTCAGACAGTGATGTTACCAGATGCCCACTAATCTCCTCCTCTTTTTTCCTGTCCTTTCTGCTTTCTGGCTCTTAGCAGCAGCAGCTACAGAAAATTGCCTACCAGAAGTTTTCGTTCTGCCCTTATGCAAACAGAAACAGTGGAAACAAATAAGAGAAGGGAAAATGTCACTAACAGAAGGAAAGAAATAGAACAGCAGAATGGAAGGAGGAAAAGAGCAAAGGCAGGAGGTTTTCTCCTACTGTTCAGGAGTCCTATTCACTGTTAAAGATCTAAGCCTTTCCTTAAACAGTACTGAAGTCCCCAAACACACTCAAGCTAGGCATAAGCACAGGACCATCAGATGGTGAATCTTGATTATAGCACCAGGAGCTCTTAATTTTGGAATCCATTATTCAGTTTCCAGTCTAAATTTTTAGCACCATCACATTGATACATATTATTGCCCTATCCAGACACATGCTCTCTGAGTGGTAAGCATGTTTTTTATTTACTTTAGTTACATTTTCTCTCATTACCTTCTGAAATAGCCCTACAGGGGAAAGATTAACTTTTTTCTTCTAGATTCGTTAAGCTCTTTTTCATAACATAGTGTTTTTAAAACAAACAAGCAAGCACTAAAAGCCATAACATGATGTGCTGGACACTTCAGAATTTCTTTGTAAAAGTGGGTGTGTGGTTCTCTGTACTGGGACTGGCTGGGATGGAATTAATTTTCTTCTTAGCAGCTGGTATGGTTTTGGATTTGTGACCAGAGCAACGCTGATAACACACCCATGTTTTAGCTATTGCTGAACAGTGTGTGCAGTGTCAGGGCCTTCTCTGTTTCTCGCTCTGCCCTCCTAGTGAATAGATCATACAATCATAGAATAGTTAGGATTGGAAAAGACCTTAAGATCATCTAGTTCCAACCTCCCTGCCATGGGCAGGGACACCTCACACTAGACCATGTTGCCCAAGGCTCTGTCCAACCTGGCCTTGAACGCTGCCAGGGACAGAGCATTCACTTGGGCAACTCATTCCAGTGCCTCACCACCCTCACAGTGAAGAACTTCTTTCTTATATCTAACCTAAACTTCCCCTGTTTAAGTTTGAACCTGTTACCCCTTGTCCTACCACTACAGTCCCTGATGGAGAGTCCCTCCCCAGCATCCTTATAGGCCCCCTTCAGATACTGGAAGGTTGCTATGAGGTCTCCACGCAGCTTCTCTTCTCCAGGCTGAACAGCCCCAACTTTCTCAGCCTGTCTTCATATGGGAGGTGCTCCAGCCCTCTTATCATCCTTGTGGCCCTCCTCTGGGCTTGTTCCAACAGTTCCATGACCTTTTTATGTTGAGGACACCAGAACTGCACACAGTACTCCAAGTGAGGTCTCATGAGATTGGGGGTGAGAAATAGGCTGGGAGGGGACATAATGGGGCAGGTGGCCCAAACTAACCAAAGAGATATTCCATGCCATGTAACACTATGCACAACAATAAAAAGGGAAAAGAGGGGATTCTAGAAAGTTCCCATCTTTTGCTGAGGAATTGGCTGGGCATTGGTCTACATGCAGGAGATGGTGAGTGGTTGCCTTTGCATCACTTGTATTATTTCTTTCCCTTCTCCTTTGCGTATTAAGCAATTTTTGTCTAAATACACAAGTTTTGCTGCTTTTAACCTTCCTTGTCTCTTCCCCTGTCCCACTGGGGCAAGGGGTTGGGAAGTGAGCAAGCAGCTGTATGGTGCTTAGCTGCCTACTGGGATTAACCCCCAACAGTGTCGTAAGGACATATTGCCACAATTTAAATTAGTTATGGATACTAATCCTGACTTCTGTGGTACAAAAGAGCTTTGGGCTGCCAGCACTTCTGGAAATTGTAAAAAGCTTTTCCACAACAACATGATGTGACTGTTTTTGCATGCAGCATATTAATAATATTCCATAGTAGCACTGATCAGTACTGTTCATAGATAATTTCATGTTGCTTTGGTGTGATGCATGAAGATGAGATCTTGGAACTGATGGTGCATGTTGAGTTGAGTAGTGTGGAAATACAAGGCAAGGATTGCCTTTTCAAAGCAGAATAGAGCTGTTTGAGAAACTATTAATAAGTCATGAAAAAAATAAAACTTACAAAACCTTCCTGTGCTGATACGTGAAAAAATCTGAATGTTGTCTCAATAAATTAGTATACGCTTAAAACAGAGTCTTTTTATCAGGAAGAGATCAGTTACTTTAGAATTGACTGTTGTAGTCCTACACATCAGTAAAAATCTAAGTAAGTTAGAGTATCAAAGTAAATTGTTTCAAGCAGATAAAGTATCTTGAGAAGTGTTGATTGTAATACTTTCAGATTAAGCAACAAAATCTAGGCGTTTATAGACATGCCAGCTGCATGAGTCCTTAAATAGTTTTGGCTTTCTAGTGCTTATTCATTTACTGTGTGTCATTTTACGATTATTTACTATAATTAGAAATAATCCTGACATATTAGCTTTCTCCCCATGCTAAAATCTGATAAGGCCTTTCAGTGTTAAGTCTATTTCTGTTACTGTGTAGATGTGGAAAACAAGACTAAAGCTTTGAACTTGCAAGCCTGTAGTCACAGCAGGTCTGTCCGCAGTGAACTACAAGTTTGCATTCCTACCACATGCAGTAAGGTTTTTTCTATAGACCCATGTCACTGAGGAATTCAGCAAGGAACAAGAAATCTTCAGTCAGAGAAGGGCCACAAGTGTGTGAAAAACTAGCTGCACATAAACAGTAAAGGTCATTAGCAGGCTCCTAAACTCCTGGCTAGGAATTAGTTTTTTGGATCATTAACGGTAAAAAGCCTAGAAAATGAATAGGACTCAGTGTCCTATTAAAAATTAGCCAGAACAATTAAAAGGTTTTCCAGTTTCTAATGGGAACCAGACCTGATAGCTCATTTTCCCTTGTCTAGTGGGCTGTTTCTGCATTTTGAATTACATGAATTTTATGTCCTTGTATTTTTAAGGAACTATCTTGAAGGGTTTTTTCTGTATAGGAGTTGTAAATTATTTACAGTAAGGGCAGTGAAAGCTTGGGAGAGGCAGAATCTAGTGTCTCCCTAAGACTAGTGTCTCCCTAAGACTGTGTTACTGATTCCGAGTCTTGTGACTCTAAACTAGTACAGTTAGCTGTGACAGGATTTCTTTTGATGTGTGCAAAAGCATACTTTGCAAACTCCTAATATAGTTGCTGCGTTATGCGATCCCATGAGTTAAAATGCTCATTTGGGTGCGTGGTGTCTCTCCTTAGGGTATTACATGTTTCCCTAAACTCAGTATTCTGATTTCAACAGCAGCCTTTCTTCTTTCATTTCAATGTAGATTTCTCGCTGCTGAGTGGATGACTGATGGCTATTTAAGAGCTACCTTCTCTACTGTATATTTTTCCTTAACCCTAAAATGGCTGTGGCACAAGAAAATTGTGAACAGTGAGCCTTTAGTATTTTAAAATGTAATTTTTTGAGAGCTATGTTAAATAATTTCTATTTCATTATCTTTGCATTCTTGCAATCCTGTCTTACAAAACAAACCAAAGGGAGGAAGAGATAAAGAAAGAAGAAAAATAAGTAATATTTTACACTGTCTGCTTTGCCTGCAGGCCTGCCAGTCTGAAGGAAAACAAGCCCACAAGTTACCAAAACTTTTCACTCTATAGCTGTTATACTCATTTCCTTCTCCATATGCCTTAGGCTCTAAATCTCCCTACTTAGCTCTCTGGTAATAATCAAAGTAATATATGGACTAATTGTCAATACGAGCCATATGATTTTCCTGAAAGGAAAAAGAGAAAAAATTAAATTTGGACAAGAAAAAGTAGACTGCAGATAAATGGGGATAGGGAGAATAAAAGGACAAAAGAAAGGCAGGACAAGATGATCTTCCTCACTGTTTTCATTTTGTACTCATTCATTTACTCCAGATGCAGAATTATTTTCTGCTGTGACTGAATTGCCCTGTCATTAACATAAACTTAGCTCTAAATGATCTTGGCTAAGAGCTTTGAAATATGTTATTATACAACCACACACTCAAAACCATGTGTGAATCCATGTAGGTTTCCAGATGTGAAAATCTTCTGTGATACAAATATAGTTATGTTCATGTAGCATAATATTCTGCTTTGTGGATATACTCTAGATGCAGCTGTGCTTCCAGTAGTGCTATGTTACTGTGGTGCATTGCCTGAGCAAATGCATCTTTTTTCTTATAGTTAGTTTGTTCTAAGAGTGACTACTTGTAGACAGATATTGTCCTGCAAGTTAAAATACTTCTTCAAGAAATTTAAGAAATTCAGCAGGGTTTCGTAAGTTAGATTGAGAGTGAAAATTTGAAAAATTCCTTGTTTCATTTTTGCTTTGTCATGTGTTTTGCTACTAATTGTTTTTCCCTGTCTGACTTATTTTTGATCAGTAAGTATTTTCTGCACAAGGATTGAAATTTAAAAACCTGAGAAAAATTAGAAGAGGTCATAATTTTTTCTTTGCTATTTAAATAAGTGCTTAAGGCTGTTGTTTGATTTCAGTTATATTATTAAAAGTACATTGATTGATACCAATATTAGCTGAATCTCAATATAATTACCTTATTTAATGTTCATCTAAATAAAGCTCTCTACATATGATAGTCTGTTGATGATAGTTTTGGTTTGGTTGGTTTCTTTAAAAGCCCTTAACATCTCATTTTCTTTAATGCAGTTGTCTTCTTTTGTATATGTAGGAAGTGAATTCAGAGTGTCTTTGGGAAGGAAAAGTCTGTGCAGGAAAAGACTTGTGGGTTGAATAAATCTATAAAACAGAGTTTAAGTACGTCAGCTAGTGCCTGAACTGTAAAGTAATCAGTCTATAGTGACAGTTATTAGCTATTCTTAATGTTTGAACATGTGAGTACAGAATAGTGACTGAAAGTAACCTAAAATGTCTTTCTTGTTCACTTTGTAGTGTCACCTTGTAATTTTTAATAGCCACAGCAAGTTCACAAAAAATACTATTTTTTTCCTGACTGAGAACTATCCCTATTCATGAATATGAGTAATCAGTTTTCAGGCATAATCCATACACGCTGTGCTATGTTAGCTGCAATCTCATCATGTCATATACATGAAACAGTGTCATACCACTCGTAGTTGGATTAGGGATAAAAAAAATTAGCTAGATCTGATATTGATCTTTTTTCTGAGATGACAGTAGCTCCATGCTCTAGCACAATGTAAAGTCATGTCTGTGTAACAGTCATTACACAGTGAATGAATCATTGTTTGACATAAATCACTGCAGCCTTAGAGTTCCTCAGCTTGTCAGCTGATCTTTTGTCTCTTGGATGTTTGGTAAAACGGAGGTTTTGATTGTAGACAGCATGTTTTCCCATTTAATATATCTGTAACATTTGTAATACACATTATTATATCTTATTTCATATTTCATAGGCAAATGTGTTATGAATATCTAAAACATGTCTTGTACTTTTTGTTACAATCTTTAAATTGTCAGGGAGTATTGTGCTTCTCTATTACCAAGGAGCATTAAGGACTGTACAGGCTAGAAGTAATGCCCACTGCAAACCTCTCCAGGCAAAGTATCCTTTGCTATTCTTCACCACTACCAGCTAATATCAGTCATTATCTATCTTTAATATCAAATTTTAAAAAATGTTCAGTAAAGGAACCTGCATGATAAAAATGATGGGAGTGTGCCACTGTCTGAATGAGAAATTGACTGAAGAGATACATCTGTGAGCTATCCAAACAGTGACAACTTCTTGAAAGCAGTAAAACTGGCATACAGAAGATGGGGCTTTCTTCTGTCACATGCCTTGGGACATATGTGACATGATAGGTCCTGAGAACTGATGTGCTTTCTGTCACATGGTTGAGCAAGGCTATGTTGCATTTCTACAGTGGGTGGCTGGGAATGCTTCAGTTGCTATGTGACAATCCTTGTGGTCTGGTGCTGTCCAAAACCATTTTTGACCTCAGCTGCATTGCCCCAACAGCTGAAAGCCTTTTAGCTATGTGCTAGTTTACTTTCAGTGTCTAAAATCTTAAAGTGTGTGTGTGTCTGTATACATTAGAAACCAAGTTATGTGAAAAAGTACATGCTTTGGTAATTAAAACGAGTGATATCTAGTGGAAAACTAAGCAAAATCAAGGCCTTTGCAGTGCCTTGTGGACATCAGACTTCTTTCCTAACTTTCAGCACCTAATCTATCTAGAACCTAGTGAAGCTGTTACATAAATGATATAATTATGTAAATGCATATTTAAATTCAGTTTGTATTGAAAAACATTTATATCAGTTTAAGAGTTCTGCCAGTGCTTTTGTATCTTTCGAACTGTTTTATGGCACTGCTTTTCATTAATTATATTTTGACAGAAGAAATTCTTGCCCTTTTTTTTTTTCAGACTGAAGAACAAATGGGCCTCTCTGAAGAGCAGCTTAAGACCCTTCTGGAAGAATGTATACAGGCTCAGAGAACAATGAGCAACGTTACCATGCCAAAGTCTCAGGAATCTCTTTCTTTTGGATTAAGTCCCTCTTGTTACACGAGTCAAAACTCCACTCTTCACTCCACATCTACTCTTTCCAAAATGTTAGTTGAAGACCATATTGTAGGGATGTTAACAGCTCAGGAAAAGACTGGACTGGAAGACAAAAGCGTATGTGTTAATGCAGAGGGTGAAATCCCTGGCTACTATATCAGCAAAGCATTGGTTGATAGACACTTATCAAAGGATTCACTGGCCCAAACAGAGGAACCTGGTGACCTAGAAGGTTTACAGAAGATGGAAGATAAGAGTATTACTAAGGGTTACTTTATGTCAAGAGCATTCAACACAAAAAGGTTGAAGAAACCTTCTTTCTTGGATGAACCATTATATTGCATCAGCACAAACAATGAACCATCCACAGAGGCTGACATTCTCTGCATACCACTGCAATCCAAAGGAGGTGAGACTCTTAATGACCCTTTAGAATAGGCTTTTGATTATGATGAAAAAACCCAAGCAGGTTCTCACCAAAGGTATGCACCAGTACACACTGATTATTATGGTGGGGCAAGGATGTACTTTTATAAAACATAAAGCTGTGCCAAAAGTAATACACACAAAAGAACAGAATATTTAATAAAATTCTTGACCTGACATAAGTGACTATAAGACTAGAACTCTTATGAAATATAACATTGATGTTGATTAATTCTGTCAACTAGAAAACAGTGTTGACAACACATATGGATTATCTTTTTGGTCCTAGAAAGTCATGTTCACTGTTCTGTGGAAAGCAGATATTCTCCCAGTAGTTGGTATAACATTTCACACAAAAATCCAAGCGTTTCTTGAATGTTTTTAAGAAGGTAAACTCGGTACTGTAGAAACAAACATGACCTAGTTATATTAAAAATAGTAAATTGCTTTCAATAGTTCAAAATTGCACATAGAAGATACCAAAATGAATAAATACTGCAAAATTTCTATAAATTACTTTTAGTTCAGTAATATAAACAGATGTAACCAGCAGAAAACAAAAACAAAACAAAACAAAACAAAAACCAAAAAACCAAAACCAACAAAACTCTGGTATTATAAAAAGATTTTGGAAATGTCTCTATTTCTTATGTCCTTTACTTAAATGTAATTATATACTGATAGTGTAATCTAAATCTGCATTTAGATTTTTAGCCTAAGACTACTTCTCTTTCCAGAAACCAGACTGTTCAAATAAGCGGATTTTAGGCATGTACCTCTACAACTTTTCGTTTCTCTCAGAAAAGTTGTGACAGTGCGAAGTTTTTTGTGATTAAAGTGCAATAGTTTAATTGTACTAGAAATCGATAAATTTTGCTAGGTTTGTCAAGATACGTCTTTGTTATCTGGTAATCTATTGTGAATTTGGAGAAACATTTTTCTTACATTTATTCATAATTTAGAACATCCTAATACCTCTTTACTATGTTATAATTTCTTGATTATGATCACAACTGTTTCTTCATTTGCTTGCGCTTAACATTTCTACAGTGAAGGGAATGTTCATATATTTTCAAAGTGATTCCACTTATTAGAAAGCAAGAAGGCTTATTGCTGGTTTTACACTGTGAGACAAACTTGGTATCCAGACACACCTGCCGTATTTGCCCATTATGAGATTTAGGCCAATGCTGCAATAGGAGTAAAATAGAAATGCAATCCCTGTAGAAGACATTGGGGTTGTTCAGGTTTCTTTTTTCTGGTAGGTTAGTTTTCAGCTACCTTCACATGCTAGCTTTGCTCTTCATGTAAATGCAAGCGTCAGAAGAGCGGAGCAAGGGAAGAAGGAAGTGGTCTGCCCAAGGGCAGAGTGGAATGCCAGTGATGGTGATGGAGAACACCACAGAGAACCATCTCTGCTGGGGCAACCTGATCTCATGCAGGAGTAACATGACTGCATACTACACTGCTAGTCTTCTTCAGCAACCAACAGTAAGAAAAACTCAAGTTTAACTTGCTGGCTTCACATGAGTTAAAGTACTTCTTTAGTCTGAATAGACGTAGTACAGTCAGAGTCAAGTGTGACTCAGACCCAACTACCATTGCTGTTTATTAGTATATTTTAAGATGGGATGTAGTAAATCAAGCAAAACACCATGCACTGTAGCCACTATGTAGTGAAGGGATCACATAACCATTTCTGCCTATGGGGAATTTTATTGTACAAGAGAGAAAGGAGATTTCAGCTATTGAGTAAATTTCCATGTGGGAAAACACAACAACATCTCATGGTAAAAGTCTTTAAAGTGAATGTGTTAATGTTAATCGTGTAATAATTTAAATATCTGTGAGTCATAATCATGTGTTGGGTCAGAGCAACAGTCAGAGCAGGGTGTTTCAATTAGCTATTTTCAGTAGATGCTGAACAATGTTCAACTATACACACCTCAAATCTGTATGGTTAATAAGCATCTTAGGTTTATGGTTATTTTGCTTACCAAATATATTTGTTTGGGGGTGGGGATATAAGTGTTCTGCATTTTCAAGTCTCTAAATCTTTTCATTTGTACTAAAAACCTAAAACCAAAACTAAGTATATAATTTCAGATATCATAATCTCATCAGGCTTTGAGTCTTCGTGTCAGTATCTGATTTTTAAAAATGGTAGGAACAAGTACTCTTTAGAAACAAGTGCAAAATAAAACCCGCTTCAGAGGTCTGTGTTTTTTACATTAGTGCTAAATATTTTGCAGTTATTGCTAAATTTAAGTTTAAATTAATTATATTCAGATTTATTGTAATCCATTAATATTGCTCTAATGCTAAAGCATATGTTAAAATTAGCATTTAAATAGACAGCAGCCCATTCTTAGAATTTTTGTCAATGTACTGCTTACAACAAAATATACAGCATAAACCAGAAAAGCCAACACCTTTCCATGGAATTAATTTGTTTCCCACAAAGGTGTCTTAGTTCTGTCTTAAGCAGTTGTTCCTGGCCATAAGGAAAAGGTTGTGATGTTTATCACATTTGTAAAGCTGCCTAATATATTCTATAGGTAAGCTGGTGGTTAGTTCAGACATGATTAGATGTGCTAATTATATTAGGTCCCAGTGGAGTCCCATTTAAGGCAAATATATCTGCAGATGAAGGTGTGAGAAGTGTAAGGTTTATTTTAATTTTTAAGAGACATTTACTTAGTTGAGCTTTGTTATGAGACATTTACACAGTTGAGTTTTGTTAAGGTCTTAATTCTAAAGGGCATTTAAACATGTATGCATGATCTTCTGTAAATAGTTTGATTTTCTGGCCTGCTACACATGGTTTAAACTCTGTGTAATGCTGTGTAAGCAAGCAAAACTGTGTGTGAACATGATTTAGCAGAATTTTGGTTTTGCACTCATTATGGTACTGTAGTCCGTGATATAGATTTACTGTAATGCATTGAATTATATATATTTTAAGTCAAGCATAATTATTAACATAATTCATATATATACTTGTGTATATATATCTGAAGGAAACTCATGTGCCTTCAGAGAGAAGTAATTCTGTTTCTTGAAAGAAGCAGTAATCTGCATCGGGGTAATATGCATGTCAATATAGGTGGTGTTTACTTAGATAAACAGAAGCCAGACTTACCCATATACAGGTATGAAAAGGATATTATTTCTCAGTTGTAGGAGCCAATTTGTAATGTTTCCAGCTCTTTTGGGGGGAGGCTATATTATGTTTTAAGTAGAAGTTGTATCACAAACTGTTGTTGCTTTTTCCTCTTGCAAATAATCTTGTGCTTGCAGCAGTGCAGCATGTATTTCTTTTCTTTTTTTACAGGTGATATGAAGATTGAAGGCTGAGGGGAGAGTGATTATACACTTCTTCACACGACTATTTTTCTGAAAGTGTGGTTAAGCCTCCATCAGTGATATTATCCTGATACAGTGTCATTTCAGACAACTTGAGTGAATGAATTATCATCATTGAAAACTGTTCCACGAGCTGACTTAAGAGATAATTATTACATCATTATTATATATTGTTGCTGTTTGATTTCAAAATAAACTCTTGCATTTCATTAAGTTTCCCAAAAGTGTTCCATCGTCAGATAAATGTACATACACATTTGTTTAGCATGCATGTCTTATTTTACATTTTTCATGAAGAAAGACATGCAAAGTTCAGTTTCTATGGATGGGATTTTGTTAGAGAGGATGTGAAATGTATATAATAATTTTATTTTTCTTCCTTTACACACGATCTACCTTTATCATGAAGTTAGGCAAAGCCTGGCCTCTGTTATCCCAGTGCAGTTTGCTGGAGCTCACAGCCTGTCTGACTGCTGAGCCCTGACTCAGTGAAGAACCCAGATATGTACCCAGTTTTCTGCCTTGGGGCTGTCTGCTGAGCTGCTGGTTTGATTGAGGGTAAAGGCTTGCACAAGTCCTCTGCTGGACCACAACATCAACACCCGTCTGCTCAGCTGTGTCCCATTCTTCATCGTGCACAGTGTAACCATGTAGCAAAAAGTCTTACTCTCTAATTAGGAAATAAAACTGAGCTATGACAGATGGCAGTCCCTTGTGAAGGCTTGGTGTGGATAAAGGTGAAGGAGTTCAGAAGTTTACTCTGGCAGTTACTGGGTTGGGAAACCTTATAGCAATGGCTGGCTGGAGGGAGGGTAATACAGCTGGTTTGTGTTTGAGGTAATAATACAAATACATTGCAAGTTTTTGCTTGTCTACTCTTTAGCTACTGTTTCTCCTGATTTTTCTACTTACTGAGCTGATGGTTAGTTTTTCATTTCATGCACTGTAGTGTCAGAGTAAGAAGACATAAAAAAAATGGTTCTCTTAAGTTTTTTGGTTGGTTGGTTGGTTGGGTTTTTTGAGGCGGAAGAGGTATTCTAGCAAAGAAAACTCAATAGATTTTCCCATTGACAAACTCTCATTTGACACAAACTAAAAAGACAAATTCTTTCTCTGATATTATACTAGCCATTTAACATTCAACAAGAAAAGATGTATGGATAGAACATTAATGATAGAATGGCTATGTTACAGCATAGGGTTTACTTGAACTAATCTGAGTGTTTGAATTAATGCACATCTTGAGATTTTAATCTCATTTACAGAGTTGCCAGTCTGAGAGGATGTACACTCCTGAGGAAGTGGTAATTGTGTGGATGAAACAGAGATCAGAATCTAACCTACTTTCTTTGAATTAAGAAATTTAAATGGAACATTACGTTTGTGACAAGCAACTGCTATTTATTGGTTTATTTTCTGATATTTTAACTTGTTTTGCAACAGCAATAATACACCCCTGGATACTGGGGGTTCTGCATAGTCCCATTGCTCTGTACAGGATTGCTGTAAGCACATTTCATGGAGCTTTGCAAATCTTGCCTAGATGTATTTCTTATTGTCCTTAAACATTTTAAGCCTGTGTCATAATCTGTTTACCATAAATATAATCAAAGCAATACTGAGAAGTTTTTTCAGCTGTGTGATACTCATGCAGGACTGTCCACTGGCTCCACTGTGAGCTTTCCTCAGTCCGATTACTTTCACATGGAACTTGTGTTTTACAGAGTCCTTCTCAAAAACAGTGTTCAAGTGGTTGGATAGTTTTTGAAGAAAACTAAGTTCTGTTTCAAGATTATATGTAAAATATCTACAACATATATGAAGAGAAATACTAATTAATTCTTACTTTCCTGATGTATTTTGTTGTCTTCAATCTCTCACTGTTATGAGAAAGCTTTTTCTAGCACCCTCAAGGAAGAGCCTTTCACTGGCTAAGCCTCACAACATTCCCAAAGCTGTGAATACAACCCTTTATTCACATCTGGCATTTCAGGAATAAGCAGTAAGTTTGAATCATTATTGACTTAAATGGTATATTCCAACAGGAACTCTGTTACTTCACTTCAGGTCTTGGAAACTGCCGAGCACCCTGCACCAGTTGTGGTCACTGCAAACTGTAGGGACCTAGCGCTCATGAAATGCTATTCCAAAGGCACGGAGGGTCTCAGAGACTGTCAAAAACTAGTGACCTAATATCTGTGCTTGTTTTCTACTCCATTATACAAAGTAACAGGATCTTTGAGAAGATTTTATTTCTTGCTTGATGTTACAAGTGAAATAAAAGTTCAAACCCATCTTTGCTTATTATCAATTTTAAGTAAAAGTGTAGGAGATGATAGATAAAAATGTTTAGTAAAACATGGTTACTGGTATGAGGTACAGAATAACAGAGATACTATATAAAATGTAATGACAATGTCATTTGCTGAAACATCACCAATATCAGGGTGAAATGAAAGTTGAGCCCAGGAGGATTCGTGGGTTTTTCTTTGTTTTTTCAATGTCTCACTGTTGTGACCTGCAATAACCCCTCCGTCGGCTCGCCACTTGAATTCCAGCTGCACTGGAATGCGGCGGCTTCTCCTCGGGGAATAATGCAGCAGTGATGATTAAGATATTTAAATGAATTTTTGTTTGCAGCCTAACTCAGGATTTGGAAACAAGTTTCCCAAAATATATAACTTTATTCAATGTAAGTTGTATTTGCTGAAAGATTCTGATAACTAGCTGCTTTACAGTCTTTCACAGCTTCATTCATCCCAAAGCACAGCAGAGCACAGCAGACTGATTTTTAAAGTTATCCTGAGGATAACTTGAGGAGTAAGAAATTTCATGTGTGCAGGTAGATTTATGCTGGTTTGTGCTCCTTATCTCACTTCCTTATCTTTCTTATCTTGTTAGTTTACAGCACAAGATAGATAATTTTGTTCCAAAAATCTAATTGTGATAAAAGCAACATACCCATGAAGAGGATATTTTGGTGTGCTTGCATCTATTTGCTGAGCAATAGATGACCCAGCCATTCTGCCATTGTCGCTGAGACTGCCCAGTAATATACATATAGTGCTGGTGTTCGTGGTGGCCGATGCTCAGCTGTGCTACTGATTTACTCTAGGGGGCATGTTTCGATGCTGCATGATTTGCCCTTTTAAGTTACAAACTCTATAGTGTTTTCCTTTGAAAGAAGAAAATAAGTGTGATTCAATCATTTTCATGAACCATATGTGATTGATATATATAAGTATATATAAATTATATGTATTAATTTAATACATATAATATACAATGTATACTAGAAAAACATAGATTTGAGTCGGATGATTAAAAGAACTACAGTGTTGATTTCAGTATACTGTAATGGTACAAGAATTTCAGTCCAGCTTTATAGTTATTATGCAGATTTAGAGCAGTTGAGGGTCTTCTTAATTTCAAAGGGAAGTGATGAACTAAATATCCTGATTTAAAAACAAAAAGTTTGTTGACTATAGATAACAATGATAAAAGGAGTGAAGTTATTCTTATATGTCCAGAATTAAAGTTTAAATTGAAGCAATTCTATCAAGGGGTGAAAAAACTTCCAGCCTCATCCTAAAAAAAAAAAAAAAAAAAAAAAAAGGAAAAAGAGGAAGGGAAAACGCCCCATAGAAATTAATTCTCAGCCAAATGCTTTTTCCAAGCCAGACTATGGCTGGTATCCACTCTGCAGGGCTCTAGGGCTGTAATGCATGCTTACCCTCACTTCCCGAGCAGAACTCCTGCAGAGTCAGTGGACACGCTGAGCACAGAGTGAAAACAGGCTGTGCAGAAATTATCTGCTGCATAGATCAGAGAGGAAAGGGCTGCTTTAACATGTCATCAGAGTAGCAAGGACTAGTCTAGAAGTGCGAAAAAGAATGCCAGTAATTCACGTGCCAGAAAGGGTGCAATTTTACCTCCAAATCAGGGAGGGTAGGTGAGAGGCTGTTGTTTGCCACTGAAGTTCTGTAATTTCAGTATTGATAAGAATTCTAAAATTTTATTAAAGACCCCTATTTTCTAGATAAAATGTCAGCAAATAATATAAGAGTGCACCTCTTCTTTTGTTACGCTTCTCAGAAAGGCTTTAGCCTAGATCTTCTTCTTGCTTTTTAGGTGCAAAATTTGGTACACTGTTTACACTTTAAAGAGTGCTTCCACCTGCCAAAAAAGAGCCTCATATCTGGGAATCTCACAGTTTGAAGGGTAGACAAAGAAGACAAGGTGGTTTGGCAGATACTTAGGAAGTTGTTAAATTAGGAAGGTTTCTGAAATCAAGGAAAAATAATAACTGATTTTTTTCTTTTTTTTTAATAATTTTCAACAGATGTGTTTATTGAGAAATAATTGCTCTTTTATTTGTAGTGAGATTTAAAGGTCATGAAAACTGTTTCCTTTTTAAATAGAATAGAGGCACTTGAATGCTACTAATACTATAACCTACAGTTATCCAATTATACGTTTCATTAAGGGATTGGCTGGAATCCAGGTGCAGTAGTTAGAATAAAAGGCTCCCTGTCATTTAAGTCTATGTGAAATAGTTCACTGCTTGCAGTTGCATCTGTGATATCTTATCTACTATGCTTTACAAACACCCAGCAAACTGGGATACTCACAAGTGTGTATTAATCTTTAGAGTGCTAAAGTGCATGAATAGTTTTGATTTATAGGCAGTTATTCTGTATTTGGAACTTCCCCCTCCCCATGCACTTAAAATTTGCAATCTTCTTGTGGAAATACTGTTCTGTGTCATTATTTTCCTATTGTTTCTTTTGTGTACTTGGTATGCATAGTTTTGGTGGGAAGGGTTTTTCCAGAGGCATTCTACCCTAATTTTACAATAACACTAAAATGGTCTCTCCATATGCATTTTGTGAGTGGAGTCATCAAGGGAGACTGGCACAATACCTAAGCAGCACTCAGTTTAGCTCTTGTATGTATTGCCTAGCCTAGCAGTTGAAAGCAGTTGAAAGATTAAAGGCTTTATGGGGTTTGTCTAAATTTGAAAATCCAGGTTTGTCTGTGATACTTGCCTATGGATTTCCCGTGGAAGATTTTATCTTTAAGACTTTTTCTTGCCAAACACTTTCCTCTAATGAGTTCTCTTCCTCTTGTCATAACTCTGTTTAAATATTTGTACAACTTTGGGCACCTTTTTTTCTCTCTTGGAAAAGATGAGAAATAAGAGCTAGAACTCCCCTTGTGGATACATGGGAGATGCTCTCTTCTATTATCTTGGCAATGCTTTCCAAAATGAATTTATGTTGAAAAATCAGTCAATTACCATACTACAGACTTCACTACAAAATCATGACAAGATCAGTAAAAAGTGCACCATTGTCATTAAGATGCAGATTTTGCTACAGTTATTTCAGCCTTTATCTCCATAGGTTATTGAAATCTGCAAGTTAAACTACTGCACCTCCTGAACATAGCTTTGATGCAGATGACTACTTGAAAGCTTCAGCTACTGTGAATGCATGGGCTCTGAGAAGAGTGTACTGTGGTAAGAAAACATCGCACTCTCTGAAATAGCTTGAATCTCAAAGATTATTTATGAAAAAGGTTGGCCAAGCAGCCAGTAACACTAGAAGCAGCATGTATTAGTTGGTACACTTACGTGTCCCACTGATGAGTCTGCAGGGAGCTGGGAACAGCATATTTCCCCCAGGCTTCACCTATGGAAGTTTTGTCTGGTGAAGTGTGGCCATTTTCCATGCTCTTCCTGTTTAGTTTTTCTTTGACAGTTGTTTCTTTGGGCGAGTACGGGCCTAACTTACCTCAACGGTAGTTTTCTTGTGTCTTACTTAATTTACACTCCCCAAGAAACAAGTGGGTGGACTTAACCTATGGCTTACAGAAGCTGCATGGCTTGCCTTTTTTATTCTAAGGCATGTATCATCCCAATTCAGATACTACACTGATATAAGCTACTTAAATGCATGCAGTAAATTGCCATGAAAGTTTAACTTGGGCTCAGACAAGGTCATTGGAACAGGCTGCCAAGGTTATCTTCTCCGACATCAGCAGCTTTAAGCTTTGTGTTAGAACTACATATATCTATACATAGATAAATCTGTTCATACAACTGATTGGCTTTCTAAATCCAGAGTAACGCATTCTTCCTGCCAGCACAGTAAAGAGATTTCTGCAGGTGGGGAACTTTCTTTATTTGTAATTCTCAGTGTTCTTGGTGCCCCTGGGAAGCAAGAAGAGAGTTTGAGACCAAAACTGCAGGATGTTTGGTACAGCAGGCACAGAGAAGATCAGAGAGATTACATTGACGGTGCACTCCCATGTCTCACTCCAGAGAAATGTAACTGAGGGCAAAAATTCAGCAACCACTTGTACTTTGGAAGCAACAGGTCAAGATTTTTGTCTTTTTTCCCTCCTTGTTCCCAGTAGGATAAAATTAAATAGTTGGGGCTGTCCTCAAAAGTTTAGTGACAGAAAAATAGGGAAAATATCATAGAACAGGGCTCTTCAACATCAGGAAAAACAGATGTAAACATTTTTTTTGTACACCTGCAGGATCCCCTAAATACACTTCTTATGTGGGTATCTAGCACTCCTAATATAGCACCTGGCTTTGCTAAAAGGCTCATGGGGCAAACTGCTGCTGCAAGTAAAGACTGAGCAACTACTATTAACTGCTCTTATTTTTAGCAAGTTCCAGCAGTTGCCACAGTGCCACACCATCAGCTTTTTGATCACAGTAGCAGTCTCAGGCCAGAAGAGATGTTAACAGCTATTCATGTGCCCCTGCAGATAGCCATCATGCTGCCTCTCTTCCCATGGAAAGGAAACAGGGGGTAAGCCTGGCTGGGGATGATTGAAATCCCTCAAAGAGCATTTTGCCTTGTGGCTGCATCATGGGCAGCATTGCTGTGTCTACAGTTACAGAAGCCTTCAATGAAGCCTTCAGAATCAAATCTGCCACCTGCCCATGCCACCTAACAGCAGGGAAGTCTTCAGGGGGTGAAAGGTTAGGTGCATCCCCTCATCGTAGTTTTAATGTGAAGAAGGTAGAGATGGCGTGCTTTGAAGCCAAACTTGACATGAATAACATAGTGCTGGAGAATCACTGATATTACAAAACATGAATAAAAGTAGGTGTAAATATAAATGTCAGTGTTGGTTTATTGGTCTTTGTATGCAAGAAGCTTTATTGTACAACTTACACAATTTTAAAATGGAAAATGGTTAAAAATGTTTACAAAAAAAGCATGTTCTTAGAAAATTATGCTAGCAAAAACATTGGGAGGAGGGAAGCAAAAAAAAAAATCTTCAGTTCAGTGTGCAAACGTTTTATAAAAATAGAAATACTAACTCTACAGGTAGCATTTCATGATAAATTATTTAAATAGCCTATCTACACAATTATGTGATTAACTATTACAATGGCAATGAGAAAAATAATTTATAAAAATACAAGCAATGGTATACAAGATGACAGGAAAAAATACAACACATTAGAAATTGTATCTGACTTTTTTTTCCAATGCCATTTCCTTACTGAGAATACATTTTCTGCAAAGAAATTTTGACTATGTACAGCATTAACTTTTTAGTACTACAGTAGCTTTAAAGTTTGTTAGACATTTGAACTCTGTTTTATCCAAAGGTTTTTCTCAGTCACACAACAATGAGGTAATATTTGTACGTAAAACTTTCACTGTGTTCATTTTTTTCCTTTTTTGAAAGGACAAGGAAATATAATAGGTATAATGATGCTGCCCCTTCTGTTGGGGAAAACAGTCTTCTGTTAATGAAAAATCAAGCCCTTTCCCTCTTTTGCAAGGAGCTCCTGAAATTCTGTCTAGTCTGTGAAGAATTCCTTCTTTTGTTGCCACACATCACTAGTTACGAGAATGAGTGTGCAGTGGCACAAACAGCTGGTTTGAATGGTTACGGCTTGTGGTCATTGTGCCTCTCTGCAGCCTCCTTAGAACAGGTATTCTGGTTTTGTATCAGGCCCACTGACCAGTGGTAAAGCACTGCAGACATTTCCCAGCACTAAATAACCACTAAGATTGTGAACGTTATCCCTAGCGCTAGGGGTAAGGGAACGAGACAGGAACTGCTACCATCCCAAGGGACTTGAGTTTTAGCACTGCAGAACAGTTGCCTGCCAAGCTACCAACTGCCTTGCATTAAGGAAGGAAAAGCCAATACTGAGCTCAAAATGAGAAAAAAAAAACACCAAACATCCTATCCCCCACCCCACCACTTCTCCCTGCACCTCAAAGCCTTTATAAGAAAACTGGTCTTTGTAACAAATACATCAGCACTATCTGCTCCAGACAAGATGATTTTTTTTTCTCATCTAAACCCTCTCTAGTTTCCATATAGAACAGAGTTAATAAATAATCTGTATTTACAATCTAACAGTCATGAAGACTTGTAACAATGATTAGGTGGATAGTCTTGACGCAGTTCTTGTTGCATTAATCAATAATCCCTCAGTCATTATAACATCAAGGATAGGTAAAAATAAATATTTTACAATTTCAGTATTTTATCTATAAGGCCCCTTCCCCTCCCCTCCAAAGTGAGGGGTTTAAAGCATCTATGACATGTAGAAAAGGAATGTTTTCATTACTATTATATTTGTGCCTTTTTAACCATAAAAAGTGAAGCACCTGCTGGTTTCCTGAAGGACAGCAAAGTGCTAGCTGAGATGGCGGTGCTTTTTGGCACCATATCTGAAAGAAAACATTTAAAGGTAAGAAAGATTTGCATCTAAATCAGGAAAAAAAAAAAGAATCTAATTATAAATCCCAGTTCTCCCAAAGCTGGTGTGATCCAGTGTGCCAGTTTTTAATCCTCTTTTCTCCCCTCCCACCACAGAAATCAGTTTTAGGATATCTGCTTTGTCCTGTGTAACAGAGCAGTGATCTAGCTCACCACAAATGGAGCAAAAGGCTGTGTTTTCATCTGAAAGATATGACATAGAAAACTATAATAATTTCTCCAAGTTAAATGGATGTAAACCAAAGCAGTGCAGCCCTCATTACAAAAATTCCTCTCCTCCATAAAGAATAAAAAGACTCGGAGTTCTCCCTCCCACCCAAAATCCCTTTTCCCCACACAATGAAAGGTCTTTAGTTTAAGTAGTCCACAGCACATCCAAAGATGTTCTTTTTACAAAATGCTACTCCATGGGACCTCCAATTAGAGAGGCAGTGACACTGCACTGTGATAAACAGCAAACAAATGTCTTTCCTACTGAAAGAAGTGTGCTTGTTCAGTGAAGACAATTCTCATTTGCAAGACACATTTGTTTCCTTCCACTTCAGCAGAGGTCAGATACCAAGTATGTTCTCACTTTCATTCTCTCAAAAGCATTCTCTTGAGGCAGGTCATGTGTTTTGAGTCCGCATTTACACAGAAAGAAGAAAGGAAGGAATAATATAATGGTCCCAGGATTTGTAAGGCTAAACGTTTCAAAAGGTGCAATACCAGCTTTTTTAAATAGTCTCTGGATCCAATAACTTTGTGACTATGGATCTGTGAAAAAAAGAAAAATTTAAGATACTTAAATATTTCTGTATTATGCATGATTATGTCCAAGACATGAATCCCTACAGGCATTTGTAAAGAATGCATTGGTAAAGAGAACTGAAAGTGCTTAGGTACTTTCTTACAGTAGACTTCAAAATCTAGTCTATGTAACCATGTAACCATGACGTAATGAAGTCATAATTTAAGAAGACTAGGGCACCTGGAACTAGTCATATACCTCCACTATATTGCATTCCTGCACTTCATGGACAATCTTCTACTTTGCTTACTTTTAAGTAAATCAGTTTTTTGCATGTCAGACACTACTCTCTTGCTTGCTAAAGTCAGTATTTTGCATTTTCATTTTTGACTGTCAGCTGTGCTGATTCATTCTACATTCATTTTGAAGTATACTCAAGATATATTTTATATCTGGAACTCAACATTGAAATAACAACAGAAATATGTTTAGGTTTTTTTTTTAACATTTAAACTTTTAACTATGAAGAGTTTCAGGAAGGTGTCCTATTTCTGCCTGCAGAAGTTGCTTGAGATGGACCCGTAAAAGATCATGGGTGAACCTTCCCCTCTTAGCTCTTATTTTTTGATCCATTTTATTTTTATTGAACCATTTATACAGACCTCTTAAATACAATGTCTTTCTTACCTCTGCATTCATATTTAAGATCTGAGAAGAACACCATTTCTTGAGAGAAGACAAATAATCCTAGCCGACCACCAGCATAGGTTTTATCATAAATTGGTCCTGAGTCTGCCATGATTTTCTTCCCTTCATACATTACAACCCTACAAAGACATAATAGGTCAGCCATCTTTGACAAGCTTCTGTTAGGTTCATCTTTACAGACATCCACTTTCCTTGTGATAATTACTTCAGATAAAAGGATGATGCTCACCTGATGTAACCAGTCTTTGGTCTATGGCTAAGATGCCATCTGTACGCAGTGAAGTCTTTCCAGCCTATGTGACGAGGGTCATGCCACAAAGTTCTCACCTACAAGCGAATATTTCCTTATTAACCAAAGGCCTGAGATAACATAGCCATTCTTTTGAAATTGACTGCGTTTGAATTTATTTTTAAATATGTAAATAGGAAACTGCTCCACAATTCCAGAAACAATGATCCACTGTGCTGAAAAGCCTACCCGCAGCATGCAGTCCTGTTAATTTTATACAATATTTTGCAAGATTTGGGATAATTAGTTATCGGTCTTCACTAAGACCACCATGCTGTTCTGATCAGCATGTACAGTGTCTACCTTGTTGAAAGAACAGCCTGCCTTAAAGTGCAGAAGAGTAGGTTATCAAAGTGCCACTCTTACCTGGCCAGGAGTGTT
Organism: Strigops habroptila; assembly: GCF_004027225.2. NCBI lineage: Eukaryota > Metazoa > Chordata > Aves > Psittaciformes > Psittacidae > Strigops > Strigops habroptila. The sequence goes on along the minus strand of NC_046358.1, from coordinate 45,836,347 downwards.
TCCTGTGTGCCACAGAGCATTACGAAGGTGTTCTCCTGGACCAGTGGTGGAATTCACAACTTTGATGGAAAGACCCGAGTAGCCTTGAGCTTTGGTTGGTGTGGAGTCCCAGTAAGACTGGGTGATCTGCTTCCACATGACAACATAGAAACGACTGCTAGATTGGTAGCCAAATACAAAGCCAGCATAATCATCATCCCTTTCTGTATTGATGAAGAAGGTGCCACTGAAGTCCACAGCATTGAATTCATCAAAACCTATGGAGCATTAAAGGATAAATGTTTAGGTGCCACTCATTTGTGATTCTTAAACAACTCCTTAATATCCCAGGTTCTCTTCCTCACCCCACCCCCAACCCAAAACCAAAGTAATGTCTTTGTGTAACGCAAGTGAAAATTTTCCCCTTACCAACTGCAAGGCCAGGGTCACAGTTGACTGTCTGAACCAGTTCTTTACCCTGGTGACGAACAACCCAGTTTGGATCATTTTGGGATGTTCCTTTGGGATCCAGGGGAATCATTTGAAATTTTCGGAAATCAGTTTCACTAATGTCCACATTTTCAGGGCAGATATCATCAATATCTGGCACACTGTCTTGATCAAAGTCATCTTTGCAAGCATCTCCACGTCCATCACCTGCAGGACACAAGTAATTTACCATTGTATCACTACTGTTGTTTGCTTCCAAGTCATACAACTTGGAGTTGTAATCTTAATTGCAGATCTCTGACTGCCCATGTACTACTGGCAGACACAATACGGAAGCCACAATAGCTGCTGTATAAATGCCCTTTCACTCCAGCCTGGTAGTGCTTTCGGAATAAGTTGGGTACGTAATCATTTTTACATTGCTTGTTACTCCTGAGGAGTGCTATAACAACAATACAGACATTCTATCTTTTTGTTACTTGGAAGTTTTGTCCAACCCTAAATAGTGTAGAAACAAACAAATAAAACACAACACCAAAAAAAACCAAACCACCAACCCAAAAAACCCACAAACCAAAACACCCTCCCCCCCAAAAAAAAGACCACCACACACACAAAAAAAAAAAAAAGCCACAAAACCAAACAAAACCAAAAAAGCCCACCAAACAAAAACCAAAAAACCCCCAAAATAAACAAACAAAACCGAACCACAAAATAAAAATTAAAACAAAAACCCACACATCAAAACTAGTGGAAGATACTTTTAAAATGTTACTATGACACTGGCCATCTTACCATCAGAGTCAGCTTGATCTGGGTTGGCAACCAATCTGCAGTTATCTTTGTCATCAGGAATACCATCATTGTCATCATCATGGTCACAGGCATCACCTTTTCCATCCTTGTCATGGTCAGCTTGATTGGCATTGGGCACATAGGGGCAGTTATCAAGATTATTTTGATGGCCATCTTCATCTATGTCTTGGTTGTTGTCACACTGATCACCTATGCGGTCAGAATCAGCGTCTTCCTAAGAAAGGGAAAAAAATTAAGAACACTTAAAAAAATCCACTTTAAAAAGGCTGAAATAGGAGTCTTAACACCTGGAATTAATTAAGATTTCTGCTTGCTTTAGCAAAAGCTAAGAATGGATGTAGTGAGGTATTAGGATTAATACATGCTTACTTCAAGCTGCCTGTGCTAACTGCTTTCAGGCTGCTTTGGCATTGCCCTGGTTTTAATTTGAATCCACAGCAGCAGAAAGCAGTGTGGTCATCTGATTCTCTTCTCCTTTCTGCCACATGACTATCACTAGTCTACTGTACTGGACACAGGGTACTTCACCTCCTACCATCTCTGGCAACCCCCTGGTTCCAAGGACCAGGTAGGGTCAGGCTACTCTGTACCTAGCCAGTAAAGACAGTAAAACATAGTCTACCACATCTTTGTTTTACAGCTTCCACACCATATCATAAAAGCCTATAATGCTCTTCATGCCCCATGACTCATCAGTCAAGACAATTACTCCCTTAGTGATCAAGGACTGCATGAACTGCTGTGCTTGCTGATCATGTATTTTAGCCAGTCATTTCTTATTTTAGAAGCTGACTAAGAAAAAAAAAAAAAACCAAAAAAAAAAAACCAACAACCCACCAAAAAACCAATTCCATCATCCCTGAGGCTGCCTCAAGGTTTAATCTAGTAGTCTTGTAAACACTGGTGAGTGACCCTGGTGCTGGTGTAGACAGAAGGCATACCACACAGTTTGAATAGCTACTAATTCTGCTGTTTGAAATCTAGTATCTCCACTTCTAGAACTTCATTAGAAAAGTGTTGGGGGGGGGGGGGGGGAAGGGGAAGAAAAAGAAAAACCAACAAAAAAAAAAAAAAAAAAAAAACCAAAACAAAAAAACCTCCCCCCCCAAAAAAAAAAAACCAAAAAACCCAAAACAACCCAACCAAAAAACCCCACCAAACCAAAACCAAATCACTGCAGTCATATGTTAAGATTTCAAAGTGTCAAGAGAAACATTGTCTGAAAGAATCTTCAGGCACTTTCCACCCTTAGGAAGGGAAGTAGTAAAGCAAGCAAGAAAGACTAAGAAATTTTATATTATCTGCTTAAATCTTTCAAGTAACTCTGCTTTTAGGCTACACTTTCCACCCATTTGCAACACCTTTTCTAACCCTACAAACATTCCAGATATGTCCCTGAAGCTATTAAACTACAGCCTTTTATATGACAGGATGGTGCAGGCTTTACCTACTTCTGCTTCAAACATTTTTGAACCAGTGAGTTGTGTGAAAGGCTGGACCCCCCTAGACTTTTATGAAGTGGAATTCTAATTCAGAATATGCTTTTTCCATAAAGAAAAGCACCTGTGCTGCCTTCACCTTACTGGTAGAAAAGGTGTATCTTTTGAAATGCAGCCATTTCAAACTTAAGAACAAAGATTAAAGAGCAGCTTTGCATCTATGTGAAAACAGCTTATCAGGCTATGAAGCAGGTAGTTCCTACCTACCCAGATTTCATACAATGCTCTCAGGAATTGCACATCCTCACTATGAGGATCGCCCCAACTGACAAGCCTAAGAGATGTTTAGGACATGAGTACATGCAAGAGTCTCACAGATCTTCACTAGAGTTACTTTTCAGGAAATACCTAGCAGCTGTTTGAATGGTGAAGAATATTATTTGATAAAGGCACCATTTGGCAAATTAATAAGAATGATTTGGGACATGTCAAATTTAAGCTGCCACTTGTTGTTCGGATACTTTCTACAATACACAACATACTATCTTTTTAATAATACCAGCCTTCTATTTATATAATGCAAATCCCCTACCTGGTCAGGATTGTGTTCCATTGGACAGTTATCACACTGATCTCCAACACCATCCAAGTCTGTATCCCTCTGGTCTACATTGTAGACATATTGGCAGTTGTCCCTTTCATTAAGGACTCCTGCAAAATTAAGAAGAGTTCATGAATGAAGTCAGACGGCTCTATGCTGCAGAGGACTGCATAAAGCCTTCACACTCCTGATATTTTTTTGAAAGCATTTTGAGCAGCATTTGAAAGCTTTGAAACTGAACTCATCACTAGCTCTGCCACACACTTCTGTTCCTACTGTCTGCAAGAGCAGAGCCAGAGTTCAACTGTGCCAAAATGTATATATTTCAAGGCAAATTTTCGTTAACTATAACTGTTACTTCAGTAGGCTTATGTCCTGAAACCAGCAGAGGAGAAATTTCATGTGTTCATGGATGAAGTTTTGGTAGGAAATCAATGGTACATTGAGTACATTTGATCAATCATATGTGATTAGAAAATCTAAAAGGAGTGATCAGAGGCCACCTACCATCTCCATCAATATCCACTGCACATGCATCTCCTTCTCCGTTGTTGTCAGTGTCAGTTTGATCAGGGTTGTGATTGTAGGGGCAGTTATCACAGCGGTCACCAACATCATCCCTGTCGTAGTCATACTGCTGTGGGTTGTAAATGAATGGACAGTTGTCCTGCAAAAGCAAGAAGGAAGTCAGCCTTTAAAGAGAGATAAATTAAAGCTTCAACCAGATTCTGCTTATGCTTGTACCACTATATGAAAGGAGAAATGAAAGGCAGGGAAACAGTTAAAACTGGAATGCTTCTATCTCAAAACACCCCATTACTTCCCTGATCAGGGATGGCTGAGTAAAAAAATAAGAAAACAAACAAACAAACAAAACCACAAAACCACACTAAATAAATAAAAAGTAGATTAACTTCCAAAGCTCAACCAGCTGCAGGTTTGTTTGCATAGTTAGGCATATGAACAGTCAGTGCCAGCAATTTCCTATGGTCCTCTCAAGAATAAGGTTGGAATCTAGACCCCAGCTTAGAAGGAAGGGGAATAGGAGAGCTACGTTCTCAAAAGGCTCATCTTTTGTGTTGTCTTACCCGGTCATCAGGGATGCCATCATCATCATCATCATTGTCACAGGCATCACCAATCCCATCTTTATCATAGTCTTCCTGCCCAGAGTTGGGCAGATTAGGGCAGTTATCCTAGAAGGAGGAAGTATACAGATGTGGTTACTCCTGGCATGACTACAATAGGGATTTTAGCAGGTAAGATCTAATCATTAGGCAAAATCGTAATACCTCAGTCAAGTAACTTATCTTACTGTAATTGTCTCAGACTTATCCTCACAGTAATGACTAGCTAAAATTTAGAGGGCCATAGTTCAAATAATTTTTAAAACAAAGATTTAGCTGCTTTTCAGAATCTTACCCTCTTTTCTTCCTCTAGAAGATATGTGTCAGAGCACAGCCGATATAGGCATAGGCTAAGCTAGAGTTTTCCTAGAACATTTATAGTTTTGCCAGGCTTCATTTTTCCCCTATATTGCAAGGACATCTGAAGCAACAGCCAGTGTCTCCTAGCAGTAACTTGATAGAGAGGACAGTTTAATAGCTCGAACTAGACAGAGACTTGCTTTACACCTCAAACCTAACATGTTTTGTATATTTCTCAGACAAGCTGTTATAATAGTAGATAGGAAAACAGGATAAACTTACTTTTTTACAGTGGTAAGTGGCATTGGCAACACAAACAAGGTTCTCATTTGGCCATCCATCCAAGTCAGTATCTTCTCCACAGATTATACCATTGCCAGCATAGCCTGGCTTACATTCACATCGATACATGGGGTCACTGAAGTGGCCGAGGTAATTGCACTTGGCATTCTTGTTGCAGTCATGTGTTCCATCTGTGCATGGATTACGTGGCTTGCAGACCTAGAAGACCACACAGAAATTAAATGCACTGGAAACATCTTTTTATCCCTAATTTTTCCCCAGAGATTCAAATAAAACATGGACAGTATATGCTTATTTTGATCAGAGATCCTTCAATCAGGAAGGAAAAGGCCTCATACATTACATTCTTCCACTCCCCAACTCCAGCAGCTGTCTTAGCCAGAGATAATCCAGCTAAACTCATTATTATTTTGATATTGATATTTTGATATTGAACAAGAAAAATAATCATCATTTTTCTTGTTCAAACCTTATTCATTTTCAAATGGAACCAAGCACTACAAAAATCTCTCAGCCACTTAAAACTCATTTTGAACTCAAACTGCTTAATGCTCCTCCTGTTCTGAATCACAGAGGATGGTGTTTTACTAGATGTGCCAAGTCCTTCTTCCCTAAAATGCATACGTGCTTTCTGTGGTTCAGAAACTTTGTCAGATTTCATAACCCAGAACAGTTACGAAATAGTTCTCAAAGTTGACAATACCTGTTTGTTAGCCATGGCATCCTCAACACTGCGACCAAATGGCTGTGTCCCAGTGAAACGTGGTGGACAGGGAAGACAGTTGTACCCAGGTTCAGTATTCTCACACCTGTGCACACCGTTAAAGACAAAGCAGGCATCAGGAACCTCTTTGCACTGAAATACAAGTTTGAGAGAGAGGAAAACAATGGTTAGCATTATAAACCATTGTGATTTTATTCTCCCTTCTCATCTTCTTTCACTCCCTTTCAAAGGGAAAACTCTAGTCTTCCTACCTCATCAATATCTTGGCAGTGGATACCATCACCATGGTAGCCAGGAGGACAGGCACCACACTTCCAGGAACCATCAAGGGAGCTGGTACATGTAGTCCCCGCAAAGCAGGGATTAGACAAACACCCATCTGAGAAACAAATGAGAAATTGGTAAAATGAGGGACATTTGCCATGCTGCTACAATACTGTATTTGGCCAATATGCTGGTTTAAAACTCTAGCACTTGTATTTTACACTTACATCAAAATTTTTAATCAGTATTTCCAAGATTGTATACAACCTTCAGATGTTTATGGGCAAATGAATACTCACCAATTGGACAGTCCTGTTTGTTGCAGACCTGAGTCCCTCTAGCTTCACCAATGCAAGTCTTCCCACCATACTGAGGCTCAGGATTATTGCAGAGACGGCTACGTTTTTGAAGTCCTCCTCCACAGGTCACTGTGCAAGCATCCCATGGAGACCATGGTCCCCAGTTGCCATTAACTAAAGGAAGATAAGACATGTATACCTTTAGATTCAGTGGTACAACTAATTTCTTCTTGACTAAGGACTATTACTTTTATCATGAGAGCACTTCAGACATAAGTGACAGAATTAATGGACTCCACTGAAGAGCCATAGAAGACAGTTCATGTAAACAGTTCAGTTTCACCTGAAACTAACTTGTGAGGTTTTACCTAGCCCACCCCCAAGTTTAAAGGGAGAATATTACTAGAGCTAGATTATATAGCAACTACTCAGGATGTTCACCAGTTAAGCTACCAAATAGTAGCTACCACCTGGATGCACTTACTTGGGCAAGGATCTTTCTGGCAGGGTTTGTTTTCTCTTGCCTCACCCTCACAAGGTTTGCCATTCAGCTGTGGTACCGGTGAGTTGCAGAGACGAATTCTAGTGATGATGCCCATGCCACAAGTAACAGAACATGATGACCATGGTGACCAGTGGCTCCAGCCACCATCCTGTTTAACTGCAAGAGAGGGAGATGTCTGTTATTAATAGTTTCTGAAGAACAGACTTCAGCTGCACAACACCTTGGACACAGCCAGTACCAGAACTGTACCAAAGACTCCATATATATAATAGATAGCCCCAGCACTGTCACAGATCAAGTTGTTTTGTCACTAGAGAAACTGCATACCTAAACTGCCTTAAGTTTTGCCCTGGGAGCAATGCCCAAACATGCCTATTTACCACATTAGGTATCTGGTCCTCTTTACCTGATTAATTTAGATCCTTAAAGCTAGAAGCCATTGCTCCTTCCTAGTGACAGGGCTACATGGTAACCTTTGCTGTCAACATTAAGCCAATAAAAGCAGCTTTCATTTTATTACCAGTGTGAGTAGATCAAGTACTTACATCTCTTATCGCACTCCTGAAGGTGGCAAGTCCGAGTCTGTACAGAAGACCCTTCACAGCGATTATTGAGACTGTCACAGGATCGTCCTCTCTGCTGAATCCCATTCCCACAGGTCACAGAACACGAAGTCCATTCAGACCAAGGAGACCACCCATCATCTGCATAGTCGCTAGCTGCAGAGAGATACAGCTCTAAATAAAACTGCAGCTATATGTTGTTCTATAGCCTTTTCTTCCACTCGTCACAAAAAGGGACACAACTGCCCTCAAAAGCCACAGGCATCTTCCTTTCTCGTACAAGATAAAGGCTAAGAACTCAAACGTTTCAGTGCTCAAATGCATTACCTAAATGATTAACCTCAAAAAGGCATCAGGCTAACCCTACTCCAGTGGTGCAAGGTTATATCCAGTTGTGTATTTTAAAGCAGCATGTGTCTCACTAAATGAAGCCAACTGCAATACAAGTGTGAAGGCATTAAGTACTTACGCCAGCATCGAGGGCAGCACTCCCCATCAGGCACAGTGGCATTGGAACAAGGCATGAGAGGACAGGACACCTTCCGGCATATAGTTGCAGAGTTCTATAAAGAATTGTGAGAATTGCAATAAGTGGAATATAAATTATGTCAGCAGCACTTCAAGACTCAATAGCACATCTAAAGTAGAGACCCTTGTATTTGGAGCTAATTCAACAGGGTAGACCCAGGTATTTTTAGTCTAACTTCATCTCACTCCCATTCTCACCCATTATTTTTCAGTCATGAGCAGAAGTATATTGGTTTTGCAGAAGTTGATCAAGAGTAGCTACTAGATGCTGGCTAAAGTAAAAGACTATCATGTGATACCTCAAGTATAAGCTCAGACTTCAAGAGAATGAAACAAGAAGCCAACTTTCTTTTCAGTTAATATGAATTTAAGCTGATTATATGGTAAAAATAAAATGGGTTCAGTGGACTCTGCTCAAGAGCCATGAAATCTGTAACTTTGATATTTAAGTCAAACAGGCAGGGTAAAAACACACACCTCCAATATCAGTAAGAGCTAAAGGGCAGCCTGTCGTTTTGCTCCTAGAATGCAGCAGCTTGGTTAGGAGAATGCTCTTATGATTACTATTTTAATCTCCCCAAGCAAATGACCACATTAAGGCAATTACAGCTAACATCAAGCAACAGGGTTGGTAGAAAAAAGGCAAATGCAGAAGTCAGAGCATCATTTTCTGACTACAAGACAAAAAAATGTAGAGATCTATAGAAGCAGATGTGGAACTTGACAAGATGCCTTGGACTGCATATGTACAAATACTCAGTCTTTAGTTTTTAAACAGCAGCAGGCTAGTTAACACACTCTTTGGTAGACTGGTACTCCACAGTGGGAGCAAGCAAAGAGTTTAAAGAAACTCAGAAATCGTAAGTTTTGGTGTACTTTTACAACATTCCACAGAAGTTGAACACAAAGCATAAATATGTTGCCAGGCGATCCTGGGATTTAAATAGCTAAACTGAAATCTGGGACCGCTGCTCCATATAATCTGTGACAGTTAATAGGACACAACTAGAAGCATTTGTTAGACAAAGAAAAAATCCCATAAATTTAAGAGCCTTTACTAAGTATTAGAATGTCTTTTCCTACTAAGCCAGCAGGAGGTTCAGCAAGTACAGAATGTGCATCTAAAGTATTCCAGGGAGCAAAGCTAATACTACTATAAATGTGTTCTATTGATGCTGACTTTTAGTTTACTTATGGACTTTCGTAAAGAATACAGGCATTCCCCAAATTAAGGAACTAAAAGTGTTAAAAGCTGGATCAGAGTGACATTTTGTATAATTTTCTAAAATACTGCTGTTGTAACACTGCATGAAAGCTGCTTTTATACCAGAGATCTAGTAGGGTGAAATCAACCAAATAATTCTTTGGCTACTGCAGTATGCACAGTTCTGTGGAGGATTCACTTTCTCAAAGAGTGTCATTTAGAAATACCTGTTAATTTCAACTCATGAATTTATATACAGAGGATTTATGAATGTGAGGAATCTCACCTGGCAGGTACATTCTGTGCAGCTGTCAATAGTCCACTCTTCTTTATTTTTGTGCAAGATTCCATTATGAATGCACACTCCAGGCGTGATCTGGACTACTTTGGCAATGAGTTCATTTTCTTCAGTCTTGGAAGGGAAAGGAGAGAAAGCAGGAAGAAAAGCAGAGATAAGGTATTTAGAATGCAGAAAACACTCTCTTCCACAGAAGTCAGAGGAAAGTTATCACTGTTTATCCAGGCTCTCGAAGGACAGGTTATAAGTCATTCACTAAGTGCCAGTTAACGAAAGGTACCATGAATTTTACCAACACTCACCACTTTGCGAACTCTGTCTTGAAGTGTTGTAACCATGGACCGGAGACCTTGCAGTTCCACAAACATATTTGTTAGTTCATCACAGGAAAAACCACAGACTGCTTGAATGTCTTTTGTTTTATGGCCAATGTAATTAGTGCGGATAGCTGGGCTTGAACCATTGATAGGGTTGTCCAAAGTAATGATCGCGCTAGTGGCTAAGAGACACAAACACACATAAAACAAATGCATTTTTTACCATGTGCATTTATCATTCCAGGGTACCACCTGCTAAACAGCTGCCATCAGATTCACTAGGTTGCCTGCAGAAATATAGTCATATTTCTTATGCAATGTGGATTTGCACATCAGCATACTTCTGAGTTCTGTTTCAACTTGTCTTTCTAATGCAATGAGGAATCTTATTTTTAATAGGTCATTGGATTTGAAAGATTGCAAACTTACAGCTGGAGCAGCCTTTGTTCCTCAAGATAGTTTCCAGGGTTGTTCCAAACACAAACCGCACATTCTGCAGCAGTCCCTGTGGACAGAGGAAGAATTACAGCCACTTGCAGTGACTGCAAGGTAAAGAAGTACAACTTGCTTGAAGGGAGCCTGTAGGCACTTATGGTCACGCATGATCATTAGAAGTAATTTCATGACAGACAGATGGCAAAGTGAAACACGTTGCTTTATTCTCCTTAATGATAGCAAGCCCTGCTTCCTAACATTCTTACCCTTGACCACAAGGACCTGGCAGCTCTCCAGGCAGGAAGGAAAAACCCCAGGAATTTCTGAATCTCATACAAGAAGATTCACAAGCTGAGCAGTGGAACTACAACTACCTATTTGGAAGCTTCAGTGCCTTCTTATTGCTGCAGAAAGTTCTATCCCTGCAAATCTAATGCTTCACCCTTCAAACTCCATTACTGAAGTTTAGTAGATTTAGAGGTGGTCCATATCAGATGTACACAAACCAGCCAGAACCCCTTCTCCCTGTTACCCATGTCTTTGTAGCTATTTAGGCTGGTTGAGTATCTAACACATCTCAGGGCAGACATTTGAAAACACGAGGCAGAACATCAGTGAAAGCCTTACCTGGAAGTTGTCATTGACTCCCCCTTTGGCAATACGGAGCCTGGCACTGCTGGCCAGGTCCCTAGTGAAGATGTTCTGGATGGGGATGTCCAGTTCAGCATTCTCCATTTTCTCACACCCAACATAGAGCTGAGCTCGGTCCTCCTGCACAAACAGGGTAATATTCTTCCAGTGTCCTGTAGCTAGTAAGGCATCCTCTACTGACACTATCTGCTGCTTGCCATCACCAGAAAGGCTCAGGTCCAGGGTGCCTGCCTTGCCATTTGATACTAGACTGAAGACATGACCAGAGCCATCTTTCTGTTCCACAGACAGCAGTGTGCCTCTACTCTTCTTGGCTTGCCGGAGAGTGGCCAGGAGGATGAAGCCCTTCTCAGTGTGGATAGCATCTAGTAAGTCTTGGAACTTTGAGTCAGGGACAGGAGGGATGCGACTGGCATCTTCAACGCGGTAAGCAGGGCTGGAGGATTCAGGTCCCTTCACCAGGTGCACCCCGGGTGCCCGGCGCCCAGCTCCCTTCCGAATTAAGCCAATGAGCTCAAAGAGATCAAAGACACTGTTGTCATCACTCCTGGATTCTGCAGAGATCAGAACAAGATACATGAGCAAGGGACAAGAAGAGGCTGAGCAGATACTCAGGACCGCTTAATATACTGTTAACATACGTAGTGCATATGGTGTGAGATCCAGCACCTCACATCAGAATACAGACATAGCCCCAGTGATACAGCAGTCCCACCAGGAGCTGCTGTGCAGCAGTGCATGCACATCCTTGTACGGGAGCCAGTCAGCACAGGACTGCCAGGTACCTGCTGACCAACACACAAACGTAGCAGCTGTTTTGGCACCTCAGTAGGCTCTGGTGGAGAAGAGGTGACAGCAGAAGCCCAGGCTGCAATGCTGGGGCTTGCCTAGCCCGGCTGGGTGACAGCAAGCACAGCAGCAGGTCCTCTTTGGCACCATGACAGCAATCTACAGCCCCATCCCTCCTTCGGCCAGTTCGCCCTCTCCTCTGCCCAACGCAGAGGAGTACAAGCCATGAGCTTGGCTCCTGGAGACTGCATTCCTATTTCTGAAGGTTATGCAAATTCCACACTAGAGAAAGTTTCCTATCCACAACCAGCTGATGCTCAGGTTAAAAGATTTTGTTCGTTGACAGCTTTGTCGTTCTTCACCACCGAGCACAACTTCAGCTGCTTACACAGGTACCAAGAAGTGTTTTCTTACCCCCACCCCAATTCCCTTCCCTATCTGCTCTGAGCGCCGGCACGGGTCTGGTCTTACCTGCAGTACGCTTGGCCTCCGAGCCGCCGAGCAGAAGGATGAGGCAGAGCACAGCTGTTGGCCCCATAGCACAGGGCTCCCTCTGAACAGCCTAGGGACAGCCACAAGAAAAAGGTCACCGTGCTGCCGCCACACCGGCACCTACCGCCCGGCGCACCGGCGGCGCCCGAGGCTCCCCGGAGACGGGAGGCAGCCGGGACGGGACAGATACCCTGCCGCTCTCAGAGGGGACAGCAAGCGCGGCGGGAGCCGCTTCAGCACTTACCTTCGGGGAGAGCGATCCGCGCGGTCAGCGCCGGCCTCCCGCACCTCCAGGTACCGGCGACTAGTATTCTCGGGCAGCCGCCGGCTGTCCCGGCGAGGGAAGGCAGGCGGGCAGGCAGGCGGGCGGGCGGGCGGGCGGGCGGGCGGTGATGCGCCTCGTCGGTCGCGGCGCTGCCGGAGCACTGCGGGACGACCGCCGCACGCCGCTTTAAAGGGTGGCTCGCATTCCTCGCCGCGCGGCGGGCCAATCAGCGGCGGCGGGGCAGGAAGCGGAGGGCGGGAGCCGGGCGGCTCCGAGTCCGCAGACAACCTTCCGCAGGGCCAGGGGCGGGCGGGGAGTTCTGCCGCCGCTGGCGGTACGCCCCGCCGGTACGCCCCGCTGGCCGGGAGCGGGCTGTGCCGCGCCAGGCCTTGCCGCTTGGGGGCGCCCCGCGAGCTCGCACGGAGCTCGTCCTCCAGCCCCGGCGAGCGCGACGCTGGCGGCCCTCGTTCCCCGAACCGGCAGAGTCGCGCCTCGCACCCGTTCCCCGCCGCCCCAGTCCGGCCGCCGGCCCCCGCCGCTCGCTCGCACTCTCCTTGCCCCGCGCTCAGGAGCGCGGATGTCCTGGCCTTGCTCCGTCCGCCAGCCAGCCGTACCCCCGCGGCCGGTGGGGACCCCGCCGCAGGGATCTGCCGGCGGTTCGGCCGGGCCGTACCGAGGAGGTGTGCCTAACGGCGCTACCCGGCTGTCTTGAGACACTGAGTGAAAGCAAGCTACACTTAATTAACTTAATTCACTTAATGAAAGGCTTCTCTTCCTGCCCGCTGGCCGCAGCACACAGCACCGGGACACTGGGTTCACGAAAGGGGAATAAATCCTCGCTAAACAGGCCCAGGTCGTGTCGGGGGAGAGGGGAGCGGCGGTGGGGAGGAAGCCGGGCGGGGGGAGCGGCGACCTGGCGCCTTCACAACCTTCTGGTGCTTGTCGCTGGAGGAGCGTGCTCGGGATGACCCTTGGTTCAGGACTGCCCTTAGGGGGTGAGGTGACTAACGCTGCACTGCTGCCGAGCCCCGTAGCGGGTTTGTTTAATGAGCAAAGTCACTGACGCTGCTTCAGCCACATATTTCCCACGTAACCTGGATTTCAGGTAAGAGGAAAGCTTCCGAAGGTTAAAAAGGCAGATTCTCTACGTCACGACATACTCAGTATGACCGAAAGTGACTGGAGTGTGTGAAGCGGCTTTGAAGCAATCGAGTTCCAAAAATGGTTAATTCCTCTGCATTCCCCGGCCCCTGCACGCTTGGCACGTGCTCATGTGGAAAGCCGAGTGTCAGTGAACGAGAAGGATCTCGTCAGGCGATTGCGTGTGTGGTGAGGGAAGATCGGAGCGAGCTTGGCAACCCTGAGCAGTGACTGAGTTGGACTCTGAACTGCGCTGTGTAAAATGCATCAGGCAGTCGGAATGGCTGATGTTCGAGGAAGCATTACAACTCTACAGATGATCCCAGGAAATGCCTTGGGAAACCTGTGACCCAGAGACTGAGATAGCTGCAGAGTTGTGTATATTAGGGTAAAGCCAAAATGATTGTCTGCCCTTTAAACTTAAGAGATAGAGTATACCATCTGAAGTAGGCCGCCTTACAGTGTGATGATTCATAGAAGAAAAACCTCAAGTGTCTCAAGTTAAAAAACTGAGAGAGGAGAGAGATGATGGTGATGATGAGAGCCCCACCAGGGGAAAAAAACACAGCAAGAAAGAGACACTGATTGTTCCTACCTTGGCAGGTTTAATTGACAGGTAGTTGTAATTCTCAGTAGTCTGCCCACTAAGCCCTTTATATACCAGTGAGTTTATTTCATCGATTGTCTCATGGAAGCCAGAGGGGCTGCTGCTCATGTGAGCTTGTGTCTTGGAGCCTGGGGAGTTACGGTCAAGCTTTTCTTCACATGGCAGTAAGTCAAGCAGAAGTTAGATTTGAAAAGCAATGGGAGAACCTTGGGAGTGTTTTTACATTAAGTGAGGAGATTTTGGCTGGCAACCAGGAACTGTCTACTTCAAAATGAAAAATAATGTCAAAAATTTATGTCTTATTTCATCCAAAGGTGTGTGGACGACTGTGTAATCTTTGCCAGAATACTCCTGCTTGATCAGTATTGTGAGATTTTGTAATGCGGACTCATCTTTAAATTTTAAATGCCTTTAAAATATAAATTCAACTTTGAATTTTCTGATTACACCAGAAGTGCACCACCATGATTGAGGTCAAAACCTGACTCTTAATTTCAGCATGTCCTACACTTATAGGTTCACATTCTTACCACAGTGTGTAAACCTAGCTTTGTTGACTTCTGTGAAGCTAGTACCAATTTACGTCTGTATAGCTGATGCTGGAATTTGACACTCAGCTCTGCTCTGGTGGGCAAGAGATGACTAACTTGTTGAATCACACTTGGTGGAATTTACCTGTTGTCATTTGGATGTCTTCAAGAATGTTAGCTCTGTTAAAACTGGCAGCCATGTTTTGGTATGTTTGGATGTTTGATGTGATTAATCCATTGTTCACTCTCTTGCCGTGAATCCTGGAGTCACATCCTTTTCCTTACTTTCTCTTGAGTTCAGGGTCCTTTTATATTTTCATTGAATATTCATTGCATAATATATTTACAAGTCCAAAGCTTCTTAGCATTGCTTCATTTGAGAATTAAGAAAAAAAAAAGTTGGAAAAAAGTAATAGATATACAGTAAGTGTTGGGGAGAACATTGATATTGGTTTCACTTCTGTGAGTGTAAATGTGGTCTTGCTCCATTATAGTCCTTGGCTCAGACTGACTTAATACGGCCATGATACCCTCAGAATTTTAGTAATTAAATTCTATTGTAGTAGCATTCATTTAATTCGTAATATATGCAGGATTAATTAGGACTCTTGCAGTTATTGTACAGAGAAGAATTTTGCTTACTGCATAAAGCCTTCAATGAAAAATGTCAGAGCTTTTTGTAAACTCTTTATTGACTTGAACAGACAGATAAATTTTTTGTGGAAGGGGTGTGACCAAAGTTTTATCAATTATAATTGATAAAAGTATGGTTCCTTAAGTTGCCAATGTTGGAAATGAAAACTGAGGAAATGTACAGCGGGATCCTCAACTTGTCTGAGCTCTGTAATAGCTCACATTTTATACCACTTGAGATTGTAGTGCTTCCTTCTTGCAGTGAATATCTTCAGAAGAAAGCTGAAGAGCAAAGTGAATGTGCTGTCGTATCATATCTCAGTGTGTTTCATGTCCGTAAGTGTAATGGTAAAGTACAAAAAGGAATAGTATCTGCTATGATAACAATATGGAAATAAAAAACAATCAGTGTGGTTCAAAGTATGGTTTGATTCTAGGGCAAACCACAAGGAAATACAAAGTCACTGTAATAGAAGTGAACTTTTCTCTAGATAAGACCTTCTGTCTAGAATCTCTTTATAATGTTATCCCTAGCACATAGAAAGAGATTTTTTTTTTCCATTTAAAGTTACATAAATAGAAAAGGTATTTTAATAACCTATGCTGAAACTGTAATTTAGGGGTAATAGGACAGACAATGTACATTGGAATGATGCTATTGAAATGCATAAAACAATTCGCACCAGTTTATTTGATATGTTTTAGTCACATAAAAGGAAAGCTTTAAAAATATACAATATACATTTTATAAAGGCATAAAGGACGTGAATATAAATGCATAAATGTATAAAATATCAACTTCATGGCAGAGCATTGAAGATACAGAGAGGTGGTTTGTTTATTAATATTATCATTATACAATTCAGCAAAGATCTAAAAAGTTTTTATGAGTCATAAAATTATTTTGGCTTATTTTTGGTAGAATTCATTTTGCCTACCGTCTGAAACATAGACTTTTAGTCCAGGGTTGCTGCTTAGGTCCTTCCTCTGTTGAACTGAGTCTTCAGAAGATCTGAATTATTTTAGGGTGATAAGAACACCCTCCTAGAGGTGCTGTGTGTTTCCTAAAGAAACAGCTATCTAGTTTAGTTTTAGTGGCTAAAGTCAGGAGAAGGATCTCACCATTTATGCCCTTCTGTGGCGTATCCTCTGTTGGCGTGTGTTGTGCTGTCAGTAAGGAAGCTAATGGTTAGCTTCCAGAGGAGTGCAGGTTTGAATGCCGGGCATAACCCTTCACACTGGGGTGGTAATCCAGGACATCATTGTTCGGCAAATCTGTGTCTTGTCTGTGAAAGAGTAACTCTACATAAATTACAGTTAAAAATATGTTGGTGCTTATGTGCTTGACAAGGATACCCTGCTTTATTGTTGTTTCTCTTTGCAGGCATGTTCCCTATGCAAACCACATGTAAGCTGCTTGCATACACAAATCAAATTGGATATTTTTGCTCTTTGAAGTTCTTCCATCAAATGCAGACCTGTTCCCATATCAAAAAACGTGGGAAATTGCAGTGTCTGACTAATGGAGAGCTAGCATATTGAGATAAGCCTTAACCCCTTAGTAAGCAGAGATATATGTAGCTGAATTTCTTCTGAATTATAATGGGTGTGCAGCATATTTATTTACTGTTAGTCAGAGTTGGGGTTGGCATAGGTACTCCAGTTTGATGAGAGGAATATGCTTTAAAAGAATTAACTGTAAAGGTAGGATTTTCTTACAAGAGTTACAGCTTTGTACAATTGTAATACCAGACAACAAGTGAAGCCATTCAATAATGTTTAAGCCATTTTTTCCCTAGAAGGAAAAAGCATTTATTTTTAAGAAATAGTTAGAATTTTCAATATGAAGCAAAAAATGCCCCTCACTCCCTTCCTGAAACTAAAAACATTTACTGTGCTTCAAAGTTCAAGTGGGTTTCCTTTGTCTATGAAGGAATAAAGAGGAAAAAACCTAGCATTCGCTATCAAAAGGCCTTTTCATGTACTTCCTTTGTCAGCAGTGAATCAAAGGTAACCTTAGATATAGGCACCTAGTCTCTGCCTTAGTAAAGTATTTCCAGTCAGTGAATCATTAGAGCATGTATTCAAATTCAAGCGCATGGTAGAGTTTCCTCAGGTTTCATTGGAATTCAGAGCATACTTGTGGGCATGCGCTTTCAAATGTTTTACTCAGAAGAGGAGTCCATAGGTACATATGTTTGTACGTTTACATACTGGGACCTTTGATCCCATGAAGTGAATGAAAACTGCTCATTTGCATCCATTAGCACTCTGTGTTCCAGTGTTTCTGTGTGTTGTAAACAAGCAGCTGCAGAGCTTATATTCCTCTCAAGATAAGCAGAGGTGAAATAAAAAAGAGATTTAGGTTTGTGTTCGCCCATCAAACAGAGCACCTCCCGTGTCCAGCATTAACTTCGTATTACACAATCAGGCAAGACTCAATTATATGCGAGACAGAATGTACCAATTTTACCACAACATGAAACCACATTTGAAGAAAATGCCGTATCACATGCAAACCTTTTCTCTGTTCTTTTCTTCATTTAATTGGGCAGAAGTAATCAATTATTCGCAGGTCCACTCTTAATAATTCCATTACTAAATATTGCATAGTATCTTCTAAGCATCAGGAAAGAAAGCATTGAAAGATCTGTGCAATACAGAACTGGGTGTTGCTGGCAGTCAGGTGGTAGAGAAAGTGAATAACATGTATATTAAAAGAGGACTGTGCTGTCATTACACAACTTGAAAGATATGTGTTTAAAATAACTAAGAGAAGTGATGAATAAACAGTAATGTGCTCCTGAGAAGGAAGATTAACTTTGTTCTAGGAAGCGATGTGCCCAGGAGTTTCTTAAAGGCCAATTGCTTAAAATGTAGTGTCGAGAAGGGACTGAAATATAAAATAAAAAGCATGTTTTGTAATTTCCAAAGTCCTCTCCATGTTATCACAACATATGGAGCTGCCTGCTTTTTTCCACTTTCACAAAAACTGATACAGCACCCTATATTACCGTTTATCTGTGTTATGAACTTCGTGGAGAATAACAAGATAAGGCAAATGCCTTATTTCACTGTTGTGCTGTAAAATAACAAGTGCTGGCCTTCAGTCATTCCCTTATTCTGCACAAGTATCTGCAGCAGTTTGACGCAGCAGCTGTTGCGCAGTGTGCAGACACAGAGACACTTTAGGAAGAACACAGACTGGAAGAGATTCTGTTTCATGTTGAGGAAGGACACTGAATAACAAAATTGCCTGGTATAGTTATTTGCAGGCTTTTATTACAAACAGTGCCTGGGGGGCAGGGAAGTAAGATGTCTTGCCAAGAGATTATTTTGAGCAAATAAAATTATCTATGAAGTTTACGACTAAGAATCCTTGACACACCCCAGTTGAAACTCCTATGCAGTCTGCCACTTACTGGAACTGCAAGCTGCATTATATATAATACGAGGTGAAAAGTGCATAGAAAATATGGGCTCATTTCTTGCAATTTCAGATTATGTCTAGCCTTTTCTTTATCCCAGAGGTCATAACAGAAGTGTTGAATCCTGTAAAGCCTTTCTCATTCCTGTAATTTTTAGATACATCATTAGCCCTCTTGATATGCTCGCATGAATAAAATTCTTCAGGATCACGTTCTTGCACTTCTTTCTTAGAAGTTGTTCTGGTTTCAGCTCGGATAGAGTTAATTTTCTTGTTAGTAGCTGGTACAGAGAAGCGTTTCGGCTTTAGTCTGAGAATAACTTTGACAACACACTGATGTTTTAGTTGTTGCCGAGCAGTGCTTACATGAAGTCAAGGACTTTTCAGCTTCTCATGCTGCCCTGCCAGCTGGGGGGAGAAGGGGCACAGCCAGGAGGCCTGACCCCAATGGGCCAAAGGGATACTCCATATCATATGGTGTCATGCTGAACAATAAAACTGGGGGAAGTTGGGTAGCTTGCTGCTCGGGAACTGGCTGGGCATTGGTCAGTGGGTGGTGAGCAATTGCATTGTGCATCACTTGTTTTGTATACTTTAATTCTTTTATCACTGTTATTGTTATTATTATTCTTTTTTCCACTGTTGTTATTATTATTCCTTTCCTTTCTGTCCCATTAAATTGTCTTTATCTCAATCCACAAATTTTACTTTTTTTAACTTTCGAGCCTCTCCCTCATCCCACTGGGTGGGGGGGAGTGAGCGAGCAGCTGTGTGGTGTTTAGCTACCTGCTAGGTTAAACCGTGACAGAAGTGCAGCCTGCCTGTGACTTGCACCTTCAAATTCAAATCACGTATAGCATAATAGCTATAGCATTACAGTCATCTCCTGGATTGTGCCATATTAATTACTGTTGGGAATGAGAGGACATTTTGAGAACATCGTCTTTGCAGTTTGTTTGAGACAATAGTGTTGCCTAGTTGCACAGCATGCGAAATAGAGTAAGCTGTTGTGGAGAGAGTTATCTAGGAGATAAACAAGTGTGATATGTAGCACATACCTTCCTCTCTCCCCTTAAAAAATAAAACTAATCTTTCCCACTATCCAGCCACTGCTACATTCATGGAAACAAAACTTCCTAGAATATCCAAAATAGGACAGTCTGGCAAGTCCCAAGGACATTAGAGAAACCAAATCATTTGATCTTTAGTGAGGAAAACTTCTTATGGCCCTTCTGAGGCTAAAGGCTTGGTCTACAAAAAAGAACAAATGCACAAGCACAGCTCTACAACAGTTCTGCCTAGGGACACTGTCACTCAATGTTAGGGAAGTTCTCTAGGGAATGACTGAGAGATGTGGGCCTTAAATTCACAGCCTAGCATGTCCTTTTATAGCCTCCCTTTGTTAGCAGGCACCTCGGTCTAACAAACTGTAGTGGAGATAGTTTCTAGGACATGAGCACGTAGACATCCAAACTACTTTATCTTTGATTTGAATGAAGTGGAGTTAGTAGAAGGTTTATTTTTTTTTTTTTTTGTTTGTTTGGGTTTTTTTTGGTCTAATTCAATGGGGAAATGAGGCATCTGTGATCACACGCTGTCTGTTTGGCTAGATCTGTGTAAGAGACCATTCTCTCTCTCCCCACCTGATAGCATTCAATTAATTTTCAAACTGTCAAACACAAATTTGACAGAGGAGCAGAAATCTTAAGAAGTTCTAAAAAGTCACATGAAAATCGGCAGCTAGGTAAAGAAAGAAAATCCAAATTACCCGGGTGAAGGCGTCAAGTCACCTGCTTCTACGAACCAGACAGCTTCCAGATGGCCATTCAACTGCTCCATCCATGCTTTTTATTTGCAAGCACTCTTAGCCAGCCCCAATGTTTGCTTCTTTATTCCCAGACAGTGTGTGGATGAAGTAAGCAGGGAACTGAGGACATAGAGTAAATAGATGAGGTTGTCAATATGAGAAGGAACTGGGGCTGTCAAATTGCATCTTGGGGCACAAAAAGCTAGGTAAGATGAGCAGATACGCTACATGGCATATCAAATACAGAGGAACCCACACTGCTACTTATTTTTGTAAAAATTATGTCGTAGACAGTATTCTAGAATGGTAACAACAATGTGAGGGAAAAGAATAGAAAAATGGGACTGAGATCTCAGATGATTGTCTGCCTAATCCAGTTCTACAATAAACCAGGCTCAAGCACAGCAGACCATCCCAAAGGGATAATTGCCCAACCCGTTTTTGTAAACCTTTTGTTTGATAAAATTCCACAGCTTCCCCATGCAGTTTGCTTACACCGTTCTACTTGTAGAGGTGCTTTCATAATATGGTTTTCTTTATTGAAAATGGCTCTGATTTTTTCTTGTCTTTCCTTCAGTGGACATAGAGATTGGTTACTGTCCCCTTACAAGCAATCTTTCATGCATGCAAACCTGTTATCACGTCTCCCCTCAGTCTTTCTAGACTAAACAAACCCAGTTTCTTCAATCTCTTTTCATAGGTCATATTTTCTGAAACTCTTCTTCTCCACTTTGGACTTTATCCAGCTTTTCTTTAGATTTTTGAAAAGCATGATAATCAAAACTCTTAGGCAGTGAAGTGTTCAAGCCGAAGCCTTTATAAAACTTGGTAAAGAAGAATAATTGCTGTCTTTTATATAGAATATTCCTGGTGGCACATCCTGGCATGACAGTGGTCTACTTCTTTCATTTAATTTTAGTTTTGCAACAGTGTCATACCATTAATATGGATCCTGCCTGTGATTTAATACAGTCCTCAAGTCCTGTCAATGTGTTTTGTTGTTCTGCCAGTTATTTTCACACTGTATTTGATTTCATGTTCCTAAGTACAGGACTCGGTCTTTACTGTGATGAGTTTCACCTTAGGTGTTTTGCACACAAGACTGTTTATAGGGTAGAGCTCCTTGAAGCTGAACATGGTTGTAGCCAACTTTGCCAAGTAAGTGAAGACTAAGAATCTGATATACCTGCACAGAGCAAGCCAGAAAAGATTATCTTCTGTTTGGAAATGATTATCAGTATTACAGCATTTATTACAGAAGTATTCAAGAATATTCTTTAAATATTTGTAGAGAGTTATGTTCAGTTGCAGGGGTGGAAATTAGAGGCATGAAGGTTTTGAACTTCATGCAAGTTCGGAAACAGCCAGCTCGAAACAGCCAGCTCAAAACAGCCTTAGATATATCAGCCAGATTTAAAGGATTTGCTTCCTAAGAGTAAGCCTGATTTCCTGCAATGGTGAAGGCATCCAAACTTGAAGGCTGTTTGGAAAATTTTGACCGAAGGAACCTATCTGAAAACATCAAGCCAAGGCAGAAATTGGAATGTAATTTGAGTGTCTGTATCTACGAGTACACACTATCTTATGTTTTGGCAAAGGGTCTGAAGTAAAATATACAGCCTTGCAGCTATGCTTGTTAACTCCGGCACGACACTAACCGGCAGTGTCTCTACACCACAGCTGGTGCATGTCTAGCTGGCTCAGTGTATGAGTGGAGTTAACACAAGACTATTTCCATTGTCCATTTAGGCAAACACTGAATCTTTGTTTTCAGTCTTATCCTCAATGGGTAGAGGAAGCTCTGTACTGCCTCACGCTGGCAGCCCGGTATTTTCCACAACCAGTAAATTTTTTTTCCACAACCAATAAATTTTGTCAAGATTTGAGGATGCCAACTGCAATTTTCCCTTGAGAGCTTTCACTTACCTGAAGTTTCCCTGTGCTGAGTGGTGCTAAATGTACTTATCAAAAGAGCTGATTTATCAATGCAGGGATATTCCTGTAGATTGCAAACTGTTGCATGTGTGTGTGCACATCCAGTATTGTGCTCACATTGTCAGGCACGTACAGATTTAAAAGACATCTCTCTTGAGCCAAAGTGCCTACCCTTTTTTAACATTTTAAATTATATCTTTCTGCTTTTCTCTCGTCACTGTATTTATTTATTGAGGAACAACTGTAGGCACTTTGTGAATTCCATCATACATATTTTTCTCTTGTGGCCCTTCCTACAATCATACTTCATATGCTAAGAGCCCTAACAAGACCAAATGCTAGCTTTGTGGCTGCGAACAACTTTTTTTTTTGCCATGCTAAAGAGAGAGTATTATTTAACATACAGATGTAACAAAACCAGAACTGCTAGAACATATTTCAGAATATGAACAAAAGTCACAAGCCAGGGATAAATTACATCCCCCAGTTCACTTGTAGAAACATAAGCAGTGAATGTATGTTTATACTACATTGAATAAAATACATATCCTCAGGGAGACATAAACAGAGCATTTCTGTTTTTAGATAAAAATTGATTAAAAAGATTAAAATTCAGACGACATTTAGTTTCTGGGATTAATAAATCTGCATATAGCTTTTTAGTTCATCATATGCTAGAAACTGCCCCTGTATTGATGAATAAATCAGTCTGTGTTGCTTTGTGTTTGACAATATGTTTATTTCCAAGCCAGTGATATGCCATACAAAGTAACCACTCTACGAACAAGTAGGAAGCCATGGTTAAGAAGAGCTTTCAGGAGACAAAAACTAAAAAGGCAGTGGAATGTGTGACTGGCATGAAAAAATAGGCATTTTCCTTTGTGCCTTCGTTTTTTTCTCTCTTGGAAGATGTTATTTAAGGCCAGGTAGCCTATGTAGACTGAAAGAAAAAAAAAAAAACAGCACCAAACCATAAATCCAAATCCTATTGCCTATGATACATTAAGGAAAGGCATGTTTGTGCAGAAATTCTCTGAGGAGCTCAGGTCTCTGGATTTTGGAAGCCAGCAACTAAGAATATGAACTTAAACTGGAAACAGCGAATTCTGCACACCTTTTTATGCCTGAACATGCATGACCAAAGGGTTGTGAGAGAGGATTAGCTTTAGTAGTCAGATATTGCTGTACAAGTTATGACCATGATTTTGGCACCTGACCCTGAATGAGCTAGCTGCTGTTGACCACATCACGATCCACATGCTTTTCGTGTGTGCTAGATTGTCAGTTAAAACATTCTTTTCCTTCTTTAATGACATCCTTATTAAGGGGAACAGATTGCTAGCCACATCTTATTCTCATGAAAAGGAAACATGAAAAATTTTCTTCATTCAAAAAAGAGATTCTATGTCTTGAACTTCTCCATATATCAACAAGATACTGAGTATATTAATAGGATAAAAAGGACCATATAGCTGAATCCATACAGCTGAAATGCAGAATGTATATAAAGGTCATGGGGTTTTAAATTGGCATACCACTTGTTACCACAAAAGGGGAATTTTGACAGTACTTGTAATTCATGCATTGGTACATTAATGGGGGAATGCTAAGCCCTTTGGCTTATTATTTTCTCCCTGTAAACGATGCTTTAAGAATGCTAACTTGTAGTTTCATCATGCAAGGATGTTAGCGACACCAAGAGTATTTTCATTTACTTCCTTTTCATAGTTAAAGCATTTTTATAATTGCAAAACTCTCTTTAATTACCATTGTTATTTCTACAGTGGGAAGCTCACTCTATTTTGGAATGTTGGGTTTGTACTTAATTCTTTGTTTTAGCTTGTGTAATTCTGCATGGGCTATGATTAAAATGTAAACTTGTCTAGCAGCAGGATGACCACAGAGGTTTCCACATAAAGATGAGTAACTGTAGAGTCAGGTAGGAAGTGAAAAATTTGAACCTGGGCCTAGAGAAGAGAAAGCTCGGGGGAATTTGATTAATGTGTACAAGTATCTGAAGGGAAGGTGCCAAGAGGATGGGACCAGATTCTTTTCGGTGCTGCCAGGTGATAGAATGAGAGACAGTGGACATAAACTAAACCATAAGAAGTTACACCTGAACATGAGGAAGAACTTCTTTACTGTGAAAGTGACTGAGCACTGGTATAGTTTGCCCAGAGAGATTGTGGAGTTTCCTTCCCTGGAGATATTCAGGACCTGTCTGGCCACAGTCCTGGGCAATGTGTTTGCTCTAGGTGATCCTATGTGAGTAGGGAGGTTGGACTAGATGACCTCTGGTGGTCTCTTCAAACCTCAACCATTCTGTGGTTCCTTGAAATAGGAAGAGAAGAGAACATTTACGGGAACATTTGGTGGGAGTACTAAGGACGAACAGCCTTCATGTCTGGGCCTTGCTATTCACTTGCTTTGTCTGCCATGTGGCAAGCCAAATCAGTTTTCTATACCTTCTATCATCCATCTCTTCAATGAGGACCATAGCACAAACAGTAGGAAAGTCCTGAAATACATCTAGTGTATCAAAGATACAATGCTGTTACGAATTCAAAGAGTTTGAAAAAATCATCTCTCTGTCAAATAATACATTTTACAGATTCCACCAGACTTCTGTTTACCCCTTTCAGTCAAAAGCCAGCAGGAAAAAGAGGGTAATGAGCTGTACTAGTTCTTTACAAAACTGCTTAAAAAAATAACTTAAAACCCAATGCTCTTGGCATTGGAAGGGGTGAGGAGGCTTCAGCTGAACTGCATTAGCGAAGTTTAAACCTTATGTGGTTGTCTGGAGTGAGGTAACAAGACATGGCCAAGAACTGAAGGCTCTGGGAGGCTTCTGGAGGGTGGGATGGTTGAAGATGACTCTCGGAGAGCAGGACTGGGTAGAAAAGGGCTGGGCCTTTTTTTTTTTTTCCCTTCCTTTTTATAATTATTTTTTATTTTTAAGCTTTTTTGTGCTTTGAAATGCTTTGTATTTCTTGCACAAAACCCTGCAAAAGCAATACTTTTGATTAAGGATTTGACTCTAATGATGGGTCTGCTGCTTTTTGCACACTTCACATTTTTAAGGCAGAAATCAGTTGCTCTCCTCAGTTCAGAACTTATCTGGGTCTTTTGCAGGTTGCTGATTCTGCATTCTCTGATTATCATCTTGCTGGGGTCCATTTAAACAGTATAACTGAGCTCTAACTGCTAGGGTACTAACTGTGTGTCTCCTGGGCACAGTATCTTTAGGGGTATAGAGAGTTACCAATGAGGACAGAAATAACAAGCTGTTATCAAGAGCCCAGACTGATACTGAATGACAATTTGAATCATGCTTAACGGGGCTCTTTGTTATTGTCTCCTCATTTCTGAGTGTTCATATAGGATGTGATGCTAAGAAAATCACAGGGGATGATACTGGCGTGTTAATCTAGTAAACACAGAAAGTTGATATGTGTGGGTACAGTGAACTTTTTGGCCTGATGATCAGGTGACAGAAGTTACCTTTTTTCTGTCACTTGTACTTTGCTTTGGGTTATGTTCTCTTTCCAGGTTTATTCTTCTGACCTTAGTTTTTGGCCAGAGATGGAAGTAATTTAAATTCTAGCAGAGCATGGTTAGATGTATGATGTGAAACTCTAGCCATTGGTGTGACAAATTTATCTAAAAAAATGTACCAGAGAACACTGAGTGATGTACAGTGGGTCTGAAATGAGACACTGTACACCCTAACTCATAAGATGGTGTAGTATTCTCATGAACACAGAATCATAGAATGTTTTGGGTTGGAAGGTACCTTAATGATCATCTAGAAGGTGTTCCATGGGGAGGGACGCCTTCCATTAGACGAGGTTATTCAAAACCCCATCCAACCTGGCCTTGAAAACTTCCAGGACATCCACAACTTCTCTGGTCAATCTGTTGCAGTGTCTCACCACTCCCACTGTAAAGAATTTCTTCCTAATGTTTAATCTAAATCTGCCCGCTTTCAGTTTAAAGCCATTACTCCTTGTCCTATCACTGCATGCTCTTGTAAATACTGATCATTAGGTAAAAAAGAGAATCTGCAGCCATATGGTATGGGATTCTATAAGTTTATTATGTACAGAAGCGCACAAGGAAAATAATGTGATTTTCTTCTGAAGGATAAGTTTTGCAGCTACTGTTAGAGCTATATTGTTGCTCTCTTCTGGTCCATTCTTGCTCACAGTCATAGGTTCTATTTAATTTATTGAAGTTATGAGCAAATACATGTTTTCTCAGGATTTGCAACCAAACTGAATGCATTCCCAAGAGTTCCCAAGAGTTTTCGTATCTAAAATGTTCAGATAAATCTCCAGTTATCAGAATGCTTAACCAAAATACTGTAAAGGCTATGTTACCAAGGAAAAATCAAAGTAAACTCCTTTTGTGTGCTGGAGATTTCTTGCAGTGATGAGAGTTGGCACGTGCAATGGAGTTAGGAAAGGAAAACAAGCATGCACAGTATATTTAGAATGAGTAGGCTTTTCATTTCATTTATAATTTCAAAGGTTAGCTAATCTACATACAGAGAGGAAGAAAACCCCCATAGTTTAGTTATAAAATTATTTTTGGGAAAAACAAGTACTTTAAAGTTCTTCCTTTGTGTGCAGATAAATGCCTGGCTGTATAGGTAGCCTGGGAATGGTACAAGTACAGCATGTGCTTATAGGGTGTGCGTGGTAGAAATGCACTTGGACAACTGTCTATAGATACAGTATTTATTTAATGAATACTGTCAACTAGAGTGTTAAGTGCAGTCCACTTACTGAAACATTTGGAATCTGTGCTGCTGAGAATGTGACCTAAAAATGTTGCCTTTAGACTTTTATATAACCTCATCTTGACCTGGCTGCATTTCAGCTGAAGTTTTCAACAGTCAGTAACTTACACTCTTTCATGTGAGCAGCAGGGAAGACTTCAGACTGAGGGACAGCAAGTAGAGAAATTAATTGTCTGAAAAAGGGGAGAAGGAAAAGATGGAATGAGGAAAACATGAGAGCAGAATTGCTGTGAAACTTGGTGATGATGACAGTAAGATTATTCTTATTTGGTTTTACCCTGGGCCCCATAAAACTTTGATCCAGTCATGTGGGGAAAGGAAAGTAGATTACTGTAGAAATTATCCGTACAAAAGAATATACACTAGAATATGCTTTCCTAGCAAAAGAGTTTGGGATCAGAACTCAGGATGTGCAGAATGGGAACAAATATTTGTTTATGAAAAGACCTCAGCAAGAAACACAAAATAATCCTCTTGAGATGGGAGGAGTATCCCTGACAGTATGAGTGTGTCATGTCATATGAAGAGTAGTACTTGTGTGTTGCAATGGCCAGAATAACGAACAGTTGCTATGTTGCTAGAGAACAATACTGGTTATTTTTTCTCTGGTGGTGGTCTTTTTTTTTTTATTTTCTGTCAGGTTTAGAATCTGATAGTATCTCTGATAATTTGTTTGAGGGATGAATGTAGCTGCAAAGAGCAAGACTCTTTGACTCTTTTCAGTTGTATTAAGAGTTTTTTTCTACAAAAAACCTCAACCAGCCCAGCTTTTCATTTTGGCACAGATTCAATCATTAATTGAGTTTTGTTGCTGTTAGTAAATTGAGCAAGATTAGGCTTTTCGAGGTAAGGTTATTGTTCCAAATAAAAGCCTGGTTTGAAGTTCCATTTCAGTCAGAAGTTGGTATACATTCAAAGAAGATGGGAACACATAAAATGAGGAAAGATAGTAAGAGTAAAATCCTTTAAAATGGTTGAGGTGTTTTAGGCTCACAAAGGGTTTGTCTAAGTGAAACCTCCTCTACTTTTTTCACCTGTACTTTTGGTATAAGAAAACTTCAAACATCGCTCAACCCTGTTTTTTGGAGGCATTTTGCTGTAGTATTAATGATCTAATATATCTTACAGCTTTAATTCAATGACTTGCAAAATTGTATGTAGAAACTGAAGGTCAAAATATTTTCTGGAGATGTAAATTTTGTCTCTGAAGTTCTTCTAGGTAGTTTTGGCAAGTGTTCCTTGTGGCCTAGAGTGCCAAACTTACTTATGTGTTATTTGTATGTCCTGGATATAAATGGTCAGACTCATATACTGTCCCTAAGGGAGACCTTATCCATGCCTTTTACAATGTTATTGAACTTGCTTAACTAGAAATAAACTGACAAATCCATACTGACACTCAATTATTTCGAATGATCTGACTCATCGCTCAATGTGGCAAAGAGAAATAGTCTTTTCATTTTTTCTCCCATGTACTTTTTGATAACCTTGTGATGGGATAGTCAATGGTCAAAATGTCATCACCAGTCATCATATTGCCACTGGAAAATCTCCTTGCAGTAAAGAACTCTTCCTAATTGCTGCTCACTCAGAAATTTCTTTGTTAACACCGGCAAGTGCTCCTTGTAAGTATATTCCGTATGTGAATTGACAAGATGTCTTAATCTCTTTCCTAGACTGGATTTTAGAGAAGGGGCTCATGTGATACTCTGAACATGCTCAGCATTTATGCTTTAAGTGTCTGAAAATTAGAAGCAGCTTTTATCATTGTCCAGCAAATAAACTTGGTTTTTATTCGTGTTAAATAAGGTGATACATTGTGATGATAGACTTGGAAGAAATAGACCTCAGCTAGATATTTGCTATTTGCATAGACAGGGAAGGCTGATGCAGATTTTGCACTAGCCAAAATTAGGTTTAAAGAATTAGGATCACAAAATGCCATGTATGAAGTAAAAGTTTTCTTGGTGAGATGCCAAAGGCGTCATGGCTGAGATTTCCAGAAAAAGGTGAAATTCAGTTCTGTGGCATTTTGTTCTGTTTTTCAGTGTATAGAGATTTTATGGTGAAATTTCTGGGGCTATAAAGTTTCAGGATGTGCGCATTCTCTCACACACATGTGCATACCTGTGTCCTCCAGAAGAACTAACACAGCATGTCACATCAGTCTGGCAGAATGACGCTCATTAGATGTTCATTTTCACTCCTGACCTCTACTCACCCCGTCCCCTTTAATTTTCATTATGAAGAAACAGCTCTAATAGCGGATTATTCCTGGATTAGTTGAGCTATTTAGCATATTATCTATGGCCTTGTTTACCGTGCAAGAACCATTGAGCCTGAGCTAACTCCCATAGCAGTGCCACAGAGCACAATGGCCTGGCATATGCAGTAGGTCCAAAACCTCAGGCCTATTAGTCCGGCATAGGGAATGGCAATGGTGAAATGCTGCTGGCAGGTTATTTGAGCTGGCAAGAGACTGAGAGCTGCTGCCAAAAAAATAGCAGGGACCGGTTTCTTCAAAAGATCAGAATGGCCTGCCTGAGGAAACTACTGTGTCTGTCTGTCCTGTTACAGATACTGGGTGTGAGCTCAAAGTCTAGTCCAATTGGCTTTGAAGAGCAGAAGAAAATAGCTCTTTAAGTTGCACTATCCAATTGTGGACCTGGATAATGGGAGAAATGGTCTTCAACACAACAGAGATTGACATAAAACTCTTTACTTAGGTGACTCCATAGCCTGTTCTGCCAGTTCCCAGCTCCTGTGCCTGGAGGACATCAATAAACTTTTAGATCATGGACAGTTTTCATTGTGGAGATCTCAGTATGGAGTGAGGTTTATGTTTTAAGTTCTGATAGCAACTGCAGAAATATAGATATCTATTTGCTTCATTTATCCCATTTCTCTTCTGGGCTGCACTGTGGTTTTATCCTTGGGCTGAATCATGCCTGTACTTGTAGTGTGGTTCTTGATAATTTTTTATTTTCTACACTGGGAATTGTGCAAAAGGCCTAAGTTCAGAGTCAGGATCTTGCCATCTTCCCTCTCTAATGTTCTTGAATGCTTACTCTGAAAGTTGTGATTTGTGAGGTAATTCAAAATTAGATTGTAAAGTTTACAAACAACCTCCCCCTCAAAATAGCCCCTTGCGTGACATGACATTTGGAGTAGGACTCGTGTCTTACTCATGACACTTGGAGTCATGACACTTGGAGTCATGAGTAAGAGCCCCATATCCCCCTATTGTTTTTTATCTTGGGAAGTGAAAATACTGATTCCTAGCATGGCAGATGGCAGTTGTTAGTTATGCACTGGATTTTCTTTCACTCTTCTCCCTCCAAATGTCATAGAAACCAAACTTATTTCATTTTGTCCCCATGTGGACAAAAAAATCCATGTGGATTTTTTTCTGAGAGGCTATTTGGATTTGACTGTGACCGCAATACTCTTGGCAAGCTTATAATAGACCTATAAACTCCCCAGTTGTGAGTGGCTGTTGGATGAAAGCATCAGTTTGAAGAATAGTTTCAGGGTATTCGTAGAACATTCTGAAAGTCATCTTAGCCAGCTGATTTTCACACAGCGGGTTTTGCATCACTTGTCACAGTTTCCCCCAAGATTTCCCTATTTAATCCATTTGAGTATGAATCTTATTAACATATCTTTGTTTATAATTGTCTTCAAGGCAAAAATGTGGAAGGATTGCAATTCCAGAATGTTTGAAATCTAAGTAACATGACCAAAGAAAAGTCTGTAAAACAAGGGGAAAAATCAACACTGAGGAACAAAGGAAGGCTGCTAGCAAGAGCAGGAAGGGGACTGGACTCTCCCAGGGTTTTTGCCAAGCCCCAGCAGTCCTGAGCTGCTCCTCTGGGCTTCTCCAACATGTCTCCTTGCTGATATGCAAGTCTGGAGGCAGGGAGAGGAGTATTTTGAGCATGGAGAGGAATTTATCTGGATTCAAAGCCACTCAAGCCACTGAAAATCTCCCACTGCCTTCGATGAGTTTTTAATCAGGATCCTGCCATACTCCAGTCTCCTAAGTGAACCTCTGCTTCCAAACAGAATAGATGGCTTTGTTTTAGGCCAGCACATTGTAGTGAATCACTCATCCATTTGTTGCAGCATGCACAGCAGAACTGTTTGTTCCAGAAATAAGCCTAAACCCTAAATGCCAGATCCAGATTCAGCCTTTTCTGAAGTTCAGGGGTGTTCCTGTCCAGCAACTGCACCAAATCCCTTCCCTTTTGCCACAATCAGTATCTGTCCCTCTCCGTCTCTGGAGGAGCAATGCTATTGACTAGCACTGTCATTGCACATATCACAGGGAAAGCTAACAAACTCAGAAGGCAAATTTTAATAAGTCTTCATTTTGCCCAAGAAAATGAAACTGAAAAGCACACTTTACCCCTTCCTCCACTGGCCAAGGAATCTATGAACTGAACTGCTGTCTCAAGTTGATTTCAATCCTGTGTGACTTTACCAGGCAGAACTTTGGGGCGTTTTCACTTTGCAGGCTAGTTGTTTACTAAAACTTACAGTATTTGCATTTTCTTTGAAAACAAACTAAAGCTGGGAGTATGAGTGTGCTGGGAGATTTAGTGCATCTGGCAGCTGCATAATAATGATTCTCAGCCAACGTGTTTATGAAAGAACAAGGAGAAGAAAAAGTTACAAAGTATATAGTAATAAACAGCATGGTTCCATTGTTGTCCCTTTCCAAGCAACTGCTACAGTATATGACATCTGTGAGCAAACCTTAGAATGGTATGAAATTTCTGCAAAAGGTTGACAGAGCTCTGTGTCTTCTTGCACTCTTCTGACCTTACATGTAGCTGGCTGGATTCATGTCTTGCTTATTTGCGAATTCTCTGAGATCAACACTTTTTATCATCAACAACTAACTCACATATTTTATTTCAGTCAAATCTGCTAATTTTGCTTCTTGGCAAAGTAACAGAAAATTGGCTTCAGGATTCGTGATGAGCTGGAAGAGAGAACGTTTTTGTGTGGCAGGATCAGAGAACATTGTCCCTTTGTGCTAAGTCATTGAGAAGCAGAAAAATAGCCTGGCCCATCTGCACCAACACGTCCTGTGCCAATTTTGTATGTGAGCACCAAAGTCAAAGCAAAAGCTTGATTTCCAAACAAAACCAAAGAAAACTTTGTACAGACAACATATTGTAAACATCCAGTGAGCCATTGGTATCTTCCAGGCAGTTCAGTCAGAAGTTCCAAAGGGAGCTGGGTCCTCTGGATTTAGGCATTTTAGGCACAGCTTGCCTTTCCTTGCTCATCAGTTCAGCAGACTTTCCTGAGTTTTCACAAACCCAAACTCGCACATCCCTAGCCTAGAAGAGGGGCTGGGAGAAAGCATTTGCACACGATGGTCCACTGGTAATTTAGTCACTGAGGTGGTGTAGGGATGAGAACTGATGTTATTGACAATAACTTGTGATAGAATTTATTTTTTAATTTGCTTTTCATATATGCAAGTCAGCCAGATGTAGCCAAGACAGATCCCTTGCAAATCATCAGTAAGTTAGTGTCTACACCAAACACTGGCTGAAGGTTTAAATAATCTAGCACACTCCTCTGAAATGTTGCTTATCATGTTTTTCTTTCATAGCTTTTGTGGTACCCTTCAGGTTAGATTACTCAGGATATTTTTTCTGATTCCCAATCTATGGTATGTGTCTGCTTACTTGTAGATAAATGCTAAAGCTGTTAATGATCAGTCAGGCACCAGTGCAAAAGTTCTGGTCCTGAAATGTCCATTGTTTTGATTCTGTCTATTGTCACTTCAAGTGGACTAAGGAAGTCTATAGTTTGTTACTGCTGTTTCTCAGTAAGACTTTAAAAGCCTAAATGCATTCAGATGTGTTGAGTAAGGCTCAGAAGAAATGTTGTCCTGACAGTATTTTAGATGGAAGCTATTTTAACGTTTATTTTCTTTCAGTGTCAGGTTCTTTGGCTTGTTAAGTTTAAATGTGTATACACTGTCATATGAAATGGAATTGCTGTATTCCTGCAGTCTCATCCAGAAGTGAAATGACCATATGCTTCAGCTGTAGCATTATGCCTAAGTATTAGCTAGGTACTTTGGTACAGAGAGGATTATTGGGAAATCATCATTTAGGATTGGGAAAATCATCATGTCCAGTGGAAGATGTACCTGCCCATGGCAGGGGGGGTGGAAATGGATGATCTTTAAGGTCCCTTCCAACCCAAACCATTCTATGATTCTGTGAAATGATGAACTCATTGCAAAATCTCTGTAGTTACAAGAAATAAAAGAATCTGTGCAAGATTAGTATTATTATATTCTGATATATATAATTTAACTAATGTTGTTTTATATCCTGGAGGCAAAAATGTTTTTATTTTTGTGTCATATAAAAGGCCTTCCACAATGGATTAATGCAAGCTTTTGGTACATATTCATGAATCCTTGCTCTCCAAAGAACTAAT
Source organism: Strigops habroptila (assembly GCF_004027225.2). NCBI lineage: Eukaryota > Metazoa > Chordata > Aves > Psittaciformes > Psittacidae > Strigops > Strigops habroptila. The sequence goes on along the minus strand of NC_046358.1, from coordinate 45,802,647 downwards.
AAACTTATTTCTGGATTACATTCTCTCTGTATGACAGCAACATTTGAACTACATCACATTAAAAATACAAGAGTCATAGAAATGATAGATGGAAATGACTTACTAGATCCCTGAATTCTTACATTAGCATTGCACAAGATCATCCTTCATCATGTCACCATAATGCTGAGATCATTCATTTTCTCCCCTTTAGGATACTACATTATGTATTAAAAAATCAGACAATGAATTCCCTAAAGCTCAATAGGTGTCCCTGAAGTCTGCTATTCCCTTGAGTAGCGACAAGCCTTTGGAAAACCAAATGAATACAACAAAACTAAGTTTTCCTAATCCAGTAGGTTTTTCAACAAGTCCAATGGCTAAAAGAACCTTCCCTAAACCCTCAAAGATCCTTCTGCCTGTCCCAAATCCTCCCACCCCAGCTTCCCACAAACTTAAAGCAGCAAATAATTTCAGGATTGTATTCCATAAGAAACTTTTGTGATTTACTAAAATGTTGCAGAACCAAATACTCTTCCAATTGCAGTATCTTTTGAAGGGAGATGTGAAAATGTTTTCTGCTGAAGATCCACGCTAAATGGATTTTTATGGCTACATTCCATCACGATGCGAAGTCTTACCTGCTTCTATTGTTACTTTTAAACTTCCTAATTCTATAAAACATGAAAATTCAAGACCATTTTTTACTATGTGCCTGAGACTGAAAACACATAGGCATTGTTTCATCTTTGAATATAGTATGGTTTAAAGCAAACATTCTAAAAATAATTCAACTTTGCCCTTGAAAATTGTTAATGGCCTTCAATTTTAGATGAGTGACTCAGCAATGTTGGAGACCACAGGTATGAAACCAAAATGGAGTAGGAATCCAATGGGTGCTGCCCCATCCATTGACACTGCCTTATAACAGTGCCTCTTGTAGGGCTAACACATGTTTTTCCCTCAGTGCTAAAACAATTTTTCTCCTGATTTTAAACAAAAGCATGATCTCAATTATTTGGCAAGTCCTTAAAGATGTTACTCTGTTCTTAATAAGTAGAGGGTAATAATTCTGGTGGGTTTTTTCCACAGTTTACCATGACTAACTCCTGAGCATAATTCCTTGCACGAAATATTAAGGCTCAGTAGAATACATTATTTTTCAATACTACTGTGTCATGGAAAATGCCCTTACTCTGTTTTTCAGCAGTGCTACCATCTTCCATACTGTGTTGTCTGCCTCTCACTGCTTAATGAATAGATTCTTGAATGATTTAAAGATACTTTACAGAAGAGTCTATGCCATCTTAAAAGAAATATAAATTGATAGTATCAGCACAGTTATTTTGTCATAATTGTTTGATATGCACAAAATTACATGTAGAAAAAAAAAGTATCTGTAGGTCTTCCTCACTCAGCTGAATGCTGAGATACAGTTTCAGAAACATTCTCTAAAAGTGATCCAGAATAATTTTTAACAAGTGAAGAATCACTAAAATCAGTATGATAAATGCTATCGGAAAACTTTTTCCCCCTGAAGGACATTAAAACATAAAGCAAGAAAATGAGGCTGTTTGCTTAGCATTCCATCATCTCTAGAGGCGACAGTAATCTGATATACAGCTGACCTAGTCCCATGCTACTGTATAGGGCTTGGTGGAACTGCAGTTCAAGGCCCTGCGCTTTGCTCCCAGGCTGGCTTTGTACTCAATCTCTTGGTGCCGTGTGTTACATCCTTAGCCAATTCAGCAGCAGTATTACACATGCTCACGAGGGAATCTCTGTGCAGCCTTTCTTGCTAGGAAGGATAGGCTGCCTCATATGAGACCTTGCATGTGGGAGGAGTACAGAAAAGAATAGGATGATTCAGAGTCCTTAGAGAAGCAAAATGTAGCAGCAGACTGATTGTTGGAGCTCTGTCTGGGCAAACTGGGTTTGATTCTCGATATTGCAGTGCAAAAACATAGCCAGCTTGTTGATGATCTTCCCATCAGTCCTGCATTTGGCTTCCAGCCTTCACAGCGCTAAAAGGCTGTAGGGCTGTCTTTGTTGGAGGACAGAAGATGAAAACAAACAAGCCAATTCCAAGTTTTGGTTCAATCCAATTGCCATAGTAGATGCTTGTTTTTATGTTAAAATGTTTGACTTAATAGAGTCTTTCTTTCTTCCTTCAAAAAACCCCACCACAACCAAGTATTAATAAGGCATGTAAATATTTCCATGTATTGCTTTGGCATTTGCAGTTCAACCTCAGCCTTGTGTCAGCTTACACTTTCAAGACATGAATATCTGCACTATCATAAAAAAGGAGGTGAGGTTACACGTTTCCTTGAGGCTATTCAACATTTGAGGCTCATGAAAAGTTCCCACAGGAATTTCAAGAAATCCCAACTCTTTTCTGTCTCAGTAAATTCCTGCTTGTGCTTGAGTCAAACCAATCTTCTGTGAGGCCTCATATTTCTGTAAAAGCTATCAATAAACAACATCTGCTTGCATCAGTGCTCATTTTCTGTAAAGAACTTCTGGTTGTTGTTTTATAGCTGCTCCGTATATATTCCATGTCTAAAGCAAAAGGATGACTGGAGATATCCCAGTGTCTGTCACGTGGTATGTTAACACCAGAAATCTACTTACTTCAACAGAGGAAATATAGGAACTTTAGATCAACTTGTGTGGTTGCAGTAACCATTTTAGATGCTATAATTATTTTCATAGGTGTATAGAATAATTAAGTGCAGACATGTTTTTCTATATTGCCATCATTTTCTCCATTAAATCAGGCTATAGCATCAGGTGAATCAATATTTTAAAAGTTATTTTAATCAGAAGATGTTCATATAAATAAATAAGCCAAGATACTCTTTCCCTTTTAGTGGATCTAGGTTCCTGCAGTTTTCACTCAGAATCCAGTTGAGTCAGTTGAGAGTAAAACATACACCACCAATACTGTAGTTTTGCATAGGGATTTAATTTTGAGGCTTAATGTGGAGGAATAGTGATGACTATTCAGTCTTTTCTGAGTTGGTAACTTATTTAAAGCAGGGGATGTTTTTGTGTTCTGTGAAGTAGTAATTTTGGGACCAACCAGTGCATTGTGACTGTCCAATTTTTAAAAGATTAATATAATTTAAAAATTGATAGTAGATAATTCTGGAGCCTCTCAGTTTTATCTTCATTTTCTGGGAATATTTTTCATAATGATGGTAGATATTTCAGGGGGTCCAATCAGATTCAGTGGTCTGGATCTATATTAATTAAATACTCTCACACACAAACTAAAAACTATGAAAACTATATAAAGAATTTAAAAAATAAGAGAGTGACAACATAGACAATGGCAGGACCAGCATTGGTTTTAGCATGTGAGTAAATATTTACTGAAGAAAAATTCCCCTGCATTTGTTCTCATTGATTTTTGCCTGTTTTGAGGCAAAGACTTAGAGTGCGGTATCTTTGATGTTTGCTGTATCAGGGACCTTGGTGTTACTACTTCCTTGATGCCATGGGAAAGTATCTGCCTGTCACAGGTGAAATTTTCCCTGCCGGTGAGAGCATGGTACGTTGTGGGCTCCTTCAGGTATCCTGACCCAGGTCTTTTCCTGGTCCTAAGGGAAGAAGTTGGTGCCAGAAGAGAAAGCATCAGGAGAAACAAAACGTTTGATTCAGGTGTCTTCTAGAATATCAGCTTTCATCCAGGACAGTCTTTGGGGACATATGCAACCTCTGAATAAGCACAAGCAGATTTTAATAAAGGAAGACATTTAATGGCTGTTATGGTATGAATAATGATTTTTCCCTTGGAGTAGATCTGTTATCACCAAATGGCAGAAACGAGACTAGTCACTGATGTCTCTAAAGATGGCTGCACAAGCCCTCATTTCAATGGGCAGCGTGCTGGGAGGTGATGTAATTCTGAACTGCCTGGAGTTGTTGCAAATGTATTCAATAGGACACTGAACAGGCCAATACAAATCCTTTTTCCCCTCAAGGTTCAAAATCTAGCAGGAGCAAAATACAGTTGTAGCCGATCGCTGTCTGGCTGTCTGGAGAATGAGCCCTCAGAGTCTGCAACATCAGCACCATCACACCATCAGCAGCCAGAACTCCAGTTTGAGAGTCACATGTAGCACAAGGTCAATAAGGCAAAGTTTAGGGCAGAAGCAGTACGTAGGGTGGTGTCAGTGAGCTGATTTGTCAACTCCATGGATAGCTAAGGAGACAGGGAGGTCTGCCTGTTCCTGCCTTCTACCCTGGAGATTTTCTTGCAAGGAGCACGGTCAACTTTGCATGTTCTTAGACACGTTATGGATTTGGAGAGGCATGAAGATAGTGAATTAGAACTCAGTGGCATTGTTGTGTTTTTATGGCAAGTTTTTTCTTAATCAGTATAAACGATTTCCATCTACAGCAGAATTGAATCCAGACCAGACAGAGGATTTCAGTCTGCTCATGCTGTGGGAGGGCTCAGATTGGGATGTGGCTCCAGCCTTTTTGGCTTAAACCCATTTCTTGTCTGTGTTGTGGTTTTATGAGTTGATATAGCAAATATGTGACATTTGCTCTCCTTTTGCTTCTCTTGGAGTTTTTAGAGAGATGAGATTTCACACTGTTGTATAAGGCAGAAAACAACAGAAGAAGTCTGAATAATAATGGGCATTCTGTGCAGAAATCTCCATGCCTGGAGAACAACAACTATTTGCAGCCTCCTAAAGGTTAAGGATGTGATGAACGTTAATGCATAGGCATTTGTGGTTGTTCATGAAACAGTCCCTTTTGGGGGAGAGCAGAGACACAAACATAATTTTCCTCAGTGGTTGTTACCAAGCTAAGAAGGCCCTTTCTATATCTCAAGAGTTTCTAAAGGGACAGCATGCCTAGCACAAAGAAGCAGTCCTACTAAAGAATCTCGGTACAGTAATATGAAAGATCAGATTGAGTTCAGACAAGTTCTTTCTGGCAGTTATTTGGAAAGATAAAAACATTTAAAAAGGAAGTTTGAAGATTCTTTATTGGACACCCAATCCTGGTGTTTTCAGTCAGATGGAGATCTGACTTTGATATTATGAGTTTATTGCTTAGAGACTACTCGTACCATCCCTCCATCTGGGACAGCACGATATCTTTAAAAATACGTTTGCTAGGCAATGTATCCATCTGCTTATGACCGCAGAGAGGAAATAGTTTGGATTCTGGAGAAAAGCTTCAAATAAAAAAAAAAATAAAATAGCAGGTAGTCTACTGGCATGTTAGGAAATTGTCATTTTAATTGGTATTCATCTCATCTAGTTTAAGGCAACTAGAAGTCAGGCATCTAATCTGATCTAGTTGCCTGGGCATCTCCTCTATACACTGGAGAGAGATGGGCACTTCCAGCAAGTGACTCATCTCTTTGAAAGAACAGTGCCTAAGATAGCTGGAAGGATTCACTTTCTGGGTGGTCCTGTCTTTTTCCAGTGGTTATAGAGATAACATGGAAACCTAATATGGGCTAGGAACCTAGCTTTTAGATGAACTGAACCCCTCCTTATATTTCTTCCCATTGTGGTGTGAATAGGCAGTGCCTCAGTTGATACAGATGCTGTGGAAGGTATTAAGTTGAACCAAGCTAGTCAGCAGTAGTGGTCTAAACGTTTGTGCATCAAAGTTCATGACACTGTATGTTTCAGTTAAAAAGTCAGAATACATAACAAAACAGTGCCATTCTAAAGTATGAAACATACTCCTGTCTGAGCAACAGGAACATTGCCTCACTTAAAATTCCTCAGAGCCACACAGATGTTAAGAGTGTAATAGTTAAAAGCCGCGTCATTTAAGACTAAGAGTTTTAGATATCTTGATTTCTAAAACTACCTGCAATACTTATGTATTATGGTTTTGATGGGTTTTTTGCTTGTTGAGCTTGTAATATTGTCACCTATGTCTCCTTGGCTGACACTAATTGTCATAAGTCACCAATTTCAGTGCCTATCCACAACATTGTCTGAATAAACAGGGCATTTATGCAGAGCTCAGGACTTTGCGCTGGGCCTTTTGTGCAGCTTTGGAGTGTAAGGAACAAGAAAAGATGGATACTGAAGAGACTGATTTTCTTGATTTTTTTTTTTTTTTTTTTTTTTAAATTTCTTGGTAATAAGCAACAGGTGAGAATTTATCCCTCCCTTTCTCCCCAGAGAATTTGAAATATAAACAGAATCAACTTTTTTTAACTTTTTCTTCCAGAATGCTTTTCTCTGTTATTTTATTTCCTTCATGAGTTGTCAGAAGCAATTACAAAGAAGAGAAGTTGGAATAGTTCCCTTTCGGCCAGAGCCAACTTCACTCATGCTACAGTGACCTGGCTCTAACTGATACTTTCTTTGCTGCCAAATATTCCAGATAGCCATCTAAATTCAGCAAAGAAGTACTACAGTGTGTGTATAGGCCTCTTACATGCTTCGGGTGCATCTGCTCTGTTATACCTGCCTAAAAATGACAGCAGCATTGAACTGCTGTAGTCGAAAGGCTTGTCAACACTCTAGCTCTCAGAACCTTATATCTTACACAGATATTGTGTCTTACACAATATCTTACAAAGATATTGTGCAAAATGCAAAGAAATAATACTCAGCTCCATATTTCAACCAGTGGATAAACATACCCTGATAATTTTACACTTAGATTTCTGTTTGTACAGAATCCTGTCCGCAGACCCTGCTGCCATTGGTGTATATGAATTAAATACTATTTATCTGTTGCAATGAGGAAAGTAAAGTTTCCTGCTGGCAAAGGCAGGAACTTGAGATAGAAAGTAAAACTAAGGGTAATTTTGGTGAATGATTTGAAGTCGCTTTGCAAGCACTGCAGGAGGTAGCACACAAACATGCAGAGCTTGTTACATCCAGATGGCCAGTATTGCAGCATTAAAACTGAGAGATAAATATACCCCAATTTAAAAGGAATAGATGATTCTAACTGCAATTAGATAGCTCACCAGTGTCAAAGGAAAGCTTCTAAATACAAAGTATCCAGATGGGAAAGGTAGGGAATTACAGTGATCCATTTTCATGTTTATCAATTATTTCCCAGAAACTACTTTGCATTTCCTCCTATAAAGTTGATTGTACAGCTTGGCATTCACCAGGAGATTGCTTTTAGACACCAGTTTTGTCTGTATGGAGAAAACACTGATGTGACAGACCCATCAGACTGAGTCTAACCACATTTTCCTCTAAAAACATCAGCATGCTTTAGCTGCCCTCAGCAGAACAGTATGGATTCACACCAACAGCAGACATGGTGCATTCTTGAGAATATCCTTCAATTCAACTTGGTTTTATCCAGTAAACCTATATGATGAATCAGTCTGCTGGAAGCCACTAAAGAGCTCTTGCATCTTCAGGTACCATACAGAACTTTCAGCAATTTTACTATAGACTAGCCAAAAGAAAGATAGGCTTGTGCTAGTTTTGTGTACTTCCCCCTCGACTAATTTCTTAATTTTTTTTTTTTCTGTGAAGATCAGGACTTGGTAAATACTAGCATGTGACATGGTCTGTAGCTGGATCTGGACTGCGACCTCTGTGGTCAATCTCCCTAATGTATGCTTCAACTGTTGTATCTTAGCTATGTGGTAGCTAAGCAGAATTTCAACGCAGGAGGAGTTGCATGCAGATGTCTGAGGAAAGATGGTAATACACTGCTTGCTGTCACTGGAGAGTTCTTAGTCTTACATACATATTTCGGAGGTAGGTACTTCCCTTTAGAGAATTTCCAGTAGGGAAGAGACAACATGCCTACAAATATTTCTGGTTTGATTTATTATTTAAACAAGTGTTTCTGATGCAGATGTAATTTCTCAGCTTGTGATTTATTATTTCACCTGTCTTTGAATTAAGAATGGAAACACATTGCCACTGTGGCCAACACATTGCCACTGTGATCGGTGAGGTGCCTTGTTTTATTTGAAGTTGTACAGTATGCTAGTTTTGGTAGCCAACACTGAAAGTCTTTTGCCTTTCCACAGTAATATTTTGCCATAACTAGCAGGCCCACTGAAGTCTCCTACTGGAGATGGAATTTAGGAATAGCAGAACTTTTCCCCTTATATAGTGGCACAGATGGTACAGGTAGCTATTTTTCCCTATGCTGATTTTTTACACTTGGTGCTGAAACTGAACACCTCTTTATGCCCACATGCCCCTTAAAATAAGGCTTATGGTAAAGATTTACATGATGGATAAATGAGGGCATTCTGAAAGTGGTTTATTTTCGTGCCTGGAAGAGCATGACTCATCCACAGGTTAGCCAGTGATCTACTGATTTTTATGCATAATTCCCTCTTGCCCATATGTCAACACTGTTAGTTACAAAGTTGGGTACCTGTTAGGAAACACCAGAGCTTAGGTTGACTCTTTAGTCTTAATTTGTGCCTTTTTTTGCATATGCATTTCCAAGGTTTTTCATAATTGCTAATTATCCTTTAATTTTACTGATAACAAAATAATAAATGAAAAGTACAGGGAAGAAAATATCCAATGCTGTTTCTGAAGTAAATGTGAATAGATATTACCTTAGCTCTATAATAATAGGTATTATCTTTCCAGTAGCTGATAAAGAAAGGAATTTTCCTCTTTTCCATAATGGAAGACATCATTGTTAGTTCTCAATTTGGTCAGAGCTGTTTTTAATTTCCTATTAAATTTCCTATTAAAACTCTCATTAAATATAATTTCATAAAACTATAAATTCTGTTTTTGATTAAATGGGAGCCATTCTTTCTTTCAATTGAGTTTGCACTTTTTAGCTTTCACAACAGAAAATATTTCATTAGTTTCTCACATAACTTTGAGGAAAATTATCTTTTCCAGACAGACATTTTGAGGGCTCCAAAGAGATTAAAAAATGACCAGAATGTCCATTAAAGTGTTTGGATTTCAGAATGGTACTACACACTTACTATGCTATTGCCATGTAGCATTTTAAAGCCACTAGATTTGAGGATTTATTATACAAATAAAGGATGTACCTACATATGTTACTGAATCTGGAGGAGGGGATTAACACAGTAACACAAATATACGTAAGAGTAGCATGTGAAGTCACTTAAAAGAAAAGATCAAGAGTGTCTTGTCCAGCCTTTCACTTTAAAGTGTAATAGCCAAAGGATAGGAACACAGTATAATATTTATATGTCAGAAGTACTTTTGGCATCTGTTCTTTATTGATGAGAATAAAATTTATTGCCATCTGGATTTCCTAATTCATTTTTCTGATATTCTGGGGTTGCCATAGGACACAAACAGCTGGATTAAATTCCAGCATGTTATGTCACTGTGACTCATTTATTTTTTCTTATCTATCAAAATTTCTTCTTGTAAATAACATCTCACTCTTTCCCTTTCTGAAGTACTTCGCTCTCTTGCAGAAGTAGTGTGGTCTGTCTTTGTCTGTCTTTTTCACCTTTCTCTGCTCCTTCTTTTTGTTATTTTCCTCTCTATCTCATATTCCCTCTCCCTTTTCCTCTTTTTCTCTTCTGTTTCTTAGCTCAACAAATGCTAAGTAGCTTTATAGATATACTTTAGTCTCATCTGTGGGATCCAAATATACATTTAACATTGCCTGAATACTACTACTACTAATGCATTTTATAATGTGAGAGGTTAGTTAACTTTCATTTGACCTTCCCAACTGAGATTTCAGTCGACTTAATTCAGAAACTTTGACCTGATGGCATTGAGACAGGACTTTATGACTGATTCCCTGGAACTGTATACCTACGTAAATATATGAGGGATAGAATATTGTATTGATTGTCTTCAAGCTTTTGTAGAGTGTCTGAAGCCCAATATACCTGTATAAGATTATTGTACCTACATGTAAAAGAAGTAATTGCAGAAATATGATTTACTAAGCAAATATGAAAAGTCATGAGGAGTGCTATCTTGACTATATTTCTTTTACTAGGCCAACGACAATGATTACTGTTTTAAAAAACTGCTTTATTCTAGAACTAAATCATACACAAAGCACTCCCTTTGAAATTGTGGTAGGTTTTTTTTCCCAAACTGGATATTTTAGGAGTATCAATTCAGATGTAGCTGGAAGTCTTTCAAAAATGTAGATTCAAGTCTGCCTCAGATTTAGGGTCAGACCACAGTGTGGCCATTTTGTGCATATTTATTTGAAAAATGCTATTTTTTTTCATTGCCAATGGCAAAAGCTAAAAGGAGATTCCTTGTTTCTTTCATGGGAGGAGAGTTCTGACAATGAAAATGCTTATTGTTCCACTGCAGAATCTTAGTTTTGTGCATGTATTTTGCTTTCAAAGTTTTTACTCAAATTTTGTGTATTTTCAATCTTTCAAAGCAGCATGCAACATATTGCTGCAAACAGATACTTTTCTAAGCACTCAGGAGTAATTTTTAATATATGATTGAATAAAGAGGATTTCATTTAGGTCAGCTGCTGTAAAACAGAAGGGAAGACTCTGAATTTGGATAGAAATCCTTGACCACAGTTTGACTCTCTCCACACCTGAAGAGGTCCAGCTCTTCTCTGGTGCTCTAAAATCCATTTGAATCTCATCTAAGCTTACCTGTACCTGTCCCAAAGGTATGTCTCTGAAAACGACCCACGTAGGCATAAATGCATGTATCACAAGGGGATGGATCCAGTAGCTCTGCAAGGTGCTCCACTATGGGCAGTGGTGGGAGCTGGGTATTAACCACAGCATCGTAAGGGCATCAGCTTAAGTATGTAAACATGGAGGGGGAGCAGAATGCAAGGCCGGATCTGGTGCAGTTCATGGAGATCAAAGCTGAGGCACAGAGGATGCAGACATATTCTGGGCAAAGCCACCCTGATTCTGTTGAAGTGTCTAGAAAGGAACTGACTGGGGAGACAAGCAGATCTAGGGAGATACACTTTGCTGGTGTGCCAACAAGAACAAACTGGAATTATCTAAATCATTGTAAATGGATCAGCAACCTTATATTGGGTGAGAGAACAGTTGCTGCATCCTAGGTGCAAGCCAAGAGGGATTTCTCTTGGGAACAAATAAATATAAGCATGCATGCAGGAGCTGGTAACAGTGGAGTCTACTGCATGTATGGAAAACTGGTATTAAAGATGCATACCAAATTCTGTCATCAGCTGTGGAAGAGGAAGGCAACACAAGAGTACTTGTGAAAATGTATGCACACCAGCGTGCTGCTTCTTACGTGTTAGCATTACAGTGCTTCAGAAGCAGCCAACAATTCTAAATAATATACTGGCCTAGAAAATATTTTCTGCATGGGTTGTGACAATATTTAGTCCAGAGATCTGCAGATCCAAGTTGCAAAGTCTGTTAAAAATATGGGTCCAGAATCTGGCTACCATGGATGGAAAAGGGGAAGGAGTGTTGCAAAGGCACATCAATGGTTCTATGCAACTTCATCCTAGTTCAGCATCCTGTTTATACTGGTCTGAATTTTACTCCACTTATGGGTAATAATGCCATCTCATGAAGCAGGAATTTGAACTACTCTGTCAGGTTTCTCAGTGTAAACTTCCCCTTGATCATGCTCTCACTGGTTACTTCATATTCTCTTCACTTGTTTCTCCTCTCATAATTCATGAGATTGTGAAGTAGCTTCCTGTAGAATGATGCTTTCTTATTGGCCATTTTCTTCTTCCCGGCTTTCTGGCAGGTGGTGTTGCATTAGGAAAATCTGGAACTGGAAAATCTAAATAAAATTCATAATGGCGCTTCATTAGAAAAACATAACTGAATTGAGGTTAGGTTGTTAAATGGTATAAACTGAGCTACAATTACAGTATACAGTCTTCTGTGTACACAATTTACAGTATACAAGACGTTTTTTGTTTTGCTACTCCACTCAGATGTTAATGTTACTTATCCCATTGACCATAGACATGCACGCATTCGAGAACCTGAGAACCACGCTGAATTGATCTTTTATTGACGTGGTTGGTTTTGTATTTATTTGTGTGTATGTGTGTGTGTTGAGGTTTGAGTTCTTTTGGAGTGGTTTTGTGCTAATTGAAAGAGTAGATATTTCTTCTATCTAAAATCTGTTAATTTTGGAGACTAAAAGAAAACATTTACTGACAGTCAGTCAGACATGGGGCTGCACAGGTTCTTAAAAAAAAATAAAATGTTTCTTTCCCTAAAAGATCTACTCATATAAACAGCGAAAAGAGCAGTGAGTGGCCAAACCAGGTGCACGTGCAGATTTTATCTTCATGGTATATTCTAAAGAGGTACTGAAATATGTGGTTACAAAGATGAGGGGAAGGTTGTTTATTGGTTAGGGTAATTTTTATCTATTTCTGAGGCAGCAAAGTAAACAGAAAGGACAATTAATATGCTCCCATAAGAGGCTTACTGCATAAGGCCACGGCAAGGATTCATAGTCACTTCTTAGGACTTGCAAGCATTGTAAGCCAAGCAATAGCTACTCAATATATTATTCAATGAAATATGTTCTTTATATTTCTGTGATATCCACCAACTCATTTTACTTTTTAACCCTGTGTCACTGTATTGTATTTAATGCTGTACATGTATTGAAATTTTTGAGATCCAAGGGGTTTTTTATGTGTTTATGCTGATCCTAATATTTTTGGTGCTGCTCAGTGAACTCCTCTATGACAGATGAAAAATATTTGAAAGCAAGACAGGAAGGACTTTTTTTCCTGGGGAATCATTACAGTAGCATTCAGTCAGAGGCCAGTTTCTATGCAGCCTCTCATGAAGCCTGGATCATGCTGCTGAGAGTATCCTACAGTGCAGGCAGAGCTGGGATGCTGAGAATTTCACTCAGGGCTAAGAATTTTACTCAGGAGCTGCAGAGATCTGTAGTTAACATGAGCATTTGTAGGTGCTGAGGAGTACCTATCTGCAAAAGGGATAGAAACAGGCACCTGAACATTTATTCAATTTGGGTGCCAATGGAAGTAAATATAATGTCTTGTTTCTTTGATTTCAAAAAGAGATACATACATTCTGGAGGGTCTAAGCTCTACATTCTATACATTTAAGCTCTGCATTGAGTTTTAAATGCTACTTGTCCTTACAGTCTGAGTATAACGCTAAACTATGCTTGAAGACATCCTTCTCTTTGAGCATCAGGTGCACTGGTCCCTACCTATGCAATGACTGGAGGAGCAGGCAGCATGAACAGAAGGAAATGCCACTGAGCAAACTGGTGTAATATTTCTCTTAAGCCTTACTTAATGAGAAAACTTGTCTCACAAATTAAGCTTTGAGGAAAATCAAGAATTAAGCCTTTCTTTTAGCTTTGTGACATATCTTAGTGAAATAAGCACAAAAGCAAGTGTTCAGTTGTCTTTAGAATTTCTTTTATTACTTGTAAATGTATAATTTCCCATCCTGCATCATGTCACAAAACAAAGCCAGTTCAGATGAGGAATTATTAAACACTGAATTTTCCTCTTATTAAAATCCGAGCAGAATGAATTACAACAGACTTTCCATAATGACAGGCTAAGGACATGCTCTCAACTCATTGTTTGGGATCTTGGCAGAGCCTTTCCAGGAGTACTTCTGTGAACTAATTCTGTTCTTCCATTAGAATATATAAGATCAAGAAAGGAAGTGTAGGGGAGTCAGTTGTGTGCAAATATAGCAATAGAAGTTGTTGCAAATAAGATTCTCTCCCTAGTGTTGGTGTATTATAACTACACTTGATGTGCCAGATTTAGTCCTGCTGGAACTTAATTGGAGTATTCTGGCAGATCATTTTAGTGTCAAATCACACATTTTAATATCGACTCCTAAAGTGCTTGAAGACTTTAGGATTAAAGGTACTGTATCTTCTAAATACCACCTAGTTGTACTATTTTATTTCAGAAATTCTTGTTAGAGCCTTAGCGATTAAAACTGCACCTTGATACCAGGTTTTACTTCATAACACCAAGGCAACAACAGCAGCATGATTGACTATTTCTTGTTTTCTTTTCAAATGGAACTCCTAGTTGTGCTGACCTAGCATGAAAATGTTGCTTCTAACATTATTTCTAGCTTGGCTGTGCAAGATTCCTACCTCAAGAAATGGCATTATTATCACATTGGAATTTTTAGGCTCTGCTTGGAACTCTCAGCCGTGAACCAAACACAAAGATCTTACAATGTAGTTCAGACATCAACAAATAGAAGATGGCAAAAATCACCCTAGCTTTGAGTAGCAGAAACTGCTTTTGGAGTTTAAAGCTCCACTATGATTTTCTGTCTGCTTCTTGCAGTTCAGACCTTCCCCTTCTACCAGCTTGTCTGCAGTGTGCGCTTATGACCATACTGTTGCTCCCGCTTGCCCTGTGTCTGCTTGTTTTGGCAGCTTTGATGGCAGAGAACGCCAGACCTCTTTCATGTGGTTTGTGTCACATGTGCTGCTGTGCGAGACACACGCAGCTCGTCGGGAGCGTTCGCTGCTTGCTGCTTCTCATGCTCTCTTGTACACTTCCTCTGCAGATGGCTTTCCTGGCTCCCATGGACCATATGTTTTTTCAGTTTCTTTTAATGTGTATACACCCACCCCATGCAGTTCCAGTGAAGTATGTGTTGTTTATTTCCTCTGCTGTCCAGCTCTGAAGGTTCAGATCTAGAGAGGCAATCACTGATACTAAGTGCAAGATTGATCCTTAACACAACCTGCTCTTTTCCTGGGGTCCTTTTCTCCTCCCTCTTGGAAGTGTGGAATTGTCCACTTGTTCTGTTTTTAACCCTGTAGTGACTAATTTTAGCTATCTTATCACCAGTCATCCATTGTCTGTGGAGAGAAGTGGATGAGATATCCTCCTAAGGGAGGTGTCTAAGGCAGGTGGGCAGATTTGCGTCTCTGAGATGTCTCTAGTTTCTCTCCGCTTTGACACAGAGGAAGCCTAGATGATAAACCTAGGCTAATTGGCCCACTTTGAGATAGCAATATCTAGGTGAGATATATCCCTCTCCAGCTACCCAGGCTTCATGGTAGTATGCATGAATCCTGTATGCTTGCAAACTGCTGGTTGGGATTTTTTTCATGAGCTAATCCTCTTTTCAGCACTTTCCATACTGCCTTGGCCATGAGGACAGAATGGAGGAGAGCTGAGTATTGGCAGAAGGGCATGTGAATATAAAAGATAAGGACGAAGAGGTTCCTTACAAGTGCGTCAGTTCCAGATTCATGCTAGGTATTTCTTCACTAGATGAAACAGAGTAATAGAGTGGCCTAGGTAAAAAGGGCATGGTATTGGCGAGAAATTTGGGTAAAACCCCCAAACCTTGATAAATAGAAAAACCCTAGAACGGTAGGAGGATAAAGCTTTCATGCAGAATATTTCAAATGTGGGTGGGAGATTTAGCAATTCCCTAGTCAGGACTAGAAGTGGAAGCTGAGAAAGATCAGGCTTTTCATAATGTTACTGGTCCCCTTGACTTACTTCCTGAAAAAGCTGAATGTCTGCCATATGCTTTATTTATACCAAGAGCTATTCATTCCCATCAAGACTGATGTTTTTATTAACAACTCTGATGTTTTCATTCAAGAGCAAAACTATCAGAACCCGGATACCAATGGTAGGTTTAACACATTTCTGCTGATTCATGAGATTTCTTCACAAATTGTTTTCAGAATTTGCACCACTTCTATATTTAAAGGTGTGCATTAGGTAAACTAACCAGCCACATCTGTGAGAAAAAAGGCTTCCTCACATCAGAAGCAAAAACTTGCTTTCGGTAGAGCTGTTAAAATATTCCAGATTTTTATATCCTGAAATGGTATTGAATAGATCAAGTAAAACAGTAGCAGCAGCAGCAAGATTTTTATTTTGGCTGCTGTCCAGCAGTAAGAAAAATCATGTAGATACAGACTGCTTCTCATTTTCTTTAGGATTAGCACACTGATTCTGCATATGAACTATGTGTGAAAGTCCCCGTGACACTAATGAGAGCTCTGCACAGGGACCAGCTGCACAATCCTTTCTCACATGCAGGATGCAAGGCCTATAGTGAAGAAGGTTTAAACCAGCAAGGTTATTACCTGGAGAAAAACTGGCATTGCCTTAACTCTGCAAATCCGTAACTGTTGTGACATAAGGCAAGGAGCACAAGGCAATAAAAGTGGATCTGTGAGATATGGGAGAAATGACAGGCTTGGAATGGTGGTTTCTATCGTTGCTCTGGTAAAAGAGCAACAATGGTAAGAGAGACATGATATATCAGGGCAGATTTATACTGCCTATTTTCCAGTTTGGTTTGCTTTCAAGAGTTTCCTGTATGAAGTTGTTGAAAAAAAAAATCTGCATAGTGTGAATTATATATAAGGATCCAGTCCTATGCTCATGCAGTATCCTGTTGTAGTCGCTGTAAATCAAGCCTGTAAAAAAGGCAAGACTGGGCATGTAATCTCCCTTTAAGAAATGTTCTTTCTTTCCCTAAAAATTGATTAAAAATGAAATAAAAAGTAGTGTTCTCTGTCACTGGCCATTTCTACAGGGCATCAAAGCAACTGACTGCTTATAATCTCTAGACATTTCCTGACTGACTGTAAAGGTCATCTTGGAGTGAGCAGGGGAGAGTGAGTTATCTGCAGGCCAAATAAGGTGAAAGCTGCTGTGGCTAAAGTTCAAGTTTATTTACACAGAGAGAAAAAGAGAAGTGAAAAATTTGCTGACTTATTTACACTTATTTTAGAAAGTTTTGGAGCAATTTGTTTAAAACAGAATGAAAGGCGAAAAAAAGGAAGTAAAATGTTCAGTGATATAATAGAAATAACAGTTAATGATTGTTACTGGCAATCTTTACTTTTTCATTATTTTTCTCATTCTAACCCAGACAGTGATATCTGTGATGTTGCTGTTATTTTCTAGATTAGGAAATCTCTGAGGTTGGGACCTTCTCTTCTTTTTCCTCTTGGAAAAACTGCTTTGTGCTGTCTTGCCACTATGGAAGGAATATAAAATCTATACAAGCACTGAAATTAAGGAAGTACACTTTCATGTGGGTTTATGTTCTAGTTTACATTTATAACCTAATCCTCAACACCAAAATAATTGTAGATTTTCCTGCATTCCTTACAGTAGCCCATAGACTAGTGACGACGTGTGCTGAATATTTTGGTCTCAAACACTCTGCTGACTGGCTCATTATCTGCTGCCAAGCAGAATTCCAAATAGCTGAAATCTTTTCGGTCTCTTCCAGGGCACTAATCTGAATTTCTCTAATCTACCCACTTTAATGTATTCTGTAAAAATTGATCTGTCCTTAAGATGTCCACTCTTAAGATGTTCAAACTTGGCTGAGGATGACCAGAAGGATCAAAAGTTCCTGGGGCGAGTGCAGACAGACAGTGAAATATCTTGATCACTTAGTTGTCCGTTCTCTAGAAAACCAAACTAAAGATAATGTTAAGTTATTGTTCACTCTGGAGATTATTGGTGGCTGTTGATAGAAAACAATTCATGAGCATTCATCCACCTGTCATTAACACTAAACAAGATTAAACCAATAGATTGGTTTAAATCTCAAAATTATAAATTTTATTCTTGATAAATAGTGTTGAACCTTATGCTTGCTTCCACAGATACCAAAACATTCCCTTGCTAATAGCCTGTTAATTATGTCTTGGTCCATGTTTGTTGGAAGCAGCATGTTCTAGTGAACAAGATGCTGAAAGAGAATCAAAAGCTTTGGATTAGATTTCCAGCTCTCTTTCCTCTGATCACTCTTGGTCTGTTTTTCCTTCTATTGACTGCTAAAATCGCCATACTTGTGTTATACACAGGGGGCCCCCAGTCTCGTATTGAGCCTACTTGTATCACACTTACACTGCAAGTTTGCAGGCGATCTTGACCGTGGGTTACGAGGAATTTCAGTAGATACCACTAATGAGCTTGACTATTCTGTCAATCATTCTTGGGCCACAAATCCATTCAGTCTTCCTGTGCAGAGACTCCTGTTCTCTGCAGTAATATAATTGGCTATATATGAAAAAAAAAAAAAAAAAGACAAAATTTCAATGTTTAAAAGCTAATGTCCCAGGATGGTACTAAAGTGAATAAACACAAACATAACCAAAATGTACATAACCAAAACATACTAAAGTTTGTACGTTTTCAGTGGAATGTAGTGTTTTTGTTCTTTTTTAATGGATCATAAATAAAAAAAGGGTCCTTGCATTGAAATGTATATGATAATGCAAATGAGAATGATGAAATTTCTGTATTTTCTTGACTATTTATTTAACAAGGATCAGCCATAAAGGAGAAGAAGACGCCAGTGTCCCTGTATGTATGTTTTCACTACTGTAATAACTACATTTTAAACCATCACCTTAGGATAAAACCTGTTTTGTGTCTTCAGGGAAGCAAAATTCAACAGTTTGTTTTCACACAGGAAATTACTGTTTTAAGGGATAACATTAAGTATCAAGAACCCTAATTGCTGAACAATTCCTTATTTCATTATGACTTACTTTGTAGCTTTCGGGATTCTGTCTGGAAATAATCCTCAAATTTGATGGGGATTTGGAGTCAGAACTAATAAAAAGGGACACCAAAGATAGTCCAGATAAAGTATGCTAGGGAAAAGAGTTTCCTCTGCAGTGCTGCAGCACATGGTAATCACAGCAAAGCTTCCACTGGCATAATCATGAATATTTGAAAACCAGTTTGTATTGTAGGTTGGACACATTAATATCTTAGTACCGAACATATAGCACCAGATTTTCGAACCTCTTGTTCAGCTTATATTAACTGACTGATGCTGCACTCTTTTAAAGGTGTGCAAGAAAAAAAATGTCAAAGTTACATGAAACTGATTGCAAGAAAGAATATAACACACTATTATGCTACAGGCTTCACAAAACTGTTTAAATCCGGAACCACTTTATTTTCTCCTCTTTATTAAATGTTTTATAAACACCAAGAAATTAAACAGTCCATATCTTAAGCATTTACACCAGCGTGGATGATGTTCTTCCCAGCATGTGACTCAGCTTGTTTGCACAAGCATGTAATGTAGCCATTTCCTACACATATGCTCATGCTCCTTTGAGACACCTGTGTTGGGCAGAAAAGAGCGTCAAGGGCGCAGGAGACAAATTCTTAGTTTGTCTCTTACTGCCTCCAGCACCATTTCCATTTACTGAGATACAGCAGTGGTAAATCATATCTATCTTTGCCCAAATGCAAAGTAAGTGACTGGATATTGCTAAGAAGTTAAAACTTTACCAGTAAAAAACAACCAGGAACACAGAGGAGCATAGAAGAGGTCTTGCTCTGCTGACTGTGATTTCATCCCATGAACAGTAAACCTTACATAGGTTCTTCATGTAGTGATTTTAGTCCTGTTCCCTGCTTGCTATGAACAGGCTGTTTTTTTCTGGATTTGTGAACTGTTTGTAGCTGTTGAACAAAGGCTGCACCCAGTACTAAGGAGAGTCTTCAGCTAAATATTCACCTACTTATGTGACATCCATAGCTGGGGGTTTGTTTAGGAGCTGTTTACAAAAGCTATTCATTCCCTATTTATGACATGAGTTGCAGGACTAGCTGGCAAAGCTGTAAAGTATGGTTAATACAGCTTCAGCATTTGCAGCATATGTCTTGCCCTTACCCTGTTGACCAAAGAAGTGAAGGGAAATATAAAGGTGGAGTGACAGCTTTCATTTAAGTTTATTCCTGTCAGATTATCCCAGTCACAGCTGCCAGACTGTTCTGAAAACATTAAGGTAGAGGCAGTCTAAAATTGAGTTATCCATGGTGTTGCATGATAGCACGTCTAGGAATAGCAAGTTTTTGAATTCCAGGAAACCATTTTATGTTAACATCAAAATAGCAGTTTCTACAGAGTTGAACAAAAGGGCTGGGAGTTTTATTTGTTTGTTTGTTTTAATCTTTATAAAAAGAATGCAAAATATCTAGGCTAAGGGATAAGGTGAAAGAAGCTGTTGAGAATATGCTTCAGGAGGAAATACAAATGGAAGGAAATCTCATCTTATTTCTGCTGATAGAAAGCAGAACCAAACCCTTTATCTGAATTGTTTAAATGTGAAGAAAAAAACATGGTACTAAGCACAAAGAACGAGTATGTCTATTGAGATTGTTAAGATCTAGTGTTTCTTCAAAGTTAGACAATTTGTAGCAGGAACAGCAGTGGGTGTTTTTCTTTCTGTGTAGTTCAATGAATTAGCAAGAGAAAGATCAAAGATGTCTCTGTCATCCAGGATTCCTATCTTGTGTCACTTTTCACTGGCAGCAGCTGTTAGAAAAGGGAAGGCTAGGAGAAAGCAAAGAGCAAGGAAATGGGGAAAGAAAAAAGTAGAAAGGCTAAGAAAGGAGAGGAGGGGATTAAAAGATAGGTGGAAAAGGAGAAAAAGATGGATCAAATGGAAAAAGATTAACAGGTGGAGCCCTAGCAATGCTGGTCTGCCAAAACACCCATGTTTTCTAAAGCAATGTTCATCAGTGTGCTGAGTTTGCATTTTGTCTTCTGTGGTTTTAACACCTTTTTGATTGTTTCTTGGGGGCTTGGAGGCTTTCTACGGAGCTCAGTGGAGCCACAGCGATGGGCAGTAACTCTCATGAGTTCACAAACATCTGAACACTAGAATTTAATTCTGAGAGGTTATTACAACATGAAGGTGTGCTTCAGAGTCCTCTGGTTCCTTACAGGAATCTTACTAAAATATTATGTGCATGGGCAGAACTCAAGACAAAAACAGGTTGTATCTGTAAGAAGCATTTATTTCTATATGCCCTTGTTTAGCTTGTAATATGCTGTTGCAAAATTGCATATAACCTGGTGAGAAAACCACATTTCACTGTGGTGCACATAGTAACAGCAGGCCAAAAACTGGTATAAGCAATCTAGGTGGCAAAGCCCTACCCTAGTTAGTGTTAAAGATACCCAGTGCCCCAAGAGTAGGATTGTTGTACCAAATGTCAATAGCTAGTAAGTAATTTTTGGGAAACAAAAGAGCATCTCTCTAACAGGTACAGATACAAACACATACAAAAGCCCTTCTTAGATATAACAATCTGAGCCCTCCTCTCACCCAACCTCATGGCCCCTGGCCCCTTTTATCCTCTGGACTGGTGAAAAAGGCTTTTTCCCTTGGTTTAATACAGTGAATGCAGACCAGGTGGCAATTGTGCCCAGTCATGGGCCTTGATTGCTACTGATCAACTTTTTATCCTTTGTCTGTTTTACATTTATGAGTAGCCTGCACAAATTCGCCCAAGTATTTTTTTCTTTTAATCATATAAAATTGTAAGTAAGGACAAATCACAGCAGGGAGGAAATTGTGCCTGATTTAAGGCTAATTTTCTATACCAAAGACAGGAATTACAGAATTTAATAAATTCCTGGGATTTCACTTGAGCTCCTGTCACTAAATTTCTGTGGCTGGCTGTTGCACAGGTGGTGTGCATGCAGTGAATGGCAAGAAAAGGGCTAAGTGGTGAGCCCTGAGGGTCTCCAGCTGGCCACTGTGATTGCTGGGTGGGGCAGGCGGGAGCTGAGGCTGGTGGGAGCAGTTGCGGCTGTGCTTAGAGGGATGAGTTAGTGCCTTTTCTAGCAGTGAGGATAGCCAGCACTCAGGAGAGCCTCTGGTTGGGTGAGCCGAAGTGAGACCTTGTTTCTGTGGGAAAAGAGAAGCTTATCTGCGCCTGGAAGTCTCCAAGAACATCTGTGTCTTTTGAGGCCCTGCCCCACAGCACAGGGTAAGTGGAAAGGCAATGATTTCACTGAGCTGTAGGCAGACTGGAGTAGCTTTGCTTGTTCTTTGTGTTCTTTGGTTGTGGAAAAATGAAATTTGTTATGTGACTCTCATGGTAGGAAGGAGGTGGACTTGTGTGTAGAAGTAGATGAATCCAAGCAGTTGCACTCAGCCCAACTGAACAGAACCTGGCTTTTGAGGAAGTTCATAGGACTCTCACGTCAGGTACTGTGCTGGAGCTGCAGGCTTCATGTCTCACAGCTGTAGTAATTGGGGAGTGGCTGTCTGCCCTGTTACCACTTGCAGGTACAACTAGCCAGGCTCTGCCACATGCCCTGCTAAGGGCTCAGCAAAGCTGAAAATTGGTATCAAGCTTTTCCAGGTGCACAAATGGAGCAAGAAGTTCTAGTCCTCGTTTGAACTCAGACTCTGGGGGGATGGGGAACAACAAACTAGAAGAAAGAGATAAAATCGTGGTACGAAACCATGGAGCCTGTTGTTGTCTGAGGGTGGACCTGTTCATGTTTGGCTGTGAGTCCACGTGTGTATAGCAGTATGTTAGGAGTTGGTACTTTGAATACAAAAGCTGATGGCCTTTTGCTTTGGAGTCTTTATCATGAGCCTACTGTCAGCTTGATTTCACAGGAGATAAGCAAAATCCAGTCATCTTATCATACAATACAATCAGATGATTCTGGCATTATTCACCATTGGTAAATCCATGCCTTGGCCTATTACCAAGTAGAAGTGGTAATTACTTGCATGAAACACCCACTTCAAGTAACTGAAGGGAGTTTATAGCAGTTTTATGAGAGGAGAGAAGCTGCTTTTTATGTATTCTGAACTGCTTGGTCACTTCAGTATTACGATTATCCTGTGATGACTGCTGATAAAGTTATAAATATCCCATAGGGAGCTGTTACAGCCTTAACTGCAGATTTCAGGCAGATACTAACAAATGGGTTGCTTACATTCGTAGCAGTGGGCTGTGAACAAAACATCAAAGTTTGTATTTTGGGCACAAGTGGAGTTAAGTGCTAGATACCTTTGCCAGAGTGCTTCTGAAAAGAATGGTCTTACAGGGTTGGGGTTCTTTTTGTGGTTGTGTTTTTGGTTTTGGGGTTTTTTTTTGTTTCTCCCCCCCTCCCCCTTTTTTCTTTTTTTGTGGGTTTTCTTTTTTCTTTTTTTGGGGGGGATTTTAAGAGTGGAAGTAGCTCCTCTTTAACATGTAAAAGTCAGTTTTATGATTTTCAGGGAAATTATATGTAAGTGCATGCAAGAGAAAGAGGATTCTTCATGCTACTACATAATCTGACAAGTTTTGTGGTTAGATATGCTGTTTCTGTTCATTGTTAGACTGGAATGTGGTGTGCTAACCAGAAAGCAATCATCTTCTACCCAGAGAGTTTTCTGGGAGTTTCAACTGTGCCAACTAACTTCCTCCAGGGTTCTCATCATTCAGGTGCCTGTGTGCTATGTGAAAGAAATAGACATTTTGGTTTTTGGAAGGTCCATCTTTTGCTCAACACAAAGCCTTGGAACTGTGATTCGCTAAATAAAAGGAGTACACAGTGAGATTGCACTGAATGGCATCCAAAAAAGGTGGTTCTTGATTCACAGAAAAGTACACAAACAGAAGCCAAAACATAGCTCTGCACCAGCTGCTAGGAGAAATGTTAACTCTATCCCAACTGAAACCAGGACAGTATCCACCCCTTATTCCATAGCATTCATGTCATGCCAGGTCTCACACTTTCCACCATTACCTTTCCTGTCTTTTTGAGATATATATATAGAGATATATCTGTATATAACATATACATATTTTATATATATGTAATATATATACACATAGTGTGTATAGGTATATATACACATATATACATGTATGTATATACATGTATGTATAATAAATATACATATATATCTATAATACACAATATATCTATATATATATACACGCACACAGAGATGTCATTCCCGTAGTCTATGGACCATCCCTACAAACGTTCATTGAGTTCATTCAGTCCATGACTTGGGGCTCCACTTGCTGTGAGTCTCTCCGGGCAGGAAAGATGGATGGTGTGTGGTGGTGGATTGTTGGCATGCTGAAGCTTATTCTGATTCCATCACTGCTGTGCTTGTCCAGTTTTATTGAAGTTCATTCTTCATTAATGTGGTGATCAAAAGGGAGTCAGGTTCAGATCCTCAAATCCAGAGCAGTGGAGATGGGTGCCACGAGGCATCCAGCGCAGTGATGGGTGTATGGCTGCCATGGAAGTGATAATATCCAGTGTAGACAGCATCATACAGTTCAGTTCAGTGGCTATTCCATGCAAGATTAAATCCCCTTGAGGTACACACTGGACTTCCCTGTCCTCCCACATTACCCACCAAGTGCACCAAGGTCCTTGAGTGGAAGCAATGCCACAAGTGGGTTTGCCTTTTCCCGAGGCAGGAATAACCCAGACTGTTTTCCTCAGCAGATAGATTCTTTGATAGTTTGGTGTACAGTGAGGCCTCTTCAGCACGTCACCTCCTCCTCTAGTGACATTCCAAAATCTTTGCCCTCTGGCCAGTCCATGATGACCTTCTAGGATTCCTGGATGGCTGGGCTTTCCTGTTCGAGCTCGTTGTGTGCTACTCCATGTAGCATCAATTGCATGATGTGTAGAGGAGACCCTACCTTTGAACATCCAGCCCAGCACAGGCAACCGAGGTGCCAGGGGGAGCTGTGCTTCAGTGCCAATCACTTCCAGAGCAGCTCGAACCCTTTCATAGGCTGCCTGTATATCTTTCTCAGTTGGGGTATAGCTGGCCTCGGATCCTCTGTATCCCGGACTCCAAAAGCTGAGGGGTGGACCTTGAGTCTCCCCTGGAGCTTTCTGCCAGAGGCTCCAGGTAGGATCATTCCTCCCAGCTGCAGTGTAAAGCATGTTTTTCATGTCTTGACCAGTCCAGACTGGCCCGAGGGCTACTGCATGAACTATTTCTCGTTTAACTTGTTCAAAGGCTTGTTGTTGCTCAGGGCCCCATTTGAAATCATTCTTCTTCTGGATCACGTGATAGAGAGGGCTGACAATCAGACTGTAATTTGGGATGTGCATTCTTTAGAACCCCACAACACCTAAGAAAGCTTGTGTTTCTTGTTACTTGGTGGAGACATTGCTATTCTTGTTGATGACATCTGTGGGGATCTGGTGACGTCCACCTTGCCATTTATTCCCAAATACTGGCTTTCCTGTGCAGGTCCCTTGACCTTACTCTGTTTTATGGCAAAACTGGCCTTCAGAAGGATTTGGATAATTTTCTTCGTTTTCTTAAAAACTTCCACTGTATTACCCAACACGATAATGTCATCATCAGCTGGCAGAGCTGTCCCACAGCCAGGGCAGGCTGGTGGGCACTGGCGGTGGGGATGCCGTCCTCCATGGCTGCCCTTGTTTTGCTGGAGGGCACCTGCTGCCCATGGGCGCAGGGGAGCTGTGCCACGGGTGGGAGCGGCACCGCAGAGGGGAGCTGCAGCAGCTGCCCTGGGGCCCCAAGGGGCCCTGACACCCCCTGCGCCAGCTGGTAGGGGACAGGCTGGTCCTGGGCAGGCTCCAAGGACACCGGCAGCCCTGGGACAGAGGGTAACACATGGGTAGTGATGGGAGGCGGCATAGCCAGAGCAGTGGAGCTCAGACCAGGCACTTCCAATGGCATTGGCAGCTGGAGGGGAAACCTCTCTGTTGTGAGAAGCAGAGAGAGGTGATGGGGTGAGAAATTGGCAGACAGAGTCGGCTGGGGAGTTACCTGGAGGTCAGGGGCACCAGGAGGAGCGGGAGCTGCTGCTGTACCTGCCGTGACCATTGGTCAGTGTCGTTTGGGCTTTTTGGGCCAACTGCCACTCTCCAACAGGTTCCACCGCAACGTACCACCAGTCCTGTCTGTTTCAGCAGCCTTGCGGCCAACAGACCCCAACAGCCTCCTCTCGCAATGGTTTCCTCCCCTGCTGGTGATTTGCTGTCCTAAATCATGGTTTCCCTGCCCACAGTGGTTTCCCATCCCAGTGATGTTTCTCGGGGAGGTGAACTTTGTGTCCAAGGGGAAGGGATGGGGCCAGCACCACAGGCCCTGCGATGCTGACGTGTGTGCTTCCCAATTGTTTCCAGTGGTGGAGGTGGGAAGGGGGCTTGTGGCACTTTTGAATTGTTTTTGTCCTTCCCCCTCTCTGGTCTGGGCCAGAGCTCAATTTCAGTCTTGCTGTCAGGAAAGCAAAGCTGTGACATTTGTGTGCCCCTTCCCAGGCACTTGCCGTGAGCAGAGAAAAGTGCTGGCAGGGAGCAGGGACATGAAACACTGTGGGACAGCTCTGCCAGGGACGCTGCAATGCCCTGCGTGTTGTGGGAGGGTTTCTGACTTGAAGCAGCAAATCTCATTACTGGAGGAGACTGACCTCCCCTAGATGGCATCTTTGCTGGCTCTTGTCACCCTGTCACTGGCGTTTGGGACCCCAGCTGGTGGGACCCATAGGGCATGTTATGAAACTTCCCTGCCCCCTAACTATTAGATCAACCAGTCTTTAAAGTATTAACGTGTAGATATGTGTATATATATTTGCATGTATGTATATCTACACCTATATATCTACGTGTGTATGCATATATATTTACATATATATACACACACTGTAATGTGGTGACATATTGGATTTTTACTGGAAGCTTCAGCCCGGCCCTGGAAATTAGGACTTTTCTTTATGGCATGCTATGCTGTGCTGTGCCATTCTCTCCACTGGCCATGAATCCAATAATGAGACTGTATGCCTGAAATGTTGACTGTTTTCTCAGCTCCAGAAACATTTTCAAGACACGCAAAGACACACAAAGGTAACAAGTGGAAACAGGATTTAATTCAACTTCATATGAGGAAAAAATTCTTCCCTGTGGGGGTACTGAGGTGGTGGCACGGGTTGCCCAGAGAAGTTGTTGCTGCCCCATCCCTGGCAGTGTTCAAGGCCAGGTTGGACGGGGCTTGGAGCAACCTGATCTAGTGGAAGGTGTCCCTTCCTACGAGGGACAACCTGATCTAGTGGAAGGTTGGAACTGGATGAGCTTTAAGGTCCCTTCCAACCCAAACCATTCTGTAATCCCTTTTGAATCTTTCTTAAAAATACAAGTGTTTTTTGGTTTGGTTCCACCCCCCTTTTAGGGTGTGACATGCCTCTGCTTTGGAGAAAAGCAAGTGAAAGAGCAGAAGCTGGGACAGGACTGAGTGAGAGCAGTGGTAGAATATTATGGGCAAAGGGGGGTTGTATTTTGATCTGCTCAGAAATTTTCATATCAGCCTTGCAACTTGTTTAGTAACATGAGGATGACAGCAACTGAGGGGAGGAGAGCTGCTGCAGGCAGGGTTGTGGTAGCCTGGTGACTTCATCACCAAGGTTTTTCCTTAATTAGCTTTTTGGTTCAGACTGGCCGCCTTGTTTCCCGAAGCTTAAGCCCCATCCCAAGTCTGTCTTCCCACAGCTATGGTTTGAAGAATACCCGGTGTTCTTGCAAGTGGTTGCTGCAAATCTGAAGCGATGTGAAGCTTCCTCGTTCAGGCTGTTCTGGCTGGAGTACAAGAGGGAAAAATGACGATTCCTGTCCCGGAGCTTTCCTAAGGGAAATTTTCAAACCCCTATATTTTAAGGTTGGAAATTTCAACATGGAAATTCATTTGCAAGTAAGCCGGTGCTCCTGAAATTAAAGCACTTTGTGTTATTTGGTGCCTTCTCACACTTTACCCTCCTGACCCCAGGCTGTGCTTTTCTCCCTGTACCACCTGCATGAGGTTCTGTGCAGCATTGTCAGAGGGCAACTGGGTGGGTTTGTGCGTTCCGGTCATGGGCCAGCCCAGCCTGCAGTGGTAGCGCTATGACCAAAACTCTTAATTTTCGTAAGGCCATGTAAGGAATGGGGGGGAAGAAAAAATCCACTTTTTCATGAACCTTGATAGGAAATTTCCCAGTATGTTTCAGGACAGGAAATAATCTGAGTTGGAGCTCCTGTGTCAAGTATTTCTTCCTGGTGAAAACATCTTGATTTTCTCTCAAATTTGAAACAGATCTCACCAGTTGGTAATCTGCTACTGTGTGGTGCATATACACCCTTGCAGCAGAAATCAGTTTATTCTGTCATTCTGCATCTACCATTGAGCACTATAATCTCCTGTCGAGTAACTGAGCACATTGTAATGGAGTAATTGAGACACTGGCACAGGTTTCCCAGAGAAGCTGTGGCTGCTCCATCCCTAGAAGTGTTCAAGGACAGGTTGGATGGGGCTTTGAACAAGCTGACCTAGTGGTTCTATGATACGTTTGTGAGATAAGTGACAGTACTGGCATAAGTGACAGTATCCCATTTGTGACAGCAAATAACCCTGTGCTGGCCCTCCCTGTTGCTTGGGGTTGGGCCTGTTTGCAGGGAGATGTGATCTGAAATTGTAGAAAACTTCAGAACAGGAGTGGACACCTGCTGCAAATAGTGCCACACTTTGTTTGCTTCTTAATTTTTAAGACCTGCACTTGAGTTCCTCCTTAGAGATGGCAATTTCAGTCATGGCAATAAAAAGTCACGACATGACTTTTACATGCAGTAAAGTCAGTGACGGACCTAGCTGAGGAGTCTGCCCGGCTATGTCTCCCCTCTTTCTCAGCATGGAGTTATCCATGGAGCTCTCCAAACTGCTTGCAGTATCTGTCACTGGGGTCGGAGCAGCTGCAGTGTCTGTTGCTGGCGTTGGAGTAGCTGCTGTGTCTCTTGCTTTGCCATCAGATCCAGAGACTTTTTTTTCCCTTGACCGTACTGGATAGTGTTGAGCAGGGCTCGGTAGGCATGGGCCAGGCCCCAGCAGGTTGTGGTGGTTCGTCCCTCTCTGGTGTTGCCAGGACCTCAGCACACCTTAAGTGTTTTACTTGTTTGTCCAGATTTTACAATGGTTCCACTGGCGGTGGGGATGCCGTCCTCCATGGCTGCCCTTGTTTTGCTGGAGGGCACCTGCTGCCCATGGGCGCAGGGGAGCTGTGCCACGGGTGGGAGCGGCACCGCAGAGGGGAGCTGCAGCAGCTGCCCTGGGGCCCCAAGGGGCCCTGACACCCCCTGCGCCAGCTGGTAGGGGACAGGCTGGTCCTGGGCAGGCTCCAAGGACACCGGCAGCCCTGGGACAGAGGGTAACACATGGGTAGTGATGGGAGGCGGCATAGCCAGAGCAGTGGAGCTCAGACCAGGCACTTCCAATGGCATTGGCAGCTGGAGGGGAAACCTCTCTGTTGTGAGAAGCAGAGAGAGGTGATGGGGTGAGAAATTGGCAGACAGAGTCGGCTGGGGAGTTACCTGGAGGTCAGGGGCACCAGGAGGAGCGGGAGCTGCTGCTGTACCTGCCGTGACCATTGGTCAGTGTCGTTTGGGCTTTTTGGGCCAACTGCCACTCTCCAACAGGTTCCACCGCAACGTACCACCAGTCCTGTCTGTTTCAGCAGCCTTGCGGCCAACAGACCCCAACAGCCTCCTCTCGCAATGGTTTCCTCCCCTGCTGGTGATTTGCTGTCCTAAATCATGGTTTCCCTGCCCACAGTGGTTTCCCATCCCAGTGATGTTTCTCGGGGAGGTGAACTTTGTGTCCAAAGGGAAGGGATTTGGGTAATTTTCTTCCCTTTCTCGAAAACTTCTTCTACTGTATCACCCCACACAATGGTGTCATCAAGGTATTGCAGGTTTTCCGGAGCTTGCCCCTATTCCAGTGCAGTCTGGATCAGCCCATGGCTGTTTTTCACCCCTGGGGCAGTCAGTTCCAAGTGTACTGGATGCCTCTCCAAGTAAAAGCGAACTGTTGCCTGCACTCTGCTGCCAAAGGAATTGAGAAAAATGCATTGGAAATATCAGTTGTGGCATCCCAGTCGGCTGCCTTTAACTCCAGTTAATATTGAAGGTCCAGCATGTCTGATACAGCAGCACTTGGTGGCATCACTTCAGAGGAGGGCCACAAGGATGGTCAGAGGGCTGGAACACCTCCCGTATGAAGACAGGCTGAGAAAGTTGGGGCTGTTCAGCCTGGAGAAGAGAAGGCTGCGTGGAGACCTCATAGCAGCCTTTCAATAGCTGAAGGGGGCCTACAAGAATGGCCGAGAGGGACTCTTCATCACGGACTGTAGCAATAGGACAAGGGGTAATGGGTTTAAACTGAAATAGGGGAAGTTCGGGTTAGATATAAGGAAGAAGTTCTTTACTGTGAGAGTGGTGAGGCACTGGAACAGGTTGCCCAAAGAAGTGGTAAATGCTCCATCCCCAGCAGTGTTGAAGGCCAGGTTGGACAGAGCCTTGGGCAACATGGTCTAGTGTGAGGTGTCCCTGCCTATGGCAGGGGAGTTGGAACTAGATGATCTTAAGGTCCTTTCCAACCCCAACCAGTCTATGATTCTGTGAGTCTATTTAAACCCTCCTACATCATACAATAAGAATCCTAAGTAGCAGGAAGGGGGGGTGCTTCAGGGAAAAATATATGATCCTTAAGACTGTTTCTTTAAAAAATGTAAAAAATGAACTCTGAAAACTTCTCATGATATGATTGATACTTTCATTATTTAAGAAGTGTTATAATTGCCCCAAAATGGAAAAGCTTTGGTGTTGGAATATGTTATGAAAAACGACAAGAAAAAAGTTAAAAATGTGAAGGATTTACCTTTTATTATTGGCTTTCCTCTGGCCTGCCTAAAAATCACTGAAGCTACCTGTATCAAGTCAGACAGAGAGTTACATCCTAGATTTGAAGACATAGGAGGTCCTGGCTTTGGTTCCCTGCTACTCGATTCTGAAGGAACTAGAGTCCAAACAGTGTGGACACGTTGCTGTTGGAATGCTTCACTCATTAGGACTGGTAAGACTCTAACCTTTATCTTGACTATACAGCAGATGCAAATGATAAGTCATAATGTTGTTGAGACAGTATTAAAGATAAGCAAAAAAAAAAAAAATTGCAATGAAGAATTAATTTTAGATATTTACCTGCTTTTTCTACTTCACACTTTATTTCTTGCCTCTTGTTTTCGAGTTCTTCTGTAGTCAGGTTTTTTTCACATTATGGCATTCAGATCTAAGATTTGTTTAATTTTGTGAGTGAAATTTTATATTATTCAATTACAGAAGCTTCAGTAAACAAAATTTATACCTTGTTAATTGCTTCTCCTTGATCTCCTACTCTTGAGATAGATTTTAAAAACAAACTAATACTATCCTTATAAGTAATAAGGTCAGAACTCTATGAAATGGTGATGGCAGTATTATTAGGTTAAATCTGCAACAGCTGTTTTGTCTCTGTGTGAAGTTACGGGGTAAGCTGAACTAGCCTTCACCATGAAATTCTTTCACCTCTGAAATGCAACCAGCTACAGAGGCACTGGGGACAGAAAGAATAATAAGTAATAACTATCTGTTATTGATAATAATTATTATTGATAATAATTATTATATTTATAGTAAAACAGTGTATGTTTTGTTACTTTGAGTTTCTTTGCTTTTCCTTCATTGCATTTGGCAAATGACTGAGGATCAAACAGAAAGACAAATTGGTTTTTTTGCATGGATTAGTGCCTCCCCGACTTTCATAGAAAAAGTGCCAAAGCTGTTTTTATTTCTTTCTTTCACCTGTTTATAATCAGAGGGACTGTCCTCTAATCTCCTTAATGGAGCTGTGGTAGACTTGCAGAAGTAATTATTGGGCATTATGTTTTCACGCATCATTCTCAGCACTTGAGAGGCTGCAGTAGTTCACTCTTTTTAGAATGACAAAGACATTATGAATTTTTACCTGCGCTTTTGTTTTGTTTTGCTAATGTGGAAGTCAGAGGAGGGGGGGGGAAAAATAATCAGTTTACAGAACATTGATCTAACAAAATACACAAGCCAAAGAGCTGAATTGTGAAAGATTGTTTGCTTGACCTATTAGTTTGAGAACTGGCAGTACCCTACACTATGATTTAAATAAAACCTGTAGTCTAGAAAGGAAAAGATAATTAGGAGACAGAAGGAGAATTGGTAAGAATCCTGTCTGGAAAGGAAAAAAACAGGAGAGCAAGTGGTATACTTAGGTATTGATTTAAGAGGCTTATGGTGTGGAAAACCAGTGATGACTTTTTTGTGCGCGTGTGTTTTTAAGTCTAATTCATTAGTGGATTTTGCCATACCTTGTTTCTCGTGTATGAATGCCTGTTTCAAAACTTCAGCTTTCCAGTATGATTTTAATTAGCATAGTAAAATTCCAGTGAGGTTGCACAGTTTTGAAGTCTATAACTTCTAAGTACTGTTCACCTCTACTGTGTTGAATAGGTTAAGTGTCATGCTATAATGAAGTGTTAGGGGGGTTCCTTATTTGCTCTATTTGTCTTTTGAAATAGATCACAGTTGCGTAGTAGATGACTAATCAGCATGGGTTGATTGTTTCTGCATTTCATTGAAAGAGCAACCCACTGGAATATATTATTAGAATGTCCTTAATATTTATTATAAATGCAATATTTCATCATAATCTCCTTTGGTGATAAGCAAAAAGTGAAAACTAGATGCTGTATTATGGGCTCACAAATTGCAAGCTTTTGATTTTATATTTGAGGGGTTTTGTCGTTTGTTCCCTTCTGGAATCATTTGATTGGCATGATAGATTTATCCGGAGCTTTCTTGCCTCATTATTGAGCGTAGCATAATTAAGAAGAAGCCTTCAGAGACACGTACACTCTTGGACAGTATATTTAAAAGTCTCATTAAGACATCAGCTCTTTAAAAAAAAAGGGGGAAAAAAAAAATTCTTCTGGCCCAAATCCATGGCAATGTTTGCCCTACAGTACACACTGAAGTGTTAGCCTTTGTAGGTGTGAGATTTGGTGAGGTCTGAAGCTCTGAAATGAATTAGTGAGTATGCTTAGTGACATTCCTTTCATAAATGAGTGGGCAGCAGCCTGGAAAACTTGATGAGTTAAAGGGAAAGCATGCATGGTAGCGTGTTGCACGTCATAGGAAGTTATAGCCCATGTTTCTACATATAAGGCCACAGTTCCGGTGGAAGGAGAGTGTCTGCAGAAAAACATTACAAAAAGTAACCCGTTGAATCTTTGAGCATTCCCAGATTACATCTGTACATTTTCCAACAAACAATTGGCCTACACGTTTCCCTGAAACATGGAGATTCTTTGGATGTGCGGTCATGCCTTGGCTGATAGAAGGCTTCCTGTGAAATCTGTAAATCATCAGTACTGAGCTAACAAGAAGAAAATCTAAAACGATTATTTAAGTTAGCTATGTAAAAATACTTGTTCTCCCAAACAGGACATCTCTCTAGAGCATTAATGCATTTATATACAATATTACAGCTGTTGTTCTGGATCGGACATCATTAGTGACTGAGGAACTGGCAAGAATAAAAGGAGAACAGTAATGGTTTGGTGACTGCTTGTCATTTTTAAGTAGCAGCTGCATTTCCTTTTCCTTCAGTTATATGTGTTTTCCAAATGAACTAGTTAAGTCCCATCTCACTGCAGTCTTATGATCTTAAAGTTTTTTTCCTAGAGCTGAGCTAATAAACCGATGACCTCTGCCTAGCTCTTGGTCTATTCTGGAAGGAATTGCTGTTCTTCTTGTCAGGCTCAGAAGAAGGGGATGACCAAACAGTTGCTGAACTCTGCTTTTAACCCAAGAGGCAAAACCTGTCTGCTTAGAAATGATAAATGTAATGAGATGCTGTGGGGAAAACTGTTTTGTGGCTTGCTATGCTGCCTCTAGAGAGGACTTCACTCTGCAGTGTTGGTATTCTAGAATATTTAATTAACAATCAATTAAGTGAGAGATTACTCATGTAAAACAGAAGAAAATATTAGTTGTGCAGCCCTTTGGATTTAAGTGTTTTAGCTGAAGCCAAGTAAATAGACTAGCAGTGGAAATTGGCTGCGGTAAATTCTTGGCCACCACATTTGTCACCCCAAATGTCGCAGGAGTAAGTGTGTTGACAGATGAGCTACAGAAAATCTTGCTTGGTGGTTTGAAAAATTAAAGCTCTGGTGCTCCCACTGCCTGCTGGAGATTACCATTTCCATAATAGGGTCAGTGGGAGAGAATGATCTAGTTCTGCAGCTTGGAGGAAACAGCTAGACTTTGTACTGGGAAAGCTGAAGTGTGAGCTCATGTTCTGTCCTACTGCTTGCTGTGGAAGGAGTGCCAAGAGGCTGGAGCTCCGCTTGACGGAGCTCACCTGTTCGTGTATTACGACTGAGAAACCCTTACTGTGATTACTTGGATGTTTGTCAATCTGTGTTAGTCTGGTCCAGAAAAGCATTCCTGATTAAAATGATTCTCCAGATAGTACCCATCCTGTTTGAATCAGATTGGGTGGTATTGTATATTTAATCAAAGTCAGGCTAAATTGCTTTTCTGACACAGAGCCTAAATTTTACTATTGTATTTAGTAATACCAGTGACTAAATAAAATCAAATTCTTCACTGTGCAGCACAGCTGCATTGTTTAATGGTTTCATGGATGTTTTACAATGTGACTTTGCTGGGAAGTTATGTTCCTGAAATAGAAATCCTACCAAACAGCTGAAAATATATTTCAGTTAGTAAAATGAACATGACTTCAAAGAAGAGAAGTGTACAAATGCAGCAGCTCAACATGTAGCATGACCTTAAGTAGTAAAACTTTTGACTTACTGTTGAACTTTTAAAGTATCGCTATCAAACTTGATTAGAGAAAACTTGCTGCTGTGATATAGGTATGAGATGGTGAAGAGCTACTTTTCTATTGAAGATTAGAATCTTCAGACTGCATTTATCTTTTGTTCTCTAATATTCAATTCCTATGACTTCTGTATTTCAGAAGAGTAGTGTGGTGAACAGAATCTACTAGCTTGTTCACCAGATATCTTTGTTGTTTGCATAATGTTGCAAATGTGGAGCTGCTTGATGAAAAGGTTCATAGCAATTTATTAAAATATGGCTTAATAGTAGCAAAATGCTGTGATAAATCAGGTCTTTTTGCTTTCAGCTTTCTTTAATAGGACAATGTTTTTTTTAAGTGATAAGTACGATAACACGACTTAGTGAATTCCAGGGTCCGGATTATTACAGCTGTGATTTTTAAAGAAACAAAATCCAAAACATCAAGAAATCCTGTATCTGATGCTAAAATAGTGTTGTACAGACAACATGAACTGAAGAAACCTTCGTTTAATAAATAAAAAGGCAAGGCAGTGAATTGTCACAAACATTTTTTCCTTTGGTTCTGCTTATTATTAATGGCTAAGATTAGTCAGTCCTGAACAGGAAGAACTTTCCCCATACATGGTTTAAACTGCTGAATATGCTGACTCATCTGTGTTGAATGCATCATTCCATGACTTATCCATGTTATATATAGACGTATATTCGGGATTCCTGATGAGTGAATAAACGTTGATGCACTCCTTGTAATTAAAGGTTGTAGCTGGGGAAAGGAAATGTCACAATTATTATCTGTAGGACGTGGACTTCACCTGTGGATGACGACATCATAAAAATTTGGGTATAAATAACCAAGTTATTTTGGGAAAGTTTGCTTCTTTTTATTCATCAAAAGAGTCCATTTCACACTAATGTTGTCAAAGCCATTCCTTTCCTTCCACTGCCTCCTTGCTCCAGGATAGCTTAGTGCTAAGTCATCTAATGAATACAGGATGCAGTTACCTTTATTCTAGTGAGATTAACGGCTAGCAGTGTAAGCAGGGCTTTCAGTATCATCATCTGG
This sequence comes from Strigops habroptila, assembly GCF_004027225.2. Lineage (NCBI taxonomy): Eukaryota > Metazoa > Chordata > Aves > Psittaciformes > Psittacidae > Strigops > Strigops habroptila. The sequence continues at coordinate 45,767,179 of NC_046358.1, read as the reverse complement.
TGAAAAGCATTTGTGGGACTTTTTCAAAGTACTAGTTTAGTTTTTGCACTTCAAAAAGAATTTGTGTGGTAATATGGGTGTAAAAAATGACTGACTTGTTCCGTAGCCAACTATATCTATATGTCTTCTACTTTATGCTGTAACTGATGCTGTGTTCAGTTCCCTCCTCTGAAGTGCCTCACATGCTCACTTACAGCATGCAGCTTTGTTATTGGTAACTTCTCCTTCCACTAGCTATACTAGACTTGTTTGGCTTGACATCATGACAGATGGTTGTAAAGACATCTGAGGTGACTCTTGCCTTCGAATGGCTATTCTTGCCTTTGCACTGGAATATGTTTGGTTTTAGTCTGTTGATTAATTTTCTGTAAGATTTACTGAATTAAAAAACAACTTCTGAAGTTATAGACAAATGCCAAAATTCTTACAGGAATTTTAGTATACTGGAATTTTTTTGTCACATAGGAAATAAGCCTTTCAAAACCAGATGGGGGATGGCTAAAACCCACTTAGTCTTCTGTCTGTGACCTGTAGTAAACTGAGGCTGTCACAAATAGGTTGTGTTCTTTCCTCCTTTTTTATCTTGCCCAATCAAGGAGTAAATAGCTTGCCCAACCAGCTATTTCCCAGAAGTGAAATGTTCTTTAATCCAGTTGTGTGAACAGCATTATGATTCCACTGCCTTGTTTAAAAAAAAAAATAAAAAAAATTCCGGGAGCAACTCATTAAAGAAGGTCATCAGAAGAACAGTTCCTTAGCACTCTCACTGGAGAATGCAGTCCTTCTCTGTTTGTGGTTCAGCGTGGCTGCAGGAGTCTGGCAAGCAGATGGTGTGGTGCAGGGGTTTGTCAGACAGAGATAGTGAGGAGGCCAAGAGAGTCTAGAAAGAATGACAAAGCAGGATGAGCAGACCAAATATCTTAAAGATGTCTTACACATGCTCTCACCATGTGAGATTGTGTCATGTGTTCTCTCATGTGCTTTAAAAAAATAATTTGGTGAAATGGATTATTTGGAGAGACTTTAGGGGAAAGGTTTTACTCTATAAAAGGATTCTGGAACTTTGATCTTAACTCTCCTTCTTCACTCCTTTTTCTGTGAGTTTGGTTTTTGTGTGTTAAGAGCTTTGACTAAAGGTGATGTGAATAATTCTTGCAGAAGAGTCCAGTCTTTTGAAAAGAATAATGAAAGTCAAATTTGATTTGATGACAACAGGCCCTGGCTGTGTCTAGTTGAAGTGTTTTGTTTTTCAGTGTGAGGGCGAATTCTTTATTTTGCCAGGATCGTTACTAAAACCACATTGATATCCAGGATATATGTTGCCTGCTCTCCAAGGGGCCTTGAAAAATTGATAAAATTGTTTCACTATTAGGAAACCACTGTGGTCTGTTTTTGTGTATGTATTCATATTTTGAATGAATCTTATGAAATTAGTGTTTGAAAAGCCTAAAACTGGAAGGAGGAAGATTCCAATGTCTGAGGAAAACAGATAGGTATCTTGTATTGTATTGCATTTTGTATTTAGAGGAAATGACAATGTATCTGCTTCGTTTTAACCTTTCATCAGTCTGACCTAAATGCAGATTTAAGAGAAGCTTTTCACTTGATCAAGAGTGTTTGGCTTTCCAAATTTCATGGTAGCAAATGTCTAATAGGAGTGTGGAGAAAATGTCACTACGTTCCTTCCTGTTTTCGAGAACAAAGCCAATAATCTGGCATATGCGAGGTACATATTTGGGCAATACTGAATGTATTGCTGGTGCAGTATGATAGTAGCCAGGAATGTGGTAGGCGCGTCTGTCATTTCTTGTGTGACTTAGTTTACAATATACAGGAATTGATTGTCAGTTGATGCAATAAACTGTTTTGTAGTACAGTGCTCTTCATGCTTTCTGTTGTGTTGCATTTTGTAGTTGGGGGGAGTCTCCCATAAACATCCTCAGGGTTACCTTCTGTTCTGGCCACTAGACTTTGTTTTTCCATGACATCCTCAACTACCCTCCCCTTCCTCACCTTGCCTCAATAACCTTTGAATTTCTGGTTTGCTAAGAGTAATTTTTCACATCTGCTAGTCTTAACTGCTTTATTGTATTAGTAGCATTCCAGCTCCTCTTGCATTGTCTCCACGCTCTACAGCAAAGATTAAGAATGTCTTATAAGACTCCACCATAAATGACTAACATGGTAAAACACAAATCTTTACTTTTTTCCCAGATCTTTCAGTTTTCCCATCACTTTCAATTTTTCTTCAGGACACGTTAGCAGAAGCGTTTCAGAACTGGATACCTCTGAACATTGTCACATTGTACAGATCCTATGAAGAGCAAATACCACTGTATTTGGAAAGAGCTTCTCCCCTCTTCAGGGTTATATTTGGGTTGGTTTTTTATTAATTTTATAAACTTGCAGTACCATTGCAAAGCACAGCTAAAGTATTCAAGGCAATCGTCACAATTGGCATGATCTTTGTATTGTTTTCTAAACTTCTAGTTTCTCGGGTCACAAACAGCAAACCCACTGCATCGCTTCTAAGTCTTTCTGTTCTTAGTGTTTTCTCATTTTTGGGTAAGTATGAAATCTCTCTGATTGCACTGAAGATCTGAGTCTTTTGATAGAACTTTACCAAGTAATGTTTGGCAGTTTATTTAAATGGTGTTTCTTTTAGTTATGAAATTGCATTCATTCCTTGAAAGGAATTAAGCATCTTGGAATAGGTGCCTTTCAAATTTGATCATCTTACTATCCAATAAAAGCAAGTACTTTGCCAAAATTGTTAATATAAATTAATATAAACTTTAAGCAGTATTTGTGCGGAAGGTACAGGAACGCTTGTAGGTAGACAGGGTACTAGTGCTGTCAAATGAAGATGACTGAAGTCTGAAAATACTGTCACAGAATCATGGAATGGTTTGGGTTGGAAGGGGCCATAAAGATAATTTGGTTCCAACTCCCCTGCCATGGGCAGGGACACCTTCCACTAGACCAGGTTGCTCAAAGCCCCGTCCAACCTGGCCTTGAACACTTCCAGGGATGGGGCAACTGCAACTTTTCTGGGCAATCTGTGCCAGTGTCTCACCACCCTCATAGTGAACAATTTCTTCCTAATATCTAATCTAAATCTCCCGTCTGTCAGTTTAAAGCCATTGTCCAATTTAAATAGCTTAAGAATTGTGCTGGTGATTCAAGATGGCCAGATAGCCAGAGGATATAAAGGCCTTCAGTGGTTCTATGCCGGCTTACACATGGGACAATCTCCTCCAACTGTGTCTGTCCTGTAACTTAATACCTAAAAAAGCAAGGACATTACTTATAAATCTTCATGCAAAAGAAGAGGCGAAAGTAAACAGCTTAATGTAGATGCAATTTAGATAGTATTTATTTAGATGGTAGAGTATTCATCAAATAGATGATCCATGGCTTCAGTTTATTCAGTACTTTGTAGTATGCAGTGAGTTTTTGAAATGGCTGAGTGCCACAAGTGAAGTTCCTCAATCAAAGAGGAACTCCAGCATTTTTAAGTAACAGCAGCAGCCAGCTCAGTGGATATAAAGCCAAGCATTTCAGTAGTCTTTTGGCTTTCCTTGATATTCCAGATCTGAGATCACTTTACAGCAATCCATATCAGGTAGATTGCTATTCTTGTTCCTATTCTACAAATTGTACATGGCACAGATGTTAACTGATTCACTTCATGCCATATATTAAAAGCCCAACTGTGCTCACTTCCAGTCTGAGTGGTTCTGCTGTGAATCTTCAGATGTTCTTCAACTTCTAAGATGGATATGATTTTGGCAAACCTTACAGCAACTTCAGAACTGGATAACATTGGCCTAATTTTCTAGAAATGTAAATCGGTATAGCCTGACTGAGGCATTAGCTGGTTCATTTAGGCTGTTAACTTTGTTTTTATATTCAAGGTCACATTATGCCCCTGACATTAAATGGAAATGATTACAGTAATAGAGTTAATAAGCTCTCTCCCTTGTCTGTTCCTTGCAAGATTAACAGCCATACTGCATGCATAGCATCTAGCTACTTAATCTGTTTGTAGTGTCTGGCCACTTGCTCTATGTTTTTAGGAGTTTCAGGGCAAAGAAGCCCTGACAGATGATCTGAGATAGAAAGAAGAAAAATCTAGAGCTTTTCTTTTATACTTTCCTTCTAGAAGCTGGCCAATTAACCTTCCTATCAAATTATTATCTTTAAAATTGTGGTTTCTCGTTATGCATGTCACTCTGCAAAAGGAATTTAATGTCTACCTCTTGCTTATACATGAATCTCAACCAGCAACTACAACTACTTTTTTTTTTCCTTTTAATTTTTTGTCAGTGAGATTGCAATCTGGACCTGGATTGCAAGTAAATTTGATGTCTTTTTCATATCAAGCCCTCTATAGAGAGTCAAACCAAAAGTACTCTGTGCATGGGTGGATGGGAGGAAATGCACTCAAGGAAGTTCTAATCCAGTGTGGGAGTCAGGCGAGTGGGCTAGATGATCTGTTTCTCCTCTTGTCTTGGCAGAATTTTGTATCCTCGATCTAAAGCTGAAGCTTTGGCTATTCTCTCTTTTAGCTATCATTTGCTGGTTATTTGTTGCTGAGATTAAATATATTATTAATGTTTCTTTTCAGAAGAGACCTGGGAAGGGAGCCTCTAATAAGAAGGGAAGCTAATAGGAGAGAAAAAAAAGTCCCCTCTTCTGCTTGCCTAATTTGTTTCCCTTTTCCTATATTAGTATGAAAAGTACTAGTAGGAAAAGTATTTAAAAACAGCTGCCGTCCTGTCAAAGGGGAGATTTGACTCAATTTCACATTTTTGCAGTGTGCTCAATGGCATTTTGATAGGCAAAGCGTGGAGTGGTGAGAAACCTGAAGGCATAGCTTGGGAGAAACAGCAAATGCTGGGGGGAGAGAACCCCAAACCAACCTCAAAACAGGATAGAGACTGTTTTGTCTTTTTTTTCATGCAAAGAAGTTTCAGTCTTTTGGAGGATTTGTAGAGGGAACATTTGAATCTGAGTAGTAATATAAGAGGTAGCTACTATGTAGGTTTAGAAAGATGTTGGAAAACATAGTTCTTACATAATAATTACTTGGGGAGGATTAGATATTATAAAAATATAGCCGTAATATAAAATATTTGAATAATGTAAGAATACTTATTATTTTTAGATATTTGTATAAACATAATTGCCTTAGAATTTGCTTCTCCAGTATGGGTAGCTGTGTTGTGTGTAGAAGTTCAATGTTTAATCATCCACAATAAATTGAAAATGCGTAATAATGCAGTCTTATGTTGTAAAGATGTCTAGGAAAAATCAGGTTGGAAAGGATCTCAGGAAGTCTCTAATCCAATCTCTTGCTCAAAGCAAGGTCAGCTATGAGGTCAGTAATCAAGTAGCTCAGGACTTCAGCCATTCTCATCTTGAAAACATATGAGGCTGGAGATGACACAACCTCTCTTACCCCTTAGGTCTTGCCCCTATGTGCTGAAAAAGAGACTCACAATTTGCTTGTTGAACTAATGGACCTTTGGCTCCATAGCAGCTGTAACTTCCCGTGACTTGTGTAAAGGCCTCTGAGTCTTCACTTCTCCTTTCTGAGAACCTCTCTTTGATTATCCCAGTAAAAGATGAAAACAGCACTAACAAAACTGAAAAAAGGAAGCTACTGATAGTAAAAAGGAGACAAAAGTATAATAAATTGGTGTGATTCCTTGCAAAATACGTGCACATTATGAATTTATAAATTTAAGGCTTTCCTTTTCCATTTCTGATCCCAGCAATACTACAGACTACTTTTAATCTGTATTTGTCAAAATCCCTAAATTACAGCTTCAAAATACATAGTATCACACTGTAAACAGTAAAAAAAAAAAAAAAAAAAAAAAAAAGAAAAAAAGAGCCGATTAAAGACATCTGGCTCTTTCCTGATAGAGACTAAGAATAATTTATGACCACCTACCTCTACCAATTGTGAAATGGGGTAGGAAAAAAGATATTTCACCAAGATAGTACAAACTAGTGCAAAGTACAAAGACAGTATGAAGAAACTGGCTTGGGAAAGTTAGGAGCAGCTCAAATTTTCCAACTCCTTAACGAGGGAGAACTAATTATTTTTTTTTTTTGCTTTGCTCCAGTTTCCTCCTTTCCAGGAATGCCCTGTACTACAGAATCCAATAGGAAAGAAAGTAAACTTTTATTTTTGGGTGGGTTTTGTTGTGGGTTTTTTTTTTTTTTTTTTTTTTTTTTTTGAGAATTTGGGCAAGTCTGTATGGTAGCTGTTTTAAATATTTGAAAAATAGAATCATAGAATAGTTAGGGTTGGAAAGGACCTTAAGATCATCTAGTTCCAACCCCCATGCCAGGGGCAGGGACACCTCACCCTAGATCGTGTCGCCAAGACTCTGTCCAACTTGGCCTTGAACACTGCCAGGGATGGTGCATTTACCACTTCTTTGGGCAACCTGTTCCAGTGCCTCACCACCCTCACAGTAAAGAACTTCTTCCTTATAACCCACCTGAACTTCCCCTGTTTAAGTTTAAACCCATTACCTCTTGTCCTCTCACTACAGTCCCTAATGAAGAGTCCCTCTCTGGTATCCTTATAGGCCCCCTTCAGATACTGGAAGGCTGCTCTGAGGTCTCCACGCAGCCTTCTCTTCCCCAGGCTGAACAGCCCCAGCTTTCTCAGCCTGTCTTCATACAGGAGGTGCTCCAGCCCCCTTATCCTCACGGCCCTCCTCTGGACTTGCTCTAACAGCTCCGTGTCCTTCTTAAGTTGAGGACACCAGAACTGTACACAGTAATGATGTCAGGAAGCAGCTGCATGGCAGAAAATACCTTCCTTACATATTTAAGTTTTCTAGGCTTACATCTTGCAAGCATAATTCTGCAAGACTACTGATGTGATGTAACTCACTCAGACTTTTCATCTTGCCTTGTAGATACAGATAGGCAAAATGGCTCAATAGGTATATCAGTTGCTTATGTGTCTTGAGAAGAAACCAAATCTAGACGTAGCTCCTGTGACATCTAAAGACTGATTGAAGATATAAATTAAAATTCACCTTCAGTAAATATTGCAGAATCTAGCAGTCAGTTGCTTTTAAGTAAGAAATGTTTAATGGAAGTATTCTGTAAAAACAGGATATTTACAATGAAAATGCTGTTAAAAGTAGTTTTGTGTGGTGATGGTTTGTGGTGTGTGTGGTTTGTCATTCATACGTGGGCAGAGTTGCTAAGACCAGCTGCAGGTAGTTGTAGAATGGTGGCCTTGAATCTTACGGAAACCTGATGCCTAATGTTTCTATGCCTTTTCCCATCTTGTCATCAGTTGCTGGAGTATTTTCCTCAGTCTCTTTAAAGAAGTTTTATTTTGATAGACTTCTTCTCCAAGCAGCCCTTAGCTTTGGGGGCTTATGGGGCCCCTGGTGTAGCTCTCAGATTAGGAGAAGGGTTAGTGTTCCAAGAAAGCCAAAAGCTACAGTAAAAGTACTACCCCATAGGTTGAAATGTAGGCCATAGGCTCCAGAACCACTAGGGCATCCAGCACAGAAGCTATTCAAACTCTAAAGTGATAAGACAGAAAAATATATAAATATAGTTGAATACTGACAATAGTGGGAAAAAAATTGCCAAACAAAAGAATGTGCATGAAGCTGAATGTATGTCAAGAAAATATCATGTTAAATTACATCTGACAGCAGAAAAAATTCTCCACAGATGATGAAATTTGGAGTTGTTGGTGTAAACTGGTACAGCTCCACTGACTTCACTAAACTTTCTCATTATGCGAACTGGCTTTGCAAACAACTGTGTTACAGAATGTTAATTGCATATTTAAAATTGAAGCACACTGCTAATGGAAAATCCAAACAGCTTTTTTGTTGTCCTCTTTCTCTTCCTTCAGAATGCTAGGATCTGAAGTAATGCTGTTCTAATGAAAAATTGAGTACCATGTTTAATTTTAGCACTGTCTGTGGACAAGTTTTGATTAAAGTCACAAACTGAGCATGTACAGCCCTGCAGAGGCCCTGAGATCAATAGCAGTCAGAGACTGCAGCTTCAGAGATGGAGTTCCTGAGAAGCTCTTCAGCCCTGTCTTCAGAGAGAGCAGTTTCTGTACGCATCAGCCATTTCTTGTAAATACTGGCATACACCTCACTGCTCTAGGTGGTCTGCAGTTCTCAAAGTTGGAGCTGTCACAAAAGCATTGCTTCAAGTATAAAGAGATCACATAGTGTATTAAGTGTTCTTGGATGTGGCTGTATTCTCAACCTGTCAGTGACTTTCAAATACATTACACCCAGATCAGGCATGGTGCCTGCATAGTCCTTGAAAACGACCCTGTAGAAACTCCTGATGATAGTTTTTAGGGAGATTTTATTGAAATGTTTTCATAACCTCTTTTAAAAATTATTATAAATAAAATCAAATTTAAAACAGTCTTTCCCTACCACTTAAAAAAACTTCCTGATCCTCTGTTTTACTGGAAATGGTATAATAGCATTGGGGTAGTTAAGGTAGTAGTATTTTCTCAGAACTTTGTATACACAAGGGTGCTTTCTCAGTGTTCACAGATGTTAAAAGTAAAAAGCCGTTGTTTCATTATCATTAAATGCAACAGATTGTAACCTGACTTTTTCTTACTACACAGAGAAATTTAATCTAAACAATGCAAGTAACAAAAAATGTGCGTAGAATACTTCATGTACCAACCAGTGAAGTCAACGTAGGAAAATTCCAGATAGCCAAACAGCAGTTAGCAGCTAGTAATACTATTGCTAAAATAGTGCTGAGCCCCCCTGCTCTTTTTATAAGTTTATGCCTGATTAAATAATAGAGTGTGCTATGAGAAGCATAGTGTGTGCACACTAAACCACGATGATCAGGCATACAGGATTGCAGGACAAAATCGCATTGATTGACATTTTACGACTAGGGTAACCCCAGGCCCTGATAGAACACACGTGCCTTTAAGAATGGTGGTCTTTCCTTGGTTTTGAGGGCTGACGAGTGTGATTTATACAGTTGCAAGAGAAGCAACCGTATACATCAGAGCTCCATCATACCCTAATGTGTCTAATACATGACTGGGCCTGTATTCTTGGCTGCACTTCAGGGTAAAAGGATCACTGATAAATCAAGACAAGTAGTATTGTTATTTTTCCAGGTGACAAACTGAATGGGCTGTGCATATCAGAGGTTTGCCCGATGCTCAGAAGACACCTCAGAAACCGAAAGTAGCCTAGAGTCATAAAAATTGTTTCTCCCCACTCCAGAAATACTTCTGTTACCTGTTAGTATAGTGGAGAACTGCTCTAATATTCTTGACTAGATGCTATTGATACTGATTTTTTTAAACACATTTTTCTAATTTCTGTATTAAGTGGTGGTGGTGGTGGTGAGATGGGACTGCTAACAGTAGTAAAATAAATATCTGAGGAACTCAACATCTATTTTTATATACAATTCAGAGTGATCTAAAGGTTCTCTCCAAGGGAGCCTGAGCAGTCTTGTGCTTTGGGAGTTTGCTTTGTTCATTAGAATTTAACGAGAATCAACATAACAGCATCATGCTGCTGGTAAATATAATTTAGCTTTTGGAAGGAGTAATTGAAAACATTTTAGAGAAGCAGAACCTGAAAATCACAGTGAGGAGGGTTCTATTTTCTGTGGTCAAGAAGTCATTTATGCCAGTAGCATTTGAACTGAGTATAGCCATTTTCTTATTCAGGACTCTTGGAGGGTCATTTTTTCTTTGGAGACATGGGGCAAAGAATTCCAGACACCACCTAAGGTAAGTAGTAGCAAGCAAATAAATTAGTTGGGAGCCACTGAATCAGTAGATGGTTTGGAGTATTTGATTTCGGGTGTTGGGCTCAGCAGCTGTAAAAATGATTGAACTGAGCTATAATACTCTTCATGGTTTATTTTCCTCTTTCTATGAAAGCGCTGAAAGCAAAATACACATCGCTCAGACCCTGCAAAAGGAGTCAGACTTTTCCTGGAAATAGGCATCTCCTGATGTGGCTGTTACAGGTGACTTCTCCCCCTGCACCCCAAAAGGTTGTCTCAAAGACCCTTTTATAGAGGAGACCACAAGTAATACTGTGAAACATTCCTGCTCTCCTTCTTTGCAGTCTCTGTAAACAAACATTAGCTTAGATCAGAGAGTGTGGACACAAGATAACCCCTTCTGCAAACAGTGTGTGACTTCTAAAACTAACACAGCAAATATGTTGTCTCTCTCCTGGACCCTTCTCTCAGGAGAAGGGAGTCTGCTCAAAAGTCAGCAGTCAAAGGATTCTTTGATGTGTTTGAGTCTCTGTGCTGAGGTCCCTGTTCAGTGTCATGGGAACATTTAGAAGCTCCAGCTTCATGAGGCTGAAGTGTTGGTCAGGCTGAGACATGATTTGCACAGTTTGCCAAGACCGTGTCTGATCTCATAGTGCCCATGGAACAACCAAAATAGTGCATCTGATGTACCAACGTGCATATGACTCTGGAAGGGTGAGTCCCTTTTGCGTAAAGGCATACTTCTCAGACTCCTGTGACTCAGAGCAGATACTTTCCAAATGTCTGGGGCCCATTCTTTTGGGGGGGGGGGGGAGCAAAGTATTTTCCAGTTATAAGTCCAAAGGAACATTTCACAATAAAACCTTTTTTTTTTTTTTTTTTTAACCAACTCACACTGATATTTTTTTTTTTTTAATGTGGCTCTGAGCTCCTGATTAAGAGCCTAATCCAACTCTTACTAAAGTAAGGAGTCTTGAACAGAAATAGGTATAGCTCAGAAAATGCAAAATTCTGGATAGAGTGTATATATGCCCCTGGGTTGGAGCAATCCCAGGTACAGCTACAGGTTGGGTGGAGATTGAGATCTGCCCTGAGGAGGACTTGGGGCTGTTGGTTGGTAAGCTCAACATGACCCTGCAATGTGCACCTGCAGCCCAGAAAGCCAACCGTATGCTGAGCTGCAGCAGGAGGAGTGTGTCCAGCAGTTATTGTCTGCTGGAAGTTATTGTCCCCCTCTCCTCTGCTCTTGTGAGACCCCACCTTCAGTACTGCATTCAGGGAGGGAGGTGGACCTGTTTGAGAGAGTCCAGAGGAGGCCACAAAGATGATCAGAGGGCCGGAGCACCTCTCCTATGAAGACAGGCTGAGACAATTTAGGTTGCTAAGCCTGGAGAAGAGAAGGCTCAGGGGACAACTTATAACAGTCTTCCACCACCTAAAGGAGAAAAATCTGGAGAGGGACTTTTTACAAGGTATGGAGTGGCAGGATAAAGGGGAATGGCTTTAAACAGACAGAAGGGAGGTTTAGATCAGACATAGGGAAAAACATCTTCACTGTGAGGGTGGTGAGACACTGGAACAGGTTGCCCAGTGGAGTTGTGGCTGCCCCATCCCTGGAAGTGTTCAAGGCCAAGCTGAATGGGGCTTTGAGCAACCTGGTCTAATGGAAGGTGTCCCTGCCTATGGCAGGTGGGGTGGAACTAGATGGTCCCTTCCAACCCAAACCACTCCATGATTCTGATACTGTTAAAAGGACCCTGTGGCTTTATTTATGTATATCCTTCTTGCATTTTGCTTCATGGTAGTTCTTTTTGCTTACCTTTCATACATGAATCCTTTAGGTATTGGTTCTTTTTACTGCTTTCATGCTTAACTAGGACTTTAAATTATGAGATATTATGGAAAACCTACTCCCAAAGTAGGAATCTAAAGTTTGCTATCTTTATTCATGTGTAAGTTACTTAGACAGGAATGTCCGATTTTCCCTGTAGTGCTAGCAGCACAGAAAACAATTGAAATTATGGAGAGAAATGGAGATTTAACCTAATTAAAGATATGTTGGGGTTTTTTTTAAGTAGATAGTTGGGCAACAGTTATGCTTGGATGAGGTTTTTTAAAACCACTGTGAAGAAAGGATAATATGGAGTAGCAGAGGAAAATCTTTAAGTTATTCTTAGTGGTATCATCAATCTTCTGCCTCTGAGTTCATCCAGTCAGTAGAGTCCAGGCTCCATCACCATTTTCTGCTTTCTCATGCTGTAAGTTCATCACACCTAGGGAACTCCAGAGTTCATAGCCTCCATCACCTAATGTTGTTGATTTTAAAGGGGGAAATGAATGAACTATTTCTTCTTTTAAATTGAGTAGAAGTGGTTTGACGTCTGTGAAATTATGTCAAAGATTGTTTTTCCTTCACATAATCACCTAGTCTTTCTATCAGATAGTCCTCTGATATTACATCTCGAGTATTCTAAGTGTATTTTAATTAAATAATGAGGTTTTGATAATAACAGAATATATTCTGTGGTGGTTTTTTTTGTTGTTGGGGTTTCTTTTTGGGGGGGGGGGGTTTGGTTGATTTTTTTGTTTGTGCGTTTTGTTAAGAACGGTCCATGAATTTGCAGTGTTGAAAATAGCACATGCCAGACATAAAACCCCTATGTGGCTGGATGTGAGCCTTCATGGAATTCCTAAACCAGTGTTAATACAATTCCTGCAGTACATTGCTTAGGAACATATTTCCATGATCATATAATTTTCATTAGCTTGTCCCTGCCCAGGTCTGTTGGAACAGACCTGTTGAGGTAGCTACAGGTTTTTCAAAGCTGCCACTTGAAGTGAAGCTCTGAAAATGTCAAGGCTCTGCTCAGAGCTTTCATGCTGCAAAAGCAGGCAATCCAGTGAAAGTGAAACCGTACTTAGTAGGTGGTATTAAGTGTGTTTATTTGTCAGAGCCAGAAATCTTCTTAACCATCAAATCTGAGATTAAATCAATGCTATCTCCACACAAAACCAATTTGAAACACACGAGGCTGCAGCATCCTGGTATTCTGCAAACTACCAAAAGTAGCTATGTGGCTTCAATTTTTTTTTATTTAAAAAATTGTACGGGGATTCTTTTCGCTTGGCAACTCTTCCTGGTGATCTGAGCTCATTTGCTTCAGTTGTGTGCAGTAGGTAAGAGAATGCCCTGCTTAAACATCTTGGGAATTGATACATAAGTCGATTTTATCTTTGTTTCTTTTATCTTACTTCCAGCAAGAAGACAAATATAAGAAGCTATACACAGGGCTGATTTCAGGATATATCCTCCACAGGTACAGAAATAACACAGGTTATTTCTGCAGAAGCTTTTAGTTAAAAACAATGTTGTCTAGAGAAAAAAAGAAGTCAGTTTGCTTTTTCATTATTAAATAAACTAAAAATTTAAAAAGCATTATGGGGTCTGACTGAAGCTAACAAAAGCTAAGTAATTCAGAAATAAGGATGGTTGGATTGGAGTAACATTGCTCAATTCATGCTGGTCGGAAGTACATGAGTGTATCACTAGGCTGCCAGAATTGACTTTGACTTGAGAAGTACAGCTTTGCTTTCCACTTAACGTGTCTTTTTAATTTTTCTTTCGATACCCTTCCTATCTTGAGCTTCAGAGCTTTTGATATTTTAGGGTGAAGGTGTTATGATTAATGGGAAGTAGTTCACATATAATCAGCTGCAGTGATGAGTTAGCTTCTAAAGGCTTATGAGGTTTCTATTTGTACACATCCATTTTTAAGTATTTCAGATGTCTTCACTAGCTATTTTCTACACCATTTATAAGTACTATATAATGATATGATTCTTAAATTTGACAAGATGCCATGAAATATTTACAAAATGCTGATATTTTCTGTTAAGGTCTATTGAATTTTTCCACTGCAGGGAGTTAAAAAATAGGGGACAGTATCTTATTTATGGGGGGAAAAGAAAAAGAAAGTGGAAATGCATAATTAGGGCACTAGAAAACATTTTTGGTGTCACAAACCCATTAATATTAAAGAGCATAATACCTCTTTATATCTGAAACATTTTCAGTGTGTACTGGTGGTGACTTTGCTAGCTTCTGACCAAAACTAGTGTGTGCAATGCAGAGAATTCATCTCCAGTATTGGTTTAACCTAGTTTTTGCCACTTTTCTCTAGCTGGATATGTTCTTCAAACCGTTTATAGGGCTGACTTACAAAAAGTTACATCAATTGCTGCAGGCTGTAGTGTGGGAAATCTCTTAAAACCGAAGTGTTAAAACAGAATTGCTACATCCAGCTCTTATGTAATAAAATTACAACCTCTGCATCAATGTTGTTTTTTTTTTTGTTTATTTTTTAATCCAGGGGTGCTCTCACTGTGGAGTTGACTGTGGTTATGACCAAGAGATTTCCTCTAGTATTAGCTTTGTCCTTATGCAACCACTCCTTAGTATAATGCTGCATCTAACAGAAATAGGCTGGTCATTTAGAAACAAAGGGTGTTAGCTGGTAAGATCACATTAGAACAGTTTGTAAGCAGTAGTACCATCATGCAGTAAACCTCAAGTGGAATTTTGTAGGATGACTTCTCTTAACTAGTTTACATGACTAGTTAAATTGAGTCACATTTACTGGGAAGAAATACATACATCTTTCCCAACTGGCTTTTATCTAGGTTTCCCCTTTACCCAGCTCCCGTTCACAGAGGAACAACCCTATTCCCCAAGCATAGTGGTGCTTTAAACTTGGACTAGATGTCCTGGTTTGGGTGTAAATTAGAGATTAAGTACTAATTTCTTGTAGGAAAATAATTTTCAGTGAAGAAACCAGGCAAGACATTTATGTGTTCAGAGTGATGCGGCTGCCTCCCTGCTGCTGTTTTCCCTCAATAATCATAAAACAGCTGAGTTTGGAAGGGACCCTTGGAGATCATCTAGTCCAACCCATCCTGCTCAAATCCAGGTCAGGATTTGGGCAGGTTGCTCAGGACTGTGTCCATTTGGTTCTTTATATCTTCAAGGATGGAGATTTCGGTTTGTGGCCACTGCTTCGTCTTTTCACTTTGGCTCTGTCGTCTTTATGCCTCCATTGGGTATGTGTACACATTGATATGATTCCCTCATAAGTCTGCTCTTTTCTAGGCCGAACATTACCAGCACTCTCAACCACTCCTTGTATGAAAGATGCTCCAATTTCTTTATGATCTTTGTGGGCCCCTTGGACTTGCTCCATGTCCCTCTTATGCTGGACTCAGCACTGCTGCTGTGGTCTCAGCAGTGCTGATTAGAGGGGAAGGATCATGTCTGTCAGCTTGCTGGAGATGCTGTTCCTAATGCAGCCCGGGGGGCTGTTGGCCTTCTCTGCTGCAAGGACACGTGGCTGGCTCATATCCAACAAATGTTGAACATGAGAAAGTGTTGAAACCTTTACTAAACAAATCCAGTGGAAATTTTAAAGCCACTTGCTTTGCTGAAGAACAGAGGGATGTTCCCAGAAGTTTTATCAGGTCAGGTGATACGTTTTTTTTTTTATTCCAGCACAACTACTCATGCCTTATTTTGGCTTCACTAGTGATTATCTATTTAACAATCCAGCACTGGAGTAATCAGGGTATCTTCTACACTGATGTGTATAAAAGGAGAGGAAGAGAACTCCAGGTGTTCGGCTCCAGGTGTTCTGAAAGGCTAAGATCTGCTTTGTCTCTATCTGTCACTATCCCTTACTTCTCCTTTGCTCTTCTTAGAGATGAGGTCATGGCAACAATAATGGTGCTTGTAATGTTCACAAACATTAGACAGCAAGTCAAGTAGAGCCAGATTTTAATATTATTTATATGCCAGTCTGCTTTCTTAATATCTAAATAGTATTAAACAACTGGTTTTTGTTTTTCTCCTTCATATGCCTTAGTTTTTCGGCTGTAAAATGTAGATGAGGAGAAATCAGAAACTATGAAAAGCAACTTTTAACAAAATAGAGAATCTTTTTTGTCTCTAGTTTTTGGACTCTTATCTTGTTCTGAAAGGAAAACTTCATCAAAATACTACTTCCCTCTAGTGCCAGGATTTAATCTTATTACTTAAACTCTTTGTTGAATTTTAAAGACTTTCGAATTAAATTTGTTCAAAGTTTTCCCTCAGAACAAACTGAGTAGGATCTTCAGGGTCTAATCCATTATTTTGTATTGATATTCTTTAAATCTCTAGAGGGTAGTTTGCTATTAAGTATGTGTTTGTTTTCATGCACTAATACCACAGAAGTGCTTACCTTTAATAATATTTTTATTAGGCTGTTTGATTTTCAGTATTTAAAACATGTAATTAATTTACAGACTGGTAACTGTTTCAACCCCTTTTAACCAGCCACTCTCTCTGAAAAAGAGAGGATTTTATTAGGGAGGATTTAGACCCATCCTGCCCCTGCTAGTTTTAATTGGGAGAATAACTCTTCAACTGTGAAAAGTAAGGCTCTTTGGGCCTTTTCTAAAGTCAATTGAAGTCACACTTTATTGAGCCCTGAAACCGGAGGTCTTGGTGCTTATGCTGCAATGATTAAAGAGAATTCAACCTATTTGCATGGGTTACAGTCTGTATTAAATGTTTATCTTTCTAATTTTTATTGGGGAGTGGGGGTTGTATTTGAATTTGACCAGTGTTCAGTTTGCTTGAGCATCCTGTGTAAGAAATTTAAGCAAAAATTTGTCATTTGTTTTAATTTCTATGTATTAAGCACGTTCCTCCCAGCTCATTTCCCCCCCTCTTCCTGTTTTCATTGCACTACTCAAAAGAAGGTAGATTTATATTAGATATTAGAAAGAAATAGTTCACTATGAGGGTGGTGAGTCACTGGCACAGGTTGCCTAGAGAAGTTGCACTTGCCCCATCCCTGGAAGTGTTCAAAGCCAGGTTGGACAGGCCTTGGAGCAACCTGGTCTAGTTGAAGGTGTCCCTGCCCGTGAGAAGGGAGTTGGAACCAAATTATCTTTATGGCCCCTTCCAATCCAAACCATTCCATGATTCTATGAAAATGAGGAGTATCAAAATAAAGAAACCACTGTGCTTTGCTGAAAGCAAAAACTCATTTCAGAGCAACAAAAATCTGAGTCAGAATAGGCATGCTTTCATAACTAATTAGGGAGCACGTAAAGAAAATCAAGGACTCTTGGAAAATTCACCCGTTTTGTCTTTGACAAGGCAATAGACCATTCACCCCTTTTAAAAAAACAAAACAAAACCAAAAGCGCCTTTTTAAACTCTCCATATTCTGGAGACGGATGTTTAAGCCTGAGGACTTGTAGAATCAAAACAAAAACCTGATTGATAAATGAGTTAACTACAATAAAAACCCACAAAAAAGCTTTTCTATTAAAAATTCCTACAACTACTTTCTTTGACATCTAATGACTTGATTTCCACACACACCCCCAACCCCCCACCCCCCCTCATAATCTAAACCTCCTGTTTCTGCTATCACAAAATGGCATCATAGTTCTCTGGATCTGCAAGACTAAATATTGCTCAGTGTCAACCCCAGGCCAGGGTTTTTTTTTTTTCAGAGAGAAATTTTGTGTTTAGGGAGAAAGTAGAAAGCATTTTTGTGGCATGTTGATGTTTGGAAAACAGTGGTTGTTTAGAATTGCTCAGAGGACTGGAATGTTAGTAGTCTAAGAGAAAATGGATTTGTTGGCAGAAGGCAAAGTGGTCAAAGCCATGTGCTAAGCACAGTTTGTGACGTGGCTTTTTGATTTGCGCTGTACCTAGTACTAGCACACCTTTGGAACCGGTTAATGTGCACCAATATGTAGCTATCTCTATAGGCTGTATAATTTAAAAATGTACATTTTAAATGTTAATTGTCATAGCTAACACCCACATGTTAAATTTCTATAACATTATCAGCGACTCTAAAAAAGACTCACAGAACTCTTTGCCTAACATAAATTTTGAATTGTCAATAAACTTGATTTGCAAAATGCTTTCTCAAAATGTTTTTCCAGCTTCTTGCGCATGATGAAAAGCTGTGGTTTTTGAAATGAATAATATACAAGATGGCTTTACTTTAAACAACAGTGAAAGTTCCAGCTTGCAGGATTCTTGATGGGGCTTCAGTGAATGATCTTATTGGAAATAGGTTCGTTCCATAAACCTAAATTTGGAAATAGGAGAATGACGCTAAGTGCAACCAGATTGCAAAAGTAAAAATCCAACCACAATTATGCCAGGGCAGCACTGGACAAGTGTCATTTGTTTATCACTTACAAGCCCAAGCAAATCCTCAGCTGTTTCACAAAAATTCTTGGGCTTTCAAACCAGAAGGTTGTTGATAGGAGGAGAAGATTGGGGCACTTTGCTCTTTGGTAAAATACTCAGATGGCTTCTTCAGTTAGTTAACTGGAATGGTGTGCTGTAAAGAGTAAGATTGCTTAAGAAGATCTTTGCTCTGTTGTTTGATATCAGACATGAGAAAAACAATCACATGCAAAATTTGAAAGTATATGAGATTAAACCTGATTTTGATATAATTAAAAGCTTCACGTTGAGTTTTGGTAAGGATTTGTGATGACTTTTTTTTTCTTTTTTGGACAGAATTATGTCTGCTTATGTTTTTACGTGGGAAATGTGTAAAACTGAAGAAAAAGATAGCTTTTTATTTATCATATTTTTTAATTTGACTGAGTCTCAGACTGAAAATAGTATTCAGGAAATATGATGATATCTTGGGAGAAGCAAGAATAAGTTTTACATTGACTCTTGGAAAATTAAAATCCTTTTTTCAGATTGCTCTGCTATGTTAACCAGCATCTGCTATATCAGAGTAGATGGAAGAATGTTGCAGAACATGAATCTAGCCAGATAGGGCTTTGGAGATGCTTAACTCTTGTTTGCTAACTTGCAAAAAAACTTAGCTGTGTCAGCTTCTTTGCCAGTCCTTTCTTTATGCAGCTGCTGTGCTCAAGGAAACATGATACTGCTGTGAAGAACCAGACTGTTATCATTATCTCGCCTCTCTGATTACCTGGTTTTTCTCACTAGGTGAGAACCAGGTATATGTGTGGCATACACAAAGAAAGAAGCAAATGATTCAATACGAACAATGTTGTGAAGTAAGGTGGTGCTTGGGCTCTTGAATACCCAGGGGTTGCTCTGCTCTTGAGTCTTTTTAGAGCTGGGGAAATAAAAGTGTGGCTTTGTGGGACTGCCTTTTCCTGCTCTGCAGAAATCGTGGCTGACACTGTAGGCCATCCATGCAGCCTTGCTGACACTTGGGTCTTCTCTTTAATTTGATTTACACAGCTTTTATAGCTGTCTTCCTCCAGGAAGTCACTTGGGGTATTTTGCATGTCTTTCTAATTAACCCTCACATTAGTGGACCAATGCCACTCACATTTCAAAATTCTGAGCAGAGTAGGACCTGGAGCCAGATTTAGTCCCTACACAAAAAAGATGATGCTGATGTTTCTTGGCCCTTGATATTTCTAGGCACATCACATCTGCTTCTCACAAACAGATACTCAAATCTGCTTTGGAAGAAGTGAAAGATTTTTTTTGTCATCTCAAATAAATGTATCTTTGCTCTGATGACTGATGACATCTGTCACTGCCCATGACAATAAATTTACAAGCCAAGCAAATATACTTAGGCTGCTGCAATCCCATACAGCTGCCTTCAGAAGCAGATTCGTGTTTTGTAGATTAAATCTGTTGTCAGAGACTTAACTGCTTTATGGCTCTTCGGAAAATGAACATGACATGTAGAATGTCAAAGAACTCTTGGAAGTGTAATTTATGTAGATTTGACCTGAAGTGGAAAGAATGTGCAATTAGAACAGACTGAGGAAATAGACCTCTTTTTATCAAGTTTGCTTCCGTATTTTTCTATATTCTACAGAGCAGATCTCAGTACAACTTTGAATAAGAGCATTTTCAAGATGTTGTGTTTTTTAGCTTGGTAAAAGAAGGCAACAAAAACTAAACAGATTGCTGAGAAATTAGTACCAAATATCTTCTGAAGACAAATGGAGATTCTAACTGCTAATGGTAGTGTGAATTGGTTTGCTGCAGTACTATTACTAAAATGAAAGAAATAATAATTGGAACAAGTAAAAATTTGACTAAAGTTTAAATATAGCAGAAATGTAAGTGGTCAACATAAGTAATTGAAAGACAATATTGGAGTACCACAAATATGAATTAGAACTTAAGGAATTAAAAATATATTTAATAAAGTCAGTGGCAAGAAACTGGTAAGATTTTTTTCGTCTTGTGCTTCATCCATTAGTAAGTAATAAAGGGACAAAATTCCTTCTTGATGGTACCAGGTGTCAGGGATTTCTTATTATTATAGCTATCTCTAAAAATAAACCTATCTATAAACATAATTTACTCTAGTTCTCCAGGAGGGACATGCTGTTGAGCCAAGGAAATAATTGATCCTGTATAGCTGTTGTTCATAGACAATGAAAATAAGCAAAAGTCATCTCTCAGCAAGAAAAAAATACAGATAATGATGTAGAAAGTAATACTACTGCTTTCACCAGTGCATTCTAATAATAGCAACTGTTAAGTGGATAGAGACTAAATATTTATTGAGAAGTAATGTAGATTAGAGATAAACCATGATTACTGTAAAAGCTGTGATAATGCCACTGAAACAAAACATTGTCCAAGATTGTGTACAAAGACATTGTCAAAGGTGCTGAAGATGGACAGTCAATTTAGCAGAACTATAAGAAGTTGATGTATCAACATCATTATAAGCTGAAAGTTTGTATTACCAGAACTTTGCAGATACCTCACTGCCTGTATGCGGAAATTCAATACAATTTATTGTATGTAATCTGAAATGCAAGTCAAGCTTGTTTGAATTAATTTCTTTATAATGTTTGGCAAAAACAAACATAAAAGGCTTTCTAAGGAAAAAAGAGATTCGTTCATGAACACTTAGTTCAGTATTTTGGAAGGCATATGGTGATCCCTTTACATTATTAAAAAATGCATGGCCTATTTTGGTGCGCTTTTGAGCGAAGGCTTGACTGAAGCGTTGCAGTTCTTTAAGGTGACATTGGAATTTCTAGAAATGCAAACACTATCTCACCACAGAAGCCATCAGCAATTCCAGCATTTTTCCACTCTTCCTTTCACATTTATGTTTTGAGGCTGAGATACAGAAGGGGAAAACATCCCCCAAGCCCTCTCCTCTGACAAAAACACAAAAATAAAACATAGAAGTCTGGAAAAAGTGAGACACTGGTTAGGAGATTATTATTGCTCTTCCTACCATCATCATCAGTAACTGAGACTGGTATTATTGTTACAATGTTCTTTCTATTTATTATCAGTAAGGTGTGTTGGCTGTTACAGTAAGTTAGTGTAACTTTAACATGTTTTTGCTCTGAACCTTTTGGCATGCAAATATGGTTACCTAACAATTGAAAAACAGGTGAAGTTTTGTAATAAGTCAAAGGGCCCGCTTTAACTTTTGATTGCAATAGTGTGAATCTTTTAGTCATTGAAGCCTGGAGGAATTGTCTCAGGGAGACAAAAGGGCTAGTGAGACCTGTGATTTCAGAAGGAAGTGCATGGACACAGCTATTTCAGGTAACCCAGGTTTAAGTTCTGAAAAACCTCCAGGCGGGTCCTGCCCAAATCACTGACTTGCAGGAATAGGAATTCAGCTGTTCCCTGCAAACAGCCTTCTCTGTAGCCATTAGGTTACCATTAACATCAGAGAGCAGCATTCTGCCAGGCTGGGGCATGGCTGTGGTGCAGCTGGAGGGGTAGCTTTGGGACAACCCAACCCTTAACGAGGCTTTTACAGTAACTGTTTTACAAAGATTATGAGCTCAATTAACTCTATTTCTTTTTAATGGGGCTGTTTAGAAATAAGAGAATACAGAATTATTTTCATCCCTCCCTCCCTCCCTGGGTGACTTGCAGGAGTGTACCTCAACTCCTTCATCTGAAAACAGTTATAACGGTCCTTGTAGGACTATCCTATAATGAAATTTCATACCACAATATGTGTTTAACTCCAGTGTAGTCAAAAGCTTTCTGTTTGAATGTGACATTTTAAAATTGCAGTATTTTAACAAATACGCTGTAAGTGAAAAAAGGCAGATCAATTTTAAAACAATGTTACATATTATAACAGTATTGTAGGGTGCTATACAGATATATCTTGAACACTACATATACTGTTCTGGCTGAATGGCTTCCATAGGACATTCTTGATCAAAAATGTTGCACTGCAGGAGTTATGTTTATACCAGATACTAGAATTTCTTTAATAGATTTTACTTTTTCATCTGCTAAAATGTCGAAATACTCACTTTGTCTTTTCAAGGTTGATGACCTTAAAATATTTTGAGGTTTAATGTACATGAAACTGTACTGGATATACTGATACCTCTAAACATAGTCATTTGTTCTTCCCTTGTTATCACATCAGAGTACAATCCTTGCTTTACATTTATGGTGCACATAAAATCCTATTCTGTTTATCATTCTGGACGCACATTTGGTTGCACTTCCTTAAAATGAGTTGTTTTCAGCTAAAAATAACTCTGGGCATATAGATATTTTTATTTTTCAGTAATAGTTAATATCTTTCTTTGGGAAATAAATCCTAGTCTTCAAGATTACTTTTTCCTAACTCACTGCAGATCATTATGATGTGCTAAAACCGCAGTTTGAATGTCCAGCATAAGCGTTTGTGGTTAATGGTTACTTATTTTCTAGCAAATAGAGGTCACTTGCTTCCTACAAGTATTATAAACACTTTGTTAGTATCTGCTTAGAAGCATAACCTTTTCAGCATTGTGTATATTCTTGATACTTTTAAGCATTTGGTCTTTTTGTTTAATTTTTTTTTTTTTTCTGGAAAATAAAAAGGTAATCTAAGTAGCTATTCACAAGGCCTTGAAAGATACATATATGCAGGTTATCTGATGTTAAAGGAGCTGTATGACTCTTACAAAAGTTAAGGAATGCTAGAATTAAGTGTTAGTCTCCTTATGGGTGGGCATGCACACATATGGAAACAGATTGTTTTCTCCAGAAACTTTGTCTCACAGTAAAGCCATCGTTTAACATGAGGATTCTTTTTAATTTTGCTCTCACTTTGTGGTTGAATGGATGGCCCTATGTTATTTTAGTGTTCACTATTGAAATCCTTTTTTGTGTAGTGATTGGTTGTTCTCATAGTGGATTTCTTCTGATGTCCATGACTGTAGTCGTGGAATGCCTCATTGGTTTTCACAATATCTTGGTAGGGTATTATTAGAGAAAGGAAATTGAAATGTCGAAGCATTAAGATCTGAAGTTTTCACTCATTTTGAGCAAGGTCTAGTGTTTGAGAATGTGGCATGTGCTTTCATTTCTCCTACAGGTGAACATAGTCTTCATCTGACAGGGTCGGGTGAAAGTAGGTTCTTTGTAAAACAGAGCAGCAATACAGAAATGCTGTATTCTGTCATCTTGATGCCTATGTTGTTTAAGGGCTTTTTGCTGATGGATATATTCAGAAATCAGAAATGGTGGTATCCAGAGGCCAGAGTTCCAGTCCTCAGCTTGTACAGGAACATCCTTGTGAAGATGTTTGCTTTTCTATCTGGGTTTTGCTAGCTTGAACTCTGATGCTCATGTCCTTCTGGCTGCCTTTGTTACAGTTCTGTGTCTCTCCTACTACAACTCCTTGTCCATTCCCATTCCTTCCATTTAGTCAGGTCGAGACTCTGCTTTCCAGTTTTTTCATTTCAGTCTCATTCTCATTGTCTTGTCATATATCTCTCATGCAAACCCAAGTCTCTGTTCTGGTCCCAGCCCTTGTCTGGGCACTACTACCTGATTTGACAAGAGTCATGCATAACCGCCCACCTTAACTGTTTAATCTCAGTTCCAAATTCTTGCCTTGGGCTTCTCACCCAATTTTAATGTTGAGTTTTCTTGCCAGTTTGCATTCAGATGGCATTCAGTGACTATCCATTTTTGCAATGTCAGGTCCCATAAGGGGTGAAGATGTCCAAGCACTGTACGTGGGAGTGAGTCTGCTGAACTATGCATTCCCACTCAGGAAATGCGGTTTTTATTTTGGCCAAATTTGAGTAGATTCTTAGGAGAAATGCAATTGCAAGTCATGATAAAAGTGTCTTATAAAAGAAACCTTGATAAATGAGAAAGCTTTCAGTTTTCTGGCTCTGCCTTTCCCTGCCCAGCCGTTGGGCAGCATGGTTGAACTATGCCTCTCCTGGGCCTAGCAGGGAAGGGGAGTAAAAGAAACACCTCCTGTCTCTCATGGCTGCCAGAGCATGCTGCCAGAGCAGAGGAACTACTGCAATTGGAGAAGCCAAGGAGTTGGAAGCTGCTTCTCTGCACAGGTCTTGCCTCCCTAGTTGGTGTCCTCCATAAGCAGCTTCCACTGTCTGGAGCCTGTTAGGTGTGCTGAGAAGTGCTCTTCTAGGGCTCATGCAGGGGTACAGTTCTGCAAGGAATGTGGCAGTGTAAGTGACCTGGCTTTTCCTGTCATGATAAAGACATCTACCTCAGCTTGTTCCGCTATCTGCATGCTAAGCCAGGCATCCAGCCAGTTCCGTTTCTGCTCCTTTGCCTTAGAAGTGGAGGAATCATGTCAGCTGTCAGGAAAGATCTGCAGTTTGGCAGGAGGAGCTGGAGCACCTCACACTCACCTCATCCACCAGGACTCTGGTCCTTCCTGTTTCCTCTACCCCCACCAGCCTGCACTACTGCTCTGCTTACCAGACCACAAGCTGGTGGCAGAGTAACAATGCTTCTGCTGTCAGATACCACTGTGCGGGGCACCCCTGCTGATGACAGCCTTTCTGCTAGCTGTCATTGAGTGGGCTTGGAATTTGGTTTAAATAAAATGGAAATGCCTCAGTTGCACTGCTGTTTTTCAAACCATAAGAGGTTCTGAATCTATCTTTACAAAGAGAAAAAAACTTCAAAGCCCTGAAAGAAAGCAGAAGTCAGATAGTAACTTCATGAAAGGGGAGAACAATTCCCTGGTCAAGAAAGCGTACCAAACCAATAAGCTGTTATTTTTACTTCCTACAGTATGTGGATGAAAGATACCAAAACTTCAGGAATTACAAATGTGCAAGCACTTCAGGAAGAGTTTCAAATGAGAAGGACGTTTCAGGTGTCTGCTTTTATCAATCACACATTTGAACAGCTGCCTTCGAGATGTTACTCAGTGTTTCTTTTACTGCCATACTTCTCAGCCATGTGCATGCTTGGCATTCTGAGTGATACAGGTCAAGGGCAAAGTGCTATGCAACAGTTTTAAATTTAGTGGTTCCCAAAACACACTTCTGTTGATGAGGAATCTAGCATAATGCTGTGCTTTTGTCACTTTATACAGTAATTTGCAAAAGATTAAAACTCTTAAAATTTGGAACAGACAGTAAGACATGAATGTTTGGCAAGAATTTCCTAGATCAGTTAGGCAAGCAGAGTAATTAATTTTGTTTCCAAGGGCGTTTTGTTTTGTATTGAATTTTTAAGTGCTGCTGAAATCTCCCAGATTAACAGTATTTTAGAAACTGATGTTCTTTATTATTGAACATACATAGCAACATTCAGGACCAAACAATATAGATCAGTTTTTCTTTATCAGACTCCGCTACGGTTTAAGAAACTGCCCTCAGTTTGATGAGGATGAGGGGCTGGCCTGTGGGGCATTAAAGAAATAAATAAACTATTGCTAAGGTTACCAAACACTGTATTTGAGTAAACAGACGCTTCCAACAGCCATAACTCACATACACTTTAAGAGAAGCAGTATTGCTCAAATCATGTGAGTACTTGATAATCTTACATTCCTGTTTCAAGTTAAGTGCTGTGGTGGACAGCTTTTGGGATTGCATATTTTTGCCTATTAATGCTTTATTAATAAATTAAAGTCTAGAAAACTGATCTGTTTGAGATTATACTATTGCCCAATGCTTACATAGAGAAATGACATAAATCATAAAATACATTATTTTCTGAAAGGAGGCCTTGGCATATACAGGCATCCAGCTTCTTTTGGAATGAATCACCCAGAGAAGCTGAACTGCTTCTTCTATGGTGACTCATTTTAGTATACTTCTTCATTAGACCTGAGCTCATGAAACAAATTCATCAGCACAAATTTGTCCCATCCCCACAGTTTATTTCAGTCCCTCATGGTTCTTATCGTGTCATGTTATGTGTGACAGAGGGACCAAGGTGCTGAAAATGGACATAAAATGCTATGTATTATGAATGGAATGAAACTTCGGCTTCTTTTAAATTCCTGCACCAAAGGATAAAACATTTCTTATTGTTTGAAAACTTCAAGAAAATGTTGACCTGGCTTGCTAGAAGGAGCATCAATTGCCCTGTTGAAATAAGCAAAAATTGTTTTGATTTTGTTCAAAAGCAGTTGGTAGCTGAAACAGTCTAATTCATGTGATCAGATATTACATGATTTCTGTTCCACTTCATTATCAGAAAAAAGGGGGAAGATAACATCAGTAGGTCACTGACAAAATCTCTAGCTGTTAATACTTTCTGATGCTGAAATTCAGAGAGTTTGAAAATTGTATCTGTTTGGATATTACTACAATCTAAAAAAATGAGAGACATTTAAATATCCAGTCACTTTTAAAACCCTTTCTAAGCCAGCCTGGTGTCTGAGATGCTGTTTTCTATTCTGCGTAAGCAGCTGAGTTGGGGAATTTGGATATAACTGGCTATTTACATTTACCATCTCTTTTATTCTCTGATCTTACTATTTTTGTGTCTTTATTCGAACACATGTAGGCAACAGTAAAGACATCTGGGAAGGCCATCAAGTTTGCAGTATTTCACCTTTAAGGTCATTCCTTCATAGAATAGTATCATAGAATAGTTGAGGTTGGAGAGGACCTTCGAAGGTCATTCATGTTAGATAGCTACCAGAAACCAGTAGAATTATCAGTAATTTTATGTATTTTAGGGAATCCATGCAAAGGAATATGTTGTTTAAACTGAATGATACTCAATATTGTTTTGTATTTCTCTTGTATCTTCCACTGAAATGACCCCAAAAATACCAACTCTGAATAAAAAGCCTTATGTGATGTTGTAAACTGCAGTCTTGTGGGATACATAAGTTACCTGTGGGAGTAACTTAATATCATGATATGCTTATTAATCTTGTGTAGGAGTGTATATTGTATACACTTACATTGATTACATTTACTCTTTTTTGTTCGCATTGTAAACTACTGATTACTTATCCTTTCAGTGTTTCCCTGTGGAAAAGAATTATTTACTCTAAGTCATCTTTCCTGCCCCATGAAATGAGTGACCACAGGAGAGGTTGTAGGAAGAGCTGTTTGAAGAGATGGGAGGGGATAGGGGCTCTGGGATGACTGATTTTCATGTCAAAGGATTACAGTACAATTTTATTTTCTACTTCAAATAAGATGCCTTAAACAGCAGTGTTAGATCATGCTTGCTCCACAATTGGATTGAATCCCTTTTGTTGTGCAATATAAAATCTCCACATAATGACACTACCTGCCATAAATAACGCCTAGTTACAGGGCCTTAAATTTTGGGTAATTGGGATAATGAAATACTCAAAAGAATTTCCAGCAAGACTTGCTCATATTTTTGGGTAGTCTGATGAAAATCTGTTTAGTCTGAAGGTTATTAATTCTGCTTCCAGGCTACAAGGACGACATAGTATCTTGCAAGAGGTGGAGGAAGGAACACAGACATAAGGATTAACCTCTGTAATCCAAAGATATAGTTGGAGTGGTTTTTGTAGGATCACAGCTGGATCCTCTTTTGTATTTCTTGCCAGCTCACCATCTCTGACTTAGTTCTGAGCTATCCCAAGTGTTGTTATCTTAAATAAAAATGCAGTTGTGAAAACGGGGGAGGTATCAAAGATTAAATAACCCGTATAACAAAGTCCATTCTCTTTCTCCAAGATGGTATTTTGCTATAATGTGGTGTAGATATATTTTCTCTAATACAGAGTGCTGACCAAATACAGCTCCCCATAAAGGTACTGCTTGTAGACACTGATATTAAGGGAGATTATAAGGATGAATTATTAAGGGAAAGTGCTGTCAAAGCATATGTGTCCATGTGTTCCTACAGTCTCCTTTCTCCCCCGTGTGCTGACACATGTTCCAAAGTTTTTTTCTACCTGATGTATCATTTATTGACTCATTGTATTCTCAGTTCGTGAAGAAATTATGATGATGAAGAGGAAGTTTTTTTTTCTGATTAGAGAGGCATACGTGATTTCTTTGTGTTTCCTTTGTTAATCTGTTACTCTTTGCTCAAACTGGTCAGGCTTTGCATAGCTGAAGGTGACCCACTTTTGATCTCTGCCAAATACCATTGACTGTGATAGAAGGAAATGCTGCAGGAAATGTGTAGAGTGGCAGGACATAATTAGTCCAGCCACTCAAGCTAGTTATGCAGAGTGCCTCATCTTACAGATAACACAGTTGCCACCTTTAGTTTGTTCAGTGATTCTTTTCTTTTCCCCTGCAAGTTTCCAAACTCCCAGTGGGATGATTCATCACACGCAGCAGGACTTGCACAGACTATGCAGGAGGAGTGCGAGTCTTTGACTGTTTCTCAATGTAATTCCACGTCATGTCTAGCCATAATCTTTAAGGTCTTAATTTGTGATGGTTACCACTAAGAGACTTGTAATCAGGTGTCTGAAGGTTACATATTAAAATTACTTCTGATGTACTGACGAGGGTGGCTGGCTAATTGTAACCGAGAGCTACGTTCTTGTTCCTGATCCAGAATCAGCCTGCTGTGAAAAGCAATTGACAGTAATTAATTGATTAGGAGAATGTTAAAAAGAACCTTTTCTAACATGCTCATTTACTGAAAACTGTTTAATTTACAGTACCTTTCTTATCCAAACATTCAGAGTTACCTGCAACATTGGTTTTCTCAAATCTCGTGGGTTTTAGGTATGGTTCTGCTTTAAAAAGTCACAGTAAAAAGGGCATATTTGGAACCATCTTTTCCTCTGCCCTGTTGTTTTGAGTTTTCTCAGTTCACAGTCTTTCTCTCTAAAAACAGGCCAATTCATTCAAGACTCTAAGAATCACTGTAACTGCAATTTAAGCATCATGTTCTGTAGAAAAGCCAAATTTTGACACCCAAAGTGCAAACATTTAAAAAAAAACTCCCATGCTTCTCTGCTGCCTCTTCTAGCTGTGGTTTGTGAGAAACCGTTAATGTACGTTTTAATTCCAAGAAAAAGCCTTGGAATTCCAAGAAGCAGTTTGAAAAACTGTGAATCACATTCTTCTTTTAGAAAAAAAGATGCTTCTATCCTGAAGAAGGATTGCAGCTCAAGGAAGCATTTTCTTGTTAGCTTAAATGCTTTCCAATTGATGCACTGCTTTTATGGATCTCCTTTTTAGTTGCTTAACTCTGCAGCACCTTGAAACAGGAACTGAATTGCCTTGTTCACAGCTATCAATTCCCTGAGGTGGTGGAAAGGTAAGTGTTGTGACAATGATGCTAGCCCCCTTCCATAATGAATAATTCTGTTGATGATGCAGAACACTGTACAGAGAATCCTAGTTGTCCTTCAGCTCTTTCAACCTGGTGGCATATGATCTAATTCTGTCAGTAGCTAAATGTTTGTTCTTGCCCCTTGAGGCAGCTTCCCTGCATTTCTTCATTCTAGAAAATTGTGTGCGTTGCTTTTACGCTTAGGACCTAGATGTAGTCTGAAATACCCAACAGATTCTTTAGCTGTGTCATCCTGTTCCTTTATAACTTGTGTTTCAGGTTTTTTCTGTGCTCAGGAGAATTATTTTTTTTTTCTCCACTAAAGTATTTGAAATAAAAAAGTGTGGTTGAAAAGTATGATGCTGCATCTTCCTGCCAGAATTTGAGTCAAATCAGTGGTTAAGGAAAGCAGTTCCTTCCAAGCTCTTGATGCAGGCTGGTAGCACATCAATGAAACCTTTCATTTTAAGCAGATTTCAAAATGTAAGCTATTGGGGGTGGGGGAGGGGCTATCAGCTTAGTCTGTAGCAGCATTATATGCCCTTCATGTAATTTGAAATTCAGTCTTAATAAGGACCGGAATCTATTCACCAGAGCACTGTCTTTCAGTCTGATAAGGTTATATGTAACTGCTTTCATAGAAACAGAGTGGTTTAAGCCCATGCTAAAAATAAAGCCTGTCTGTACATGTTACTGAATCAAGAGTGTTTTGCTGTGAGATAACCTAGTACGCTTTTATCACTGCTATGCAAGTGTTCGCTAGTAGGTAGAAGAGCCCAAAATGTTAATTCTTTCATTCCTAGCCAGGTGCAAACTTACCCTCTCACCTGGAGATGATTTCAGCTGTGCTTTTTTATAGATTGAATTAGTCACAAATCTCTCCACTGTAGCTTCCTGCTGATAAATGGTGCTTCCTTTTTATACTTAAAATCAGTGTATGTGGTTCTAGCCATTTCTTGTTATACAGGTGCCAGCGGTTACTACTATTAATTTGTCCAAGATTATGATTTTTTTTTAAACTGAGTTAATATTTTTTAATTCTGCAGAATTTTAACTGTATACTATATTCTTGTAATATTCATGCTGTGTTCCCATGAATTTCTGTGAAAAGGCAACTTAGCTTTATAGTGCTATACCAAAACAGATTGCTTTACATAATTGTCATGAAATCAAAGTGGTTAAGCCTATTAGAAGAATATCTAATATGTAACTCAGCAGCTGAGATTAAGCTAGAGTGAAATAATTTTCAGATCTCACCAAATTAAATCAGATAAGCTGAGTCTGAGTAAATAGAATGGTTACAAGTAAAATTTCTTTTGAGAAGGATTTTTTTTTTAATTTTTTTTTTTTAATATCCATGTATAATTTGGCTGTCTCCTGGAAAATTACTCAAATAATTGCAGGTAGAATAATGTTTATTTCCAGAAAGCACTGGAGCCATCTTGATCATGCATGTATATATACGTATATTTAATCATAAATTCATTTTATTATTCATCTGAAAATGTTACTTCAGTCTTAAAGTGAGCATACAGATTTAGTGTCCTGGTTGATTTTTTTCTTCCAGAATATAGAGAATGAGCTGTTAAATTATTTTTAATAAAGATTGGGATGAAAAAAGACTTATTTTTGTTACTTAAATTATTCAAAAATTAATAAGTAGTATCTACATGATGCCTTTACATGTGCTTTTCCTGTAAGTCTGTGTTACATATTTCAACTTTGATTTCATCTTAAGTCCCTTAGGCTGAATGGAAGATCAAAAGTAACATTAGCAGCATGGAGTTTATCATAGAGCATAGATGTAAGTGTGGTAGATGAGATGCCAAAAGGATTGTTTAAAAAAAAAAAAGAAGAAAAAAAAAAAAGACTAGATGGAGTTGGTTCCAGCTCACGGTAGCTTAGTGTAAACCACTGTTACTGCCCTTGAATCCATCTATACCATTGTGCATACAACTGGAAAACACTGGAAAATGGTGATAGGCCATTCCTGTAATTCAGAAAATTACAGGTGGGCTATCTTTTCCAAAACAGTAGGTTTTTTTAATAAAGTAACTGGCAACAGTTTAGGTATTTGTCCCTTGCTGCCTAAGGTACTTCTCAGGATAAAAAAAAAAAAAAAAAAAAAAAAAAAAAAAATTACAATGTTTTTACAATATTAAAAAAAAAAAAGTTTCAAAATCATAGTCAGAGAGACCAAAGGCAGAATTTATCCTTAATCTTTTTATCTTAACATTCTTAATGATTTGCTTATCACATCACAGCTCATTCATTAGTTACTATAAGATCATGTTACAGTGGTGGCAAATAGTACTTCCATGTGCAGCAGATAAGACCTTTCTTCTATACTTCCATTGTTCTGTTTTATTTAGTGGATAATCTTTCAGTCCATACAAAAAAAAAAAAAGAAAAAAAAAAAAAAGAGTTAACTCCCCCCCACCAAAACTTTAAAAAATCAGACTCTCGTCTTTCATGTGTATCAAAAATATGAGGAGGAAGCCATATGCCTGATCCCAGTCTGGAACTGAATGGTAAGCCATCTCTAGCAGAGATACCAAAGGCAGAACTCAGATGTTTGGATGAATAGCAGAGCTAGTGGAGACATAGTATCTGGAGCTCCTCAACCTGTGGAAGGCAGTAGCCACTAGAAAACTGGCTTAGAGTAATCTGAGTCTCTGAAGGTGTCACAAACTCAGAGTGATGAAGCACCACCAACTGCTTGAAGAGGCATCTTTATGAAGTTCTCAGGAGCATATGAAGGGTTTCATTTAGGAAGAAAAATGCATGTCTGGTACACTAGCCTTTAAAAGGCATGAGCCCACTAAGGCCCAGGTGGTTGAAGCAGCTGTAGTTATTGCTCTTCCAGTGTAGGCACAAAGGTTCATTTACAGAGCCTCTCATCCCTCCCTTTCCATGCTGCAGCTGTCTGTCTGCCTGAAGGATATTATTAGGAGCATATTCTTAGGGTGGAGTATTTGAGTTTGTGCTTTTCTGTTCTTTCTCCGCCTGAGACTTGTCCTGAAGATCTCACAGTGAAGTGGAGAACATTATGGTCTCTTTACAAGAGAGGACACCTCTCAAACTCCCTTCCCTCAAGGGATAAGTATACATTTTACTGAAATCTTCGGTAGCAATTTAGACATTTTGAGTGCAAATAATGTAATACTTTTTTTTTTTTTTTTGCAGATGGAGTTGCATCAAAACAGATCTATTTCTGCAGCTGGTCCTAGGATCTTAGAAGGTTTATGTTTCTTCTTTCCAAATTTTGAGGAGTCTTTACATAGTTGAGGTGCTTGAGATGACCTCAAAGCCACTAATTAATATTCTAGAATGTTAATGGCATAGTATGAGTCGGAAAGTGGGTTACTGAGGAATGGCAGTAATCGCTCAATAACTGAAGTTGTACCACAACTCTGTTACAGATCTGAATTTTGACGCTGTATCGCCATCTCTGTCCTTTCACCCACAATATTGTCCTGAAAGAGAAATCTTGGCATTCCTGAGATCTGGCACACTCTGTCTTGTCTTAGAGAAGATTGTTAAAAACAGGAAAACAGGTTTCAACCTAGGAGGAAGAAGAGATATGAAGTCTCCTTGGCTTGAGGACTGTCAGGATTTAAGTGTAGTGTATTATGAAAATTTAATTGCCTTTGGTTTGCTTGTCCTCACCCCCCAGTGGTAGCTGACTGCAAGTGTGGGAAATAGAGCAAATTAATTAAAACTTGCCTGTGCAGTAACTCAGCTAAGATGTGAATGCTTTGTGGGGACCAAGGAAGCCCAGTACAAACTGAGTACTCTAAGAAGGTAATAATATAATCCTCCTGAAGCAAGCATCCAAAATTTCAGCCAAATTAATTAATATTTGTCTAATTCTGGAAAAATCAAAGTGTGAAATGCCAGGAAATGTTAATTACAGGAAGTAATTCAAACTTTGACAATCTGAAAGGCATAAAGAAGCTTGTCTTAGTAATTTCATTCATTAAATGATGACCACAATATGATAATTTAATTTTTACTTCGGCACTTTTTCTTATCTTGTGAGAGTGTTACATAGATGTGTGTGTGTTTCACTAGGTCTGGGAGGTCTCAACTGAGATTGTAAACTCTTTGTACTTGACATAACTGTGATACAAAATAATCACAGGGGCCAGAACCTGAAGCGATGTGGATGGTCTGTTGTTTTTTTCTCAGTCTACAGATTGGAAAGACACATGATCCATAAAGATTACATTGTTATATGTCTACCAAATTGCAAAAGTGATTCTATTTCTCCTTAGACTCATTACACTTCTTTAAAGTCGGGCCTGTTCGTTCTCCTATGGCTGCTTTCAGTCCTTTGAGAAATTCTCAATGCAAGGCTCATCAAATGCCAGGAATTTTCAGACAACCCCCAGTGTCATCAGAAAGAAGGCAAACTTCCAATGACTTTGTACACCTCACGTCATTTTAGTCTTAGACTTCCCTGGGAAATCTGGTCAGTAACCAGTTTAAAATAAGCATTGAAGCATTTTGAAAATGTCCATGCAGTTCTAGGGTTTTTCAAAATTCTTGTCATGTTCTTGGCTTATAATATCATTGACGTGACTTGGTCATGTTTTGTTAAGTTGGTCTCACTGAGGAGAAATGTAACTTAGAATTTTGGGAGAAGGTTGAGAGGCTACAAGAGGTTGTTCTTGACTGTATAAAGAGCATTATTTGTTCTTATAAACAGTGCTAGATTTGAACTGATCTCTCCCTAAATCCAGCTGCTGGGTCATTGGAAAAGCATTGGTTTCCTGGCAGAAGAATCAGGAAAAATACAGAAGAGGGGGCAAGAGTGAGTGTGTTTGGCAAGTAGAATGGAGATTTCCTGAGAGGTCATATAGTGCAAGGATTACAAGTTGGACACGATATTGGAAGGCTGTGGGAAAGTGGTGTAGCTATAATTTGTCCTGATACGGTGAGATATAAGGGACAGGGTGTGCATCTGCCAAGGGCCTGTATAGCTGTACTGATTGATGAGGAAAGGCAAACCACATAGTATGTTTGTGTCTTCTTTCTGTTCCTTTTGACCTTCATTCTTTTGAGACCATTTTTAGAAAACTTAGTCATTGCGTGGCATTAGCAATACATTTCCTGGGAATTCCGAGACTTTGTATGTTGCAACCTTACATGTTTCTAAGGGAAATGTTTTATTTATGAAGCATCTTTAAGTAGTCAAGTCAGTGTTCTGTTTTTGAGTCAAATCTACTCTCTTGTCAACATGAAACTATTCCTACAGTATTATGTCATTTTCTTTTCTTCACTTCAAGTATTCTTCATGATGATGGTAACTTGCTTATTGTAGAAGAAATAAGGTATGTTTCAGTAGATGGAGTTTTGAAGAAGTGGGAAGAAAAATGTATCAGTCGATAAAAACCAAACATTGTTAAAAGCTGCTGAGTTTATTTCACTGTAGCTGCATGTATGTGTTATGCATTTTAAATCCTGATGATTTGATGTCAGAGGAAAACTGACATCAGAAAGTTAAAAGACAGGGATGTTTGTTATATTCTTTCACAGAGACGTTCCACCCCCAAACAACTGCTAGGAGAGAGTCAGTTTCAGACATACGAGGCTTTTTAAAAGGTTCTGTAGTTATTTATGGGTTATATATAGTATATGTCTTATGTAACTATGATATTTCTTGGAATCACCAGGGAAAAAATAAATGCATGATAGAGAATGTGGTTCAATTAGTGGTAAAAAGTTCTACATACAAGCAAAATCAATAGAAGAGTACTCTCCAGCATTATCTGCGGCACACTCACCGTCTGCGTTTACTACAACAATAAATGTTAAGTTTTCAAAATTGAACTTCTACTATGTTTTATGATGTAATGATAAATTATACACAAATGTACTGTGAAGGCATATGGAGTATTTTAGCAAATCTTGTCTCTAATGCAAATTTTCATCCAGGGAAGACACAGTTATTGAATCATAGACTAATTTAGTTTGGGCAGGACCACGACAGATTATCTGGTCCACCTACCTATGGGAAGCAGGGCTAGCTGGATTAGTCAAATAAAATCAGAGAAAAAAGAAGTTAAGAAATAAAATTACATGGGTTTCATAGCTTGATAAATTGCTCTAAGTGAATTTGAAGAGATGGAAAAGAAAGAGGAGTCTTGATAGGGTGGTAGCTTAAATGGATGTGGTTGAAAAACCTGGAATATTGACTTCTGAGATAGAGCCTTCAGTGTGGTGTTTGCCACATAGCCAGCAAAAATACTGCTTTGGCTGAACTGGAATTGTGAACTAATTGTTGCCAGAAAGACATAAGCTATAATTCTCAACACTAAGGATGCTAACACCTTTTTTGAAACATACTACTATTTATAGAAACTGTATTTTAGACAGCTAAAATTTTATTTACAGTTCCATTAATGTTCTAAATGCTATTTCAAATCCACTTGTCAGAATATCTTTAACTGGTTGTGTGTTCTTTTTCAGAGGTGACTTTAGATGTACAGAACTCCCACTGACTACCAAAAGTTTTGTCTGGCATAAGAAAATAGAAATAATTAAGCTTTAAAGGTAGAAGTACTTCTGGCATTATAATAGTTCTCAGAGCCTTTCAGAGCTGTGGATTTTTAAGGAGAAGATACATTGCTAAAATTACCCCCTAGATGAAACAGAATTTGTATATAAGATAAAATTTTCTTCAGAGGGCTTATTCTCTCTGTTTTTAATCAGCAAATCCAAGCTAAGGCAGTTTTGACTGCCTGGCCATCTCATGCATTAAAATGAGAGCTTAAAGTCAAGTATGGAACATGTAGATATCATGAAAATTTGATACAGTTAGAGGTCATCAAAGATGTAGAAAAGCACATGTAGAACTGCAGATACACGTAATGATTATTGCTGTTCAGAGGGAGCTGATACAGTGCATTAAACTTTTGAAAGACTGTTTGAAAATATAATCAGTGAGAGAGAGGGTTTTGTTTTCTTCCTTGTCTCTGACCTACGTAAATAACTGTGTATTTCAGCACAAGAAGCAGGGAAGACTGATTGGCGGCAAAGAAGGGAATCTCAAGCAAGACTTGGAGGATTGCTCTTACTGATATTTTTTTCATTGCAGATTGTTTGCATTGAGGTGCTAAGAATTTTTAATATACGTTAAGATGAGCTGTGTGAGCAGTCAGATCTCACATAATTTTGGTATTACAGATTTCATCCGGTTTTTTTATTCTAATACAGCTGGGAATCTAAAGTCTGCAGTTGAAATTACTGCAAGAAGTGGAATAGTATGTTGTTTTTCACAACTTCATGCTATATTTCACAGGAGCTTTTAAGCTGTGCTGCTTACAGATTTTGTCAAGGTATAGATGCAAGAACAGATAGAAGTTTATTTGCATAAAAGGAGTTAGTCACTTTCTGGAGCCAAAACCTCAGGGGTGGGCACTGTTTGGCCTCAGTGACTTTAAACTTTCCTATCAATGTAAAAAGGCTATTAGTCTGAATTCTTTCTTCTTTTTTTTTTTTCCCCTGGTATGCTAAGTTTTTAAAAAAAGCAATACTGACTAGAGTGTAAAACAAACCAGGTCATGATTGTCAATACCTAACTAAGTAAACATAACTGACTCCTGTTTTACAAAAAAAGATGGGCCCAATAAAGGTTAAAATTGGCTGAGAAAGTTGTAATTAGAGAATCTCAGCAAGAACTCTGGTTAGTTTTGTAGGCCAAGAAAAGCCAAAATAACTTAGTATTTAGGAAGAGAAGGTGCAATATAGATGTGGCCCTGCCTGCTTTACAGCTGTTTCTGGCAGCACTCTCCTTTTATCTTCCTGTTGCCAATGAACACCACAGTGACATGCCTTATACATCTCTGTCATGGGGGTATGTTGAGTCTAATACTTCTCAACTCAGAAATATAGACAGGAATAATTTAATCAGTTCTTCTATGATAATGATGGTTAATTTGGTGGTCACTTTTCATGAGTTGGTGCTTCATGGAGATAGGTTGGCACTGGACCTACAACTGTGGAGGAATTGGGGCACTCTGGGCAAAAAAAGACTTTGGGAATTTGTATTTAATTTATTGCCCAGTAACAGAAACTTCTGATCAATGCTTTGTGTATTAAGAGGAAAAGAAAATTAACAATTAAACAGAGGAACACTTTTCCTCCTCCTTCCCCAGTATCAAATTCAGCCAAACATCTCTCCTCCCCGCTTCCTCATTTTTCATTCAGGGTTATACTTGATCAGTACAAATTCCTCCAGTGAGATGAGGAATGATGCAGGAGGCTGTTATTGTGTTTGAAAGTTTTGGTCTGCTGCTGCTGCTCTTTCAATTAGTACAGCTGCCCTTGGGTGGGTTTCATGTGCACTGCAGCCCTTCAGGGGTGTCAGTGGCCAAGTGTGGGCTGCCCATGTGCTGCAGCCCCTCAGGGACATCCCTTTTCTTGGCATGGCATGCAGCAGTTGGGGACCTGCTGCCCAACAACACCACACACACACATACACCAGTGTGTGCTATTCAATATATTAATTTTATTTGATATTTAAAATGTTCATTGAGTGTAGGGAATGGCTTCTCTGCCCAGTTAGAGACTTGTCTGCAAGAAAAGTGACTCAAGTTATGCTCCCCATCCTGGTGAAAATCTAATTATTTTACTTTACAGATTAGAAGAGTTTTAGCAGAGAAGGATGAGAGAGACTTGGCCTGAGTGATTCCTGAAAGGATGCCTGAAAGGTGGGAGTCCATGATCTAGACATGAGTCTGCGGCTGAATTCAGATATGAAATCAGAGTTGAGACACTGACTTCAGACATGAGTGATTTGATCTGAAATCTTCCACATCCCATGTGAATGCTTTCTCACCCAATTAGTTAACGAAATGCTGTCAGCCACCACGACTGTACATCTGCAAGGAGCTTAATCTTGTCATTCGATATGTCTTTAGTTCAGCTATTGGATTTAGGTGACAGGTGGTCTAACCACTGGTTTTCTGGAGATCTCAGGTGGGAGCTATGTCCCTTACGCAGGCCAGAATATTTCAGGAATGCAAATGGCACAAGATGACAGTCATTGTAGGTATATTTTGAGCCAAGAAGGGATGTGCTAGTGTTTTCATGCACATTGAACATGAGGTAGATGTCTGTCTAGGATATTCTGAGATTATTCTGAGATAAACTATTCGTCCTAAAATCCTGTTTTAAGCCCCAAAAGACATGAGTTTATACATGGGACTTGATTACTAATTTCATATTAATATAAAAGAAGAGACTACAAAAAACTATGAAAGAATAGGGTCCTTTTGAGAAGGCCTGATGATACCTGAAACCGTGAACAGTTTGTTTATTTATTGGTTAGAGGACCCTCACTATATCCCATTTTCCTAGTAAGATACTGTGTCAAACATAATAGATTAAAGTTGCTGAAAGTTTAATTTCATAGAAATATCTGGCAAAAATATTTTTGCATGGGTGAATATGTTCATAGGATCTGCTTTGTATTTGTTACTACTTCCAGCTTATAAATGTTATGAATAAAAGCAATAAAATATCAATGTGATTGTCTGGAACACTGCGATAGTTGCAGTTAATGCACTGGGGCCACACACACAGCTTCTGTCTGTTAAGTTGACAGGGACAGCGTAAATTTGTGATTATCTCTGATATTTTTCAGTGAAGTACGTATCTACATTTTAAGCTGTTTGTCAGAACATTTGTTTCTTTTATTTTGGCTTACTAGGACAAGACTCCTTTCTTTTTCCATACCAGAATATTCCAGTTCTGACTAAGCTGCATTTAAAAAATGTCTGTTACTTTCAAACCACTAACATCTCACATACACTCCTATGTTGTAGTTACTTGTTATTCTTATGGTAAATATACACTCAAGGTCACTGAATCAGTGACCTTGTGAGCAATCAATTGCTTATGAGCTTCCTTTGGTGACTGAATTTGCTGAACGCTGCTACTGCTAGAGGTAGGCATTAAACCACTTAATTCCACTAAAATCTATGGAACTACTAGCGTTGTTAAGGTTAAGCATGTGATTCAGTATTTTGCTGGACTGCGGTCCTAAAGCTCAGTGCTTTGCAGTTTTAAAATCTTAATTTAAAGCTTAGCTGGACAAGGCTAGATTTCTATCAGGTAATGCAGTTTGCTTGTGATCCTCACTTCAGTTTCCAGTGTAATGTTAGCTTGTGTTTAGAAAGAAGGGCATAAGGGCCACTTGCATAGTAAATGAAGGGCTGCCCAAGATACAGGGTAATGTGTTGACAATGTATTTAGCTAACAGATTTAACTGTGTTTTTTAGAATAAGTCCTAACTCTATATCATGTATAAACACAAACATGTCTGATGCCCAGTGTGACTCATGTTTAGTTATTAATACGATCCCTAAGATAAGGTATTTGACAAGAACATGTCTTTATGCATGCTGAAACTAAGAAGGTTATATAATACAAAGAGTAGCAAACAACTTTGAAAAAGTCTCATGGAAACCATTCAGGAGTGGAACTGAATGCCAATTTCATTATCACCTGTAAGGAGCCAAACAATGAGGTATTGTAGGCTCACAGACTGTGCTCGGAACAGGAGGTTTAAGTGCATCAGCCAATAGGTAAACTCAATCCTGTCAGATGGACTATGTCTGTTAACAAAGCCATTAAGTGTGTTTTAAACGTTAGTTAAAACTTTTGTGAGGAATGTGCATGGGATGAACAAGGGGGGGTGCAACGGGCCAGGCAGTAAAGTTCATAGTAGTAGCAAGTCCATAATAATCTTTTATCCACTGGTGTCAGGATATTTTATCATGTAAGAAACTGTTTTTATGTGCATTTTACAGACCTAAAAATTAAGGGCTGTGCTCAAAGGAAACAATAACATTTTAAGCTAAAGAAGGAAGATGCTAGAGTGGTAGAGAGGAAGTGCTGAAAATGCTTTTTGATTGCAGTGTTTTTATGGGGGAAAAGAATTCTGATTAACCTAGTTTTGAGTAATTACTGATCTACCAAATCACCATTTTTATGTTACAGTATAAAAGTACTGGTAAGAATGAATTTCTACAATTCTCTTAGGCATTTCTAAGAAAGCTGAACTTTTTCCTGAAAAATTCATTGCAGAACTGTGAGAAAAAACAATGAACAGCGTCAGTGAAAAAGGATCTTCCTTCTGCCTCATTACACCCAACACTTAACAGCAGGAAAAGGCTGAATTTAAGAGAGAGAGAGCCAAGATGGATCTGACTATATAGAAGCCCTGCCCTGAGTGAGGAACCTCCTGAAAAAGGTCCACAATGTCCTTTAAAAAATCACAAGACAAATGGCATCCTGGTTAATGATGAAGGGCTACAACTGTGATAATTCTAATTATAGCATTCTAATAATAGCACTTTTCTACTTGAGAATACAAAATCAGAAAACTCTTTATATCCTAGTACCCTCTAAATATGCAGAACTTTTGTTCAAAATTGATGTGGGAGAAAATGAGTTAAATCAACACTTCCTCCCTTTCGTTCTGTACACCTTCAGGTAAAACTTAACAAGGATACAGACAGCTGTTATTCAGACTGAAATAGTGATTTGGTGCAGGAGTCAGGATGTTAATGTTTGGAGTCTCTCATATTTTGGTGGAATAGCTCCTTCAGGCACTTCCTGATGAGGACAGAGGCAGAGCACCACTGAGTAATACCTGCAGTGCTCTTCAGGAAGTTCTGCCCAGAAGCAACTCTGTTTCTCTTCCTGGCAGAGAGGTCAGTGAAGATTTTATCTGGAATTTATTTCCCAGCAGCAGTTGCTTTTACCTTCCAAACAGAGTAGACTGAATTCAATGAAATTCGTGTTCAAAAATGTTGACAAGGAAGAAGGTTCCAACCTGCTGAACTTTTACAGATGTGATGATGTTCACATGCATCCCTCACACACTGCAAGGCTAGCAGTTACATGTAATAAACACCAGATTGTCTTTTAGTGATGTGATCCCAATGTATTTTTTTCTACTCATACTTAGTAGGGCATTATTCCTTTATGGTGCGATTGACTCTGTAATTTGAATCTAATTGTGGTGAATCATATCACTCTTTGCAAGTAAGATATTACAGTCTCCTCTTTACAGAAGAAAACCCAGAAGAACGTGTAATTTGTAGCAGGTGTTACACAACTATACATGGTGAAATCATGCAGAATTTTATTTCTCTGTGGTGATGGCGATGCAGCTATTCTTCAGCAGCACCTCCACAAAACAAGAGTGGGAAAGTTGTGGGTGGGATTGTTCATTCATTTCTAGAGTTTTGCAGTAAAGATTCTGCTATGCCAAATATAGGACTTGTCCTTTTTTAAAATAGCATCATGTAAGGGAATTTCCAATACATTTTTATTTCTATTTATTTTACTTTCACAGGTTCTCCTGGGAATTTTGTTTTTCTTTAAAATTCCCAGGATAACAGAAGAGTCCTTGGTGACAAGTTACTATAAAAGCTTTTTTTAAGTGCAAATTCATATGTGACAAAGTTTGAAAATATTTTTAGTGTTGCAACACTTAGACATCATGAAAGTTAGGAATGCCTAAGGGGGACAGTGAAACCTAGCTAACATCCTTTTCACAAGAACAGTAGAATCTTTCATTTTGAGGAACATGTGAATTTAGATCCAGATTTGGACTTATATCTAACTTTAGCTGTAAACTTTCTCAACTGTTGCCTGTTATTTCAGTGTTGCCATGGAAGTGTAAAGCAAAATTATTACAAACCTCAGCAATCACAATAAAACAATAAAATTTAGAGTCCAGTGTGGCAAAATGAACTACCTACAAGATGCTGTTTAAGAGGTGTGAGACAATTTATCCATTAAGTTAGAAATAGAACTCAAATTCTTAGATTTCATGTACAGTCTCAACACAGCATGCAGGCGTTGTGGACACCAGGATTCATACAGGTACAGTAGGAAGGGCCAAAAAGTCCATGACTTTAGACTGAATTTAAAACTTGAATTGGGCTATAATAAATTATTTCATAAGATGTCCTCATCTCAAATTGCTTCTAGTATCATCTATTTGAGTTCTCTTCTTAACTCAGCCAGAATAACCCATCAGGTTTTTATTCCCTGAAGACCTGCCATAATGTGAAGTGGGACTGAGCTATTTTCCTCAACTGTGGTCCAGATTTTTTCAGTTCTGAGCAGTGGATACTAGTGTGAGGATCACTTCTTGTCTGCTTACTTTTCCCCCAGAGATTTCACACTCATCTTTCTCAGACTGGACTTTCAGCTTAGATGTTCCAGTCTGTGACCTAAGGAAGCCAGAAAATTTAACTGCTTTAACGTGAACACTCTCTTGTTCTGTCACCACAGTTAAACAAAGCTGACAAATGTTTCTAAAGTTGAACCTTTATTCTTGAGAAAGATTCAAATGTAATCATGTAAAAGGAGCTGAATTCTTATGTTTATTTCCAAGATAGTAGTTATGTATTTAATGGAAAACTAGCAATCTGTGAGGTGAATTGATCTTTTCAAAACTAATAAATATAGGATCCTTCTCTGAAAACCTAGTTTATATGCCTGACCTTTGAAGCTACTTTGTTATAGAGCTCTGGCTAAAATGCTGGTTGTGTAATCAAACTAGGATTTGTTTTGTTTGTTTTTCTTCTGTTAGTCGTGAATGGGTTAGGAATGAACTAGCATGGTTTGTGATGACAGATTTAATATGTTGTTGTCTTCCAGCTTTTTCACAGAGTTCTGTCTGTGTGTGTGTTTCCATGTCCATATGCCTGTGAGAATTAACAAAACTACAGAGTCTAGATTTTTCACAGTGAGAAGTCAGTAGTGTCTCTGTTGGAGACTTCTCATGCTTGTCTTCAGTTGTCAGTATTTTTACTTAGCTACAAAACAGAATTAACTGAAAATGTTTCATTTCAATTAAGAGTTTTGACATAGGTTCTTAGGCCAATTTTCAGGACATCTACATGCAAAGAAGTTTCGATATTTCGTCCAGAGTTTACTCCCTGCACTTGTTTCCAGAAGGCCAGTGTAAATCAGAGTTTGCCATACAAGACAAGGTAAAAAATAAGCAACTTTTTAAGTGTTCCAGCTTGGCATGGGAAGTCAGTATATAACTATCTTCCTAGGTTATGAATGTTTTTCTGCCATGTGTGT
Organism: Strigops habroptila; assembly: GCF_004027225.2. NCBI lineage: Eukaryota > Metazoa > Chordata > Aves > Psittaciformes > Psittacidae > Strigops > Strigops habroptila. The sequence goes on along the minus strand of NC_046358.1, from coordinate 45,723,732 downwards.
GTCATCCTTTGAGCCCGGGTTTTACTGGTGTGATAAGACTGAATTTGTGTAAATGGTTGTCATATGTGTTTCAAGGTCTCTTGTTAAAACCCAGCCCTATATAGGAATGCCTTTTTATTCCTAATGCCAAATTTTTCTTGGGAGGGAAGTTCTAAGAAGTACATAGTTGCTTTACACTTTTAGACTTGAATGCCTCTTTTTATAGTGGGTAGTAGATATATCTCCTTTAGTTTACTGTAGTACCTGTTAGTTTATCACAGATCTCTTTCAATGTACACATGAGGTAGGTTGGCAGCAGTTTCTGTCAGCTGCTTACATGATTTATTTTCATCATTTTGTGCATCTCTGTCTAACTGAAATTATGTTCTAGTCCAAGCCAAAGTTCATTATGTTGAGACACGCATGGTAATGTTCTGATTATCTCTTAGTATTACTGGAAATAGGCATCAAATAATGTGTGATGTGTTGTTTTGTATTCTTTTCTATCATAAGTTCTGTAAGTAATGTGGCAATTGAAGCAAAGCAAGATTGTTTGCAAAGTAGGCATTACTAGAAAATAGTAAAAATTGCTTTTTTTTGTACTTTCCATAAACTTATAATTCATGCTTGCTCATTTTCATTTGTTGACAAACCAAGAGAAAAATAAAGAACACAGCAGAACATAGCTGGCATCTCAAACGGTGAACTTTTCTCTTAGCATGGACTTGTCTTGTTTATGTTGTTTTTCTTCCCATTTCTAGGCGCATATGAAATAGATTAAAAAATGTGACAAGATGGAGTCTTTTCTGCTCTGTGCATCCTTCAGTGGTCTGATAACATCAGCAGACCTGAAGGGATCTTCATTTCCTCTATTTCTCCTGTGGAAGGTTGCTCTGAAGACTTCTTCCCGAAGTATAGGACCTTGTCTCTCTATGCTAAGCTCAAAGCAGTGACTTCTTTGAAGGCTTGCCTTGGGGTTTTGAGATTTTTTTTTTGCTACTGATAGCTATGAAAGAAACTGGACTAAGGTTTAATTCTCTTCATTGCCACTACTGGATTTGTTTAGTCAATCCTGGGCTTTGAGAAGGTTCTGGTTTTTGTAAGAAATTGTCACCTGAAAACCAATGCTGATTTTGTCTTGATAAGGGTATGGCCTAGGAACTAGGCATATGGTTTTGGTATGGGGATTTTCTTTCAGTTTAAGTTCAATATTTTGTCCTAGAATGTATGTAGCCTCATTTCTGATCCTTTTTAAGGCTATTACATGCAGTGCCTTATCAAAATGTGCTGCATATTGGAGAATCTCAACTTTCATTCAGTAATATCTTCGTCCCGGTGGTCTTAGGAGAGGGCATAAATACTGAAGGGTGAACAAAACCTATCAAATTAACATTTTTTCCTCTAAAGTTTTAATCCCAGAGTCATGCAACTGGAGTTAGCAATAATATATACTACTTCTATATTTCCTGTGGCTGATATTTCTGGCATTGCACATGATGACAGCAAGTATTGAGATAAGATTTCTTGTGACAACAATTCTATCTAATAGGATCTAACTGTTGACTGAATACTTTCATATTGTAAAAGTAATACACAGCTAAGTGGTTGCTCAATTAAGGAAAACTGTGTTACGTCATCCTATTTATCTCATTGACTGAGAACTACAATCAGTGGAAACTCAGTATAATATACTTATCTATTATGAAATTCTTGTCTGTGATTGTACCAATCAAAAAAAATACTACTTAAAAGTCATCATGTGGATAGGGAAGGTTATGACTCATAAACCTGCCAAAATATAAGAATGATCAAACATTTTTTGACGAATATTGGAAATATATTTTAATTATTCTCAGTGATACTTTATTAATCATTTCCTGTCTTCACATAAATTTTCCCCAGCTTGCACAAAGTTCTGAATTCCTTGGCAGATAACAAAACATTTTGTGGTAATGAGCGATAGCACTTTTTGCTATGCAAGTAATTAAGAAGTTCTGACATTTAAGAGAGGTTCCAGGAAATAGTAGTCTAGTCGGATGTTTAAACCCAAACACACCGAAATGTGGCAGCTGTAGCTGCTGAAGTTTTTCCCCAAAAATGAACCAGTGAAGTTAGCAAAGCTAAAGAGCGACTAAATTAGTGTATAAGCCCTGATGTAAAGATCCGCCTATAAGGGATGATGGAGGAGGCACAGGAAGTGGGAAAGCTACTGCACCTTTGCCATTAACAAAATATTTCCTCTGTAGTGTTTGCTATGCTGGTTTAAGAGATGAGAAAGTGTGTGGAGCGTGAGAGATATTTAAGAAAGCTGTAGTCAGTTAGGTGTTCTTGGCTGTTCGAAAATTACTTGTCTCAAAATAATATAAACTGAACCAATTCTGAGAGATTATTTGAGCCATCTGATTGACAAAGATACAGGGCTAACGGCGGTAGAAATGCCCTCCATTGAGCAACTGAAACGTCATCACCTTAAAAAAGCCAAATACTTTTATCTGTAAATTAAAGAAACCTTGAGTTTATTGTGAATAAAATTCCGCAGTCCGTGGAGGCAAATTTTTCATTGAGATCTGCCCAAATAGGAACTTGCAAAACGTGGCCCAGACACAATTGTCATAGGATGTATCTGTATTGGGTTTGCGTGGCAAGGTTTTGGTAGTAAGGGGCTACAGAGGTGGCTTCTGTGAGAAGATCTCCTGCGTCCCATAGAGCCAATGCCAGCTGGCTCCAAGATGGACCTGCTGCTGGCCAAGGCCGACTCTGTCAGCAATGTTGGTAGCACCTCTGGGATAATATATTTAAGAAGGGGAAAAACTGCTGCAGAGCAGCAGCTGGAAGAGACGTGTAAGAATATGTGAGAGAAACAGCTCTGCAGAGCCAAGGTCAGTGAAGGAGAGAAGGAGGTGCTCCAGGTGCTGGAACAGAGATTCACCTGCAGCCCGTGGTGCAGACCATGGTGAGGCAGGCTGTCCCCCTGCAGCCACGGAGGTCCACAGTGGAGCAGATCTCCACATGGAGCCTGGACTGTACCCCGTAGAAGGGACCCCACATTGGAGTAGTTTGTGAAGAACTGGAGTCCATGGGAAGGACTCATGTTAGAGACGTCCATGGAGGACTGTCTCCTGTGGGAGAGACCCCACGCTGAAGCAGGGGAAGACTGGAGTCCTCCCCTTGAGGAGGAAGAAGCGGCAGAGGCACGTGTGATGAACTAACCTCAGTCCCTGACTCCCATTCCTCTGCACCACTGGAGAGTAGAAGATAGAGGAGGGGTTATCGCACAGATACAGGCTTACTGGAAGAGGCAAAGGAAACTTTCGCCTGCTTATTAACACGAGTCAATACAGCACATGTTCATGCAACAGTGAGACACATCTGCCCCTACAGCATTGTGTACACTAACTGAGAGGCCCTTATGTAGGACCAGCAATCAGTTAGGTGAAACTCATTTACCATCATAAATTAGGTATACTCATATCTGCTTTTTTCAAAGCCAGTAAGTGGTGTTGGTGGGGTAAACTCTTTCAAATGTGTTCAAATTAAATATGACAGCAAGCATTAATGAATGACAAGACCCATTTCAGTCTTAAAGCTAAGATAAATGTATCAGAATTTCCTGAGGGAATTTCCAAATTCTGAAATCTATTCTCTTACTAATAATGCAGTATTAAAACTTTGGGTTGTCCTGGCCTCCAAAGATTGAATTTTTGTGTCCTTTTTCCCTCCCAGGGGTGTTTGAATGGCTTATTAGTGATGGTAGGCTGAAAGTGAGGAGTCAAATAACTGCTGCAGGCACAGATGTTCTTGAAACATGCAGGCTTACCTTTAGAATAAAATCTGCAAAAATATTTAGACACTGATGTTCTATCAGTTTCATGTTGGTGCCTGACTATCTTTGAGGATCTAGCCCTTAATTACTATAGTGAAGGTAAACAGAAACATCTAAGATAAGACAACCTGAGTTTTAAAAAGCCTGAACATATGGGGTTGTTATCAGCTTCGGTAGGAACTGCATGTTTGGTGACAGGGAAGTGGAGACTAATTAGTACATGTAAGAAAAATCACAGTACGCTGTAATAAATTTGTCCATATGAATAACTTCTGCAGCTTCACAATTTGATAGTGATACTCTGCGCATCACCCAGTCCTTTTCCTTTTCTCATGCAGTGGAGGTTAAGGAAGAAAGTTATTAATAACATTTTGCTGCCTAGATATTGATCCCAGGTTGTGATGCAGAAAATATTTGTAATGCTGGAGAATAATAAACTTTAACTGACAGCTGCTTCCACATTTATGTAATTTGCAGTGCCCCTTCTTTGTTCTCATATTTTTCAGGTGAAGTTTGCACTTTATAATTTGATTAATAAGATTGGATTTTCCTCCTGAAAGTAGTTTAAAGGGTGACATTTATCCGCTTTTCAGTGTTTTCCTGATTTTTGCACAAATTTTGTAAATTTGAGACCCACTTTAGTGATGACTCTGAATCAGAACCTGTCTTTTAAAGAAAACCCAACCCTTCTCTGTTTCCTTAATTTAACAGTTTGTTCATGCTGCTATTTGATATGTAGACTATTTTCTTTTATGCAAAACAGCATATAAACAGTTGCTCATTTTACAAATCTGGTGCAGTAAGAATTTCCTGCAGAGCGGACATACCACACCAGAAGCGTCAGTTAGGCCATCAGATAAACCAGAGACTTTCTCAAACTGCTGCTTCCATCACAGAATATACACCACTTACACTTCCTCTATACAGTTTGTCCTAGGCAGACTTAAGCATGCTCTTTCAGAGCCAAATTTCCTGAAAGGCTGTCACTTCAACCTCATGAATGTCTCTGCTTCAAAAGATAGGTGCATGGCCTCCAGCAGTAGCATGAGGTTACATATCCACATAATTATATTTTAAAAATGCGTCCATGAGATAACATTCTTTTCAGGCCAGTACTGCTGGCTTACTGTGAATAAGTCATCTCTTCTGCTTGGTTAGATTACTAATGAGGATTGATCTGTAGTATTATGTCCCTGATGTAAAGTAAAGCCAGGAAGAAGGCTCCAGACATGTCCTTTCTGCACAATGTAATAATCCACATATATTTATCCTGTCTTATTTTCTAAATACATTTCTGATTTTGCCTAGTATAAAAATCACCCTGGCTTCGCTGGGAAAAAGCACTGTTCACATCTGTGCAGAAACAGTGTCTACTATAATGGGACAGCAAAAAGAAATACACTCTTCGCAACAATCATTAATGTAACTAGACTTGGTTTAGCTCAGTAGCAAAATGTTTGGAGTTGGTAGATGGAAAATGTCTTAGTAATTCACTTTGTTATGGTGGACATACTATCTGAAAAGCTAGAAAAAATAATTAGATAAAAAATTCTATTTTTACTGAGCAAACAATGATGAGGTATTAATTTGGCAGAAATTAATTAATCAGTTCTCATTCCCTTGGCTGAGAAATTGAATGATCAGGTATGCTTAATGACCTGTTTTGAATAGAATATGCTGAAGGACAAAGAAAAAACTTTAAAATAACAATTCCAGAAGAAATCTGCAAAGTTTTGCAAGGTGAAGTTATAGAATCAAAGAAATGTTGGTTAGTAAGGACCGCTGGAGGTCTCTACTCCGGCATACCACTGGAGCAGGACTGTTGCCGAACCAATCAGATCAGCCATGGCTCTATCTACTTCTGAAAATGTCTAAGACAGAGGATTTAATTATCTCTCTGATGATGCATTAGAAAACATTGTTTCTGCTATCCAGTCTGACTCACCTAAATCACAGTTTTTGCCTATTTTCCTGAAATTTACCAGCTGCAACTAGCAAAAATTTCATCTTCATCAGCTTTGTAATTCCCTTCAAGTAGCCACAAGTTTCGTTTAGATTCCTCTCATCCTCTTTTTTGCACTTGTCACTGCATTTGTTACCAGTTCTTTGCTGTTTTGAGCAACAGGACATCTGGAGTATTGCCCAGCTTGTCCCTCTAGCATTTATGTTGTGAAATTGCCATGAATGTCATCATGAAAATGCTGTTGCTTTCCCAGTAGATGGTTGTATGGGTGGAATCGTATATGAAGATGCGAGCCTGTGATTAGGAGACTTCTGCTAGCTACTTGTAGAAAGTTTCATGGTCTCCTCCTTATAACGGACCATGGGATCCCGTGTTCTTTCTTCCTCTTGATCTTGACTAAGAGGCTAACAACAGAAACATCTTACTTTCTTACTGGAGCTCCTTGACACAGGAGTGTGACTACTCCTCCTTTCATTTGCTGCCTGTCCCTCTCTGTCTTCACAGTTTGTGTACTGTCACATCAGGGCTACCAGATTCTGCCCATGTGGTAGCTGCACAACTGGCCTGGACTTGCAGTTCTTCTTTGTTGCCCAGGCTCTGTGTGTTAGTGTACAAACACCTTTCGAAAGCCTCTTCTTTACTCAAACATAGCAGTGTGATCAAAGAAGACGTGTCTTTGCTGGTGACATGAACTGTGCATTCGTTGGCAGCTGAATGCGTCTGCTTCTTCCTGGGCTCTTACCCTTGACCAGAAAGATTAAAGATAACACAATGTGAGCCCTTGTCCACCTCAGCTTTGTCTCCAAAGCCAAATAGTCATCTTTAACATGATATTAGTCAGAAGGTTTGAAACTAGAAGTCTGTTCAAGTCTAACAGAGTTTTAGTGAAACTCATGCATACACGTCTAGAAGAAAAAAAGTATATTGTGAACAGGGTGAATGCCGTCCGAAGACAGTTGCAAATGCAGGTGACTGCGTCTTACATTACTGAGCTGCAAGACAAAAAAATCATTAGTTATGAATATTGAATTCAGATTTGCAAGCAAAGAAGCTGGGAAACATGTCTGTGTCCCAAGGAAACACTACAGTCACAGAGACTGTGATTTTTAGGGAGGTACAGAGAATCTGATTTGACAGTAGCCTGTCAGCAACAATTCTGTCCATAACAAACATCAATCTAGCAGTGTTTAGAAAGACTGTTGTTTGGTATCTGTGTGCCCACATCAATGCACATGCTCCATCTAATTAGACTGAAGAAGGGTTAATCAAGGGCATAGTTACCTCTCCTGTTGGAATTAGCTTGCCAAGCAGAAAAGAGATATGAAGAAACCTGTAGCCTAGGGCAAAATGTGGGCAGCGAGTGGGATGTGGTGTTTTCACAGCTTTGCTCAGCCTTTGTCTCAGAAATGCTGCTACAGGCAATGTGAGGTATGCAGGGGGAGAGTGGCTGGGAGTAGAGGAAGGAGTAAGAAAATCTTTTGCTGCTGAAGTTATGATCCTTGAATCGTCATTCAGAAGGTGGCTCTTCCCTGGTAAATGAGGAAATGGTAGCTCTTGACATGACAGAACTAGTAAGCCATAGGTGTAGAAATACGGCCATTGGATATGACTTCTGATTTTCTCTGATGGCTAGTGTATGCCATTCCTTACAGGTGGCCTACAGATAAACTAGCCAGCCCTGCTGTGGAACTCAAGGAAAGACTGAGCTCCTAGTCATACTCTTCTGTAAAAATTAGTGCTTCAGTGTCTGTAAATTCTTTTTATTTTTCAAATTCCCTTTTCATCCATGCTGGTCATTAACACTCGGAAGGATGAAAAGGAAAACTCATGAAGTTGTATTGAGGTGTAAGTCAGGGTACATCAGAGGGGAGATTGAGATTCATCTTGCTCATTATGTTTAACACAGTGAATTTCTGAGGAATACCAAGTTTCACAGTTTAGTAAGAAGAATGTGATATATGAACTGCTCATAGAAATATATCGTGCTTTAGGTTAATACTGCTTCTGCAACTTCAAGATGATACCAGGCACTTTATTCTTCCCTACTGAATAATCTCATAGAGTGTAATGGTGCACCTCGTGGGCTCCATAGTACTGCAGGTGATGCTAATGTGAATAGGGGGATCACTCCTTTAGGAATGGCAGATGGTAATCTGAGTGGAAGTGATTATAAGGTGAAATAGTTTATTATTTCAAAGTAAGGAAATTATGAGAAAACTTCTCTCTGAAAAAACTGCTTGAGAAATCAGTTTTCAGAAAGCGTGAGAAGCTGATACATAAAGGTCTTTGGAAAGCCAAACTGACAGAGAAAGGGGTGAAGAAGGACTGTCTTCTAATGAAAGCAGCTGTCATGACAATATAATAGTAAATTATTTCCACAGAGTATAAACATAAGGAACAGCAAAGGATGTAACAAAGTTGTAGAAATTCATTATAAGAGGAAGAAGAATGAATGCTCATTCACAAGGGCAGGAGCACAAACTTAAGTTTATACTGAAAAAGTAGTGAATGATTTCTCTGTTTCCATTTTCAGGCACTGTGTGTAGTTTAAAAGTTTATAATACAGGCATTTTTAAATTTGTATTTTTAAATGGAGACAGAACAATAATCTTGAATACAAAAGTAACAGGTTGATGGATTCCTAGATAAAATAATTGTAGTCACATTGCATGGACCTAATGAAAATCAGCGCAGCATACTTAATAATAAATCTAGTCTCTGAACTATCTTTCATTATCTTTGAAAATCTGGGTTATTTAAAAAAGGAAATGCCAGGCATTTGTAAGCATGGATTCCAAGAAAGATGCTGAAAAAAAATATTGCTTAGTAAGAACAGGGAGAATAATAAATTGAAAAACATAATGAATTTGTCAAAAATACATTATAGTAAATATAACTCTTTTCTGGTGGGGGTTTTTTTCTTTTTTGTTTTGTTTTGTTTGTTTGGTTTTTTGTTTTGGTTTTTTTTTCAAAGGGAAGTTGCCTAATGGAGCTGCAGAAATGATATATCTTGAGCATAGAAAAACTTCTGTATTGTCACTTCAGTTCTCGGAATTAAGCTAGAGAAGTCAGGTCTGTATAATGTTTTCCCCACCAGTTTTATTGCACAACTGCCTCAGATTATTGCACAACTGCCAGGATTCACTGTCTAACTGAGAGAGTATTTCAGGGAGTCAGTCTACATTTTATAGCAATATTTTAATGTAATGATTCAAATTTTGGAATAGAAACTAAACTCAAACTAGGGTCTTTTGGTAGTGGCTAGGGAATGAATGCTACTGAGGATTTGAATATTTGTGCTATTTTACAAAGAAAATGTTGATAGAGAATGCATCCTCTGGGATAAATCCGAGTACCAAAGAGTACTTTCTCTATTGCTAAGACAGTCCTTGATGTCAAACCTTTTACGAGGTACTGAAGGAACTGAGGTAAAGCAGAGGCCTGTGATGGTGCCTGACTTGCTCATCCCTGAAGAAAACAGAACAGTTTGATTCTGAGCCAGGTAAATAGCAGCCCTCCACTGAATGATCTGCATTAAGGCCTTTTGCACCAGAGCTTTAAAAATATCAGCAGACCTGTTTGCAGCTAAGAAGCTGTGCAGAATAGTAAACTGGATTCACTGTTCTGCAATTCGCTGACTTTCTTATATTTCATAACTAGCGAGTGAGAAGGGTAAATTATAGGAGGAAACACCATTTTGTACACAGAAGAAGGAGACAAGGGCAGGGAGTTGTGGTCCAATAAGATGGGTGGTTTTTTTCAGTTTTAAAGGTAATGGAAAAGGTCTGGTCCCACTCTATAATAATACCCATCCCTCCAGGTGGAAGAATCATATAAACAAGTCTGTAAAATAGTGCTGCTAACCATCCCAGCTGTATGATAGAACTGAGCCTTTCATCTGTTGGGAATGAAGACGCTAAAATAGTGCGGATCCTGAATATGATTATTGGCAGGATCATCACCATAAATATAAAACTTCTTTCTCATATCTCGTGGCATGCATGTGGCTCAGGCATTTCAATAAACCTTTATTTCTGACGGACCTTGGGAGAGAAATGTATATACATGTATACAGGTGTGTATATAGGAATAGTCCTATGTCTTAGCAGTGGCCCTGAAAATTCCCCTTAATCAGGAGAAAACACAAGCAGCTCACTTTTATGGCTTTACAGCCTTAATAACAAAGAAACAGGTATATAAAATACACTTAGGTCAGTGGTTACATGGATGGATTATCTTCATGGATTATCTTGATATAAAGGGTGGCTGAATATGAAATACATGCACAACATAGTCTTTTGAAAATTTGTTTGTAGGGCAACATAAAATGTTTTTGATCTTCTGTCCACATCATGCTTTTAATGGTCCATGCTACATGGATTTCTGAAATTCAAAGTAGGACAAAAACGCCTGAGTCTACATAACACTGGTGAGTTTTCCATAAGGAATTTCTCTGCTAATTATTTCAAGACTAGGCAAATCTAAAGTAATACAAAATGCGATAGCAATGCAATACAGAGATTGTTGATAAACAGATAGAAAGAATTCCAGCTTTACAACAGTGTCCTCTGCCTTGAATTAGTTCAGTTCCAAAGTTCTCTAGAGCATGTCATGGTTTCTGTATTATACCCAGCTAGAAATTCCATACCTATGACAGTGCCAAATCCACTATAAATAGAATTAAATTTGTCCTATATCGTAATTTATTGCTCCCAATCTGTGAGTTGCTGCAAGAGTTTCAAACATCTGGACTTGTCATATCATATTATCTCAGAACAATAACCATAAGCTAAGAAACTGGTCTGTTTAATAGAATGGTATCTGTGTGGGACCACAAAATCAAAACCAAGAACATTCATATTTCCCTACTTAGTGCCTGATACTAGAGCAATTTACACTGTACCATTTTGTGCCTTCATCTTAGATCTTGAGTGGAGATTGATTTAACAGTAAGGAGTGCTTTGTTTATGGCTGATTTTTTTTAGGCTGATTGCCCAATAGGGCTGAACAATTCTTGACCAAGGGCAGGAAAAATTAGAAGTCCTCTACTAGGATTTCATTCACAGCTGTGTGGTATATAAGCCTTTTAGTAGCCATTCGAACAGATGAACATCAACCTCTAATGCAATCCACGTTTCACAGTCTTACATCTATTTCTTGACAAATGCTGTGTGAGAAAAACATCCCTTTACTGAATTATTTGTGTGGGTTGGTTTTTTTTGTTGGGTTTTTCTTTTTTTTCATTTTTATGAACTACAATAAGTACTTAAATTGCATGCCAACATTCTTTTTACAAATTATTATTGTTATTATTATGTTAACAACCTACTGAAAATACTTCTGGACACTTGGAAACCTTGTAAAACCCCAAACTTAGAAGATGCTGTGTGAGTTTAGGGCTGAATTGTCCACAGCCCACCTATAGCTGTCAGTGTCTCCTTCCCTACTGATAGCAGACTGGGCAGACTTAAGAGTAAGTTCATCCCTATGGAATAGCTTCACTGATGGACAGAGGGCATAGAGGAGCCTGGAGAGGCACTTAAGTACCACATGGGAGTGCATTTTCAAAGATAAATGGGAGGTGTGCCAGCCTTAGGTAGGGTTTTCAGAAGTGCTGATTGTATGTGCTGACACAGATGTATGTAAATAGTTTCTTTCTCTGCCTATGCTTGTGGCTGAACAGACATGCATCACGCTGGGCTGCTGTGGGCCCAGGCTATTTGCCTGTGCTGGCAGGATGTATTAGGTCAAATGCAGTGTAATGCTAATATACCTACCTGGCTTCTAGACTGAACCTGATCTGTCTGCACCAATGTGCAGGGTCGTAAACATGCTTGTTTACACCCATGCATGTACAGGTTATGTTATGCGAATTTCATTGACTGTAAATCTTCAAATGACTTACACATCTTTGAAAATCTCATTCCTTGTAGGCTATGAAGAATTTGATTTTGCATTTTCAGTCTGAAGGTCAGAGTATAGTAAAAACCACATGGCATCACACAGATGTATTTATAGCCTCCGATCAGGTTTTCAGTTTAAAGGCATTGTGATTTGCCTTTATACTAAAATAACTAGAAACATTTCTGTAACTAACTGAAATATTACATACGAGTTTGCTTTTAGCAGCCAGAAATTAAGAAAAAGTGTATTTGTATAAACATGTCTAAGTATCAGTACTGCTTACCCTTTTAAATAATTAATGAGAGCGTCTTCCCGGGAGTAAACTTCTCTCAACATTACATTTCTTCTACCATAGAAAATACACTACAACTTTTTTCTTTAAAATCTTCTTTTCATGTTATGTGCAATTTTTATTACCAAATTCCATTTATATATCTTTTAAAAGGTATATTATAATATTATAGTATTACACAAAGGGAGCAGATGAAATAATTTAAATAATTTTATTTTCTAAAGTTAGTGATGGAAAACCTTTTGGGGAATGAAAATTAGTGGTACAGTCAAGTTATTCTTAGTTTTTTCCATGTTCAGATGAGATAAAATCTCAACCAAAATGGTTTGAAATAGTGAGAAATCCTCACCTTCAGTTCTTTCCTGAGGCTTACTCAGCCTTGATTCTATGCTCACAGGCAACTCATCTCACCACTCATCCTTTCTTCCTTCTAGAGATCAGCTCTGCAGTGCAGAATATACCATAGCTCCCTATGGCTGGTGTTGTCTTCTGTTTTTATGGGTTGTGGAACTGGTATGAACATTTTCTGAGACCATCGTAAAGTCTTTATCTAAAAAATTCTGCACCCTGGAAGAGGGAATGAGTGTGCTCTGTGTTTCAGAACCTGCAGACCGTAGTCACTTCATACTACAGCTTACTAGTGCTGATGCAGAAAAAAGTTTTTTCCTATCTAATGATGAACCTTACACAAGTTTTTCCCTTAAAGGCCATTTCTTTACCTGACCTCCAAGTGCAAAAACAGAGACATGAAATAATATTATGTATTGCCAGGCATAGTCTCAAGCAAAGCACCACACAGTTTTATTTTGTGTGTACAATTCAGCGCAGTCTTACAACAACATGAAATAAGATTAAGATTGTTTTGAGCTCTGTGGCCAGGTTTTGTTGAAAGTCTGAATCTCTTCAGCCTGAATTCTTCATTAAGAACAAAGCATAGTCTGCCATTGTGTTTCTCAGTGTTGCAGTGTTGCAAGGTTGAGTGATTCAGCCTTCGCCTTCTTGTGTGATGGATGACCAGATGAAGACATTTCCTGAAATGTGGACCAGGGCTGGTCACCATGAGGCCAAATGAAAGAAATACAAGGGTGTCTTTAAGATAAGATCATTCATGTTGGAAACGCCTTTTCTGTTGTAAGAGAGCACTCCACTTTTTGCTTGAAGAGTCCACCCATCTTGCCTTTACTACAGTGGATACTTGTCTTGAATTATGAGACAGAGGGCAGTATATTTTTTTTTTTTTTTTTCAGTTAGAACGTACAAGGCTGTCATGCGAGACCCCAGACTCTATTTTGCAATGGAATTTAAACTGATACATTAATGACTCTGGTGTGTTTAGATCAAGAGCACTGAGACATGCTAGAAACCGCAGCTTGTTACTGCCCACAGCAATGGTTCTTGGATTGGAAAGGATTCCACTGTGGTTTTGCCTTTTTATATTATTTTTTGTATCAACAGCTCTTGTCTGTTGAATGCTACAGAGCAGTCTCACCAATAAGGCCACATTACTAAATTTCTGAGAGCAGCAGTGAGACAATTTGTATATTCTTTGTCTTTCTACAAGGAAGCACAGAAGAGTAACAAGCAAGATCTTCCGTTTACCAAATGAGTATATCTGCTTTGAAACAGAAGTCTCTGTTCTTCTATGGCCAAAACCAGTTTAATTCAAAATATTTTCCTTTAATAAATTAATCCAGCTCTGGGCTGGATTTATTCAAATACTACAGTAATGCAGGATGAAGAGCTGATGATAGACTGCTGGCAAACAGCATAGTCACACACAAAATTTTTTCTTATGCATGTGTTGTTGCAAGGCTGCTTACCATCATTTCTGTGAGTTCTGGGGATGGAGAGGGGCTTTGGCAGGTGTTTGTTCATGCGTGTGGTCAAACTTCTAGCAGAAAAAAGTCATAATTGTAACTTTAGAGGTTAGCTGCTAGACACTGTACTGTGGTCCAACACCTACATCTTTGCTATTTTGTCAAGAAATAGTTTTACACAGAGGGCATTTTAGAACCTGTTACACTGTGTCACATTCAAAGGACGTCTTATAAACGTGTCAAGAATGTGGTGTTACCTTGCTAGCAAAAATCAGATTTACTTATTTGTTTCATTACTTTTATATCAGATACTACTTTGACAGCTGTTGCTGCGAAACACTAAAATAGGTTAAAAATAATACAGCGGTAACATCAATACAGAGCTCTGCAGCAGATGCTTTGGGATGACATACAAAACCTCTCAAATAGCTGCACCTGAAAACAAAACAGTACGTGCTGATTTATGTTGCATTCTGAAGGTCAGTAACCTGGGATCTGGCGAAGAACGCATGAGAACAGATTCCAGAAGGGACATCTGCTGCTGTTAAGTGGTGTTGCCCGTGCTGCAGAACTCAACAACAGAATTCAACAGTGAAAAGCATCCTTACTGGTGTTTAACTGTTTAATTAGCTGCTGATAGGCAACATGAAAACACTAGAAGGTATTTAGGCTTTTGTTGGTGAAAAATATCTGGTTAAATGGTCAATCTAGGGGGAAATATTTATAGTTTTCAAAGTTATGTCATGCTCACAGCATGTGAGCAGACTGTGGAAGATGGATCTCTCCAGGAGCTTCCCCTGCAAAAAACCCCAGACCTCATCCTGGATATATATCATGAAATCATCTGAGGATAGTCCATTAGGTCCAATTTGTGTCACTCGCGATAAACACCTGGATGCGTGCAGCAAAAAAAAGATTCATTCCACTTCAATTAGGAATGAAAACAAGGGATGGTTCACATCTCACCCCTGGTCTCTGTCTTCACATGATAAAACACCCTTTAGTGGCCACAGTTCTTGGTGGCCTCAGCAGAAAAGCCAAAGACAGGTTAAGTTCTGAAGTTTGAACTACTTTTCCAAATTCCTTTTGGAAGTGAGGCCTGTGTAACCCTGTGGAAACATGTAGAAAGAGAAGCTGGAGGAAATTAATGTGGTACTCGGTCTGTGACTGGACAACCAATCTAATTCTTGTGCATCATTTGTGCAGGTTGGCTATAGATGTGCTGTGTTTGGGTAGGCTCCATGTGCCACACTGGGAGAACCTAATATGTGGGGAGGCCAGAGATTAACTATTTCTCCCACTAATAGTAAATTTTATGTCGTCTTCATATGGTGGCAAGGGGTGGGAGGGAGCAACTAAAATGCCTATATCTTGCAATTCTCCAGTCCACAGCAGCATCTCTGCCTGCACTCATACATTTTGCTGGAAAAATTATTTAAAAAACCACCAGAAAATAGTTCAATGCTTGATTTCCTAAGTCACAATGTTTTTAACAGTAAAAAGGATAATTAGAAGTAAAGACCTGCAGAGACAGGAACAGGGCCTTTCTGTCACTGAAACTGAACTGTTGGTGTTCCCTTGGCAAGCTGATTTGCCTTGTTAAATCTGGAATAATCTGTACTTTTGAGATCTTATTTTATGAATACTTAAGTATTCATAAAGTAGTACACAGAAGTAAATATACATGTGTAGCATCAGAAATGTTAAATGTGTGTAAAGAAAGGGATTTTTAAGTGTTAAAAGCAATACTTCAAATTACTCCCAGAATCAGTAATTGGGAAATAGAAAGTGAAATGATTGATTGCTTGACAATGTTTATCTAATTCCAGTGATGATGAGGCTGTACGCAATTTATTTTAACATTATCTAAGAGTTTGCCTATCTGTCTGTCTGTCTATCTGACAAGACAGCAAGGTAAAGAAGAGTTATGCTGTAATAGCAGTATACAGAGAATATTCCCAACTGTCTTGTTTTTTCTTACTATAATAATGAATTGCTCCTTTAAAGTAATGGCTGCAATTAATTTTTTTTCATCAGATTTGAAGGATTTAGAAATATCGAAATACACAACAATGAGATTAATAAAAGATAATACTTTGAAAGAAAAAAAATCTGGAATACATGTGAGGAAGTGTGTAACACAAACATTCTGTGGGAAGAAGCCTTTTAACTACAGACATTGTTATAGATAACCCTTTAACACAGAATTTGCAATCTGCTGAAACATCACTCAGCACAACAAATCCAGAATGCGCATGCACAAACAGTGGTGTAACCTGACCCTGTGCGAGGAACAAGGGGCCAGAAAGATATGTATTGTTGCCTATATCAGCTAACCTTCAGAAAAGCTGAGTTTTTGCCAGTAAACTGAGCTGTAGTAACCTTTGGTATGCCCAAGAATCTTTGCCTGACCCACAAGATTGATGCAAGTGAGAACTTGGGTGCATGAGACCCCTCTAACAAGTTCAGGCTGCATCCAGATGTGAGAACATGATTGCCCGTTGGGCAAGTTGGTATCTGAGAATGGGCTCAGACTCCCACTCCTTTAGGAATTTAGACCGGGCGTTTTCAGCCTGTGGTTCATGAACTGTTTTTGACTTAGAGCCTATAGAAGGCAACTAAAAAAAAAAAAAAAAAAAAAATTTTTAGAAAAGAAGCTTACTGCTGCCTGGCTTATATTTACTCCAGAGAGGAGGTCTGGTCAGCCCTGGAAGATTTGCAGGGATATAAAAATTAAGGAAAAGAAAAACAGAAAAAAAAGTGCCTGATTTGCAAGCACTACTTTTCAATGGAGATTGCAATTTAAATGGTGCAGTCAGTTACAGGAAGACATTTGAACTAAATGCAGAGAGTTGTGAGAATGATGATTTGGGTAACTGGGAGGAAAAATCCTTTAGTGAATCATATTAAATTCAATGGGAGCAAGTTCAGGCCCCAAACTAGAGAAGATTAAAGAAACTATGTGTATTGTAATACATGTTCAGTGAAATAATATGTAGTTATCTATTAATCAGAGAAATATGAAGATTTTTGAAAAGGGTGATTTTAAATTAATGAAAGTATTAAATATACCAAACTAATCTTGTGAATGACCAATGATGAATATGCAGTACAGCCTGGTTTTGCACAGACCACAGCAGTTTTTCTTTCAAATGAAAACAGATTGTTGCTTTGTTATGGTATGTATTTTTGGTAGTTATATTGGGAGATTTATGATGATTCATTAGGAATGTAATTAAAACAATCCTATTATCCTTGATGCACGCTTTTGCCAGTTGTGATGTGTGTTTCATTCTCTGATGCATCTGCCTCTTAATACAAGAGGTTAAATTAGACCCCACAAGATTTAATTATAAGTGTATTTGCCAAAGCGGAAAATAGAGCTTTCTAAACTGTTTTGAAGTGCATTATGTCATTTAAACCTTTATGTGGTGCATAATAAATGGTGCATATTCCAGGTGAGTCAATCAGCATGTTTTTCCAGAGATAAGTGGAAAGTTAGGGCACAGACTTTTTATTAGTCTTTATGAAAAATGTATTTTAAAGATATAAACCTCCACAAAACCTGAAGAGCTTTTGAATTATTCATAACTTGGTTTTAATTTTTTAGAGTTACCCTCTTTTTTTTCAGGAGTGGATGTATGCTTACAGCAAAATCAAATCAATCACAATCCTTTTTAGTCTGTATTCAAAAACTCCATAAGAAACTTGTGCAGACTTCCTTTTGTATGCCATTGAGTGAGTAACTGTGTATGAATCTTTTGTACAAGCTTTAAAGTTCTAATCACTTTGCATTTGGGATTTACCAGTGAATAACATTTCTTTATAGTAAAGGCAAAAAGACTAAAATCTGTGGCATAAATCCTGCTTTTGAAAAGGTAATGGTGGATTGTTATATTTGTATATGTGAAGGATTTTTCTTTTTTCACTCATAGGATTAAATCCTGTTATTTAATTTCTCATTAGTCAAGAGTTCAACAAGTTGTCAATATAAAATTCAAACTAAAAAAGATTCTAGAAAAGAAAAAAGAACACAGAGCAGTTGCTGAATAATTAGAGATGGAAATGAAAATGATTTGTCTAGTTCAAAATTCCATAACTCTGCAATTTCCATGAACACAGATTATTATGAAATGTAAATCAGCAAAGAATGCGTAAATATAAAGCAATTTTAGATCAAGTGCTTCAGGAGATTAGTACTCTAGGTGTGGCCTCAGCACTGGTGTGTCCAGTTCTGGGATTCCCAGCTCAAGAGAGATAGACATACTTGAGACAGTCCAACAAAGAGACACAAAGATGATTATGGGACTGGAGTATCTCTTCTATGAGGAAAGGTGGAGACCTGGGACTGTTGAGCCTGGAGAAGAAGGCTCAGGGGAGATCTTATCAATGTATATAAACACCTGAAGGGGGGGTGCGCAGAGGATGGAGCCAGGCTCTCTTCAGTGGTGCCCTGTGACAAAACAGGAGACAATGGGCACACATTGGGACAGGAGGTGCCACCTGAGAGTCAGGAAACACCTTTTTACTGTCAGGGTGACAGAACACTGGCACAGGTTGCCCAGGGAGATTGTCAAGTTTCCCTCTTTGGAGACAGTCAAAAGCCAGTCCTGGACAACGGGGTTTAGGTGGCTTTGCTTGAGGAGGGGTGTTGGACCAGAGAACCTCCAAAAGCCCCTTCTGACCTCAACCATTCTGTGATACTGTGAAAAAATCAACCATATTCAATTTCTCAGTTTTTCTCATGTAGCTTTAAAGAGCTGGTTTTGGTGTGTTTGGTTTTTGTGTGTGTGTGTGTTTGTTTGGGGTTTGTTTGTTTGTTTTGTTAGATGAGTGGAAACAGTTCTCACCTTTCTGCATCATATTATGTAATCTGCCTATGGGCCTTGAGCTTAAGTCAGGGCATATGGGGAAGGAGAGGAATATGATAAATGTGAATGTCTCTTCATGTGTCCTTCCTGGGAATTTTAGTTATTAATAGACTGAGGATTCAATGCTGTCACATAATGTCAAGACAGAAGCAGGACATAGTTTTTCTTCCGATAACAAATTATTTCTTAAAAGCACAGTTATTCAGTATTTCTGGGTATCATTTTCAGTTAATCTGGATCTAAAAGTCTAGGCAATGTTCATTGCATGGGTATATTTTCTGAATACCACTTTTATAATGAGGCTTCATCTAAATGACAAGATTAACAGAAGCAAAAGTATCTGAAGCTCCTTTGGATCCACTCCACTTATGGAATCATAGTCAGGATAACAGATTGAGGCCAGGTTGGAAAATCCTATTGAGACAAGAGATTAATGTTTTAGTGGCCTTGCGTTGCGTATGTTTCACATACTTTCCGTATAATCCCATATTTTGGTAAATTCTCAGATGAAATATTTACTATATGACTCAGAAGAAATGTTTGAGAAGAGTTTCATCCTGTAACAGTAGCTCACACTGGGACAAGCCTTTTAAACATCTTGCATTCTGGCACCTTGAATTTCTTTTTGGTTATTACTTTCCTCGTATAATTATTATTACATGGTGTCCCTGCCCGTGACAGGGGGTTTGGAACTGGATGATCTTTAAGGTCCCTTCCAAACCGAACAATTCTATGATTCTATGAATACATAATTTATTGATCAGAAATTTCAGGGAACTGGATTCTTTGTGTTTCTTTCAAAGGAGTAACAAAGGTTATTTAAATTCTCTTAGTTTATTTCTTATTTTTGCGTTTTTACTCCAGGGTGGTGGCTTGCAGACATCCAAAAGCTGATTTTCCCTTGAGCTCAGCCTGTCTATCACTAATCAGTTTGTTTTAAACTAAAATGTCTCTTCCGAGAGAAATAGGTTGCAGTTAATTGATAGTCTCAGTTAGAGATGAAATGATTGAATAGTGGCTTATGATAACTACCTCAGGTGAAAGTAGAATCTGCTCGGCCTAAAATTCATTTTCTTGTGTGTGGTTCAGTACTTCAAAATCCACAGTCAATTTAAAGTAAGTGGGGATCATGATGTTATATAGAAACTGCACTGCATTCTTGAAAGTGTATACAAATACACCATGATTACATAAGAGGTAACACATCACTGCTTTTTAACATTGTTTATTTTGATTAATTCCTCTTTCTCAACTCATAAAGCCTACAGTGATGTGTATTTCTGTATGTGCAGTGTATCCTACAGGGGGATTTATTGCCTAGCTTTATCTATTGATTCATAAATTACATAATATATTAAGATATTGTGAATGCCAGTAAACATCCTCATTCAACATCAGACACCTGTCTCACCATGCACCTGCACTGAATTTCTAAACTTAACACCCGAGAGAACTTCAGCATGCAAATGTCTGTATAAATAAACATAAATATCTCATTTAAACAATAAGATATTTAATGTTCCTGTGTCACTTTGCTGAAGTCTGATGATAAAACATCAGAAAGTTGTTACGTGATTAGCAGAATTAGTAATTTATTTGTGACATCCGAATTCCTTGATGTAAATACAAAGTTCTCCAATAACACATTGATACTTCTTTGTCTACTGGCCTATCTCTGTGAAGCTTGTAGAAATACAATGTCTTTATAATGTCAATAACTTTGTCAGTCTTTATCCTGTCAGTTTCTGCTAAAATCAGCTTAGAGAAGTTATTAGGACAGTGTGATGAAGTCAGTCTTGCTTCTTCAGGAAAGTAGGCTAAAATACTACTTTTTTTGAAGCATTGTAATATAGTGCATAAGCAGTATTCTATAAAGAGTGTGTTTGCTTCTCCTTTAGCTAATATTAGTATTGGTATAGTGTAGTGTTAAAAGTACGAAGTTAAGACACATGAAATGAGATTATTGAATTGTTTTCAATTTATTGAATTGTTCCTCTCTGGAAGTATTTTTTTGCTGAAGTGCATTAGAAATTCATATTACCTCTTGTTTTTGTCATCTACCTGCCAGTTTGCCAGTAATTCACTTGACCATCAACATCTCTGTTGTTTTGCTTTGTGAATGGAGATGTAGAAATCATGACAGTCTGCCTTCCAACATTTAAAGAAAATTCTTCCTTGTGGCTTTTCTATTAGGAGTTTTGAGGGTTTCGTTAAATAAGGAGCAGCAAGGCTGATTGCATTACAATGTTGAACATGCATTCTTTCATAAAGAGAAGAAAGGTTGAGAAAAGACTGAGAGGAAGGCTGAGGAGCTCACATATCCTGACATTTCCGCTAAATGCATCAGTTTTTACAGAAAACTACTGTCACCTTATACTATACACCAAGTGGAAAGAAGAATATAGAAGTAAGATTAGGAAACAACTTTTTCTAGGCATATTTCAGTAAACAATGTTACTAAATATGAAGTAGAGTTAGTACTGGATAAACACTAAATTGTGAGGTTTTCTAATTTAAAGTAAATCTGAATATGAGATAAAATAATTTAGAAATTTTCTTGAAGCAAGTGTGCATGAATCCAATTAAAATGATCTGAACTTTAGAGAGTGGGATTATTAGAACTGTCTAGAAGACTGATTCATAATGGTTGTAGAAAATTTCACAAAAATGTCCTTTGCTCATGATATTTTCAAGAAAAAATAGAAATCACAGAGGTAGACAAGATGCCTGAAGGCTTTTTAAATTTAACACTGAGCAAAAAGTAATTTTGGACATTTTTTTATCTAAACCAGTTACACATTCACCTCTACTTTAGACAAAAATGTGCCTAATAACTAGAATCACAGCTGACATGGTGTGATATAATCCCAACCTGTTTTCTTTCAGCTGATGCTTTGAAATTGTAGAGTTCAAGGCAATTGGTATTACTACCCCTATTTTATTCATTGCGTGGAGGTTTTAATGCTCTTTTTGCAGACATTTAATACAGGCTGAATCTGAATGTTATTTTATTAATGGAGAGTCATTGTTTTAAATGAGTCATAACATTGAAACTATCTACAAGGGGTCCAAGGATCAATTAAAAAGAATATGCCAAAATCAGTGGCAGAAAAATACCGTAATGATGAACAATTATTACAGGATAAGATCCTTTTCTGGCAGAAGATACATTCCTTGGATTTTCATGTCAATGCGTAAAGCAGTAAGAGCTGCCACAGTTAGCTGTTGGCTATTTAATCTCAAATTGCAGGAGGCTTGCCAGACAGAATTTTTTAAAACTTCAGTATTCAGAGACTTTGTATTGAATGTGCGTGTAAATTAAACCTATTGGAACCTTTTGTCCAATATTAGTTGTATAAAATTCAGGAAAAGGCAACATCACTTATTTACCCTTCAAGTTAGGATGGTAAAACCATCATTCTGAAATGAAAATAATGAATATTTATCACCGTTTCCCCCACACACAGACCCCAAAATTGCTTTAGCATTCCTTGGCACCAAACATCTTCCTTATTTTAGTAGATGATCATGTTTTCATGTCAAAACAACTTAAGGAAGAAAGAACAGTACGTCCTATGAAATGTGTCAAACCCGGTTCCAGTCAACAGTTCAAATTTTGACAATCTTATGCTTCTTAAAATAGGTGCTTCTTTGTACAAGTTATTTACCATTAGACTACAGAGAGGGACTTCTCAATCATTTTCTGCACAGTTGTGAATACTATCACTGAATTAACCTGCCATATCTGACTGAGGGCTTCCTACCAATACCTAGATCCTGATTCTGGAGCTGTATAAATAAGCCATCAAACATTTAAGTTACTACTGATATGCTTTGTTTCTGAAGGATTAAGTTCTCTTTCCATTTAATGTCAAATCGTGCCTTCATGGGATAAAAGCCATAGTATTTCTACCAGCAGTGGTAAAGACCATTGTAAGCTATCAGGTAGAAATAGAATCATAGAATGGTTCGAGTTGGAAGGGACCTTAAAGATCATCTAGTTCCAACCCCCCTGACACAGGCAGGGACATAGGGAAATAGATGATGAAGGGTGCTGTTCAAGACTCAGTGTTTCCTTTGAATAGTTTATTTTGCAGTTGCATATTGTCCAGTAGGCATCTGAGTGTATTCTATTCAGATTTTTTTACAATTTAGAGACCATCCATTTTTTGAAAAATATTTTAAGTAGTGGGGTCAGTCATCTAGATAATGATGTAACTTCTCACTTTACCTCATGGACACCAGCATTGCTACCTTTCCTTCTGAGGCTTTTGAAAATACTGGTTTGCTCTGAAAAACTTGCTGTTCTGAAGAGGACACAAAGTGGTACTGTTTTGTCCTTTGTGATTAGCTCAGTTTACAAACAGTGATCTTAGCCTGCTAAGCTCTAGAACATTGTGGGAGTTAAGGTAGCTCGGAGGAACTAATAGAAATAGTTAGCTTTTGCAGCTTTCCTATATCATCTCTGGAGATAAGGACTCTCTGAAAAAAATTTAGATCACAGTATTGTTGATGATGGCTTATCATTTAGATAACATACTTGTTGCTGTCTTGTCTCTGGAAGCTCAAGGAAAGTGGAAGATTCCTTCATATGATAGAGTGAAAAACCGATCTACTTCAGATAGGCAGTCTAACTTTAAGAAAAAGAGGCTCACTTTTCTTTAAGGACCTCAGGGTCTTACCTGAGCGCTTGAGCCAACGGTGTGTCCTGACAGCAGAGATGGCCAACAGCATCTGGGGCTGTATGCACAGGAGGGGAAAAGTGAGACCAAGGGAAGTGAATAATCCCTCTATTCAGAGTGCTTGTTACACCATATCTAGATTCTGAATCCAGTTCTGGACACTCCTCCCAGTACAGGAAAGGTGGATAAACTACAGCTAGTTCAGCTTGTTCAGCAGAGAGCCACCAAGAGCTGAGGGAACCAGGCTTGTTCAGCCTGGAGAAGGTACCCGCTTTTGGGGGACCTAACAGCAGCCTGCCAGTACTAAAAGGAAGTTATTAGGAAACTGGAGCCAGGCTGTTTGTTCAGTGGTGCATGAGAGCATGACAAGAAAGCAAGGACATTAAGTTGAAGCAAGAGAGATTCAGACTGAATACAAGGAGAAATCGTGAGAGCAGTAAAGCAGTGGAACAGCTTGCCCAGGGAACTTGAGCTGTCTCCAGCCTTGGAAGTTTCCAACAACTAAATGAACAAAGCCCTGAATAAGATGGTTGCATTTAGTTTGTGTGGCAAGGTTTGGTATTGGGGGGTGGACTTACAGGGGTGTCTTCTGTGAGAAGCTGCTAGAAGCTTCCACATGTCCCATAGAGCCAATGCCAGCCACCTACAAGACAGGCCCACTGGTGACAGATACTGTGTGAGATTTTGTGGGGGTTCTTATTTTGTTGTTTTAATAGGCAGTTTAAGGAATTTTATGTCTTAGCTCACCAGTAGTATGATGAAAAGATTTAATTCTAGAAGTGACAAATCCAGAAGAATTTACTAGTTAAGATATTTTTTTCAAGTGAAAAATATTTTAAGCATATTTAATTTCAGTTTTGTAGTTGTGCTTGTCTTAGTTCCTATCTTATTTTGATCTTGTTTGCTTCAGGACCGGCATGTTGTGGAACAAAAGCTGATGTGAGAATATATATATATATTTTTTTTTTTCCAGTACATACCTAACAGATGTTAAATGAGACATTTTGTGAGGATTAAGGGTGGGAACAATAAGGAAGGAATACAAGCATAAGAACATACCACTGTGTGTATAGATGTGGCAATGTGGTAGTTTGTTAGGATGTAATTCTGGCAACAGCTTGCTGTTATACAGTTCCATACTCATCACTGGTAGTCTTACAACCAAGAAAGGCAGTTATTCTGGGATTGCCCAGGGTGCGTGTAGTGCAAAGATGTGGTGTGCAAATAAAGAGCTGCATAGTGAAAAGGAAGCAGAGGATGGATTAAACCAACTTTTTTTTTTTTTTTTTTTTTTTTTTTTTTTTTTTGTGCAATGATTTTATGTCTTAGATACTAATAAAAAGCAGTCGTGGCAGTTAAGAGAATAAAATAGGTTCAGCACTTGTGCTTCCCCTAAAGAGAGCAGGGTGCTCTTACCATGTCCCGTAATGTCAGCCTGTCCAAGCCTTTGTCCACGGACTGGGGCAATGTGACTGCAACAAGAAAAGAGGTGGATGAGCTAGCTTTATTAGGGTCAGCTTGGATAAAAGTAACAATGAAGAAAGACATGGCAGCACAGGCTCTAGTCACCCAAGTAAATGCTCAAGCAAGTGTGTATAATGAGTGCTGAAGTCCATGTCTTGTTGGCATCAGTTCTACTGTTATCCTACCCATGAAGAAAAAAGGTAGTTAAAAATTAATGTAACTGCATAACTGTAGACATAATCCAAATGTAGCAAATTTAGTACAACATAATGAAATGCAATGGAATTGGTTATTTTCTTGTTATACTTTGTTCTATAATAATTGTAGAAGGCAATATTTGGATGAATGACAGCACCAGCAATTCTGACTCTTTATCAGGGTAAATTCTTGTGCCACGGATTCTGTAGACAGTCAAGTTTAAGGAGACCTAAGCAGACATATTCTGAGGCTAAATTTCCTGTGCCTAATCATACAGAAAAATTCAAAATGACTTCAGAATGCTAGATGTTACTGTGAATAACAGAGTAAAATGTTTTCCTATTGACTCATTTATTTATTAGCTTTAAATAATTTGTATACCTGTGACTAAAGAAAAAAAGTAGGGAAGAAATAACTAGCATAAAAAATATGCTCATTTTCTCAGGATTAAATTTTGTCACTTCATCTGTTAGAGAAAAGGAAGTACCTCAGCATCAAATAGTAAGGATATGTTAGTGTTTTGATCTCACTTAAGTCTATTTGAGACCTAAGTTGTCTAAAAATATGTAGGACTTCTTGAAGAATTCTGTTATGAATGTTGGAGTCTTCATACGATGCAGATAAAACCCAGGGTTGTAGTGTATAGAAATCCAGTCTGTAATAATTTTGTCAACTGAAAATCCCAAACTTTAGTACTTCTATACAGATGACAAAAATCAGCAGCTTTTCCTTTTGATTTGATGGCAAAACTGTCTGAAAATTTTCAAGGGTCACAAAACGAAGTAAATGAGTCTTGAAATCTGCTGGGCCATGGCACACTGTGGTATCTTTCTCAAAGAATGTACAGACTTCACATTCATCCCATGATTCATTCTAACAGCATTGTACCATACCTCATTTAAACCACCTCCAAATTTCCGGTCAGGTAATGTGTCAATCTACTCAGAAACAAAAACAAAGTAAAAAAATGTGATTAACATTTAGCACCTGAAATAATTACTACTTTGAGAGATAAAACAAAAACTGTACCTGGGCTAGAAGATGACTTATCTAAAATTAACAGATGCATTTCTCATAAATTAAATATAACCAGATTTTGACAAATTAATGTATTTTCTACCATAGTAATGGACAGAACTCTTTGAAGTTAATGGGCATTATGCTCTTTCCACAAAGAGACATACAGCTGGCAGTGCTTAAAAATCTCCAGTTAAAAAATCTCTTTAAGGAGAGCTTTTCTCTATGTGAAAAAATAACAGAAGGCCTCAGGCCTCACTTATATTCTTAAGTGGAGCTGAAATGACAAATTAGTACTTGTGCCTCTGACAGGGACAGATTCATAGTGCCATAACAGCTCACCATAGAAAATGGTCTGCTAAAATCTTCCAAATGAGAAGTATTTTACTGTAAAGAGCTTCATTTTTCTAGCTGAAACAGAGATTATTGACATTCCACGTTAAAAACTCTATTTAACACAAGTTGTATGCTATAATCAGTACTGACAAAGAATGTCAAAATCTTGGATAGTTCATGAAATTTGAATTAGCTGCTTTGAACATGCATTTGAATGTGATATGTTCTAAGATTTCCTGTGCCTCTTTGCATTTGCTGACAGTTAGTTGGACCTCTTTTTTTTTCCTGAAATTCTTTCTCAATTCATCTATGGTTATAATGTGTTGAAATCGACTTGTTTTTCAGTTGGGAATGCAAAAGCAGAAGGAATGCATTGTATCTTTGCTTAAGAAATTAGTTTCAGAGCTTGGCCCAGAGACTGGTCTGCAGCCTGTGGACTTATGGGAGGAAAATGCTTAAATGTCATGAGAGGCTTCTTGTCATTATTTGAAGTCTTTGTTAGCCAGAGATACATATGTCCTAACCTCTGCAGCATAAAATAAGAAAGGTCAAATTTTCAGTTGGTTTTATTGGAACCTCCTGTATGGATTGTACGTATTTGTAGGAAAATTCCAAGCCTTTTATTAGTGGCAATTAGTCTAGTATAAATTTTATAAGATCGTTTTCCATAATTGCAGTTTAAAAACAATTACAACTATAGTCGAGGTAAGATAAAGGTGTACTGTTTAGTTTTCAATAACCAACACATTTACTATACATCACAAAACCAGGAGGAAACAGCAACAGCTTATGAAACTTCAATGATTCAACCTGAAAATATGTCTTTAAAAATTCTGTTTTCTGGGATACAGTTAAAGGTGCTGGAGGACTCTCTGGACCTGACAGGTCTGCAAAGAAAACCTTTCACTTGCAGTGGCAGATCCATCAGGTCTCAAAAGCAATGCTGTTGCTAATGAAACCAAAAGTATGCAAGAATAATTCTCCCTGTGAGAGAGAGGCCCAAGAAACAGGAACAACTGTAAAGAAAATGGCTACCAGTTACAGATGTTTAAAGACACTTCAACCAGCCTGTGCCAGAAAGAAAACAAGAAACTTGCTACTAGACACAAAATGGGCAAATCAGAAGAAAACACATCATTCCAGCATACCCTTTAGGTATGTCTCACAAATTTCAATCAACTCTAATTGTTATTTAAGGGTAGATGTTTTCCACCTATTACTCTCTCTTCCATTTTATTTGGATTGATTTTAGCCAGTTTTCTTAAACTCACTCTCACTTCAGGCAGGTCTGAAGATCAAAGGCTTTTTTTTTTTTATCGACTAAGAGGGATGATTCTTGCTATGTTAATGATGTCTCAGTCATTTCTCACTCTTCCCAATAGTTTTGCAATACACTCTGCAATTAAATTAACTAATCAGTAGCATGTACGTACAGTGGGTGTAGTCATCTATAAAGTCTGTGGAGTTAGATGTAACCAAACGCTTCTGTCCAGCAGTGTCTAGGGTGATGCAGTATGCTCAATGAAGAGGGATTAAATGTGCTTAAGCAAGTTCTCAGTGAATCAAAATAATCTTTTCCTGATTAGACCAGAAGGAAATATGATTGAACAAACATGTCTGTATTTTAGGTTCATGGCTGTACCTCCTCAACATCCTCATACAAAGAGAAAAGAACAGAGGTAATAATTGGCAAGGCTGGCAATTTTATGGGATGGCTTCTGAAGGATGGGCTAATCACCTACTCAAGTGAGGTTATCTGTCCACTGATCTCCTGCTGACAGGCAGTAAAAATAATGTCTGCCAAATACTTTTAAAGCACAGATCACTCTCTGGATGCCAAGCCTGCAAGGCCTGTTATTTTGATGCAGCTTGCCTGGATGTAGAAGGCCTGATTTGGAAATCGTTCTCTTTGATAGATGTTGTTTTCCCCTTTGGCTTCCTAGGAAAGTGAAGCAAGTAATAAACATAATAAAGTCACAGCACTTAGAGGTAAGCTTTCAAACCAGTCCAAGAAAACTATTAATTTCTGAACCAAAACCAGAATTGTCTCCTTTGACAGATACGTAATTGTAACCCGTAGCATTCTCTTCTGACCAAATATCATGTGAATTTTCACATTTACTTCCCGTACATTTTTGGAAGGATAACCTGGCCAGCTTTTAACAGTGAGTATTTTAAATCCAATGTGATCAGTAAGATATATTTAATGGTTGTTTCTTAATAACTGCCTCTGTCATTTCTGGAGCATCTGGGAAACAGAGAGAGATGACATATATTGGAATGTTGTGCATAATCTTCGGAGTGTCTTTGAGGATATCTAGCACAGATTTGTTCAAAGTTTGAGATTTCTAAGTCTTCTACTTTATGTGAAATATTGTATTGGATGGGCATGGCAAGGTTTTGGTAGTAGGGGGTTACAGGGGTGGCTTCTGTGAGAAACTGCTAGAAGCTTCCCATATGTCTGATAGAGCCAATGCCAGCTGGCTCCAAGATGGACCCAGTCCTGTCCAAGGCTGAGCCCATTAGTGATGCTGGTAGTGCCAACACCAACAATCATTCCAACCTGCCAAGGTTTCTCTGAATGGCAGCCTTGCCCTCAAGAGTCTTTTCTCCCCAGTTTGATGCCACTTGCAAACTTGATGAGAGTGCACACCTTCACTTGTAGCTTGTTGATAAAGATGCTAAACAGTGCAGATCCCAGGATAGACCTCTTGCAGTCCCCAGTTCTAAGTGGCCCAGTAAGCACTACCGATTGAGCCCAATTATGCAGTTTTAACTTATCTAGTAATCCATTTATCCAGACTGTAACATCATAATTAGGATGCAAGACCCTTTCTTCTGCAGGGTCTCTGAAGATCTTGTCAATCTCTTTTTGAAGTTCCCTGACGTTGCACAATCTGCACAGCTAGCCACACAGTTCCTTGACGTGGCGACGCCGCTTCTCAGCCAGGACATGCCTCCTGCAAGCAAGGGCATCTTGCCTGCCCCAGCCTCTGCCTGAGGCACTGCCTGCAGCCTGGAGAAATATGTTGTCCATCTGGACCTCTGTTTGAGTCTGCTCACTGCTGTGCCAAGTTTTTCAGTCATAGTCCTCACCCTTGAATATGATGAATGGGTGCTTGACCATCCCTAACAGTGAGGACAAAAACTCAAAGCCTTTGATAAAGGCTTTTGGAAACTGTAAAGTTTACTAGGAGTGAAAGGCTTTAGTAGCTACCCTTTCCCATCAGCAGCAGGTGAGAATTCAGAGTCATACTATGTTGTTAATTATAAAGACTCACTAATACTGGAATAATTTTCTTCCTCTGAATCATGTCCAAAAACTATAAAAAATTTATGTCAATAGATGTTAGGGGAAGTGATGATGGTGATTCTGTAGGGGAAAATCGTCACACTTGAACCAATTTTGAGTCAATGTCCATGGTACCCCGTCAAGAACTGACTCAACTCACAAATTTCGGAGAAGCCTACCTGGAGAAGTAAAAAGGTAGGTAGTTTTATGCTGGATGAGTTGAATCTATTTAGTGAAGAGTTGCAGTAAACAACAGAGCAAAGGATCCATGAGGATCCTCCCTGAGAAATGAGGAAAGAAAAGGGAATGAGCAGTGATAAAAGAAGTGATTGAGACTTCCTGATTTGGCCATGATCGGCTACTGACTCAAACTAAGGACATGTTCCTTTACTCATGTCAGGTTGTATGAGACTATATTGACAGGCAATTTTCAATTGTCTATTAAGCAGTTTCCTACATCTGTGACCTACAAGCAAGGTCACAGTCTAGTTTATCCTTGTAACTTGTTCTCTGCCAAGACCCTCAGACACTTAGTAGTTGAACATGACAGTTGAGACTGACCTTCACTGGACCAAATGGAGAAAGTAATGCTATAGCTACATTCAATTAAAACTGAAAAAGGTAGAATGGGGTTTTACACTAAATCGTATTAGAGGAAACCCCATTTGTATGATCTTAATATTTTCTAATTTTGATAACTTTTATGATGCTAAAGTCATCTAGAAATCAGGTCTGTGTCTCATCAACCTTTTTATTCTTCAAGGAATCTGAAAAACTTGATATTAATTTCTGTCACATCTCTAAATATACTGTATACTTGATATACTTTTGATTGCTGTTATGGCTTCGCTTATTAAGAAACCTAAGTCATACTTTCAATAACGGGTAATTTATGAAAGCAATAAGGAGGCACTAAACATAATGTTATTATAGGAGGTGATTCTGCCCCTCTACTCTGCTCTCATGAGACCCCACTTAGAGTACTGCATACAGTTCTGATGTCCCCAACATAAGGACATGGAACTGTTTGAGCAAGTCCAGAGGAGGGCCGTGAGGATGATAAGGGGGCTGGAACACCTCCCATACGAAGACAGGCTGAGAAAGTTGGGGCTGTTCAGCCTGGAGAAGGCTGTGTGGAGACCTCAGAGCAGCCTTCCTGCATCTGAAGGGGGCCTACAAGGACGCCGGAGAGGGACTCTTCATCAGAGACTGTAGTGATAGGACAAGGGATAATGGGGTCAAACTTTAACAGGGGAGATTTAGGTTAGATATAAGGAAGAAATTCTTTACTGTGAGGGTGGTGAGGCACTGGAACAGGTTGCCCAAGGAAGTTGTGAATGCTCCATCCCTGGCAGTGTTCAAGGCCAGGTTGGAACAGGGCCTTGAGCAACCTGGTCTAGTGGGAGGTGTCCCTGCCTGTGGTATGGGGATTGGAGCTAGATGATCTTAAGGTCCTTTCCAACCCTAACCATTCTATGATTCTATAAAACCATTGTATGTTTTCTTCTCTGTGACGACAAGCATTTCTTCTTCCTCTATGCTGTGAGAAATGTGATATGTTTATTGCATAACTAACAAAGCAATGAATATGTGATGGATATAAAAAGAGACTTAATAAGATATTTAAAATCAATGTGTCGTAGCAACTGGAAATGATAACTTCTGAATGGTGACCAGGAAGCGTTGAGTTTCTTGCAGATCTTTCAGCACTGGGAAGATTTTTGAGAAATACTTCAGTAAGTAGAGTGGTGGCTGATCCCACAGGTAGTGAAGATGTCAAAAGTTCTGTGCCATTTGAGTGGCAAAAAGTATTCTTTTGTCTCTACATTTTGCATGGTACGCAGAGGAAATAAGGAAATACCTCTGAGGATTTTGGTTGGGAAACTGTCTGTCAAACAGGTGAACAGAATCTGTACCAAAGACATTTCTGCCTAGAATATTCCTTTCACACTATCCATGCCCCTCTGTCCTGGTTTCAGCTGGGATAGAGTTAATTTTCTTTGTAGTAGCTGGTGCAGTGCTATGTTTGGCTTTAGTCTGAGAACAACACTGATAACACACCAGTGTTTTAGTCGTTGCTAAATAATGCTTACCCCAGTCAAGGGCTTTTCAAACTCATGCTCTGCCAGTGAGGAGGAGCACAAGAAGTTGGGAGGGAGCAGAGACAGGACACCTGACCCAAACTAGCCAAAGGAGTATTCCATACCACAGCATGTCGTGCCGAGTATATAAACTGGGGGGAGTTACCTGGAAGGCCCAGATTGCTGCTCAGGTCAGGCTGGGTATCGGTTGGCGGGTGGTGAGCAATTGTATTGTGCATCACTGCTGCTTATTGTGTTGTTTTGGGGTTTTTTTATTTTCTCTCTCTCTCTTTTTTGTTATATCCCTTTTGATTATTATTATTAGTAGTAGTATATTGTAGTTTTTTCTAGTTATTAAACTGTTCTTATCTTAACCCATGGGTTTTTACCATTTTTCTGATTCTCCTCACCATCCCACTGGGGTAGAGAGGAAGTGAGTGAGCAGTTGCATGGTACTTAGTTGCCAGCTAGGGTTAAGCCACAATGCCCTCTCATTCAGCTTGATGGCTTGGACAGGAGAATAGATGTGTATTTGAAAGTAGATGTTGGCTGGTGGAGAGAAGGAATACTTTATCTATCAGTTTGTGTCAACTGTTCTGAACCATTAATGAATGTTTAGTCTGAACCACTGAAAAGTGGCTCAGAAGGCTGAGTTGAAGAGCCAGCCTCGAAAGCGGAAGGTTTGACATCCAAGCTGTTGCTCCCTGTTGTCAAGTCTTGGCCTTTCCCTGCAAAAATCACCACAATGTTCTGGGCCTTATACATATGAAAGGACAATGTCAAGAACTGATAGAACTGGTACTGACAGACATGCAAAATATGAAGTGCTTATCAAAACAACATTTGACACATTGCCATGTTGTATGAAACCTTTTGTGGTAAGAACTAGGAGCTAGCTGGAACACTACCTGTTTTTTCTTTCTAAGTGATCTGACAGGCCTAGGGAACATATCGATGATACTGGAATGGAGGCAGGTAGCAGCTTGATTTTGTGAACCCTCTAGGTCACAAAGCATCTATGAGCAATCAGTACCAGCCAGAAAGTAGTCACATTAATAAATAACACAGAAAAAACTGATACAGAAATATAGATGTTGTAACCAAAACCTAAAGCTGGGGTGACTCTGAAATGGCTGGACTGTCAGAGTGCTCCTGAAATTACGTCTTTAAGTAAGCCAGAACTTACAGATAGGTACAGGCTAAGAACTCAACTGACATTAATGACATTGCAAACATTTTGGTCTTGTATTCCACCACCACCACCAACCCCCCCCCCCCCCAGTTGTGGAATTCTGTTGACTATAAATTGCTGAAAAAATATCTACTCTTCCCTTGCTCCCTGGCTTTGGTCATGTCAATTCTAGTAGTTAGTGACTACATTCTAGAAAGATAAATAAGACTTTTGGAGAGGAAATAAAAGAAAACAGAAACGTTGTATGTGTTCAGAGATTCATGGTTCACCTAGATCTTAAATACTACATGCAGCCATCTTAAGACACATAAGGATATAATAGAATTAAAAAAAAAGTAACAGAGTTTATCAAGGAATGTAACAGCTTTTGTAGAAAGAAATGCTGAGTAGGCAAAGACTGTCAATATTAAAAAAAAAAAAAAGACAACAGATAGAGGTGTGATACAAGCCAATGAATGAGAAAGAATAAAGAATTACTTTTCACTCTTCATTGAGCCTGACAACTTAGGGGTACCTAATGAAGTGTGTGGACAGCTTGCATAAAAGAAACTAAGTATCGTGTTACACAATATGTAATTAGATTGTGGAATAGATTTCCTCAGGGTATTATACAGAGAAAAACAAGAAGTGTCTTCATGAAGAAAAGGGGTATAGATGCTAGTTGAACAATATTGCTTAAAAGGAACCTTTGTCTAAGGAAAAGCCTGTATCAGTGATTTCTGTAAACTGCAAGGGTGGACAGGAGGAAGGATTGCTCTAAGCTTGTCCTATTAACAGTCAGGTAATGTGATTACAGGCTTTTCTCCCTGAATACAGAAGAGCAGAGAGGAAAAACAGCAGGTGTGGGAACCCCAATAACCTCCTCAGAGAAAGAAACCCTTGCCCAAACCCTCTCCAGTCTATTGCAGGGAAGCCTCCATCCAAGCGTCAGTAGGAGAGGCTCTCCAGGTCTTCTTTCAGGCTGAGGGGGTTTAGACCAGAGATATGGGAGTCATTGTGGGATGCAGGGAAAGACTATTTTGTGATTGTATGAAACTTATGGGGTGCTTAGGGTAGGTAAAAAGGTGTGGAAAGGGAGAATACAAGGTGTTTTGGGAAGGAACAAGTGTGGAAGCCTAGAGGAAAAAGGGGATAAAAGCCATCTATAAACAGGCATTTGGTCAGTACACTTGTCTGGCCGCATCCTGCACCTGGTCAGTGCAGTCTGTCCCACCTTCTCATTAAACTTCATTCCTGATTCTTTTTGTGAGTGAGGGGCTCTATTCTGTATTCCATGCATGTGTATGGATGTCTAAGTGCAGCAGCTGCAGTGGGGACTGTGGGTCCTTGGGGCCCAGGCGTTTGGGGTGCTAAAAGCTGGAGTGAGGGCTTATATCAGTACGTGATCACTAGTGAATATGAAGCCAAACTAGTTGGTGAGTAGGTGAAGTGGTCTGGGAGCCAGGTGTGTGTGTGTGTATGTTCCTGTTAGTGCGATGACAGGAGGAATTGGCTACTGAAGGGATCAGGGGATCCAGGCCAAATGCTGAAGAGACCATGGGGTCTGGAGGTCAACAGGGAGACGTGTTTCTATGTGCATCTGTGTGTGAAGGGTTCATGTGTGTGTCTGAGTGAGGGGTCTGGACCAGCACCTGCATCGGGCTGCAGCCTCAGCAACTCATATGTCCAGGTACAGGCCAGATATTGGGCAGTCTAGGTGTCAGCCCAACCTCTGGAAGGATCTGCATTGTACATATGCATATATTTCCTGCTAATTGACCTTCATCCTGATCAGCCAGAGAGGGATGCTGGATGCGGCCATTGTGCAATTTGTTCTTGAATGAGTTCTGTTTGTTTCTGTCTGTATTGATCTGTGCAGCCAGCTGTGTTATGCATGGGCATGTGCTGTGTGTTTGCGTGTGCACCCATTGGGAGTACAGCCAGTGTAATGCTCAGCCTTGTTATTGGTTGGACCTGAGGCATGGAGCTGTGGCAGTCTCGCCTTTTTTGAACTATCAGGTTTGACCACTACCTGACATTTACTACCATTACTTGCTAACAGAACACATCGAGTAAGATGGTTTTTCTTCTGACCCAGTACAGCAACCCTGTACAGACAACTTCAACAGCTGTGTCTAGCACAAAAAAAAAAAAAAAAAAAAAAAAAAAATTTAAAAAAAAAGTAATAAATTCCTTCTAAATTCCCTTTACTTCATATTTTTCTTATCTGATTCTCTACTTTATCCTCCCTACATGAAGTCATCTTTTGTCTTTGTATCAACTAGCCTTACCTTTACACATTCTTTTATACCATTTTGGCTTTATTGCTTTTATATTCTTTGAATTCACCTGAGGGAAGAAAAATCATCATAAATTTAGTAGTTCTTCTACTGAACAATGAAAAAAAATGAAGAAAGAATCCAGCAAACAAAATTAAAACTAGTGCAAATTCTGGCTGAACACTTATTTGATCTGTAGGCAAGGTAATGTGGTGTGAATTTGTATTTCATCATTTTTCTTTACTTTCCACAACAAATGACAATGAAAAAAAGATGGGAAGCTGACATGTAGCTATTTACATTTCAGTTTGCTGTTCTTAATACCAAGTGATGTTATAGTAGCATGTATCTATGAACATGAAAAAACAGTGATGTACATGTTCTAAGGATAATAAGGATAATACATGTATTATCCCCTTAGTTTTTGAAAGCTTTTAAAGTTTTTAAAAGGCACTTCCTTTATTCACGTATGTAAAAATAGTTCTGACCACAGCCACCACGGATATATGCTAGAATTCAGTGGAGAATTTAAGGAAAAATGTCAGCCTAAGAAAGAAAAAAATGCATCATAACTAGTTAAAATTGTGATAATGCTTTAGATAAACAGATTGTAATTAGCAGAAATCAAATTTCAAGCCCCTTTATACTGCAGTTAGTAACACCAGGCTGGTCTGTCCAGTAGAATAGTCAGTGGATGGGAACTCAGGACAAGAGTTGAGTTCTAGCAGAAGTTTTGCACCCCCAGGAGCATAGGTTTCACTAGTGATGGGTTGAATCCTGAGTCAAAAAAATATTGTGTCTTTGTTACTTCAAGAAACATGTGAGGTCTCCTGTGCAACTGTGTACTCACGTGCACCGAGCTAGAGATCAGAGACAATCACAGCCTGAAGTTATATGACTTCAGATTAGAAATAAGTATGAAATTTCTTAGAAGCAGATGAATGTCTTTTGTTTTGTTTGACAGAGCTATACATAATCAAAGACATTGCAATAGCTTAGGGCTGTGTATTTAAGTTATTTCCCTTGTGAATAAGTTGCTCACAATTTAACTGCCTAAGTATTTACATATTTTCTGAGACTTCCTCATTGCAAAAGAGAAGCGCTTGTCTTCATAATTGTCAAAACATGCTACTTTTTAATCTGGCATAATATTTACCTCTCTGGTACTGTGTGTGAGGATTTCAGGCTCAGGTTGTAGATGGTATCAAATTTTAGTAAGTGATGATGACATTATGGAAATGTTGCCAGGAGAAACATCTGAACTATGCAAGTTAAAAATTGCCATTCAAGCACTGATTTAAGGTGCTTTTGATTCTAATATTCCTTTGAAATGCCATTGAAATTTTTATGTCTATTTGTACTAGGCAGTACTTTTTGTAATGAGGTGCAGTATTTCCTCATCTCTGGAGTTCAGTTGAAGCACACTAAACATCAGCGCCAGAGAGCATTCATCTCACATTGTTACACCAGCATATCCTTTTTCTCCCTCCCCCCCCTGCCCCCGCCAACATAAATGCCTGGTGTCACTAACCTAGTTCTGTAAACCTGAGATGAAAACATGAAGACAGACATTTTTAGCTGGCTAGAATATGGAAGCTGAGCTGGCTAGTGAGTGAACCATTTTAGAGTATCTGTTCTACTTCATTGGTACAAAGCTTCCCAATGTCATTTTGACTAGCTATGAAATCAAATTATTCTGCATGAAGTGTTATACAACACTGAACTGTTCTGCCATGTGATATTGTGAATGACTTTTTGTGCATGACTCCTTATTTCTATAACTGTCCTGGACAACTGTTTTATCCAAAGCCATTAAGAATCCGAAATTGCATCCCTGCCTAATTCTGGGTGCCCAAGTCCAAACTGAGTCCATGGAGTGCCCACCAAAACCCTGTCAGTGCCCAAATCCCCTGGGCATGATTAACACTCAAGGGCAACATCTGATACTTTGGAAATGGCATCAGTACTCACTGCTTTTAGTGGATGTCAGTGTAGCAATGATGTAGAAGTCTCACCTGTCTAACAGCTAAGGGGTTACAATACTCAGTCTTTAATAGGAGATGTAGTTTCAGTTCAGCCTGGACCCATATGTTACATTCTAGAAATACATGTTAAAAAAAAAAAAAAAATTCAATGAATAATACGAGTGTGAAGCTGTAGATAAGGACATAAAGGAAAGGTCAAAGGGGAGGCTCAGAGAAGTATGTGAGACAGGACAGAGACAGACAGAACAAGTGAGAGGGGAGTAAGACTCCCCTGGGAGCACTGAACTGAGTCTGCCCTTTTCAGGCATTTTTGTCAGTGCATATTTATTGGAAGGACAGGTTTGTGGGGCTGTGTGGTATCTTTCATAGGATGAATGAGTAATGTTGAAGAAAGCTTGTAGGTTGATACTCTCAGGATACGATTGCAGTTGAAGGCATCTCGCTGTAGGTTTGGGCAAATCCTTCTTGCCTTTCCTGTTTCTTACTGCTGATGATCCTCTCTTTGCTCACTGTGCTGTTTTGGCTGGAAACACTGGTCTCATGCAGGACTTTTGCTCCTGCACTGCGCAGAGAGCGCAGGAACAACACCCAACATGCTGGTACCACTGCAGGTTCAGTTGCTGAAGCCATACCTGCAGTGATCACTGGAGGTAGCTCTAGGGATCCATACTGAGAGCAAAGAGTGAACCTGCAAGAACAGGTCAGCTGTGATCAGAATGTACCTGCAGGAAAATGAGGGGCACTCTCTGCAGATGTTATTCAGGCTGTCCTGCCATTGGAATGGGGTGCATAGGATCCTGGGCTCACTACTGTGTTCACAGTTGTCTTTTTGAGAGGTGTGTGTGTGATCAGAAAGTTGCTGCTTTGCCTAACTTTAAGGTGCAAAATTCCATTACTGAAACCACCCTTTTAATCCCTATGACTGTAAGATGCCTTTTGCAGAAATTTGGAGTGGCTTGCATATTAAAAAAGTTGGTTGTCCTTTTTTTTTTTTCATAGTGCCATTCAGATTATTTTGTGATATGTTTAGTGAACTATAGTATGATCAAAATTTATTAAGTAAAGCAAATAGTGTTATCACTGTATGATACAATAGTCTAGTTAGCTTTTAATAATGTTTTATCCCATTTTTAGATTATATTCACGCTACGACTGACAAATATTCCTTTTTGTTACATGGCTCTTTGGAGCAGTTCCTGCAAGAAAATACCTAATGTCATATTGAACTAAATGTGAAATTATGATTTCATACTGCAATAGAAATATATTACTGAATGTATTTCCTAAAAAAAAAAAAAAAGCCACCAAAAAAAAAACCAAGCAAAACCCACTCGCTAAGAAAAGCAGTTGTTAGGTTACTGTGGAAAGAAAAAAAAGGTAAAAAATTATCTACTGAAAGCTCAATCTCCTCTAAGTGAATAGAGCATATTGGGGAGAGTGATCAGAAATATCCTGTTAAAAACCTATTTGTTAAACTTTGAATAGAACAAAACCCACTGATTTTGCCAAAATCTCTCTCTGTTTATTAACTAAGACCAAATGAAATAGTTTAAATATAATAATTATATAAACGCATAAAATGATAACAAAAAAGAATGGTATTTTTCAAAAACTTGCATCCTGTTATTTTTATTTGCAGTCAGTATATTCAACTGCTTTAAGGGGCTTTAAAATAAAAATGTTGAGGTTACCTTATAGCAATGTGAATACGCCTCTATAGCAGAACAGAAAATCCATTTTTTGGTCTGCTCATGGCTTAGATGGCACGCTGGTTTAGAAAAGAGATAGGTACTAGTTACCTTTGGGATATGAGATGAACAGGATGAGGATTGATTTGACAAGTTTATTGTACTCTGTTTCTTTTATCTAATATAGGGTTCTTTAATTTATTGCTCTTCTTCCCAGAAAATCTGCAGTAATATTAGAGAAGTGCTGATAGTGTAAATACACTACAGTGAGCCACCTGTAGGTAATACTGATGTGACCTGTTTCTCACAGGTATCAAATTCTTTAATTACCCTAAAAATTTCATCTCAGATGTCTTCTATTTGCAACTATCATTCTTTCTTTTGTTGGTTCATTCATTCACCCATTCTCTCTTTTTTTTTTTTTTTTTGGTCATCTTTCCAGTAAATATATGAACTAGACAGAATTTTAGAAAGAAAATCAGTGATTTGAAAAATGTTAGTAACACATTGAACACTTTGTAATCAGTGTATTGCAGTGCATGAATCTGTCAGTTGCTGGTGTCACTTAGATCGCAGTAAGGGAAAAATGAAAATTCAGATAGATGAAGAAATCCACAAAATACCAGTGTATGAGAGTAATTAAAATGGAGGAATCATAAAATCACAGTTATTTACAATATTTCTACCTTCTGCTGAGTTATTGTAGTACATCAGAAAGAAGACTACAGCCAATGTGAAGAAATACCACAGGTGAGTGTAAGTCACAAGGCAAGTGAAAGTTGGATTGAACCTGGCAAACACCATTCAGAACTGAAAATCATTACTATGTTATATAAAAGTCTTCCTTTCTGAAATGAATTAAAAAGCTTCATTGTGTGTCTTGTCAGGCAAGTTACTGAATCAGAAGATCATAGTCAAAATCAGTCCTGAATACCATCAACACTGGGGAAAACATGAAGACGACAATGGGTATGAAACACTTTTGGAATTAGGGTTATCTATATTTACCACATATTTGTTGAAAGGTATTCAAAATACCTTTCAGCAAATACCTAGCTTTATCAGTAACGCTAATGCTAATATAGCTTTTCCAGTGATAAATTGAAGATCTTTCTTCCATTCCAAGACCACAGATAAAGGTATTTTGTTTGAATTTACTTAGAATCTTTATTTGAATAATAACATTTTCACATCATCTGCTCTTAAAATTCCTGTGAAGGCACTGATATGAATACCCAAATAGAACACTGGCTGAAATTAGAAAAAACCCAACACGACAGCTATAGTGTGGGTGATAGCTTTGGGTTTAAAATCACCACTAGTTTCTGGATTTGCATTACAGTGGAATGCAAGGGATTATATTCAGCTGTTGGTATCATTCTTACTAATTCTTTCTGGCACTTTAAGAACCTGCTGATGCTGTCACAATCCACTCTAGCCTGAGTTGCAGAGAACAAATTCTTTTGGAAATCCAGTTGTGCCCTGGCATTGTTTGTCCCAGCTCATCACCATGAACACACCTCTTGTTCTGCAGGCCTGACAGATGTTCTGTTGTTATATTAGCTTAGGGATAATCGGATGGAATAAATGGAGGGTCAGTTGTTCCCTACTTGAACTTCTGTGGTCCCTCAGATTTGGAAAGAATAAAACCAAAAAATACTGAAAATATGCAAAAAAATCTCCATATACACTTGCTAATAGATATTAACTGATAATTTTAAGTAATCAGTCACATCAAAAATTTGATAGTACAGACTCTGCATGTGGACACTGTTCTCTTCCATTCCTTGGTAGAAATTTCTGGCCTAATCTTTTTGAGAATTTTCATTTCCTCTTGAGCACTTCCTTCAGATTATTCAAATTGAGACAGTTCAGCGGATTTCATTCACCAGAGTCAGTTATTCTGCATCTTTCAGACACATTATGCTTTTAAATTTTTTTTTAATTTTAAAATTATGTTTAATTTTTTTTCTTTTCAGTGATTGAAATAGACATATAATGAAATTTCACCAGGCTGTTTTCCTTATACAACTTTGAAGTATAGGTTAAACATTCTTTTGCTTATATTTTTAACTGTCAGCTTTTTCTGGAGAAGATATGCAATTAGAACCATGCAGCTGAGCCCTCACATGCACTGTTGTGGAAATGAGTCCTCTTCCTGCTGTAAAATGCAACATAGGCTGTGATAATTACGATTGCAGAAAAGCCAGTCTTAAATCAAAGGAGTGATTTAGCATGTTACATTTTAAAAACCAATTGATATGCTTTGAGACCAAAACTTAGTGAATTTGTAGTTTTTCCTTTTATGGTATAAATGAATGGTCATATATTTTTCCCGTTTCAATAAAAGCTAAAGAGTTTAAGCCAACAAGAAAATATTTCCACACTGAACTGGTTTGTGGATATCTTTCCAGAAGCATTTGATTCAGCACTGCTAAACTCATTACCTTTTTCTTTTTTTTTTCCCTATGGTGGATCAAACTCAGGATTTCCAAAAATATTACTACCATTCTCGGATAGCCTGCTGACAGTATGAAAGAATCAGTTTGAGGTAAACTCCTCCTAGGTATCACAGCCAGTTTGGATACTGGCCGAGCCACATGCCCTCTGGTATCTTCTTAAATGGAGAAGCCAAATTTGCAATTTGCTCAAAAAATATGTCTGGGACTTAAATATTTCAGGAGCTACTTAGAATGTCAACTTTTGGCATGTTTACTCTCCAGCTGCAAAACACAGCATAACACATCAAGTGATAAAAATGGTGAATGAATTTGACAAGTCTCTTTGGTCACTAAGTAGGCTTTCAGACAACTACTGACAAGCTAAGATTATAGATCATATGTTTTTTTTTAATCCCATTGCTGCTAACAAACTCTTTTTCAAATCCTTTTTTTTCTTTTTGGGTTTTTTTTGGGTTTTTTTTTTTTATTGCTTTAAACTTTGGACATGAATGTCTCTTTCTTTGCTATTTTACTGATTTAA
Organism: Strigops habroptila; assembly: GCF_004027225.2. Lineage (NCBI taxonomy): Eukaryota > Metazoa > Chordata > Aves > Psittaciformes > Psittacidae > Strigops > Strigops habroptila. Next base: position 45,681,908 of record NC_046358.1, on the reverse strand, counting down.
GGTTTGAATCATTTGGTTTAATTCTAAGCCATAATTTACCAGTAGTAGCCTTGCTTTCCTCAATTTTTGTAATTTCCATCATACACTGGTAAAACTTGAGGCATCCAAAAATATTTTGACTCACAGTCTAGGTATTTGGTAAATGATCTGCATCTTTCCTTTCAGTTTCTCATTGCCTAGGTATGTGTGACCATTCTTCACATAGCTGTCATTATGCAACAATAAGATCTTCTTTAAAACATACAAATGAAAAGCCAAATGAGAATGATCAGATGAACAAAGTGGTTGGAAGAAAAAGTGTCTGTGTGAAATTTTCCTCTATAAAATTTGCATTTGTTTTAATGGCTCCATTTTATTATCTTCATGAACAAATTGTCCCTTCTCTAGAAAGACAAGTACGTAGTGTAGTGCCAGCGTATTCTTAGCAAAAAGAGCTTTGTTCACACCATGTGTTTGTTCAGCTTGCTTATCTACGTAAATGTCAGTATTTGTGCCAAAATTAAAGACTGAGGGTCTTTGAAGGAGAATAGTTGTTTGGATACATAGAATGTGTCTTAGGAAGCCACTGAATTTTAAGGTAAAGTAAAATAGTTGCACTGCTGCAATTCAACAGAGATATTGTCTGATTTGCTGTTGTATCACAGAATTGTAGTTCCATAAGAAAATAAGCAGCAGAAAGAGTTGGATTGTTCTGCTAGGACTAGTGGAGGCATAAAACCTGTCAATGAAGTAATTACAATACAAATTCTGAATATTTTATTCAGACATTCAATTTAGACTAATCACGTGCTTGCAGGCATTTTGAGTTGCTTATGTTGGTCTTACTTAAACAGTTGGGACAGTCCTTATTCTTTTGACTTCTAAATCGATAATACCTCCTAATACTGCTAGTTAATACTGATCAAACCAAGCAGTAAAATTTACAATTTACAATTGTTTGCTTTAACAATTGTAAAGCAATTGTTTTTTACAAATTGCTTTTGTAAAACAAAACTATGTGTCCACAGGTGACATTTATCAAGGTAGCTTGAGCTACTTTTGGTGAGAGCTTTTTCCAGGTTGGCTCTTTTAGTCAATGGAGATAAAGAGGTGACTTCAGAAATGATTTATCCTATTCCAGAATCAGTTTTGAAGAAAAAACGTGTAATGATTCACATGCTGAAGATACTTCAGCAGATCTTCCTCTGCTGAGTGTGGAGAAGCCCTAGACCCAGAGTAGGCTAGTAAAGATAGAATAAAGGGTATCTGATTAATTGAGCCATCTAGTCCCACTCACCAGTGGAAAGATGCACATCTAGACAGCACTTACCATACCTATTTTAGATACTATCTTAGAAGATCCTTTTAATTTTTCCTATTTACTTCAGGGGTAGTCTGGTTGACTATTGTAGAATAGATGCCTAACTTCTAGGTGGTTAAATTAGGTGACATGAATCACACCTTGAGTGGTATGTTGAAATCGTTAAATAAGGCATGGTTAAGAATGGAAGTAGAATTTGGCTCTCCCTGCTCATTAGCATGGGTCTCTGCTTTTAATCTGCAAGTTTATTAGGTGATTGATTGTTTTTCTTTGTAAGCCTGCAAGGAACTATAGTTATTACAAAGGCAACCAAATCAAGATATATGCTATTCTCTTCCCACAGGAATGAAGAGTAGAGTTTTAATTTTCAGTAATTTAAATATAGTGGTAGGTTATTTCACAGAAGTTCAGGTTCTAAACCACAAAGATTTCCTTGTGTAAATCTGAACTGGCGTGTATCAGTGTGCAATGGTATGGGATCATGTAGCCAAGAACACCTCGTGCCCTGGCGACCAGTCCTGGAATGCAAATAGAAAAATGGTAGAATGGCAATTATCTGAGATAGTATTACACTCTCTCTCTGCACAGTCTTTTGGAATGACACTTCCATTAGTTGTAAAGACAGATTCACCAACAGGGAGGGACTGGTTGGAAATGTGACACTCCAGGGCAGCCTTGGCTGCAGTGATCACGAGATGGTTGAGTTCCTGATCCTCAGGACAGTGAGAAGAGCATGCAGCAAGCTCACTGCCCTGGACTTCAAGAAAGCAGACTTTGGCCTCTTCAGGAATCTGCTTAGTAAGTTTCCATGGGATATAGCCCTAGAGGGCAGGGGGGCCCAAGACTGCTGGTTGATATTTAAGGATCACCTGCTACGTGCTCAGGAGTGTTGCTTCCCGACTAGAAGGAAGTGAGGCAGGAGGGCCAGGAGACCTCCATGGATGGACAAGGAACTGCTGAGGAAACTTAGAGGGAAAAAAGAAGCTTATAGAAGGTGGAAGTGAGGACAGGAGGCCTGGGAAGAATATAGGAGCATTGCCCGAGAAGCTAGGGACCAGGTTAGGAAAGCTAAGGCCCAGTTAGAATTAAATCTGGCAAAGGATGTGAAAGATAACAGGAAAGGATTCTGTAGGTACGTAGCAAATAAAAGACAGACTAGGGACAACATGGGCCCTCTCCGAAGCTATCGGGAGAACTGGCTACCATGGATTTGGAGAAGGCTGACGTTCTCAATGACTTCTTTGCCTCAGTCTTCACTAGCAAATGCTCTGAGCATACCACCCAAGCCTTGGAAAGCAGATGCAGGGACTGTGAGAATGAAGACCTTAGGCCCACTGTAGGAGAGGATCAGGTTCGAGACCATCTTAAGAACCTGAACGTGCACAAGTCTATGGGACCTGATGAAATCCATCCGTGGGTCCTGAAGGAGCTGGCGAATGAAGTTGCTAAGCCGCTGTCCATTATATTTGAAAAATCCTGGCAGTCAGGTGAAGTTCCTGATGACTGGAAGAAGGGTAATATAACCCCCATTTTCAAGAAGGGGAAGGTGAAAGACCCAGGGAATTACAGACCAGTCAGCCTCACCTCTGTGCCTGGCAAAATCTTGGAGCAGATTCTCCTGGAAAACATGCTAAGGCCCATGAAAAACAACGAGGTGGTTGGTGACAGCCAACATGGCTTCACTAAGGGGAAATCCTGCCTGACCAATTTGGTGGCCTTCTATGATGGAGCCACGGAACTGATGGACAGGGGCAGAGCAGTTAACGTCATCTACCTGGACTTGTGCAAAGTGTTTGACACTGTCCCGCACGACGTCCTTGTCTCTAAATTGGAGAGACATCAATTTGATAGATGGACCACTCAGTGGATAAAGAATTGGCTCAATGCCGCATGCAAAGTGTTGTGGTAAATGGCTTGATGTCCAGTTGGAAAACTGTAACGAGTGGTGTCCCTCAGGGATCGGTGTTGGGACCGGTCCTGTTCAACATCTTTGTCGGCGACATGGACAGTGGGATTAAGTGCGCCCTCAGCAAGTTTGCCGACGACACCAAGCTGTGTGGTTCGGTTGATACGCTGGAGGGAAGGGATGCCATCCAGAGGGACCTTGACATGCTTGTGAGGTGGGCTGATGCCAACCTTATGAAGTTTAACCAAGCCAAGTGTAAGGTCCTACACCTGGGTCGGGGCAATCCCAGGCACTGCTACAGGTTGGGCAGAGAAGAGATTCAGAGCAGCCCTGCAGAGAAGGACTTGGGGGTGTTGATTGATGAGAAGCTTAACATGAGCCGGCAGCATGCGCTTGCAGCCCAGAAAGCCAACCATATCCTGGGCTGCATCAAAAGAAGCGTGACCAGCAGGTCGAAGGAGGTGATCCTGCCCCTCTACTCTGCTCTCGTGAGAATTCACTTGGAGTACTGTGTACAGTTCTGGTGTCCTCCACATAAAAAGGACATGGAGCAAGTCCAGAGGAGGGCCACGAGGATGATAAGGGGGTTGGAGCACCTCCCGTATGAAGACAGGCTGAGAAAGTTGGGGCTGTTCAGCCTGGAGAAGAGAAGGCTGCGTGGAGACCTCATAGCAGCCTTCCAGTATCTGAAGGGGGCCTACAAGGATACCAGAGAGGGACTCTTCGTTAGGGACTGTAGTGATAGGACAAGGGGTAATGGCTTCAAACTTAAACAGGGGAAGTTTAGATTAGATATAAGGAAGAAGTTCATTACAGTGAGGGTGGTGAAGCACTGGAATGGGTTGCCCAGGGAGGTTGTGGATGCTCCATCCCTGGCAGTGTTCAAGGCCAGGTTGGACAGAGGCTTGCGTGACATGGTTTAGGGCAAGGTGTCCCTGCCCATGGCAGGGGGGTTGGAACTAGATGATCTTAAGGTCCTTTCCAACCCTTACTATTCTATGATTCTATGATTCTATGATTCTATGATTCTGTGATTCTATCATTCAGGCTGTCTACAGACATAGGCTGCCTTTTCCTAATATTGTCATTCCTGGTTTGCCTGAGTTGGAAAAAGTGTGAATTCATGGGCTGTATTGACAAGTGAAGCTGGAGAGATGTCCCCATATCTGTAATATGCAAATCATCCTCAAATTAATAAACATTTTCATACTGCTCAAACTGGTTTTCAGAGAAGAGTTCAGCTGGCAAAATTTCCCAATTTAATTCTGAATAATTTTCACTTGGCCTTTTTTCTGGGTATCAGATAACATTCTTGTTGTGCTCACTTAGTGTGACCTGGTAAAAATCCGTAAGATCAGTCTCCACTTGTGATATCCATTTCTTTTTTGTGTTATAACTCTGCCTATGGATAGTCCCACTGAATGCCATTGTTAATGTCCTATGATAAGTCTTGGTGAAGTGATCAAAAATGGAAAAAAATCAAGAATGCACTTTAAATTCACTGGACCATAGAGGACTGCGGGAAGAAACCTCAGGTAAACTCAGGTATGGATATGGTACAAGTTAGAGTTACAGCAACTGGTATTTCTCAAATACTACTATGGAAATTAGTTAAGTCTACATTTTTTACAGCTCTGACTTCTATTCAAGCTAACAATGATATGGTCTTATGGGAAACTATGGACCACTGCTTACCACATTTAGTTCAGTTTTGCATGACAGATGGGGAGCCAAGAAAACCTTTCAGTTGCCAAGCAGATATGAAAGTCTTCATGTAGATGAAAGACCAGATATTTATATAACATTATGGAGATATAAAGGGATATCTAAATAGTAATTATTACCAGAATTACTTTTTTCATTCACTAATTCAGAAATTGCAGTGAATTCAGAAATAGATGACACAAATATGCACTTAATTGTGCAAATATGGAAGGGAAAGTATTACTGGCTAATTTATGTATTTACAAAGGACAGATTGAAAATGCCAAGCACTCCTAATAGCAAATAAAAATTAAAAGCCCAATCTTTCTAAGAGTGGTTATTTTTATTTATAATTTTAGGATACAAAAATTATAGAAAGTGAAAACATTACTGACTTCTATGTGTGTGTATTTTATTATCACTTCTGTGGATGTATTTTTCATTTAAACTATGCTTCCAGTAAATATTTTAATATAAGACATAGCACTAGAATTTTTTAAATTTTGAATTATGGTTACAGAAGAGCTTTGTTTCCCTGAAGATTTTTAAACAAATGACTCACCTGTTAGATCATTGAAGAACCAGAAGAAATCACTTGTAGGCCTTCTGATTTAGCCTGTTTGGTTTTTCTTACTTGTCTGTACTGTCTTTACCTAGAAAAAGAGAAAGAAATATTTCTTCAGTACTTTTCTTGATTTGTTTTGTTTTCAGAAATAAGCGAGTGAGACTTGTTCTGTTTCTTTATAACAGTGATATCAGGAGATGTTTATGTTTGCTCTGAAAAACTTTAGTGCTAGTTTTACCTTCTACATATCAAGTCTTAAAATGAGTTTCTGGACAATCTTTCAATCTTCTTTTTTTTTTTTTTCCTTTTTGATTAATTCACCACAGTTTTAGACACGTACCATATCCTCAAAAAATTACCAAAAGATAATTCTTGCAGCAGACAACAGGGTGTCATGTAAGGAGTAAGAAGGGCCACACATCAGATACCATATGTGAAGTCTGCTTGTATCTGTTAGCTAGAATTGTCTGAACCTCTTCAAGTTTCCTGAAAAGGGAGAAGTTTTCAGACTGGAGGCTGATCCAGGACTGACACCAAATTTTTACTGAGTACACTGTGATTCAAGGAATCCACATCTGTGCCAGAATTATGCTGTGCTTCTGTATAATAAATCCTCCTCTTGCTGAGGAAGCTACATTGCTTTCGTAGTCAGAGGATTCCTCAAAATAGTAGGAAAATAGATTTCTTTCCCTCTAGACATTGATTGTAAACCTTTATGCATTCATTTAGAAAGCCATTTGTCAAACAAAAAAAATTTACAATTTCTTGTATTTTTATTTTTAAAAAACTTATAAAATGATTTTAATAATATATAATTGATCTATACTTATTACTTGTTAATATAAATATAGATATAGAGAGTATATTATACATTATATATGAATGTACTTAACATTCAGTTTGAAGTGTGTAATAAAATCTTAGATTGAGATTTGCAATGTTGCAAAATTAGTTATAATGCAGAGCTACTTTAGATAAGGACACTATGGTTTTTATAGTATGCTGATATTAGTTGGTGGTTTTGAATGAATTCTCAAATAAAAATACTTTAAAAAAAGTACAAAAAATTGTCAGAAGTGGTGAGAAAGTATGACTTATAATGTTAAAAATTTCATATTTCTTAAGTCATGGTCTTCAAAAATTTTGCCTTTCCCAACTGAAATAAACAGCTTCTCTACACTGGTATCTTATGTTTGACTTATATATTTATTAAATATATTTTTATTAAAGAAACTCATCTTCCTGCCTTCTTGGAAAATAATATTCTTGCTACATATTAACAACCTTTGTCTTTATATTAACAACCATAGTCTTTGTATGCTTGGTTGGTATGCTATCAGTGGTAAAGCAAGCAAATGGCTGCTTGCTTTACCACTGATTCCAAAGATGAATCCAAGTTCTTTGGTAATTTGATAATCAGAGAGTACACACGATATTCCAGGAGTTGAAGGAATTGTAAAATTTTCGCTTTCTATACACATACTTCACAGTCACAATGTCTCCATGTTATTGGTAACTTTCCAGGTAAAAAAAAAAAAAGGAAAATCCAATCTGGTTTGTAAAATTGCTTGTAAAATTCAACTCAATGAAAAAAAAATAATTGCTAACAAATATTTAGAAAATACTATATGGTTGGAAAAAACAGGCAAGTATCAGGTCTTTGGTAATGTGCATCGGAAAAGAAAGACCAGAACCACAGATGGACACAGGGAACAGCAGAAGATTTCAGCATATCTTTGATGCAAAATTTATATTTGTTTTCTCTTCAGATTATATATCCTTTCTGGAAAAAAAAAAAAGAACAAATTTAGATAGAAAAGTAGACAATGCGATACTTACACAAAACCAGCTGGCTTTGTATTCTGCAACAGCAGGAAATTGTTACTGTGCATATTTCAAGACTTCTCCTAGCTCTTGTCTTTTTGATGTATCTCCTCAGGCTATGTTTGCCAATGAAATTAGTACTAAAATGGCAATCTCTGTACTATGCATTTTAGTTTCATGCAAGTGCAAACTCTGAAATACTTTTGTGTGTTTACTTTGTGATTTCTTTGTTTAACTTGCATATTATGAGTTGGTTAAGCATACTTTTCGTAGTTTTCCAAAGCACAGAAAAAAAAGACAGAATAAGTACACACAGAGTAAAAAGATACCAGAAAGATATATAAAACCAACAAGCCACCTTTCCTCATGGAGCCCTTGAATCAGCTCTTTCCAACTTCTAAAAGGCCTGATCCTCTTATTTCAAAGACTTCCTTAACAGCCTGTCTATTCAAAAGCTAATAAATCATGATAAAAGTTAGTATGACTTAGTCTTTAATTAGACATTGTAAATAAATTAATAACTCTCAATTTTTACTGAGTTAACAAGCTATTATTTTTATTTTATTTTACTTGACCTTATTTCATTTATTTAATTTTCCCTTTCCTTTCGTCCTCTCCCCTTCTCTTCCCTCCCCTCTTCTCCCCTTCCCTTCCCTCCTCTCTCCTTCTCTTTCCTCCCCCTCCGCTCTCTTCGCTTCCCCTCTCCTCTTCCCCCTCCCCCTTTTTCCTTTATTTTATTTTATTTTGTTTTATTTATTTTATTTTATTTTATCACATATTGGAACACCATTCCATTTGCTACAATGTCATAGAAACCTGCTCCATTGATCACTGAAGTCACTACACACAGACACTGACCTGGCATTTACCTGCACAGAACCCAGTCATGGAGCAAAGTAAACTAGTAACTTAGAGAAAACATGATTCCAGTGTTGTGATGGTTGCTCACTAGTTAGTTATCAATAGACATGCAAGTTCTAGTGCTGCTAAAAGTGATGTACTGTGGAAAGGCTTTTCTTAAGACTTGAAAACAATTAATTTGGTGTGATGCCTTAGAGCCTTTTGCGGGAGATGTTATCTTGCTCAGTAGAAAATGAGATCAAAATTGAACTAATAAATAAATATTTTTCATAGCTTTATGTGGTTACACAACACCACTTGTAAATATCAGAATAAATGTATCTCCTCATAGCTTTTCATACACAGCACTAACCCATGTGAAGATCAAAGTCATTACTGTTTTTATGGATTTCCACGTATTTTATTATCTCTGGTGGCAATGAGAGCAGAGTGAAACCCTTTGCAGCCTTTCTGTACAGATTTTTGTACTTGCAGGAACAACAGAAAATGTTTTCAGAAGTGCCTCATGGCATATGTATGTGTTCATTTAGACTTAGTAGAGCCAAGTCCCGTGTAACTATTCCTCACTCAGTGCTTGTTCTTACGATCTCTACTGATAGGATACACTCTTCATCCTCTGATCATCCTATTTGTTCTCTCTTTTCCTTTTGTAGTTAAAATATCTTTTTCTTAAAGGACAATGGCAGAACTGCGTGCGGGATTCCAGCTCAGGTCCATTTCTTAGTCTTCTGGAAGCATTTTCCCAGATAACACTAGGATTGATCTGTCTTTTCCACTTTGCCTCACACTAACAGTCTTACTCATTCTGTTATTGAATAGTGCACTGTCTCTTTAGGTCTTTAGAAACTGGTGAATAAATACCTTTTATTTGTTTATTTGTGAAAGGACCTTTCATTTTGTGCTGTTGAGTTCATAACATTTCTATTATTCCAGTTCCAGAGGTGATCCATGCTTCCTGTAACCTCCCCTGTGTTTATGATGGCTCATAACCTTTTGTCAGACTTTTTCTGCAAGCATCACAGATGAAAAACTGTACTGTCTTTAAGGAACTCCTTTAGGAACCTACCTTGTACTGCCCATTCCCCCCCCCCCCCCCCCCCCCCTTTAAATACTACCATTGTAAGTTCTTCACCTAGCTTAGAAAATTAATGGTTAAATGTGTTATTGCATTAAATGCTTTAGTGAAACCTGAAGTATTAAATCTAAACCTAAAGAACTAAAGTCTAGAAAATTAAATACACAGTTTTCCATATGAACTAATAAGTGTACTTCTAACCAACTCTATACTGAAATCTAAAAAGATATGGTCTATTTTATTTACGGAGAAAACAATTGCAAAGAAAGGCTCTGTATAATGTCTGGCCTATTCTATTTTTGATGAGTACATATTTCAGTTTATTCTATCTTCTGTTTTCATCAGATATGTTTATACAATCTTTCTTTCAGAATTTGAAGCTTTGATTACAGCTGTATTTTTTTTTTTTGTTTTTGTCAACAAAACACAGACACTCTATTATCTAGTCCTATAAATACAATTACCAATCACAAACCTCTTAGAATGACTTGGGTTTATTCTGTGGCTTTAAATAACTTCTGCCTACGGATAGTCTCTTTTCTGAAATTCTGAAAGTGTTGGAAACTTTATCAGTGATTAATTGGAAGCTGTGAAAATTGCTTGCATTCAATAATTATACAGTGAAGGAAGACAGCTAAGGAAGTCCACATTTTCTTTTGTAATTTCAGTGAATCAGAGCAGCTTAAGAAGTCACTAGGGATCATAACTGATTAAATATATTCTGGAAGGAAAACTCTGGTTCTTAAATTTTCACTGCCTTTTGTATTTGAACTTTAATTTATATATTGGACCAAAGATTAAGCTTTTTTGTTCTGCATCCTAGCAGAAGAAGAATTCTCTTTCCTTATACTCATAAATTAACTGATAATTGAATGACTAAGATTTGCATTTCTAATATAGTCACCAGCAACATTTTAAACTGTATCTGCAATTTCTAGTGAGTAATGATAAGCTATTTGTGATAAAAGGTGTTATGACACGTAACAGTAAAACAGTTTGAAGTAGTCATAAGACAAATGGAATGATTCCTCAGGTCTGACTGGATAACTCATAGAGTATTCATTCTGTGGAAATACCCTGCAAGTGCAAAATAACTCCACACCACCAAACTTTAAAAAACGAATTTGCAATTTGTTTCACTTTATCTTATGATCTACCATCTCTGATAGTGAAACTGTGGTGCTAAATTTTCTTGTAACATGACCCTCAAGTCTTTGGAAGAAGAGACTGGGTGAGCAGATGTCTTTCTACAAAGACTACTCAATCTACAAACACCCCAAATGCAGCACTGAGGCAGCACTGATACCATTCTGGAAGTGATGAGCTGCCATTTGTAGCAACCTGGCATAAAGGGATATTCTGGACCATTTTATAACACTTCATGAATAAATAAATAAATAAACAAACGAACGAATAAATAAATAAATAAAAAGGCCAGATTTCCCACGGAGTACCGTTTCAGAAACCTAAGGCAGTGGCCACATTTCCCAAACTACTCAGCATCCAGCAGTTTCTAGAGTGAGCGACAAGAGGTACTTGTTGAAAATCTGGAACCATCTATTCCAGGACTGCATTTTTCCATTTTATCCAGGCTGGAATATCATACATAGCAATGAGCAATGTATGATATTCCAGAGCAATGATTACAACCTCATGGCCATCAGGTGTATGTCAGTGTTGTGGTTTAACTTGCCAAATAGCTAAACACCACAGGGCTGGCAGGATGTGGGAGAGAATTGGGGAAAAAAAAGTAAAATTTGTGGGTTGAGATAAAGGTAGTTTAATGAAACAGAAATGGAAGGGAAAAAATAATAATTGGAATATACAAAACAAACGATGCACAATGTGGTTTCTCACCACCCAGCAACCAATGCCCAGCCAGTTCCCAGTTAGTGGCCCCCAGGTAGCTTTCCCCCTAATTTGTATACTGAGCATGACACCATATGGTATGCAATACCCCTCTGTTCAGTTGAGGTTAGCTGTCTCGGCTCTGTCCCCTCCCAGCTTCTTGGGCCCCTCAGCCTCCTAACTGGCAGGTCAGTATGAGAAGCTGAAAAATCCTTGACTTACTGTAAGCACTGCTCAGCAACAACTAAAACATCTGTGTGTTATCAACATTATTGTCATCCTAAACCCAAAACACAGCACTGAACCAGCTATTAGAAAGAAAATTAACTCTATCCCAGCCAAAACCAGAACAGTCAGGTAATGGGCAGGGTGTTTCATAGCTGCTTTTAAGTAATCAGCATTCAAAACTTGACACACTCCTGGATCATTACACTTTGCTAAAGAAAGCCCAAGCACTTTAGGTAGTGGCGAAGTAACTTCCTACATGGCAAGTTCTATGAGCAAATCTGTCCTCTTAGTGTGTTCTTGGTATGCTTTGCACTGTTACAAGACTTCTGTGTAAATATGAAAGTGAGAGAGACCCAAGCGATTAGCAAAAGCCCCAAGGTACTCTTTGCTCCAACGCAATTATTATCCTCCAAAACTGATCAATATTGCAATGTAGTCAGTTATCATTTAAATGTCTCCAGGAGTTAAAACAAGAATCTGGGTGCCTTTCCTGCCTCACACAACCCTCCAAAATGTAGCGTAGTCTCTCCATGTCCTCATTGTAGTAGCTGTATTTCATTAATGAGCTCTAGAGAGCAGTATAATGCTATGCGGCATATAGGTCTCTATTAATCATTAGTGACCTATGGCTCTAAAAATGGTAGAAATGTCACATACCATCAGGTTGAATTTACATGGAAAACAATGAGACTAGATATTCATTCCAGTTTGTTAAAGTTAAATGTATGTCTTGTGGTAGAAAATGCCTGGATTCTGCCAGAATTTATCTTTTCATTTTTGATCTCCACAAGGGAACATAATGTAATGATTTTTTTTCCAATGCTGAAGTTGTTAGATCCTATATTTCCAGCTACTCATACTGACACCTTTTCAGGGACTGTGTGTGAACAGTTTAATCATTTCTTTCAGCAGAAAAACTGACTCCATTAGATTGCAGTGGCCCAGAGGACCAGGAGCAGCTGTTAAAATGCAATCACTGTTGGGCTCATATAAATTGTTATAAAAGTTCTTTCACTGTTTCTGTGTTTAAACTTGCTATAAGTACATCCAGTAAATATATTTAACCTCCGCTTTAGATGCTTGCTCCTACTAGGGTTATGAAAGAAGGTCTCTCTGTAGCAGTCTTTGTGTTGGTCTTTTATCCTTGGTAATGTTCCAGCCACTCTGAAAATGGCAATTATTAATTCACTGTGAAAAAAAAAGCGCCACTTCTATCCCTATACTGATTCATTTTCTTCCAGTTTCTAACCTGCTGTTTCTGGCAAAAGCCTTTTTGATAAAATTCAGGCTGGCTACTTTTGAGGCAGACTTTGACAAAATTAGGTGCCATATGTGACAAGTTGCAGTTGGTGTTTGTTTAAGCTAGGGGGTAGACCACAATGACTCCATTTGGTAGCTCAGGTCTAGATTGACAAAAGAGTATTTAGTTGCTTGACTCCTCTCTAGGGATTCATTTCCCCTAGGAGTTTAGCAACTTATACCTCCGTGGACTTTAGCTTTTTCTCCTAACTTGATAGGATGAAATGAATCTCCACAGAGCACGCCAGTGAAGATGCTAGCATCATCACGCTCATCTGGCTAAAACTGTTAAATAGGACTGGCATGTGCTTAAGAGGTTCCTGACAAATGCAGACCATTACCCAAAGCGGAAAGTTTGTTCCCCTCAGCAGTCTTTCTGTGTCTATAGAAAATGTAGTTACAGTCTGACCATATCGGTGTGTTGCAAAGCTGTAAGTTAGGTTGTGAATTTATAGGTAGTCAGCTAGTTAAGAGGAAGGTTTTCTGTGTGAAGACTTATTCTAGGCAAAATTTGAAGTGGTTTATGCTTCCCTTGCTGTTGAGGTAAACTACCTGGAATTGCCTGGTATTTACCTGAGGCTAAGAAACACAGCTGGGTGGTTGCTGGAAAGCTGATGATGCACAATAACTGGTTATTATACTCAGAATTGCAGTTGTCATCTATTCATTTGGAATTTGACCAAAATCAACATAAAACTACTTTTACAGAAACTAATGGGCTGCCTACACATCGTATTGTGATGGTAGTAAAGAAGATCCATTTCTTAGGCACCAGCTTGGACTTGGGAAATCCTAATTCCAGCACTCTGTAACCCTGGCAGTGATCTTGGGCATTGCTTTTCTCAAATCCTCAAATGTATTTACACATCATTGATTCCAGATGAGTATCTAAATGGCTTTGAAAAATCTGAGCAGAATACCTCTGTGCCCAGTGCCAACTGTTGAATGGGTTATTAGTAAAACCTTATAGTAGTGCTGTGTGACTAATGAGATCTTATGTTAATGAGGGCACTATGAATAGCTAAAACAGATAACAGAGATTGTTAGATTATTACTAAACTGAGGACTATTTAAAGGGAAAGTTTCCATGTCATTTAGAAACTTCCAGAGTGAATCCAACTTGTGAAAGCAATTCTGAAATACTGCAAGTTTCCCTCCTTAGTATTGTTCAAGGCTCAAGTTCTTGTGTTATTAGAATCCTACCTCAATTTTTTGTAAATTGGATTATGAGACCCTCCTCCATGTCTTCTTGATTGTATTAAATTGTGGTGGTGAATTCTATGTGCTTCTGCTAAGACTCAGCAAAGCTGTTCCATTGCTGCTTTCTTACATGCACAGTGTGTAATATCCCTATGGCATATCATAATTTTCATGTTTGCTTGCAGGTAAAGGCAAACCTTTATATTTGTATCCTGAGGTTTACTGATATGCCCAGTGAGGCATAGGGCATTCCTATATCTAACTTAGTTCAAAAACAATTGCATATCAGTCCTTCTGACACCTGTGGGGATTGACTTACCAGATCAAAGCTCAGAACTGATTTTGTTCTTTGTGGTTGCTTCACTCAGACAGATATAATTTGTAAAAGACCTTTAGGGCACCTTCAGCTGAGCACAACTGCATTGATTGGAGAGATATGCATACTTTTGTGAGCATACTTGTGCAGATTTCAAAGTGTAAGGTATTCAGACCAGTGTTTTCCTGAAGGAATACCAGTGAACTGCGTGGGTGTACACATTCCTGTATACCTGGAGAGACATCTATGGCCTGTGAGCATAGTTAAAACAGAAAACCTGTCAATATTCTAAGTGGAAAATTAATGAAAAGTGTGTTGCAAATTTAGCATTAAGCCTATTAGAGCTGCATTTAGTGGGTAACCAGGATGAGACAGGAGAGGGTGTTTCCTTTCTTCTCCATTGATCCTGATCGTGGCTGCCTTAAACAGTGAACACTCTCAGAAGAGAAAGAAAAAGGTTAGTAAAAGTGTGAGTGGCAGCTCACCAATTTCAATAACAGTTGGAAATCTGTGGTCAAGTGAAGAGATTTCAGGCTATTCTCGTTTGATAAAATGTTACAGTACACTTAGAAGAGCTGGCAAGGAAAAAACAGAGACTGACAGACCCCACTCATTTCATCCAGAAATGCACAGAGTTGCAATTGACAAAAGGAGCTTTTACATCAATTTTATTAAAGGAGTCTTCTGCAAAACTCATCAGTTTCTGAGTTTTGGGGTGTGAGAGGGAGAGAAGTACATTTAAAGGGATGGGAAATCAATTTGTTATTGCGTGGCTATTTTTCATTTATGAAAGGTATTCTTTATAATGATAGCTGTGTGCCCAGAGCTTGGGGTGAGTGATTGATTGAAAGACTCTAAAGAGTGAAATAATTAAACCTGCCCCTTTTCCAACAGAAACAGTGTTCAACAAGATAAAATTATAGGTGTGATATAAAAGCATTGCTGATAAAAAAAAATTTGAGAATTACAACATAGGAAAATGAAAAGAGGTGCCTGAGTAGTAGAAAACTTTCTATTTTTCACAGGACATCCTCAAATACGAGAAGGCTTAAATTACTACTCCAGCACATTTGATGTACATAATGTTCATTTTAGAAACTTCTGATTTCATTAGCAAATGGAAATTTAACTAAAACAAAGCAATCAGATCAGTAGGTAGTGATGGCTAGAAATAGCATTCTAGATATTTTAATCCTGACATTCCAGAGATGTTTACCTTTGTGAAGATAAGCAAAATATATACAAAAAACGAATGAACAACAATCTGCATTCCATCATTAAAATGAACTTTGCAGATGACTTGCTCTTGGACTCTGAGACCAATTCTTTTTTTAGAGTACAGTCTGCAGAAAAGACAAAACCAGCCTGTTTGCAACATCTCAGGGACCAAATACCACACAAAAAGTAGTTTTGTGGTTTTGTATTTATTTTTAAGTGCTTAGTTTAGTTATTAGAACACTTTTGTTCCCAAGTATTTTACATCAGTTCTGTGGTTTAAAGTGATACTTAAAATGTCTGTAACTTCATTACAATTACAGAAAATACATGCCGAAAGCCTTTTGCTTTGGAGTGTATACCATATCTGCTGTATGTATCTCTTCTATACCACCAGTGCATGATAAAGGACAACACTTTTGAAGCATCTGCATTATTATTCTCAGATGCTGTTTTCATCCATCTTAGCCATCACTGTAATTTTTACATATCTGGACTGCCATACACCAGATTTCCCTTGGCATTAAGGCCCCATTTATCAAGTTTGCAGAGAATGGAGCCTAACATGGTTAGAAAATGTTATTACTAACTGTTTCAAGGTCCCTAGACCTTTGGAAAGTAATGTCCAGAGAACCTAAGTCTGGTCAGTGTTCGTCTGAATGTTTTAACATGCCATGGAAAGTCAAAGTCAACAACAGCAATGTGTGAATGAATAATAGTAAGGATCATCAGCCTCTCATAGCTCCAGCTGACTTCTAGGTGAGAGAGAAGACTGAATCCCCCAATACTTGTTGTTAGTCAAGCATCTACACTTTGATGAAAAGCAGCTCTCAGTGTGGCATAGAGGTCAAAATTGTCTTTCCTGTACAGCCCCACCTTGCTAGTATGACATGGAGACTGACTTGTTGATAACCCTGAAGATGTTCCCCAGGGAAATTGAAGGTCCACCAAGAGCACATGCTCCAGATTGCTGCCCCTCGTAGCAGAAGTGAAGCCGAGCACTCCTTGCAGCCTCCTGCTATGCCTTCTGGCTGAGGGAAGAGGACGCAGCAGGGAACACCTTGAGACCTTCTTGAAATAATTCCTGTGTCACCTGTTTCAAGCAGCAGCCAGCATTCATAGGGAACCTGAAATGAGGTTGAGTTCAAGTGACCAGCATCTTGTCAGTCTTGTTGATACTTCCAGGTGCAAACTGTTTTGCTCTTTGATTTGACAGAAAATTAGCAACGCAACCTACATTTTACCATACGAAGAAGATAATTTAGATCAAATCAGAACACTGCTTCTGCTTCTAGTCAGACATACACAGAGCTTCAGCAGTCATCTGTGTTGCATTTCTGTACAAAGCAGCAAAAAACCAAAACAAACAAAGAAAAAAAAAGAGACCTGGCATGAAAATATGGCAAAATTAAATAATATAGTGTCCTTTAAGAGTGTCCTAAAGAATATAATAATGGCTGTCTTTTTTTTTATTTTGTTTGTTTGGTTTGGTTTTTTTGTTTTTTTGTTTTGTTTTGTTTTGTGTTGGTTGTTTTTTTTTTGTTGTTGTTGTTGTTTAGCTGACCACTTCAGGAAAGAAAGCCTAAATTTGGGCTTTAGTTTGTCAGTGGCAGAAGACTACAATGTATAAAAATTGTGTCATTCAAACTAGCCTGTCCTAGCAGACAGAGACAAGTCTGCCTGCTCCTTGCTTGGGCACACGATGTACATACCAGCAGGCTGTGCTGCTCAGTGGCTTCTCAGTAATCCTTTCACTAAAATAACATAATAATGCTTTAGGTATTAATGGGTTGCTTCAGCCAACATCAGTAAATGAAAGAGTGGAACTTGTTATGTTCCAAAATAAAACTGAAATTCTTTGAACTGCTGGCAATACTGAAAATAAATGAAGTTCATAGCAAGTATATACCCAAAACCCACACAAAGACAGGCTCTGAGACATGCTCAGTTGCATTTTTGGCTAATAATATTATCGCACTGTTTTTTGCTTAAACGATCACTCACAGGTCTGAACCCAATTTTAGAAAATTACTGAAGGTGCCCAAATAGAGTCATGGTTTTTCACTCTTGTGTTTGGTCTTTGTCTTTGACCTACCTTATTACTTGCTGTAGTTTTTCTCCATTTATATTTCTGTGTGCATGTGCACATGCACAAAATTCTGAAGCCGTCTGCAGAATAACTAGCAAGTGCTATGATGTGCAGGTTTCATTTGTAAGGGACAGTTGTCATGAGTGTACCAGATGAGCTCACTGCAGTTGGTAATGGCCTAGCATTAGCTAACCCTGAGTGTTCTGCTCTTTTATGATTTGCCCCTCCTAGGATGATTTCCAGTGGAAACATAGACCATGCATAAGGAATTTAAGCTTCCTCAAATAGACTTTCTCTTTTTTTACTTCATCTTCACAGACTCTCAGAAATAGTCCACAACCACAAACTGATAGTGAGAACACTAAGAGCACACAAACCTCAGTTCTGGTCCACGGCAGAAGAAACAGACTTGAAATTCAAGTACAAGCTGGGAATACTTGTTCTGAGTTTAATTTAATTATGGAAATAATCAGTTAGAAAAGCTTGGTATTATTTGTGGGCAGAATGGAATATTAATTATATAACATTAGCAAAGTTGCTAGCTCTTGGAGGATGGACACAAAGAAAAGTTACTGCCTGTGGAAATCTGAGAGTGTATATTGTAATCAGTCTTCATATAGTCAGAGTTTCCTTGACAGATTTTCTGCAGATTTGATCTAGTACTTTTTCCTCCAGACAGCATAGTGGAAAATCACGTTTTTATTCACTGAGAAGAATTACTAGGTTCTGCCTAGAATCTTATGTGACAATGTAGGTAGCTTAGGGCCAAATTAATAATTCTGATAGATTCAGTTTTGTGTTTTGTTTTTTTGTTTTAAAATTCATTTTTAATTATGATATAAAATTTGCACATTCTCACACTGGAACTGAATAAGATTTCTGATGCAGTCTTCTGAGTTATTAATAAGGTCCATTCTTAAATGAAGCATTATTAAATCAGATCATAGTGAAGTGAGCTTCAGAACAGTAATGTTTTGCTGTGATTTATGAACCTTCTGCTGCAAGTTACATTTTTTTTTTTCCCAGATTATCATGCAAAAGTTTTCTCTTATTCTTTTTTTATTTCTGTGTAAACTAGAACTTCATTTTTGCTTTTAAAGATTCTCACCATGGGACCATATTGTGCTGTAATTTGGCAGACGTGCTTTCTGAGTAGGAGGTTTGGACTTGTTTTCAGGATAACTGAAGTATATTTTTTCTTTGCTTTTGTTAAATTTTGGTATTTTGCTAACCTTTCTGATGAGAACATATGGACCTGCAAGGATAACTTTTCTCATGGAAATGGAAAAAAATTCTGTTCTCTGCCATACAGGGAAGGGGAGAAAAAGAATCTTTAAAAATAAAAGCAAACAAATTAGTTTATAGAATTCATATCCCTGAAAAGGAGCTGGTTGTACTTTCATACAATTATTCTCCAATACTTCTTATTTTTCTAAGCTATGTTCAGTCATTTCTAGGAGGGAATAAAACTCCATAGTCATTAAGAAATTTGCTATATGATACCCATGAATTAAAACTAAATTGGGGGTTGAGTACACCAGTTCTGATGTAATTTAATTATTATTTCTACTGCAGATACTAAAAAACGAGGAAGTAAATTCATGAAAATATATAGATGGGTATATGTACTCATTGGATGCTCTTCTCCTTATGAAATCAGAGGTAGGTTCTTGGCTTCCATTCCATTCTTTGCCAAATATCTGCTAACGTGTCCTTAGAGATCTCTTTTCTTTCGGTTGACTCACCTGAAAATGCCTGTTGAAAGGAAGCAAAAGTGTGGAAAAGTGTTTTCTAAACTATATTGGAATCCTGCTATGAAAAATTAAGTATACAATAGATAGCTCCGTGGAACAATAAGTACATTAAGAGAAGGGATCCATTTCAGTTGGACAACAGAATGAGATGGTTACATCTGGTGATGGGGTCAATAAATAGTAGCCTTTGCTCACAAACTCCCTGTCCAAGTAATTGCACTCTGTTTAAACTCCTAGTCCTGGGGTCATGTGGAAACTCATTCCACAAAAGTTCAAGAAACTATAGAACTGCTCTAAGACCTGTGATGGGAGATTTTGTTTAACAACTTCATTTGTTTCAGATATGAGCAATGAAGATTATTCTCCTTCATGCCCAAGACTGCTAGGTGGATTTCCAAATTCAGCTGACAACAGTAGACTAACTTTTCAGGTATGGCTCTTATTTTGGAAATAAGACCATTACTTTCAACTATCATGTTAAATACCATCCTCCCCAGAAGCGTGGGGTATACCAAACTCTTTCCCTTTATTCACTTTCCAGTTAACTCCTAGAAGTACTGCCTCTGTCATTCTGTGTATTCTCTGTATGCTCCTGACTCTCATGTTCCTGCAGTTCACAAAAGATAATTTATGGGATTACTTTGAGTTTGTACACTGTCCAAGTTCATGTAAATTGAAATGTATTCAAAGTGCCATCTACAGCGGCTTAAGCCATCTGACTTCTGGAGTAGGAACAAAACGTATGAGTAGTACTGAGAAAACCTATACTCTGGGGCACTGGAGCATCAAGACCTTGATCCACAGTTTAAATACCTACCTTAAGCAGCCTTAGCTTAAAATAAACCTATTTTCTAACATGATTTCTAGGTTTCCAATTTCATGAGTCTATTATCAAACTATCTTTGTAAGTTATAGAAATATTTTTTTCCTTTTTTTTACATTAATTTTTCTCTTATTCCTCTTATTCTCATGTAATGAGTCCCTAAAAATGACGTATTTCATTTTGCTTTGCAAAATAGTATTTTGAAGGGATAGATATTTTTATTCCAGAAACTCCTTTTCACTATGGTCCCAATGTAAGCGAACAAGGAGTCTATGGGAGTTATCCACCCACCAAAACAGATATTCGGTTAGACCTTATGGTTTGGATACATATGTTAAGAGCTCACTGTCAAACTATCACTTACTTCTTGTCAGAAGAACATGACTTTGGAGTTTGCATTATACCTGCGAAATGAAACTTATTGAATGGCACACATGCTGACTGCTAAAACTTACAATGCATTACTGAAAATCAGTGCTTGCCAGATATGACTTTCTGTGAAAGTACCAAATGAAAGATATACCTTTTAGGCTTTTCAGAACATGTGTGTTTAATCTGGGTGTAGTTTTTAGAAAGATACAAACAACAACAGGAAACTTGATTTTTTATATTTCTTTTGACTGTAGGGAATTATATTTAATCTGCAACCTGAAGTCATCAGCAGCAAAACTGTCCTGGAGCTGTTTTAATTTCAATGGAGTTTTATAAAAGTAATTAAAGTAGTGAGAAGATTTGAATTTTCTTTCATTTGCACTGGTAGAAATTAGAAATACGCTATGTGGTGTAAAAGAAATAATGGCAGTGTAACTTCAAGGAGAATAGAACTAATAATTTCTAATAGAGAAGCACCTGTTTTGGAAAAACAATACTTTCTGGTGTTTAATTTAGTATGAAATACAGGAGCAAAACTGTAATTCTGTAAATTCTATAATTGTCCAATATAACTTCAGTATTGCATCTGAGAGAATACATTGTAAATGTGGTTGATAATAATACCATACATTTATACATTGTAATTTTCAACACTAGCTGCTAAATACGTAAACCTTTATCTATAATGGAGTGGAGGATTTTTTAACTGTCAGGATGACAGAGTTCTAAAAAGACCTTTGTGCATTTATGCATGGATTCATCCTTTACTGACTATCTAAAATACGTGCTATTGACTACTCTCTAAATATGGTCAGAACTTGATTCAAAGTCTTTGAAATTTGTCTGAGAAGCTTTTCTTATGTAGCATACAGCATTGTCATCTGGGAGCACATT
The DNA here is from genome assembly GCF_004027225.2 of Strigops habroptila. Taxonomy (NCBI): domain Eukaryota; kingdom Metazoa; phylum Chordata; class Aves; order Psittaciformes; family Psittacidae; genus Strigops; species Strigops habroptila. Next base: position 45,660,635 of record NC_046358.1, on the reverse strand, counting down.
TGGCTGCCTGCTACCTATCAGTTAGGTATCAGGGTATCAGTTAGGTATCAGGGTATCAGTTAGGTTCTTGCTCTGCCATGGCACAAGCAAAGCTTTCTACACTCCCCCCTTCTTTTTTGTTTAATTGTGAGGAAATGTATTACCTGACTTATGATAAGAGAGCTACAGTGGAAAATCCTAGTGGTACTCAGTTGCTTCTGGTCATATGGCAGCTTAGTGGAAGATGTCAGCAAATTGTTGTTTGTTCTGAAAGAAAAAAAATATTCACTAAGTTACAAGCACCTATGTGTTTTGCAGAATTGTCCTCCAAGGCTGTGTTGTGATTTTGCTCAAAATGTATTCCTCTAGAATTTGTAACAAATAGATATCATTGTCTTTCTTTTTATCCCCCCCGCCCCCCTCCCCCCCCCGAGATATTTGTTCATTTATAGTAATAAAAATAAGTTCTGTTAGGAAGGAATGTTTTCCCATTCTGCAGGCTTATAGGATGTGAGGGAAGTTCTTACTTATGAACTACGATGTATTTCAGGAATGTTGGCTACCAACACAAAATGTATTCACCTTGGAGCTGAAGGTTTTCTGCAGAACACGTCGATAATGTGATCTTTTAAGAGTCACCTGTTCCAGCACTCAGGTGGGCTGTCCATGCATCCTGTTTCTCATACACTGGAATACTTTCAAATATCCAGGTTCTTTATTGAAATCACAGCCAGATGTATTAAGATATGACTTCAGGTAATTATAAATGGAAATAATATATATCAAATATCTGCCTGATTAAAGGTCATGCTGCTGTACAAAATCCATGTTTTCCTAGGAGGTCAGTCAACTTCTTCGCTTTAATTAACCATTTATTGGCAGATTTGTAAAGTGATACTGGTTCTGTGGGTCCTAGTAGTTTACTGCAGAGGAAATAACTTTGCTGGTTTGGATTACAAGTGCTAAAATTCCTAACCAAGATGTTATTTGGGAATGCCAGCCTTATCACATCTGCTGCATTCTGCTTGAAACTCATCTATCTACTCTATATGCTTTATCTGTCACCAGAGTGTGACAGATCTCTCCTGCTCTGTCTTATGCAGCTGGGCATGGTTTAGATTGGAAGGGACCTTAAAGATTGTTTAATTCCAACCCCTCAAGTTGCTCAAAGCCCCATCCAGCCTGTCCTTGAACAGTTCCAGGGTTGGGGCATCCACAACTTCTCTTCTCTGAGCAACCTGTGCCAGTGTCTCACCATCCTCAAGCTGCTAAGATTGAAGTGGCTCAGATGGATTTAGTTTGGCAACTTAAGGGTGAATTATTTTTAGCCTGGTGGGCTAAGAAGTATTTATAGAATCATAGAATCATAGAATTGTAAGGGTTGGAAAGGACCTTAAGATCATTTAGTTCCAACCCCCCTGCCATGGGCAGGGACACCTTGCCCTAAACCACGTGGTTCAAGGCTCCGTCCAACCTGGCCTTGAACATCGCCAGGGATGGAGCATCCACAACCTCCCTGGGCAACCCATTCCAGTGCTTCACCACCCTCACTGTAAAGAACTTCTTCCTTATATCTAATCTAAACTTCCCCTGTTTAAGTTTGAACCCATTACCCCTTGTCCTACCACTACAGTCCCTAAGGAAGAGTCCCTCTCTGGTATACTTGTAGGCCCCCTTCAGATACTGGAAGGCTGCCATGATGTCACCACGCAGCCTTCTCTTCTCCAGGCTGAACAGCCCCAACTCTCTCAGCCTGTCTTCATACGGGAGGTGCTCCAGGCCCCTTATCATCCTCGTGGCCCTCCTCTGGACTCGCTCCAACAGCTCCATGTCCTTTTTATGTTGAGGACACCAGAACTGCACACAGTACTCCAAGTGAGGTCTCACGAGAGCAGAGTAGAGGGGCAGGATCACCTCCTTCGACCTGCTGGTCACGCTTCTTTTGATGCAGCCCAGGATACGGTTGGCTTTCTGGGCTGCAAGCGCGCACTGCCGGCTCATGTTAAGCTTCTCGTCAACCAACACCCCCAAGTCCTTTTCTGCAGGGCTGCTCTGAATCTCTTCTCTGCCCAACCTGTAGCAGTGCCTGGGATTGCCCCGACCCAGGTGTAGGACCTTACACTTGGCCTGGTTAAACTTCATAAGGTTGGCATCAGCCCACCTCACAAGCATGTCAAGGTCCCTCTGGATGGCATCCCTTCCCTCCAGCGTATCAACCGAACCACACAGCTTGGTGTTGTCGGCAAACTTGCTGAGGGCGCACTCAATCCCACTGTCCATGTCGCTGACAAAGATGTTGAACAGGACCGGTCCCAACACCGATCCCTGAGGGACACCACTCGTTACAGGTTTCCAACTGGACATCGAGCCATTTACCACAACTCTTTGCGTGCGGCCATCAAGCCAGTTTTTTTATCCACCGAGTGGTCCATCTATCAAATTGATGTCTCTCCAATTTAGAGACAAGGACGTTGTGCGGGACAGTGTCGAACGCTTTGCACAAGTCCAGGTAGATGACGTCAACTGCTCTGCCCCTGTCCATCAGTTCCGTGGCTCCATCATAGAAGGCCACCAAATTGGTCAGGCAGGATTTCCCCTTAGTGAAGCCATGTTGGCTGTCACCAACCACCTCGTTGTTTTTCATGGACCTTAGCATGTTTTCCAGGAGAAGCTGTTCCAAGATTTTGCCAGGCACAGAGGTGAGACTGACTGGTCTGTAGTTCCCTGGGTCTTTCACCTTCCCCTTCTTGAAAATGGGGGTTATATTACCCTTCTTCCAGTCGTTGGGAACTTCACCTGACTGTCAGGATTTTTCGAATATGATGGACAGTGGTTTAGCAACTTCATTCGCCAGCTCCTTCAGGACCCGTGGATGGATTTCATCAGGTCCCATGGACTTGTGCACATTCAGGTTCTTAAGATGGTCTCGAACCTGATCCTCTCCTACAGTGGGCCTAAGGTCTTCATTCTCACAGTCCCTGCATTTGCTTTCCAAGACTTGGGTGGTGTGGTCAGAGCATTTGCTGGTGAAGACTGAGGCAAAGAAGTCATTAAGAACCTCAGCCTTCTCCAAATCCATGGTAGCCAGTTCTCCTGATAGCTTCTGGAGAGGGCCCACATTGTCCCTAGTCTGTCTTTTATTTGCTATGTATCTATAGAATCCTTTCCTGTTATCTTTTACATCCCTTGCCAAACTTCATTCTAGCTGGGCCTTAGCTTTCCTAACCTGGTCCCTAGCTTCTCGGGCAATGCTCCTATATTCTTCCCAGGCCGCCTGTCCTCGCTTCCACCTTCTATAAGTTTCTTTTTTCCCCTCTAAGTTTCCTCAGCAGCTCCTTGTCCATCCATGGAGGTCTCCTGGCCCTCCTGCTGCACTTTCTTCTAGTCGGGATGCAACACTCTTGAGCACGTAGCAGGTGATCCTTGAGTACCGACCAGCAGTCTTGGGCCCCCCTGCCCTCTAGGACTGTATCCCATCAAACCTTACTAAGGAGGTTCCTGAAGAGGCCAAAGTCTGCTCTCTTGAAGTCCAGGGCAGTGAGCTTGCTGCATGCTCTTCTCACTATCCTGAGGATCTCAAACTCAACCATCTCATGATCACTAGAGCCAAGGCTGCCCTGAAGCACCACATTTCCAACCAGTCCTTCCCTGTTGGTGAGCACAAGGTCCAGCATGGCACCTCTCCTCGTCGGCTCCTCTACTGCTTGAAAGAGGAAGTTGTCTTCCACACAATCGAGGAACCTCCTGGATTGCTTGTGCCGGGCCGTACCGTCCCTCCAACAGATGTCAGGATGGTTGAAGTCCCTCATGAGGACCATGGGGGGTTGAGACCCCCCATGCGAGTGTGAGGCTGCTCCTATCTGTCTGTAGAGCGCTTCATCCGCAGAGTCCTCTTGATCAGGCGGCCTGTAACAGATCCCCACCGTAATGTCCCCTGTTGCTGTTTTCCCTTTGATCCTGACCCACAAACACTCTGTTACCTCATCACCCATCCCCAGACAGAGTTCCATACTCTCTAGCCTGTCACTGACATAGATAGCAACACCCCCTCCCCGTCTGCCTGGCCTGTCTTTTCTAAACAGCCTGTAACCTTCCATTCCGACATTCCAGTCATAGGAGCCATCCCACCATGTTTCTGTGATACCAATGACATCATATTCCCGTAGCCTTGCACACATCTCTAATTCCTCTTGCTTGTTCCCCATACTACGGGCATTTGTATAGAGGCACCTTAGCCGAGCTCCAAATGCAGCCGACTCAATGGCTCGATTTCTTCCTAATCTCTAATCTAAATCTGCCCTCTTTCAGTTAAAGCTATTTCCCCTGGTCCTGTCACTACATGCCGTTGTAAAAAGTCCCTCATGCTTAAACTTGAAGCAGACTGTGTTCCCACAATACTGTGCACTTCAGAGTTTAGCACTGCAAGATAAAAAAACCCCAACATTGGACCACTGTTCTTCTCTTCAAAACTTTTGAGTCTTTGGCAGCCTAATTTTGTTTAGGAAAGGAAAAATGAAGCCTCTTGATGTGATTTCCAATTTTTCTACTGAAACAGAGTAGAGTAAGGAGGAAGACTGGAAGTTTTCCAGTAAAATAGGGTGGCCTAATTAACCATCACTCCAAAACTGGGACATGAAAGCAATGCCATAGAACTGTAGCTCTGAAGCACATACTTTCAACCATAATCTTAGGATTCATGGCAGAAAATTCCTCTGTGACAAGCATGACCAGCCATCATGTGTACAAACACGATCTCTAGGCAGTGAGCAACATATCCCTGCTCAGCAGAAGCATCAGGACTAGAGGAAGTGAGACATGACTCACTTTCCAGAGATCGTTATGAAACAAATAGGCCAACAAGTGGGGATGACAGCTGCAGCTTTAAGAGTCAAGGGCCCAGAAAAATCATCTGGTTCCCATGATGGCATATTGCTTGAGTTCTTCTTTCCTGTTATGATGACTCCCATCTTTGTCTTCTGATGTTTAGAGTATTTGATGGGGCCTAGCCACAAAACAAATGTTTCAAAAAAGCCGGAAAAGTGAAGACATGCTGTATGTTTGATGTTGCTGGTACTTAAAATTACTTGGTAAGGAAAACAAAATTCGCCAAATGTACACCTAATCATACAGTAACAAAAGAAACTACTGTCCTCTGCTAAAACCGTGTTATTTGAAAGAGTAAAGAACCCTCCTGATAGCATACTTGTTGCAGTGTTGTAGTCTGTTTGACCTTTATGAAATGTTGAACTTCCATACCATAGCCAATCCTAAGTTTTCACTATTTTGTGTCTTAAACAAATTGTTCAAAAATATTTAGTTTCAGTTGTGCTGAAATTATTATTTTTTTTTTTACCTTGTCATTTTAAACTGTACATCTGTACTCTTTTGAAGGGAAAAAACTGTAAAGATGAAGTGTCTGGTCCTGTAGAAATTAATGTTTTACTTTGGGCAAAATGATATATTTTCACCTTCTTGGATCTATTTATTACACTTATTTCCTGTAAAAAGTGAACAGAATTGATCCAGTTCATAGTATGGTTGGATATGCTGGCAGTGTGACCAGTGGCTTGATACCCAGCAAGCAAAGGACTTCCTTGCTTCCACAGAACAAAAGAGGGAAGAAAAGCCTGTGTTGAGGCAGGGAGTGTCCTACTCTGCAGGAGACAAAGTGGGAGACCCATAGAAACTCCTTCAGCTGAACTGTTTGACCAGAAAAGACCTGATAAAGGGCAAAGTGGAGCCTGGGTGTGGAGGCTGTAGAGTCTGGGCAGAGATGCAGCTCCCACTGAGTTACAAAGACCTGAAGCTGCTTGGTTGTGCTGATAGAGCTGACCATAGACACTCAACTCAAGACTCACAGTTGTCTTAATTTCTAACCAAATACTCAATGCTTTTGATGTAAGCAGGATGTGAATCACCTTAGTAAAGAACACCATTATTTAAAGTGTGTGAACCCTTTCGGAGTCTCATCAGTGGCTTTGGTGGCAGTATGTCTTACTGCTGAGACAGCAACAAACCCAGCCCACTGGCAGCCCTCAAAGTGGACTGGGGTCCCACAGTGCTTGCAGAGACAGACCATGGCAGAGCTGATGAGGAGGGAGAGAGAATGGAGAGAACCACAGGAGTGGCTGCCAGCCACTTCTTTAAGAATTTTTCATTGAATTGTTGCGGTCAGGTATTTTTTCACAGATGACTCCTGTTAACTCTATCTTACTTTAGGTGAATATTTTAGAAATGAAGCCTTCCGCCAAAAAAAAAAAGCCCCAAAGCAAAACAAGACACAAAAAACCACAGACACACACCAAAAAAAAAAAAAAAAAACCCCCCCAAAAAAACCCCCACCCAAAAAAGCCCATACCCCAACACCTAAACCCATATAGTTTTAAGCCCTTACATCTGTAAAGAAGAGTGTTGAAGAAGATGAAGTATCTGTAACTGATACAGCAGTGCTTTCCTGAGTTGGTCATCTGAAGCAGTTCTTGGTACATGTGCCAGTGGATATTCTTTCATCTATTTAGCTTTGACCTAATATTCCCATAACTTTATTAACATTCTTAACCTTTTTAAACAGCATTCCCAAATATGGTTATTTGGCAAATCCACGCTCTCCACAGCAATATTGAAAACTCTGAATCCAGATGATTTCTCTAACTTTTTGTTTTGCTTTGTCAGTCCAGGTAGTTTGTCGATGGTAGCCAGCAGTTCTAAGAATCAGGGTTCATTCTGTAAACAAAGCTTTAATTAAAACTTCCAAGTGCTTCCAACAACCATGTATCTTAGGAAATATTTGGGATGTTTGATTTGGATTTTTTTTTAAATGAATGAATCCATTAATTTGGGATTAATTTTCAAGTCTTGATATTTCCTTTGATTACAATGGCCCAGTATCAACCTATAATGATGGCTTTAGTTATAGACATACAAAACTAACATCTTAGTGCCATCATAGTATTGGTAACAGTAAAGCATACAAAAATTTAGGATTTGTTGGAAAGGTATTCCTTTTTGAATGCACTGGACATCCTGACTTAGACCTAGAGCTGAGGAGGGAATAGGATTCTGACAGTTTTAAATGGATTAACAGTTGTTTTCGTGTCTGCTATTGGCTGTTTTAAAAGCCACTTCTATCTGTCCTGTAGATATTACACAGTAACAGGATTTTTTGGTCCCTATTAGTTGTTCCTTTTTCCAGTCTCATAAAAAATGTTAGAATACAGGGATAGTTAAGGCTGAGTAAAAAGCGTTGAAAGCACCTCTATAAAAAAATTCAGTAAAGGAGTGAGTTTGAAATGTCAGTATTTGCCTCCAGTTGGTAAATACAATTTAAAGTATTTCTGAAGCCCAGCAGGCAAAGAGGGAATATGGCATTTCTTGCCCATCCTCTTTCTCTCTGGCATCTCCTGTCCCTCTTTGTTTGTATCCTTTTGCCTCCAAGTTGATTGTCACGTGCAGTAGCACAAAGGTGGATTAAAAATAATTCTGGTGCTTTGTATGCTTTTTCATGCTTGGGAAGCTGTCCACACTAAACACTGGATTGTGACCAACTGCCACTGCTCTTAAATCTTCTCTAGCTGCATACCATGACTGCTAAAGTGACACAATGACCTGCTGGACCTCTACTCTGGGTAGTCTTCGAGTCTAACTCTATTCAGATATCCATAATTGTGTGAGTAAAATATTCAAGACAGAGAGTGGGTAACAGGGATGGAGGGGAGGGAGGGAAGGAGGAAGAGATTAAAGGAGGACTTGAAAACTGCAGTGGAAGTAGATGCAAAAGGAACAGAGATCATGAAAAGCACAGTCAGGCAATAAGGAGGATGATGAAGCAGGGAATATTCCGACCCCCTGTACCTGAAGGCATGGGAGACCTTTTCTTCCTAATAAGCATCACTTCCCTACATGTTCTGGCTCTGCATAGTGAGAGCTTTACTCTTTTCCATCTTTTAACCATGAATCTGTGAGATATAGGTATTACACAGGACATATCCAGTCTTTGTTTTTTTCATTATGACTTGTTGCAAGTTAGAGAAGTACACCTTCTTACAATTATTTTACAATAAATTCAGTTAAAGTAGAATGAAACCTGATGAAACAGCTATTAGCCATTATCTTCTTAAACGAAGGAGAGTTGGTTTTATGGGTTTCAGGTAAGTATAATAACTCTGCCTAATCATTTTATACAGACAGTGCAGTACCCTTCTTTTGGTGATGGTGGGGAACCAATCCAAACACCAAAACCCCAAAAAAACAGAGAAAAGGAAAGCCTTTAAAATAAGTGTTCTATTTAATATGGATATAGCTTCTATCTTTTTTAAAACAGTTTGGCTATCTTGCTTGCCTGTTGATTAGGCAGAGGAAAATTTGCTGGTTTTTTTTTCTTAATTACTTAGATGAGCAATTGAATAACTGAACAAGTAATGTGGCTGCTTTCTCCCTCAATCTGTGTTCAATATACCAAAATGGGCTTACTTTTGGCTGAGGGAAAATGTTTGCACAACAAAGGAGTGGGCAGCCACTGTGTCCAATACCAGGAGTCAGCCATCTGGATTTAGCATCAGGTGCCTGAAGAAAGAACAGAAAAACTCTTTATCCTACATAAATCTCCACAGAAGGTTTTGATCCAGATCCTCAGTCGGATACTGCTTTGGTTTCCACTGAAAGCTTACCTTCAGTTGTTTATTGGTGGTGTCTGCTTCTGGATTTGCAATGATCCTGCCATTCTGTTCATATGGTTGGGGTGTTTATTTTCTCTTCATTTGTCAAATCAATAATGCCAGAGAAAATACTAACCTTCAGTGACCTACAGATATCTTTATATTTTCCCTGTCAAACTATACAGAAACTCAGGGAACAAAGAACCCTCTTTTCAGTCCCCTTTGCCAGAATATTTCTGTTTTCTAGGAAGGACCAGCAAGGTAGTCAAGGAGAAACTGCCAGAGAAGACAAGCTGTTACTTAATACAGATCTTACTGATTCAGTTAGGAGGGAAGATTTCTTTTGTGTAAGGTAGAACTGTTATTTTCAGACAAAACGTTTCAGTTTAAATATCATCAGGAGCAACTGTCCAGGAAGCATACTGGGAAATTAAACACTGGATGAGGAGAGTCCACTAAATCATTAAATCTGCTGGAGTGTCTGGCTGTCACTTGACAGACAGTACCAGGCCACATGGTATAATAAAGTTCAAGCATTATAACAGAGATTTCTTACTGGGACCATAATGCAAAAGTATTTGTTTGTTTTTTTTGGTTTTTTTTTTTCCCTAGGAATATATTGCCAGAAATATCTGAGCTGTTATTTCTATCATTCTTTTTCTCTCTAAGCCTCTAAAACTATGTTAAAACCACATGACTTGCAGAGATGTGCCTTAAAGTCTAAATTGCTGTCTTTTTCCAAACACACTTCAGTGAAAGTACCTTTTAACTAAGGAACACACACAGCTCCAGTTCCTCAAGATGGTTTGAATACATTTTTAAAATTATTAATTTATTTTTCTCTTCCTTCTCAGAGAGACAATGCAACATAAGGCAGATAAATAGTGATTAGGAGACAAATTTTATGCAAGAAGTCATATTGCTTGCGAACAGGCATCCATCTGTAGTTTGCACATCTGCATTCAAATCTAGTTTCAGACCTTAGGATGAAGCTGCACCTCAAGATGTTATATGCAAGGCTCAGACTGAAGCTTTTGTATAGATACATGTGCTTACATATTTATTATTTCTTTTTTGCCTCCCAAACTGGGAATTTCCCTGCAATGTTAATCAATGACATTCTTGCTACTGCAGCCCCAAGATGATCTTGAAATTTAATGGGTTTGGCATTGTTCATGTATAACTAGCTATAGAATGCAAGAGATGTATGACTGTGCTTTCTAAGTCCTGTGGTAAAAATATAAGATCTTAGAATAATCACAGCTGTAAAGTTAATAATTTGAATTCTCATGGCTTGAAATCTGGCTGCTTTTCTGGAGCAGATATAGAGTTACATGAGAAGAAACATAATTTTTCAAGGACACAGGTTAAATATTTTGCAATATGTATGTGTGTTAATTATTTTAATGTTATGTAATACACCTAACATCTCTTTGGCACTGTGCCAATGCATATGCCTCCCTTAAAAAGGCCATCAGTTTGAAGAACTGTTAGAAACCTCTTTTCTGAACTAAATTACAACTATTTACATTGCTGACAAATTTTCTTCTTTTAGATGGGCACCCGCATTTTCAGTGTTTGTAAATGTAGTTTGTGTTGGCACAATTTAATTTCGTTTGCTGGCACATTGTAATTTAGTGCTGGGTGGTGAGGCACTAGAACGGGTTGCCCAAAGAAATAGTAAATGCATCCCTGACAGTGTTCAAGGCCAGGCTGGACAGAGCCTTGGGCGACATGGTCTAAGGTGAGGCATCCCTGCCCATGGCAGGGGAGTTGGAACTAAATGATCTTAAGGTCTTTTCCAACTCTATCCATTCTATGATTCTGTGATTCTAACACAATTGAGTTTTCAGTATTACAGTAAAAAGCGGTGGTTTATGTAATGGCAATATTCTGCAAATGAATTCTAAAATGGTAACTGCAGTTCATCTTCAGAAACGCACCCTATGTTGCCGTTGAAGTAAGATGAAATAGCTTTCATGTCAGCTTTGTACTGCAAATTTATTTTATCTATCTCAGTTAACTGAGATTTCTTTTTCATTCTATTTCCATCTATGAATTGCAGAGCGATCCACTTTTCATAGGTGAATAACAAAATTACTTTCATTTAATATTCCAATTCTATACATATAAAATATCATTTGATCCCTCATTGCCGTGTTCTGTTTCCAAGAGCGCCCAGTAGCAAGTAATCAGTGAAAGATACAAAATATAAAGGTTTTGTAGTATATTGCTTCACGTGATGATTCCTCAGAAGGATCATACATGCCAGATGTTAAACAAATATCCATTGAACTATTTTCCTTTTGAGAGCACTTAAAAGATTACATTGCAGAAATGCTTTACATTTCCTATAATATAATTTGCAATGTATAAAGTAATGCTATAAACTCAATTTGAGATGAACACCCAGAAGCAAAACTTTATTGCAGTATGTTTTCAGGTCAACCAAGGATGAAAGGATAAGAAAAACATGCTACTAGAAATACTGTTCAATACTGCACAGGTCCCATCTTGTAGCCTTCTTCCCTCAGTCTAACTTAGAAGCAGTTAAAGCAAGTGAGATAGCAGAGAATTGCCTGTGTTTGTTCCTTGAAATTACTGCAGTGTAGTTTGCTACTCTGAGACAGAGTCGTACTGTCCTTCCTGACCTTCTCCTTTTTTTATAGCTTGGACGTTTTGTGGATGGATGGGCTTTCTGCCATGAGCATTGAGTTGTGAAAATACGACAACAAAACATGTGACCCATCAATTTGAAATGATTGTCTACAATATAGAAATATAATTTCTTGTTCCACATGCATTATCTTGTTCTGTATTCATGACAGTGAAGTAGACAACGTCAGCGACTGCAGGTGCAGTGATGTTGTGGAATTACTGACACCTTAATACATAGATTTTTTTTGAGGTATGCATTTCCCTGAACTCTGTTGCTATGTGCCTCATTTGGAGGTTGACTGTATGATTGCTGGACAATAACTACTATTGAAAACCTTAGGCACAGAAACACATACTTAGTGGGTCAGAATGCATGGAATTTCTTCACTGTGACGTAGCTATTTTAGAAAATTTGCAGCATGAATTGTAGCATTTATTTTCAGTTTTTCTGGCTCCCGTTCACTTGTATGCTCGCAATGATTAAAATATTTATTCTGGGAAGGTATTAATACACCCTTCTCCTCCCAGATCCAACATATACCTGAAGAAGCTGAAAGAAAAGGTTCAAAGCCGCAGAAAAAGCAATTTAAGGCTGCTGAAAATTAGTTTAAGAATATTAACAAAAAGTTCACGTTTTCAAATACTTATGAGGAAATATTTGGCCATGAGAACTCAGAGGATGTCTCTGTTTTGTGCCCTTGTGTGCCCTCTCAGTTGGGCACAGACAACGTGGAGAAGGAAGATGTATGTTACAAAAGCTGAAGAGACAGCTAACCTGAAAAAGGAACAAATAAAAGAGCTTAAGGGACAATTTCAAGCAGAGGCTGGTAATGCTCTAGCAGAAAACTGATGCCTGGGCAGTAGCTGGCCAAAAAGTCTGGACTTAAAAATTATTGGGTGAAATGTAGGAATGGACTGACATGGGTCATGGAACCTGGAACTGGCTGTGCAAAGAAAGTGGGAGAAAAAGAGGACAAAACAAATGAAGGTCAGAACTGAGTCACAGGGAAGAAATGTCATTGATGGGCCTGACAAGCCAGACATGTATTGATTATAAATCTATACTTGGTTTATAATCCAATGGTAAACTGTTTTTCTCCTCCGAGAAATTGTATAGGTTTGAGTTGTGCTATGCTGAGAAAAGTCTTAGAAATACAGCTTCTGATTTTTAGGCAAGCATCCTAGTGTCATCACACCATTTTAGAGAATATGAGCAATACCCCATAGATTAGGCATCTGCTGAGTAGGACAAGTCAAGCGGTCGAATAGGGTTCTGGGCTATGAATCCTAGTTTGGGGGAGCCACCACATCTGGGAAGGAAAGGAATGCAGAATGACCCCTCTGTTCAGTGCTTCCTAATGATTTATTTACATTGTGCATGCCTGGTGGTGTAACACCTGTTACCAGCTGCCTCAGGCTCCCCATTCTACAGAGACTGGAGGAAAAATGAGACCTAAGTTAGATTTTCTCTCCTGAAGCCTCATGCCTAACATGCAGTCTCTTCAGTGTTGGCAGTAACATCTAAATCTCACCTGAGCCTTAGTGCTTGGATACAAATATTACTCAGCAATCTTTTGGCAGAGGCAAACCTGTTGTCCTGGAGAACTCGTAACTCCCTTAGTCACAGGACCTTCTTTTCCTAATCTCAACATTTCTGGCTTCTTCTCTGGTGCATCTTGTTGATAGAAAATTATGCAGAGGGCTCTGCATATCAGATGCGTTCACCTGTGACACTTTGATTCACCTGCCACGCTCCAAAAAGAAAGCAGGAGTCTTCTATACGTAAAAGGTATGGGAGGAAGCAGTTGTGTGATCTTGTAAAGAAAATGTGAAACTTAATACATGGGATCAAATTAAAAATGTACAGGCAGATTTTTACTTTTTTTTTTTTAATATAATCTTATAACATGAATTATGTTATCTTAACCTATTTTATGTGTGTAAAGTTGAATGCTTGTGAATATTTACACTGGGTTTTATATTTGGCTAATATTCTACCACCTCCCTTGCTCCCCATTCACTTGTAAGCTCTATGACAAAAAAGCATATAGTATAAGTGCTGTTGGGGGAATTTCTTCCAAAGTAAATTCCATTTGGATTTAAGTAATTTATTCAGAAATGACCAGAGAAAAATCACTCATAGAGAATATTGCCCTGTCATTTTTCCTCAGGTCTTCAAAAAATCATCAGAGTGGCATCTTCGTTTGCTTATTTCATTTGAAAAATGCTGGAAATGCTGTCCAGTGAAGACAGGAGGTGATGGCGATTTTTAGGCACTTTTTTCTGGTTTACTTGTAAATTTTTTATATCACTGGGATTTTAGGAGAAGTAATTAAAAAATAAGTCTTGCTTGGCCAGACTACATGCTAGTCGTGTCATAATTTTATGATGTCAGTGTGTGTTTCACCTACATAGAAGTGATTTATCAGCCTTGCTAGAGGTGTATCTGAAAGAAAAAAAAGTGACCTAAACCTTATACTTCCTCACGTGTACCGATGGAATGATAACCAGTCTCATATGCTTTTAAAGTCATTTGTCTTGTAAAGAAACATATGCACTAAAGAGGAATGGTCCAGCTACCAGTTGTCAGGTTTGCATGCCATTTGTGACCCTTTCTAAATCATGTTCTTCCTAGGAAGCTCACCATGTTTGCCACAGTTTCCTTGGAATGAGACCACACATGCTTTAAATTGATACAAGATTATTATTTGAGAAGGTCAGTTGTAGCTGTCATAGGGAACCAAAAATAGGTTCTTCAAACAGAAAGCCTGTTCCTGTCAAGATTTTTTGCTAAGCAGATGTGGCTTTGACCACAGTTTGAATTTATAACTCACCTTCAAAGTTCAGGAATGTTTCAAAGAAGTTTTGCCATACACTCCTCTCCAGTTATGTCTCATGGTTGCCATTAAAAAGATAATCAGTCTCTGTTGGTATTTTAATGGTATTCATAAGAGGAAGGAGGGACTGAGGAGCCTGCCAAATCTCACCAATTTCTCTAATGTGAAGGCAAAGCTGTACCTCCACAACGCGGGTGGCAGAGCCTGTTCCCAGCTAGGCTATCCGTCCTCTGGCTGGTCTTTGGCAGCTGGTTTCCACAGCCCTGGGCTTCTGGTTTTGCACTTGCACAAAGACAGTAAAAATCTGTACTTCCATTAGGCATATTGTTATTTCTAATGTTATTTGTTATATCCATGCATGGCTATTGATGTCTGTTCCTATGTGTGGAAGCTTTCATGTGTTCTTAAATAAAGAGCATCAGCTGCTGAGACTGAGGTCTTTGGGATGTCATACATACTTATGATAACAACACCATGCATAAGACAGCGATATTTTGCATGTGTTTGGTGTCCTTGAATGGGTGGATAGCTGTTGATCATGTCTTAACTCATAGGCAGTCTTGTTGTTTAAGAGCTACAATAGAAGACACTTTCTCAAGGTGCCATTTTCTTTGTCAAGGAAGATTATGGGGAAGAGGCAATAGAAAATGCTAGTGTTTAGGCACTGTGTTCTATGAACTTGTGTTTTGTGAAAAGGCTGAAATTTGGAGAGAAGCTGTGAAAGGCCGACACAAACCTTACTACAGAGGTAATAGTGAATCTAAATACATGTGTGCATTTATAAGCAAATTTTCATCTGTGTTGTTAGAAGGAGCATAAGAAACCTCAAAACCAAGCAACAAATTTTATTATGTAAAAATTACTAGTCACTTAAAATTTCCTACAGTATTTTACTGCAGACTGTTATGTCCCTAATCCTACAAACCAGTCCTCCTCTGCTGAGTCTCATCTAGTGTTAATAGTGAAAAACTGAAAAATGCAGAATGTGAAAAGATGTGGATTTCACCTACCAATGCACAATTCAGATCTATATGCGGACAAGTAACTGTTCACAGAAAAAAATGGCTCATTGTGAACAGTGAAGTTTTAATTCTGTGATCTTTTTTTTTCTCCCCCCTATGGCATCCCTCTGATGTTATTTCTATTCCTTTAAAAATATTTTTGTTACCCAGAATTATTTTCTTTGTAATGTATTATATTTTCCATTTAAAAACATTAAAACAAGCATTCTGTTTGTCATCTAGTTTGTAGTGCAACTTGGAAAATACAGGAAGGATATTGTCCTGTTTTCACACATGCCCCTTTCTCATTTTCCTACAGCATATTGGAAGTCTGTGTCACAGTCTGTCTTTTTGGCTGACCTTCAGGAAAACTCCATTAATATGTTCTGGTAAGGAAAGATGAAATATATCTGTGAGATGAATGAGTGAGACAAAAACCTGAATACTTCAAGAAAAACAAAGTGAAAGAGACTTGTTCTATCTGAGACTGTAAGACATCCTCTAATAGTCTTGATGCTCAAATAATGCGAACACGTAATAAAGAGTGGCAAATATTCTGATTACTTTCATTGTTTGAATTTAAGTGATCTACACACCAGATAGCGAGCACCCATGCTGCACAGTGCAGACTATATTAACATCTACTCAAATGCATCTTCTATTTGCAAAGGTTTTGAATGCACAGCGTGTTCTTCAGAGTTCAACTAAAAAACTTGCCTCTAAATCAAGAACAAAGCCAACACAAAAGGCACAACTCAGCTGCTGTGAAAGTATGATATTTTGCTGGCAATAAATGTGGAAAAAGCCATTAAAATGCTTATGAAGCCAAATAAAGGCTCAGGGTTTTTGGACTGTTTGCACTGGCTGTTCATACAGTTTCAACAAAATCAACGTCTACATCCAACATGCAACAAGTAGACTTCAAAGAGTGTTTGATTACAAAATAGATGAAAAACCTGTAAATTTCAGTGCACTGCTGTTAGTGTGCACTTTCAATTTCTTTGCTTGGAAAGGTGAAGTTTGTATAGTTTCTGACTAAATTATGGCTGCATTATTTTAACTCTGAAAAATCAAGTTTTAATTCTGAACCCACATTTATACATTTGGAGGTTACTTTCTGAAAACATTTGTTCAAATAGACTTATGCTGCTTGTTTTTCATATAACTTAGTTATAATACTGTGCAAACATGATCGTTATTAGGATGCATGTAAAATGAACAGTCTGGAATTAAATTCCTAGTGAACACTCATATAATATTGTAGTAGGGTGACCTGTGGTACACTCCTAGTGATATACTAGAGGCAGCAAACAGCTGATGTGAGTATTGTGCCTCAATTTTGTTGAGGAAACATGCTATCAACAGAAAGGCAATTGATTACAGCCACAAAACCCCCGAGTTCTCTTGTAACATCTTGCTTGCCTGCGGAGAGCTTAGTATTCCACTTCTTTCCCACAGTTTTCACATCCCAGCCACTACTCATGGTCCTGCTGGATCACCTGGCTTTAATTAGCAATGTTCATCACATCTTTTTTTGTGTGCATTAATGTACAAGGCTGTTAGTGTTCATGGGTGGTTGCTGCTGCATTTCACACCCTCCCAAATGTTACATGTTTGTGACTGCCTTCAGCAGGGCTTTATGTGGCAGCCATGCCTAAAGTAGAATCCTAAATCTACTCAATTCTACAAGACCTTTTGTAGCTTCAGTAGCACACTGAGTTCAGGTTTCTAGCAGACGTAACAAGGAGGTTAAAAAAAGAAAAAAGAAAAAAAGAAAAAGAAAAAAGAAAAAAGAAAAAGGTTATTTGAGACAAATCCCAGTTGATTTACTTCAAAAAGGTTTTCTCTTCTCCAGGTGATAGCACATCTAAGATAGAATGACATGAGTGCTGAGTCAACCTTGTGTTTTTTTCACTACAGCACAGACTTTTATTGATGTGGTAACACTGCTGCTGCATAGAATGATCTTTTAGATACCTCAAGAATTTAAGACACTTGTCAGCTGCACTTTGCAGATCCTATTTGTAACACAGGACTCTTCGTATTCAAAAAGCTTTACACATTAGCTTTTTGGCTTCAGACTGAAGCTCACTATTGCATTCTTTTGCACTGAATAGAGGCTTTTACAGTGTAAATGTGCCCTTATCTAATTTATAGGGTTACTTCCAGCCATCCAACACAACCACATGTAACTGTGCAGTTGTTAAGAGGTTATTTTATTTCATTTTGAACAGGTTAGGTTTTTTTTTTTTGTTTGTCTCCCAGCAGGGTAAAATGACGGAAGACTGGCGGCATACAGTATTTGCAAACTCACTCTATTTAGGTCTTTCTTTGGTATGAATCCCAATATCACTTAAGTTATTGCATTAGATCTTCCCATAACATCTTTGTTGCTAATTCTTTGTGGTTGTTGATTGATTATACCTTTCCATTATGTTATAACTTTCATTCAGAAAGATTGCAATGCACTATTTTATTCATGTAAAAACTCTTGATTAAACACCCAGATGAACGCAGCCTTTTCCTGAGTGCTCTGGTTATTTCAACACAATTCCCTATTCCCTTTGCTCCACTTCTCCTTCCTCTGTGCCTAGCCATACAGGATACCTTCTCCAGCTCTGCCTTTTACCGGATCCACAGTGAAAAGGTAATTCAGGTTCTGAAGTAACACAAAACTCATCCAGGAAAAGAATGAACATTTCCCATCTGGTTTTATGAGCTGAACTGTCTTGCCGATAAGTCAGAGCTGGCACAAGGAATAGAGCAGGACACTGCCACTACAAACAGGTCCTAGCCTGATGGAGCCAAGGCAGGGAGATGAAGCAGCTGAACCACCCCTCTGGGAGATGTTTTGATTGCGAGAGTGTTTTAGATGAGCTCAGCTGTCTTAACTGCAGACAGAGGTTAATTAATGGCAACTGTCTGAGATGGACTTGTCTTGGACCTGAGTTAAACAGAGATGTGTGCCCTTTAATGAAAGCAGCCATGTGTGCAGCTTCTCCTGTCCTTGAAAGTAAGGCAGGTTCATTAACACTGCTCCTTGCTAAAGTTGCCAAGCCTGTTTAACACTTTGGCTCAAATGAGAAGTTATCAACAACATCCCGTCCTGCTGCAGTCTATTAAAAAAAAAACCCCAAACCCAAAGCTTCCTTGTTGTTACTGTCAGTTCGATAAATATGCTGAGAAAACAGCTCAATGTGATATAGCTCTAAATAGTATATTACATTGCTTGTATTTTTGGGACTCCATCTGAACTGAAAGAACCACATTCCAGCCTGGACCAGGTAGTGAATCACTCATATAGTGAGCCCTGCCCCTTCTAGTGAGGTATTTCTACTGTGTAGAGAACAATGTAAACAGAAAGAAAAAAAGCACTAAGGGGAGAGCATTTCTGTAGGCTAGTGGTTAGGCTACTCATCTAGGGCAGAGCCCTGGGCTCTGTTTCCTGCTCCCTGGTCTGCTTAAGTAAATGGATATTAACTGCAGATGAAGTCTCAGGGACTGAGGCTAGAACATCCAAGTCCTCAGCTTTGTCAGTGTCTGGACTGGACTGCAGATTCTTCATTCTTGGCTGCCTACAAGTACAAGTTCATTAGTGTTTTTGAGAATCCTCACTTTGCCCAGCCCAGCCCAGCCTGCTGTCTGGTGATGAGCACGCTATCCAGGCAGCGTAGGCTTGGGTGCCCCTGCGTAAAAGATTCCACTGTTTGCCACCTGGGTTGTTGCAAGTCAGTGAATGGTATTTGGGACAAAGTGAATTCAGTGCAAAACGTGTCTGACCAGAATGGTGCAGCAATCTCCTTCTTCCTGGCACCTCTGTCTCCTCATCTGCTTGATTCCCTAGGTGTCCTCTTTTGCTGGTCTGAGACTTTTGTGACAGTCATAATGAGAATGTATTGCCTAAAACACGTTCAAAAGAGACACACTGTTATGATTGGCCTGATGTCTATGTATGCTGTGCATATGATGGTCAACAGCGGGATAAGGATAGTGGAACATCTTGGGGGAAGGAGGGAATCAGTGTTGCACAACCTCCATATGGAGGAAGGCAAGAAGCCCCCAGAACTTCTAGGAATGCTGGTAAATCAGCACAGGCCCATCACCCCTTCTATCTCACCTTTTTACAGTTAATATAGCTATGCACTGGTATACCTAGAACATACATAGCTCAGTGATTACAGCTTCTCATGGCAGATCTAGAAACAGAAATACAGCTCTCAGTTGAGACAATTTATCTCCAGGGGAGAAAATTCAGGACTCAGAGGCACGATGAAGTCACTGTGCATAAGAAATTAGTTTGTGCTAAATTCGGGTCTGTAGCTGTTGATATCTGTCTCTGTGAATGCTCTCACATGTCAGGAGAAAGGCTTAAACTGTGGTACATCATGCTACAACCAAGGTTCACTGAGTTTCTGAACGGGGATAATTGTTCTGCCTTACATCACAGATGGCAACTTGATAATCTACAGTCTAGGCCCTGACCCAGGAACTCCTGCAGCATTCTGTAAGACCTAGCTTTTTGATAAATCTCTAGGCTTTGAAAAGCTGTGTGTTCATAGCACTTTGTGACCAGCTTGTCTTAGAAAGTAAGGAGCATTTTTCTTCTGAACATAAACATGAATGTAGTGTAATTCAATGAACTTCATTGAAGTACTTCTGGATTTACTTTGGTATAGTTGACAGCAGAATTTGGCTCTATATTTGTTGGCATACGCTCTATGGGACATTGTGAGAAAAACCAACAAAGTTATGCTTCTTAAACCATGTTTCAGCTTGCCGGTGGATCTGAGCTTTAAACACTATGCTCTAGTCTAATGCCAGAAATTTTACCTGCTTTCAGATCTCCTCACAGTAAACTGTCTGCCAAGGCTTGAAGTCTGTAGGTGTAAAATACAGTTAAGGAGGTTTATGTTCTGAGACTTGCCAAGCAAAGTAGGGTCCATGTCTCTCCTGTATTAATGACTTAGTTACATTGTAGCATGTCTGGAAAACTAAGGCTTTAATTAGCAAAAAATAGAAAATGTTTTAAACATAGCCGATTTTGGTATATTAGTGCTACTTCTTATAAGTTTGAAAAGGTTTTCATTTACTCTTACCAAAGGAAAAAAAAAAACGTGAACATACTATCATGCTGAAAGTTTTGATTCCCTCTGGTTAGGCAGAAAACAGGTATATGCACAAGCAAGATTTCACATGATGTAACTGTGCACATCAGTATCTTATGCAGGTTTAGCCTTTGTGAGCAAAAGGTTTGTCCTGTTGATTGGCTGCAGGCTAATGTCATACTGGCTTGTATCAATAGGAGCATAGCCATAGGAATTGATTATACACCTTTAGTCAACACTCATTAGCTCACATCTGGAATGGTGCATCCAGTTATGAACCTCCAAACCAAGAAAGACATTGATAAACTGCAGCACGCCCAGCAAGATAGCTGGAGCATTTACCCAGTGAAGAAAGGCTGAGGGAACTGGGCTGGTTCAGCCTGCACATGAGACAGCTTTTAATAGCAGCCTTCCAATACCTACAAGTAGGTTACTGTGAAGACAGAGCAAGGCTGAGCTGCAAAATGGGAGAATGAGAAACAATGATAATAAATTGAAACGGGAAGATTCCAACTTAATATAAGAAAAAATTGTCTCCATGGGGATAACTTTTCATTGGAACTGGTAAATCAGAGAGGCTGTGGAACTGAACAACCTGATTTGAATCCAGTGTTGACCCTGCTTTGAGCAGGGGGCTGCCCCAGAGACCTTCCTGAGGTCCCTCCCAACCTGAATGAGTCTGCGATGTAATCTTACAGAGACATTTGCATCAGTGAAAATGAATGTAACAAACTACTAAAACAAAATGGAAGTTTATTTTGTCTCAGTGCAAATTCTGTTACACACTGCAGTTTAAAGCAATAACAAATGACTAGGCACCATCTCAGCTTTGCTTTCTCTACTCTGTACCTATTGAGTTTGTCATGAAGTCGTTAAGGTCAATTCAAATTAAATGAGAGTAGGCTCAGTTCATTAATTTAGTTCTGATTTACTAATCAAAGTAAATAGCTGTGTGAGCTTAAACAAAGTTACACTGTCAAGTGGAGGAAGAACAAACCCCAAATGCACAAGAACAAAGAGAGCAAATAAGATGAAAAATGAAGGACCAAGTTGTCTTTATTATTTTCCATGATGTTTCAATATATTTTGGACATTTAAATTTGTAGTTTACTCCTGTATTCTTTGGGTCACATTCGAGCTTCACAAGCTGTGCCAACTCCATAGCTGCAGCATGAACTTCAGGATGATTGGTAGACCTATAACCTAGTGTCTGGGACACCAGACTGCATTTAGCCAAAGCTCAGATTGTCTAAAACTTAGGTAATGACAGAGTTTAGAATGGACTCCAAGTATTCTGCAGGGCAAAATCATCAGCTCTTCTGCTTGAGCTTATCATTGCAAAGGCTGATGGGATAGCTGGAAGACTTGATTTGGCAGGGCTGCAATTTAGTGTGAATTTTGGGGTTTTCTACATTCCCTTGAAGCATAAGCATGGCCTACCTTGAGCGAGGCAAGTATCATTCACAGTCATTTATTTCAGTCTCGGGTCCACCCCATGGGACAGTTTACAAAGCAATGAAGATGCAGTAGTTTGAACAGCAGTCAGTGTTCAATATTCTTGTGATGAAGTCTTCTGTCTTGTGGCATTAATATGTAATGGGCCAGTTGTGTATGAAGATGCACCTTCAATTCACAGTTGCATTCAAATTTAATTGCCAAAATCAGTCTGATATACTTCTGAAGTTTTCTTATTACGAATTCAAATGCCATTATCCTTATTGGTCTGACTATAAAGCACCACAGAGAAATCTGACCATGAATTAAAAACTGACCCTGATGTCTTCTGCTGTGTGCATGGATATCACTGCTAATTTTGAGGGGGAAAAATATCTATGACTCACTGTTGATCTTGTTAAGAATAGCAATGGATAAATGGTTGGGTCAATATAGATTTCTAAGAGGGAACCTACATTTTACTTGTCTTATGCTGGAATTATTTTAAAAACAGCTAGATAAAAAGACTCATCAATCTACTTTCCTTCAGTGTTTTCAAACATGCTGCAACATAAAATGCTTGATAAAACTATTTCACAGTCTCAGTGCTTTTACATGTCTGGATGGCACCCAGCCAGGAGTCTGCTCAGAATAGTGTTTACTGTGCACAGGCGAAAAAACCACAGCTATTTTTTAAAGTAACTTGCTAGAGTATTCTAATTTTTCTGTTAAGCATTTTCACAAAAGGTGTATTCACTCATGCTTCCAAGAAATTCAATGAGTAAGAAGGAAAAAAAAAAAAAATTTCAAGTCTTTTCTTTTTGATTTTGTGAAATCTTGATAGGCAGTGTTTTTCTTTAGGTAGTCCCTGCTGAAGATCTTGCAATCTAAAGATGCAGATAAGAAGTGGGGGAAACTGACTTTAAAACATAGGTATTTTGGTGAAAGGTAGCAGTCCTGAATCAAAACACAAACAAACTGCTTATGTTCCCTAAAATATGATCTGCTGTAGCCAACAATTAGCTGACTCACATAATGTAAAGCTGATTTGCCAAGATTTTACTTCTTTCACTTAGTAGGTCTTTTGAGTCTCATTCTGCCACTCTGGCTCAAATTGAGCTGTACCTTACTCCTCAAGGCATGCCTTTGATTCTAGTTGCTCTATCTAGACTCTACTCAGGCTAAAACTTCAAATATCTGGTTTTGTGTGTTATATTTAATATTTTAAAGATAACTGCAGGCTTGACTGTGGTTGCCAATACTTTGTAGCAAGTAAATTCTGTAACCAAAAAACCAGAAGATAAACCACAGATACAACCACAACAATTTCTTAATTAAGAGAAATCACCCTCAACTTGTGTTTTAAAACTGAAAGATGTTCTCTTTCTTCAAATTTCACTATTGTGGCTGCTTTAAATCTCCATGCTCTGGTTACCATGGGGAATATGGCCACAAATACATAGATCAGTCTTGGCATTGGTGGTAGTAATTAAGTAATAGCACAGGGTGTCATTCTACAACCCTTCTGTTGTGAATCCATATGCCCAGGCTATAATACAGTAGGATTGATTTAATTATTTTAGTTTAGGATACCAGGGGCTGTATGGTACATTCTGTATAGTTTCTCAGAGACCTTAAATATTGTAAGACATAGAGGTCTGATTCTAAAAAGGCACAATATTATAAAACTTAGAGATCTACCATGCTCTGTAAGAGCTATAACAGATACTCCAAATGAGAGTCACAGGAGCCAGCAACTTAAGTGGAAGTGGCTTATAATAATCAATCAGAGATGCTGGAAAGAAGAATATATCTTAACTCATTGAATCATATAGTAATTTACATTGGCAAATGTCGGTTAGTCAAACCTGCTTCTCAAAGCAACTCAAAACTTGTTAGGGCAGATTATCCAGTGCTATATACAGTTTAACTTTGAATGTGTCCAAGCATGGAAATTCCATGATCTCTCTAAGCAACCTATTTCAGTGGATTATCACCTTCACTGTGAAGAATTTTCTTTCTTGTATCGGTACAGAATTGCCTGTGCTGAAATTTATGTTCATTTCATCTCATTTTTCCACTGTATACACCTCAGAAAAATTTGGCTGCATCTTCCCTATAACTCTTTCCATTCCCTTGCAAGTTGAAGACAACAATTAGATTCCCCTTTGATGTCTTCTTCAGGCTGAACAAAAGTAGTTTCTGCTTTTCTCTTTACTTCTGTCCATGATGCCTGGTGGTCTGACCAGGTTTCCACCTACTTCGTAGTGTACTCATCCAGTCTGTCTCTCTAAAGAACTATGGGAGACTGACTGTCTGTAAAGCCTTGCTAGAATCATCTGCCTTGCATATACCCAAAACAGAGCTCAGTCCAGGGTTCCCCATTCAGCTGAGTATTTATTCACTGATAAAATGCCTGCCTGGTTTCTTGCACAGTAGCATGAACCTGGGCTTTCAGGAGGCTGTCTTTGAAAGCCAGCCAGCTTTTCTAGACCACTTTGCGCTTCAGGAAACTCTGAATAAGCTGAAATCAGATCTCTTGGAGCCTAGGGAAATTATTCTGCTACTTTCTGTCCTCATTTTTCCCAGGTTCTTAAGCTCTACCATGTCATTGTCACTGCAGCCAATGCAGCCATAAACTTTCATACCAACTCTTCCTTATTTGTGAACAATGGGTCCCCCTAGCTGATTAGTCTAACATCACCATCACAAAATTTTGCTTGATGCACTCCAACTACCTCCCAGATTGCTTGTGTCTCCTAAAGTTGCCTTTCCACCACCTGTCGATATCCACATCCCCTCATATAGATATGGCCTTGATCATGTGCTCTTGACTTACAGCAATTTAAAAATGTGTGCAGAACTGGGTTCAGCTTCTTCCTCTCCCTGCCACCTCTTCATCAGCTATGGTCTTTTAAAAATCATGATGGTATTGATTTTACATACTGGTGATTTACCTCATGTACATACAAAAATCTGAGAATCGTCAACAGATGTTAAGCTTTGTCATAATGTCATAAGTTCCAGGCACACAACAAATCTGAACAACCTACAGTTCTTGACTAGCAAAAACCTGGACATGTGTAGACCACAGGTACCTGTGGGCCCAGGCAGAGTCTTTGACAATTTTAATCTTAGGTACAGTGCCTCGGTTCCGTAGAAACTCCACTTTTGGAACTCTGTGGATTTTAACGTCATCTTTTAATCCTTTGAAATAGTAAATGAAGACACTGGATTTTTTCAGAGATATCATATTTCTTATAGTAATGTGGTTCTACTCAAGGATGGCATTGTGAGGCAGTATCTGTACATATTCTCTCCTGAGACTATAGATCAGTTGGGCTAAATTAACTTTAGCCCAAAGGTACTTTTCTGACTTGAAAATCCAACTTAAGGTCTCTTTTCTGTGGATCAATACCAGACAAATATGAGACACTTGATGTCATTGCTCTGCCATCCTGTTGGTTGTAGTAATTGTGCCTTAAACTCAAACATGAACCAACAAGAAAGAAACCCTCATTCAATTTAGTTATCCCTACATTTACTCCGCAGTGGTAATAGAAACTAAATGTAGTCAGATACTATTTTTGTCTGGGAACTAAACAGCTCAGATGATACTGAATGCAGACAAAGAACTGTTCTGCTGACTAAGTTGCTTTTTATGTACAGTCTTGTCTCATAGATGAGATGATACACTTAAAGCAGTAGTTTTGTAGCAATGGTCGATACTGAATTAGCAGAAAATTCAGTATGTCTCAGATGATATGTGGTGACGAGATAGCCATGCACCTATTTTTGTCAGTGTTGTGGTGTTGCATTTTTGGACTTGACTCACCCATGTAACCCTCTTTCTGGAATGAAGTTGCTACATTACTTCATAATTTTCATTATAACTGGAGATGTTATAAATGATTGTGTGAAATCTTGAGTTATTTTTTCATTGTAACAGGATTTTTTTTATATTTTTTGTTTGATATGCTGTGTGTAGAAGATGTAACAGCAATTTCTGACAGGTTCTTGTATTTGCAGGCACTATTGGTGTAGCTATTATAGTCCAAGGATTTAAGAAAGACAAGATTTTTAGGTAGTGATAATATCTCTTATAAGAGAAATTAATACAACTGATTGATAGGCACTCAAGCCATGATTCTGGTCTAAACAGAAGAAGCAGATGTCAAAGCTAAATGAAAGCTGAACACACAGTTTAACTAAATATGCATCAATGAGACAGTTGTGGAGAAAGAGAGACAGATAGCATTGTCTTGCAGACAGTCACTACCTACCTCTTTTCTCCTCTTCTGCAGATAACCATGATCGTATTCTTCAGGATAAGGTTCTGGAGAATGGAAAATGTGATTTTCTTATTAAAATCACATTTTAATAAGAAATTTTTCATATTAAAAATTTTTCTTTAAAAGTTGATGTAACTTTTAATTGCTTCATATTACAGACCTAAGTCAAAGATCCCTGAGGAGAAAGCTACATAATGAACTATAGAGAAACACAATGAATATGGAACAAGTCAGATATTCCAGCAATAGCCAGAAGTCAGAGATTCTTTTTCAAAGCACAGAAGATACCAAACAGAGACTTAGAATACAATACTCTTATACTTCCTTGATAAACAAAACCCACCTAGAGAACACACTATATACACTACCTGGCCTTCCTGTTGTGTATACAACCGTGAGGTCAGCTGTGCAGGACTTTTGCTATCTAGAAATGAGACTGTGTGAGGCGATCTTACGATGGATGCCAAATTGCCATTGATGGTTGAAATTGTCTTCTGTTGACTGGGAGCATTTTGAAGACAACTCTTAACAGCTTAATACTCTTACTGTTTCATTTAACTAAAAAGAAAGGTTAAGACAGTGGATTGTTGATGAAGAAATCAGCATGTCTGCCATTACCTAATGACAACCATTTGGCAGCCTTTTGAAGGTAAAGAAATGGTGAATAGTACACTTGTCATTAATTTGTCAAGTCAACATATTAATGTGATTTGGGTCAAATTAGTGGTTGCTCAGCCAAGCATTCATAGCTTCACTAAACCCTAGGAGTAGCGGCAGAAATTGGGAAAGCCTGTAAGAAAGTTTAGTTTGGCAAAGAAGAGACAAATAAAGGAGAACTCTGGGGGGAGACCTTCTCCATCAGCTTGTATGATGGGGAGAGCGAGCAGGGGAATTAGGTTATGGCAAGTCAGGAAATCAGCTAGGGGCAATAGTCAGACCCAGTAGGAGACCACTGAGGCAGGAAACAGGAAAGACTGTGAGTCTGTTGACCTCCTGTTTTCACAGTTCTTCTTTGATGAGCTCATAGGCCAATATCCTCATAGGTCTGCTAACAGCCAAAGACAGAAGTGTTTGTTTCTCAGGTTAGGGGCTCTAGTTTCCTTCATGTGGGTTCAACATTTTTATTGGCCTTAATGAAAGTTTCATTCATATGGGATGAAGAAAGCTGGTTCTCCCTTGAGTTTCCCATGTAATCAGAAAGATATAACTGTGTGTTTATGTTAAGGACAGAGGGACAGAGTGGTATGCGTTGTGTCTTACTGCCTGCTCAGTCCATGACTTTACCAGTAATTTGGAGGAATTAAACATAAAAAAAAAAAGACTACAAAAGTCAGTTCAGTAATGAGCATCAGTGTTCTCTAGATGCATTTCAGGAGTACAATACATCATAAAATTTCTACTGCTCATGAGTAATAGAGATTAGGTGGTGATAGAATACAGGTGGGCTTTGCTAGTATGCCCTTGGGTATTTGTATTAGTCCTATCCCTTTTAGGATATCAGAGAGTATGCTAGGCACTGAGATGCCACATCCTGCCCTCAAACTTGTCCCCTAAAATAACAGCAAAAATTAAAGTCTTCTGCTTGCTGAAAACCTCATCCTGGTACTATATACTGACAAGTATCATCGTTTCAATATTGTTTAATGTTACCTGATCAACTCATTTGATTGAAATGGGATTATTTACTGTATTTCTTCCTTCCTGTTAGCCTTCAGGTACACTGAGGTACTTCAAAAGCTAATTTATGTAGGAGCTTCCTAAAACATGATCTGCATGCATAGACATAGGTAAAGCTTTCACACATAACTGAATGCATTAATATATTTTGCAGGTGAAATTTAAAGCAGTTTAATGTCAACTGTAAAATATATATGCAGTAAACAGGTATTCCTAGTTGTTTTCAGCTATGGCAAAGCTAAAACCAAAAAACAGGTGTCCAAAATGTGCAATATGGTCCTGCAGGACTTGTGTACGTCACACTGAAATAGAATATTACTGTCTTGGTTTCAACTCTGAACGGAAAATATCTTTTTTTCCTTTTTTCTTTTTTCTTTTTTTGTTTCTTTCAAACTAACAGTCAAAGCTTAGATAATAGTGGTGCACCAGATTAAATAGGTAATTTAGCATGCATTACAATTTATCTACAGGTTGCAAGCATCCTTTTTTATCCCTCACTTAAAAATGCTTTTTCTCTCATAGGTCCTTAGCAACTTGAACTACTAGAAATGTGTTCCAGGGAAGGAGAAAATAGACAAGTAATAGGTCCGTTTTCTTTTCCAAATACTTTTTTTTCTTCCTGTTCAACCTGAACTTGACAGAAGCAAAGTGTTTACTTCCATGGAAAATTATGTCAGTGCAAAACCTTAGACAGCATGGGCTTTGTGGTTCTGATTTTGTACAGACTGCAGAGTGGATGGACAGCTGACCACCTGGACTGAAATCTTTGTCTCTGCTGTTCTCGTGCAGCAGTAAGTGTCTGTTGTCTCACTGTGGCTGACAAGGCACACACATCTTGAAAGTAGGGGGTGTCTTCATAAATATGTCTGTAGGCAATTAGATAAGGGAAAATGCTGTTCTTTTTTCGGAACACCAAAGAAACAAGCTTCAAAAGGCATGCCCAGGCCTGTCCCTTCTAATTAAACCTTGGCTTTCAGGATTCCAACAGCAGAGAAAATCTTTGCCTTTATGGAGGCCAGTCCTTATGGAACCAGCTATCTATTTTTACTGTGGCTGGTAACAAAGTCATTATGAAGTGTTATTCCATAAAAGGCAAATTGTCCATCCATACAAAAGGTGTTTCATTAAGGTAAGGAACCAGATATTGCAAATTGTGGAGGACGTTATTACATTTCTTTGCCTACAAAAGCAGCAAACACCTTGCCAACTGTACTACTGTCTTTTCATTACCTTTTATGACTTTTATTATGCTACTTCCTAGCCTCATTGTGCCAGCTGATGCAGAAGCAAAGAATAAAATCCAGATGCTTTGTAGCTGAGCTGCTTAATATTTATTGGAGGGGAAGTCTCAAACCTGTAAGAAAAATTTGCATAAGAATGAAGATTTCTGTATTTCTCAGACAACAGTCTGAGCTGCAAAGAAAAAATATTTTAGCCTGAGCTAGTAGTGTTTTTGCCTTAGACAACCTCAACACCCAACAGTCTGAGTCAGCAGGAAAAGTGCTTCTAAGTTCTCCAGCATACTAGAACAATAAATGCAGATTAGTCTCTAAATAAATGTTGTAATAAGGCTGTTCTCCTATATGAACTCTTGTAAATTCTGGCAGAAATTCTGCTTCCACTGAAGTTCAGCAGGATTTTCCTGCTGACTTCTGAGAAGCCAATATTCCACTATCTATTCTCAGAGCTGTTCCTGCCCTGCTGTCTCCCTCCCTGGAGTGAATAGGGAACACCTGTGCAAATACTGATGTTTAGAATAGGTGCATTTGGTAAAATATGCAAGAGATTTTAATTCTGTTCTAGTCAAAAATTTGGGGGGCGCATTTAATGGTTGAGTTGTTTGGGTTTTTTTAATGTTGACTGTAGCACGGTATACATGCCTGTAAGCTGGGTAGTTTTTCAGTAACTTGGTAATACTACTGCTACCTTTTACTATTTTTTACTCTTTTTATTCTGTATCTCCTACTACTGCTACTATCATAACAGAGAATCTAGAGGAAAAAAGCCAAAACAAAAAACATGGTTCTAATTTTCAAGGTACAGTACCCAAATATTTAAACTTTACGACAGCTGAAATTGCATGCTCAGTACTTGTCAAAATGCCCCATGAATACTAGAAAGGATAGTTTTGATGCTTGAGCTGTTGTAGAAAACAGCTTTCCTTGGAGTCACTGCAAGAAATAAGAATGAGAAAGCTGCATGAAAGGCACAGAAGCAGACAGAGGGAGAGGGAGCTGGATGACCCTCTTCCTACCTGGGAAAAATAATCTCATCTCTGCCTTTTCAAAATCACCAGGTTAACATCAGAGAGAAAAGAACCAAGCAATATTGTTAGCATATGATTCCTACTCCCTGTAGTAAAAATCTATAGATTCACTAATCCTTCCAATTTTATTTTAATAGCAACCTTATTGGATAATATATGTCTTTCCATTGCTTCAAAAATTCAGTCAAATGTACTAGTGAAAAATATTTCATAAGAATCAAGAAAATGAGATTCAAGCAATACCAGAAAAAAACTTTTCTGTGTACACACCTGCACACATACATGCACACACACATGTACAGAGGAATCAAAATTCAGGCTAATTATCTTCCCGAGCATATTTAGGAATAGATACTATGTTGGTGGTAAGCATGATTTCTGATTAATGTCAGTGCTGGTACTTGACGCTTTAAAGTAAGTATGAAAGCAGTCCTTCGGGGAAGATGTCAGCTTCTGTTAAGTTCCCTTTAATCTCCACTGCCCCAAAAAACTCCATGTTCGCACCTTTTCTCTCTTCAGTATACAGAAAATTTATTATGACAACAACTGGATTAAGAAATAAAAGCCAGTTAGGCTAAGCCTTGCAATCATAACTTTTAGGTCTTTTCGAAATCTCATTAAAGGAACATGTGTATCATCTTGTAATCTGAAACATTTAAGTGAAAAAGAGCATTATGTAGTGCTCAGCCAGATCCTGAAGCCCTTTTCCCCTCTGATTCCTACTGAATACAGTGCTCAGAAGTACTGCCTTCAAGTGCCCTGGAAAAAATGATTCAGTTTTATCCTGGAATAATGTAGCTTGACAAAAGATTGTGTCAAGCAAACATCAGCAACTCAATGTTTATGAGAATTCCACTGTTCAGGAACAAAACCTGGGGATATGGACTTCTGGTGTTTCATTGTTAGAAAAATAAAGAAAAAGAGATGAACATGGCTAAAGATGTGGCAGTTTACTAACTAGCAGGTAGATAGAGGAAGTGCAATTTCTGGGATACTGACTCTTTTGAGAGTTTGTGGTTTTAGCCAGCTGAGTGCCTGGCCTAAACTTGGCTACAAGTTAAAAAAAGCAGATCTAATTTTTTGGCCTACAGTATCTAAGAAATTGTTCGGGAGAAACATGAAAGCCTGCATGAGCTGAACTGGAAAGTAAGAGGACATTGTGTAATGAATAGCAGTCAAGAAGGTGACTGGGGAATAACATTTTCCATTACACCAATCCAAAGTAGAAAACTCAACCACGCATTTCTTTTTCCTCCCTCTATGATCTCCTTCTCAGATTCTCAGAAAGGCACTTACTATATTCAGATGTAGCTTCATTTTTCATTTCTTGTGCAAATATTAGCAAACTGAACCATGAGACTAAGTTTGTCATGTTAAGCACTTTCAAAAGAACATACAACTGCCAAGAGTTCATGGTGGTTCAGGGCCTTTGCATTTACAGACCTGTGCAGAGGTTAAAAGTGAGCTCCAATACAAACAGCCCTTTCATTAGGCTTTCACTGATTGTCACAATGAAATCAATTTTTCAGAAAGCACACCATTAATGTATAAACTTACCTTGATCCCAAGAGGGCTATCTATGTTAATAAGATGGATGCTGATTTTAGATACTTAAAAAGAGAAATCATTGAGGAATAATTTTTTTTTGGTAGACAAGGCAGAAGACAGTTTGCTCTCTTCTACTGATGACTAAGAGATTGTGTGGCTGCATAGCAACCTGTTCCCAGAGAAGAAGAATATTTCTGATGCTAGTCTATGGAAACTGCCCCTTTTTTCTGTTTCTATTTCTATGTCCCCACAGTAATTACTGTAGCCAGTCTCTATATGGGGTGTATAGCCCTGGATGTAGATTAGCTTTTGACATCTACACAAAAAAGAAGATTATAGCTAGCAACTCCCACAAGCCTCAGAAGTGGACTTCAATGCTAAGCTGCTTCACTAAAAGTGCCTACTTGTGTCAGTCAGTAGGAATTTTGTGTGCAGGACATGCATCTAACAGGCAGCAGCAGAACTGACATCACAAACCTGTTGACAATAAACTGAAAACTTCGAAGAAATATTCTACTCCCAAAATGTCTAGGCTTCCAGGTCACAGATGCAGCTACTGCTTTTTTGGAAATGCGGTTCTACTTACTCAAACTTAAAAACATACTGTTTCAATATGACAATATTCTTCTCCTTGCATGGAGGAGCCTTTAAAGCTAACTCATTTAGCTCCTGATCTCATTCCTAACTGGAATTTCTTTGCCTTGCACTGTCATAATTGTTTTTTATAAATTCTAAAGTACCTTTTCAAAATCAGTTTATATTACTTTTTAAATGTAACCTTTGCAAATTCATTAATCATTAAATTAATGATGAGAACAGATTTTTTTTTTTTTAATATAAAAAGGCATTTTACAAGGGCACAAAATACTGCTGCTCTGCGATTCCCTGGCCTAGACAGAATGTGCTACACCAACAATCATTCTGTATGACCACAAAGTTGCCATGCTTTAAGGTCAGGAGTGAGCAGTGCACTCTTTGCAGGGTGCTTGGAGATAATCTGGATATCTCAGACATGACACTGCTTTATGTAGTGCAGACATACCCTAATTCCCGTTTTCAGTAATCCAGGCACTTAGGTTTTACAGTCTTCTTGAAAGTGGAGCAAAGCTTTTGTTACAGTGAATCTTAGTGCACTGAATCATCTATAGGATTACAAAACAGTCATTGTGAAGGTTCATCTTGGAAAAAGCGGGAAATATTTAGTCATGTAATTCTTTTAAAGGCCTAGTTTGGACCCCTCTACAGGACTAAACCTGTTGATTTACAGAATAAAGTAGAATGGGAGCTTGACCCAACTGTAGCTGTCTCCCACATTGTTATGGTGTTCTTTCAGGACATGCACTGCTCTTTGCTGGAAGGATGTTGTGAGCATGTGTGATGTGAGAGAGCAACCGGTACCTCTCAATCAGCATGCAATACCATTAACTCTTGCTTATGTATTTATGCCAACAGACTGGGTCTTCTGAGTGCATAAAAAGAAAGATCATGTATTGTTAATCCTTATTCATCTACATCAGCTTCTGATCTCTTTGTCTAGACTCTATTTCTCATCTGCTGAAATTGTAGATGGCAAAATGTTCACTGGGCAATGTTCATGAGACCACTCTTTATTGTTTTATCCATGAACAAGTTAGTTTAACTTCAGAGCATATTGCTTTTTTCCTGATCCTCTTTGACCTCATATGGGTACCTCATCATTTTCCTTCAACTTAAAAAAGTTTATGGCATGTTGTTTCTGTGGAGTAAATGACCAAACTGCTAATATTTTTAACAAACCTAAGCTGATTCCAGGTGGAACTGCCAGGTTAAAGATCTGTTTCTTTTCTAAATGGTACAACATCGACTCAAGCCTTGGCAGTTGCAATCTGGGTGAGGTGCTGCCAGCGTGGGTAGACAAACTGCTGCTGGGCATTCCTCAAGCATTGCTCTGTTTCTTGAGGCCATGAGAACAGTTTCCATGGGAAGCATCAGCAAAGAATGGGTTAAAGTTGCTCTACAAGAGGAGAGGAGATGTGAGAATGGAAATTGAAGTGGTTTAGTTGTTCACGGTTTTGGAAACAGTACAAAAATGGGTCCAGGGTGTGGCTTCTGCTGCCTATTTAATTCTGTTATTTAACAACTGTCTTAAAACACTTGAACTCCTTCTCCATAGATTATGATAAACTTAACCACTTTATAATTTTAACTAGTTTTAGTGTAGAAAATAATGCATAAAATTATGCTCTTATTTCTTATTGGCTAGCTTTGGGAACCACTAGTAGATACACTGAATAAATTCAGCCCAACTGATATTACATGTGTTCAGTAAGTGAAAGCTTTCTTTGTATCAGGGCTATCTGACATGTGCAAACCAAACTGAGTCTCAGTTCAACTGCTCTTGGGTAGGGGATTGTGACATCAGTGGACCTGATGCCATGGCAGAGAAGACAAGAAGTTTCTGGACATGGTGAGGAAACAGTATTCTTATCAGGATAGCTTGCTTTTCCTGATCAAAGTAGATGTTCACAAGTGGAATAATCAATACGTGACCATTGCCTCCTTTTCCAGGACTTAAAAACTCTCTAAGTTAGCTTTTCTGCATTGACTTTATATTGCACAATTTAAAGATGTCTGAAAGTCCCTGAAAGTTAAACTATTAGTCAATCGGTTTGCTGGCAAGTGCTAAAAATATGTACAAGGACTACTGTTCATACTAAATTAAACACTAATGTAATATGTTAATGAAGTAAGTTCTATTCAACAACGTTGTAAAGAAAAAGAATAACATTAGGCCTGAATAAATTCTGCTTTTTGAAAAGCTGAAAGAGTGATCTTATAAAAAGGTATTCTTGAATTTTCAATGCAAAATGATGCATGAGTATAAAGGCTCTGTTTAGTGGGTGTATGTACATATGCAAGTATGTACGCATAAAAATTTTAACTTCAGAAGTAATGCTGGTAATATTAAAATGATATTTATACAAATATATCTTGAAGTAGTATGAAACTTCACACTTGCATCTTCATATGAATACAAATAATGTTCAGGGCTATCTCTAGTCTAGCTGTCTCTGTCAATAATTTTAAAATATTTACTGCTTCTGGAACTGCATCAAAAGTAATTTCTTCTTACATGGAAATGTTTGTCACAGTGCAAAGGATGTGGACAGTCTTGTGAATATGTGTATTTGCACATGCTGAGTCCCTCACCTGCTGATTCCTGTAAGATGTCCTTCTTCCTTGATGAAACTCATGCTTCCAGTGATGTACTTAGTTGTGTTCAGCAGTCACTTGGAGTATTCATGGAGACAGCAAATCCAGAAAATTTGTACCAAGCTATTTCTAGGGGATAAAAAAAAAATAGTTTGTGATTTCCAGAAAAGTTGTAAATTTTTAAGTACAGTTTGTATGTGTTGTAGATTGGACTGGTGGCACCATCTATTAAAATTGCCCAGATGTTCCATTACAAAGTCATTTTTCTGTTGCTTATAACTTTGCCAAACTTTAACTATTTGGCATGAAATTTTGCATACTGGGTATCTGCCTAAGGCTGAATCTTTCTGGAAAATTTCAGTCAAAATTACTATTTCCATGAACAAAATCAGGGGAAAATACATCATTCTGTCCATATCAAAATATTCTAGTTACTTATTTTGTGTGAAATTGTAACAATTTGAAACAGAAACATAAAATCTGGCAGGGGTTTGCAGGGACCTGCAGACTCCTGCAGGTCTGCCTGACGGAGAGCAGGAGTCCAGCCTGTGCTCTTTGTTGTAGTGAGCTAGGCTTTTCTTGCACTAGATCAAGTCAAGCTTTGGTACCAAAAGTGCTTGAAGTGAGGCCTCAGCACTCTCCATTTCTACTCTCCTTGCTCAGGCAGTGTAAAGAACAAAGCTTTCTGTTTCCACTACAAAGATGGCCAAAGACAATTACAGGAGCAGTGTGTTAGGACAAGGAGCTTGGTGGACAAGATTGACTCAAAGCATCTGTCTGTAAGGAGGGAAATGGAGATCACAGGAACAGGGATACAGGAAAATAGGGCTGTGGGGTGATTGGACTGATGTTGAGATGGGAAGGTCTAATTTTTTGGACTGGAGGTTGAATGACAAAGGACCGTGAAGCGAACTTGAAGTCAGGAGTCCTGTGGAAATAGCACTATGCAGTCTTGTAATTAAATATTGTTATAATGCACATACTCAGCAGTGCTGCATTACAAATACGATTTTGACATTTACTAATAGAAATGGAACTGTTTTTATACTTGAATGTTGTATTTTAGTGTGCAATATAAACAGATGTTTTGGTTTCCAGTGTTAGGCTCTCATGACCTTCTGAAGTTGGAAAACCAAACTTTATAACTCACTGGAAAACTGGTAGGCTTTCCTGCTGATTTATATGATGTTCACGTCATAACTCATTTGAGTGGTAATATATCAGATTTCATCTTCTCACTCATGACAGAAAGTGCCATCCTGGGCTTGCAACTCTAGATTAATCTTGTTTCCAAAGACAAAAGGTAATGAAACGCTTCAAGTCTTTTTTTTCTGAAAGTGAAAGGCATTTATCTAGGCTAGAGTACTGCCTTCCTCTGGCAAAGGATGCGTTTCATTAATATGGGAAAAACTCATGTTGGATGCATGGAGTTATAAGTGCTGAGATACATGATTTATAAACCACTCCTTGTGCGCAGCAGGTTAAAACTGGCCTCAGAAACTAAGCCAGGGCTATTGCGATTCAGCTGTTGAAATTGGTTGCTTCACAGCCTGCGCTGTACTGAGCAGAAAAGAGTCTAAACCAACTTTTACTTCAACAACTGGAGACACTTATGGAATGGTTTAGGTTAGAATGGTCCTTGGAAGTCATCTGGTCCAAAACCCTACTCAAAGCATGTGTTAGTAGAAACTCAAGGAACCAAATTAGAACCTTATGCAGAAAACAAAGCAAAACATTTTTAGACATTTTAACTAAATACTGTTTTTCATATAAGAAATTAATCCCTTTGCAAAAAAAAACCACATTTTTGAGGTCAAGAGTTCTGTTTATATCTTATGTCATATGAGAACAAACAATGGGTGAGGAATTATTAAAATTCTTAATACAAGAAACATGAAGTGTGAGATTCCTAAAAACAGCTGTTCTGCTATTAACATTCCTCAGACACTAAACAATTTTCTAAGTGGCTTTAAACCTTGCCAAGTTAATTGCCATTGTAGCAGGGTTGGTTAGGGCAAAGACTATTGGAAATGGGGTCTTATTATTGTTCATGAGTCAAATGAGGGCAAATCTTAGCTAATCTCTGAACTGCGAGGTTAAATGTTTGACCCGATCAGGTTGTCAGGAAGGCAAAGAGCACAAGAGACAGAAAGAGCTGCTGGGTTAAGCAGCAGTAGTTCAATCATACTGTCTTCCACATGGTTGCACAAATATAAAAAATGTAAAGAAGAAGAGGAGAACTCAGTTCTAGGATATCATAAAATAACATCTGAGGAAAAATTGTTTAACGGGCACAGGCCCTGTCTCTGAGAAGCCGATAGTATCAGCCATATGCTCTAGATATGGAGATGCCTCTGCACAACTTAAAAATCCTTCACTAATACTTTCTTCTGATTTGTGTTTAATGAGAATGTTTGCAGTGGTATGTAAAGCATCAAATAGTGTAATATAAATATCATAGCATATGAACTTTCAAAAACATTTAATTGTTAATGATGCTTAATAAATTAATAAAGTTAGGGCATATTTGACATTTTAATTTATTTCAATTATTTTAATTTTTCAAATGTGACATTTTAATTTATTTCAATTTTTTATTGGTCTGTACATTTTTCATTAATTGCCTCTATACCCAGGACAGGTCTTAGGTAATCATTGCTAGAAAAAACCCCAAATGTTCAATTATAATTAAATAAACAGCCTAATCAGAGCTGCAAGCATATGTTTATTTGTGAAAGAGAAGCAGTGATTTTTATTTAATAGGCTATAGTCTGTAAGTTAAACTGTCAGACCCTCAGGTAAAAAAGTGTAAGCACTTTGTTCAACATACTCTCATCTAATAATGCACTCTTTTGTCTCATTACAAATATCACATTACTGGCAGTCTGAGACCAATAGGCATTTTGTTCCACTCGTGACTGCCAGAGAGCTTTTTAAAAACAGGTCCAGCTTAGTGACATCTGAAGACAAAGACCCTCAAAGCAGGCATTTATTATCAAGGAAATTTCTACTGATCATGTAGCCATAGGACTAGATTATTAATCCCTCCTCCTCTTTCTTGTTTTCTTTTATTGTTTACCAGTCTGAACTCATGTGCAAAACCATCATTTTTGCAGCTTGTATCAGTCAAAATCATACCAACAGGAAAATAGTTACTATTACTAAGGAAAATATTATTCACCCTGATTGACTTCAAGATCAGCTCTAGATGGCTTCAGCGTGACCCATTTTCTCTTTTATTGGATTTATTGTTCAGACACCAACATTTTGTGAAATTCAGATTGTTTTTAACTGTCATTAAAAAACACACAGTTTGCCAGGATTGGTTTTTGTTTGTTTATTTTCTTGGTCTGCAAGTTAAAGCTGAGGGCACACTTTTAGATTCAAGCATTATGAAGTAAGCAAAAGCGGATATCTGCTGCCAGTTATTAATGTAAGGTAGAAGACTTGAAGTGTTTCATTTCTTTTCCCTATGATTGATCAAGATATAGAAATAGACTTAATTTCTAGAGTAAGATTTTTTTTGTTTGTTTGTTTTTTTCCAAAATAAGTGCTTTTAATCAGAGCTAATTAGGCATAATTTTCTTGTCATGCAGCATTTTTAAGTGTTCCATATCCAGGTAAAAATGAAAGAAGGAGCAAAAAAGAAAAAATGAAAGGGATGTTTCACCCATCTGCAACCAATGCTATCCAAGCCACTGAACTACCTGCTAACAGGACAAAACCTACTAAATTTTCTGATCCAAAAGACTATACAGGATCTGCACATCCCGGGCAGGCTCTGCTGCTGTGGGTCTTGCCTCTCAGCACTAGAGCCTGGGGAGCAGCCCAGTGTGTGCCACAGCTCCTTTGGAGCCCATATGTACAGGTCTTGACCAGGGCACATGCCTGAAGTGCTGCTAAGGGCTGGAAGGCAGCCCAGGGAGAGGCCTCCCTCAGTGTGTCCAGATGAAGTCTTCCATTTTGTAGGATGATTAAAAACTCTTGGAGGCAGGGGCTTGACCCTTAGGTGCCCAACCAGCAAAATCGTCTGTTTGGACTTGCATAAATAGTGACATTTTTGAGGGTGGGAAAAACAACAGCTCTTGCAAATCTCAAACAAGCTGCTGCCAAGAGTATTGGATGAAAATTCATTTTGTATATTCCTTTGTTGGACTTGGTTCACCCGGCTGCTTGACATCTGCACATCTATCCATCATCTTAGCTTGCTCGGAAAACGATGGAGCATGTGGTGCTGAGCAGAAATGAAGTGCACTGCTCTCCATTGAAAGCAGGTTCCTCGGGTGGGATGTGTATCCATCTACATGTCACATGCTAGCCTGAAGCTAAGACTCCTAGTACCACTGCAGACTGACAGCCATTTTCATCCTGAAAATTAAATGCATTTTTACACCTACCTCCCTTTACATTTGTGAGCAGCCAGCCCGATTCTGAAGGACAGGCTGCATGATCAGACTTGTGTGAATTAGTTTGCTGCTTCCCAGGGCAATCTATCAAATTACTGTATTGATACATTAGTCCAGAACAAAATAGTCACAAATGCTCTGTTTACGCAAATGAACTACTCGCTACACATTGTTCTTTACATATGAAGGGCTAGTCATGAAAGTATCACACTGGATACTATATAAGCATTAAAAAAAAAGAAAAAGAAAGAAAACATACAACTCAGTGTTTTGAATCTAATTGTGAGTTACAAAACAACAAAACTGTGGAAAAGGGAGTGGATCAGTCACAGATCAATAACACAAGTGCAGGGCGAAGCGCATAAGTAGCCAAGCATTGCCAAACCTTCCTCAGAGTATGTTCCGAAGGCCCAGAAGAGCCTTAGAAGCATTCTGGAAGAAAACAATGTGCAAGCACAAGAGGTAACTTTGAGAAAAGTCAGGCATATGCTTTTTTGGAAACAAGAGCATTCAATCATGAACAGAAATAACAACCAGGAACCAAAAAGTACTGTGAATGAGGAGTCTTGCAGTTTAATGTGATGTAGAAGGGAGGAATTGTAAAGGGAGCCAAAGAGATGGGCAATACAGATAATGCAGATGGGTGAGAGGATAGTCTTTGAAGTAAGGAAATGATTGTATTTTCAAGTCCCAAGAGAAAAACAACAAACTCACCAGGCTGAAAGAGTCTGGATGAAAGTTGCAGGTATGCAGGTATAAAAGAAAGATTGTCTTAATACTAGCACATGGAAAGACACTTAGACATGGTCTTGGTGTGAGATTTCAGAGTGAGTTTAAAAGGATGAGATTTTGCATTGTGTGTGAACCTGTGATAATTTGTTCAGAGAGTAATTTTTGACCAGAAATTTGTCAGTTATGGGTTTTTTTGGTTGGTTTTTTTTTTTTTTTTTACTGTTGCTATCAGGGCAGCCACCATCAATAGGAGGATATTTGTGGTGCATTTCAAAGCAGAAACATGCAGTGTTAGGAAATAATGTGGCAGAACATGAGAGCCCACGTGTAAGTGCATGACAGAATGTTTTCAAGCCTTGAGAAGACAATTTTCTTTGCAAATAGTAATAAGTAAAAGGTGTGGATGATATTTTGGTCACATATTCATTCATGACTAAAGTCTTGGAAATGTCAGTGTTTGTAAAGCCTGGTAACGACAGATCTACCTATGTCACCTTCTGTAGACCTGCTCAAATTTGGACACAAATTCACTTACAAAATTTTCTGGAATCTTATCTCTGCTGTCAGAAGAATTAAAATAGCGCCTAAATTTCCCTACCTGGAAAGCCAGTTGGCTTTCTCAGCTGGAAAGCAAGTAAAAGCCAACTTGCAGGCAGATCTGATGATTAAGGAATTTGGGCTCAAGTATAAATTCAAACCTCAGGCTAAGATGACAGCACAAATGCAGCCAGAGCTAGCAGCTGATCTCAGAACTCTGTTCATTAACTTGCCACATGCTGGGTGTTTTCTTTGCTTAGTGCACGCTACAGTTTGGTCTATTGTTGCGCTAATACCTTTGCAAAATCAGTGGAACTTAATGAAATTAAGTTGGAATAACACAGCAAGGAACAGGATGCTCTTACCTTTGGATATTGCCTGTTACTAGTTTTTCATCTATCTGTTTGCAAATAATAAAAATTATGACAATTCAAAATGCACTCTGAGGCTGAGGAACTCCCTGGAATGCCTGAGAGATGCACATGACGCCAAAGCAATAAGATACAGCATAGCAGAGATACTGCTATGGTATTTTCAATCTTTTGAAGTGTCAGAAATGTTAACTGCTTTGCAAATGGGTAGTTCCGTACCCTCAGTGAATTCAGGTTTTAATTATGTTTCTCAGCTTCTAGGCTATATGACTCTCAGTGCTGCTTTGAATTTTAAACAGCAGTCTAGTTTCTCTGGGAGAAGTTGTCTGTCTGCATAATGATAGCAAGAAGATGGTACCTTTTGCTGACATGCAAAGATCAAAACTCTGTTCTCATACATCTCCTGAAGATAAGGTTCCTTTTTATGGAGGAAATAAGTGATTTCAAAGGTTGTATCCAAGAATGCTTTGACATATGTGGTGTTTGATTCTTAGTTCAATTTTCAGCCATAAACAAAATTCCAGCTTTTAATCATATGTGGGATCCCTTTTATTTTAATCACAGCGCTTCAAAGTGAACTCTCTGTTACAGTCTTTGGAAAAGAT
This sequence comes from Strigops habroptila, assembly GCF_004027225.2. Taxonomy (NCBI): domain Eukaryota; kingdom Metazoa; phylum Chordata; class Aves; order Psittaciformes; family Psittacidae; genus Strigops; species Strigops habroptila. The sequence continues at coordinate 45,619,341 of NC_046358.1, read as the reverse complement.
TGCACAGCTTTAGATTTACATTTTATCTGGGTAAGCTCTAAGGCATGACAGTCATCTGCAATGTTATATTGCTTATATCAACATTTTACATTTTTCATTAAATATTAACCCAAATTCATCAATTTTCTAAAGAAAAGGCAGACTAAAGAGTGTTAGTGTTAGCGACACTATTTTGACTACTATTAAAATCCGTAATTTCCCAATGCAAATTCTAGAGGGACCAACTGGTGTAGTGCTCCACTTTTCCTGCTGCTGAAAGCAGAGCTGAACTGGTGACAAACGCAGTCAGAGAGGGCAGCTTGGGCAGCAACAACCATGACATGACTGAGCCCAAGGTCCAGATGAAGGCTGAAAAGGGAAGTAGCAGACTGAGAGAGGAGATTTCAGGGAATTGCCAGGCAGAATGGTGTCATGGCAGAAAAAAAGTGACCAAGAGAACTGGCTGATTTTTAAGAAAACTCTTTGAAAGCTCAGGAACAAACTATCTTGTTGTGCTAGAAGATGGGGCATTTCAGCAGAAGACCTGCTTGGCTAAGTAAGGACTTCTTAGCTCCTTAGTGAAAGGGATCTAAATGCAGCTTACAACTACCTGAAGGGGAGGTAGGAAAATACCAGAATCAAACCCTTCTCAATAGTGGTAGTAAGCATAAGAAGAGGAAGTCAGCACAAACTGCAGCCTGAGAGGCTCAGACTGACTAGAAAAAGAAACTTTTTAACCGAGTAGCACAGCCCTGGCACCCAGAGAAGAGGTGGCAATGTCTGTCCCTGGAGATTTTCAAGATTTGGCAAAACAAAGCCACAGGTGACCTGAGCTACATCTGCTGTGAGAAGGATGTTGGAATAGTCAGCATTTCTATGATTTTAGAAATTTTCTTGGACAAGTAAAGAACCCATTTCTCTACCTATCTTGGTTGAGTCTTGAACCTAACTGAGCTGGGGATTGAGCTGTTGAGGAGGGAATGGAACATCCTGTCTCCTTGGTTCTCAATGATCCTCACCACGGTGTGCGAGACTTTGAGAGCAGCTCCCTATCAACTTAGTGCCCAAATGGAGGCTGTGCTGAGCATGCAAAGACGCAGACTGTTAGGTACTATGGGGAACTTCATTGGTAGATTCTTTATTTGTGGAATAGTTGCATACCAATTTGGGGCTCTGTTTTGTCAAAACCCCTATAAGTGCCTAAGTGTTTTGATGTATCTAGGCCAAAGCTCCTGCAAGGGTCAGTGGAATGTAACATGCTCGTTAGAGCTAGAAGCCTGAGCCTCTGAGAAAAAAACCCGAAACACACACAGTAAAGAAACCAACAGCAATAGCCATCTATTTACTTATTACCAAAATTTTTAAAGGTTAAATTTTTCACAGAAGTTTAACATTAAAAATGTTCTGTAAGTTGCCTTTTTGAAAAGTCCATTGTAATAAGAGCTTCTCTCACCTGACACCTCCAGCTTTTTCTCCATCCAGTCTCTGATTTCTGACTGTACATTCCTTCATTATTTGCAGTACTTGCTAATTAAGTGCTATCTGCAAACTTGGAAGTCTTTGCTTTCCACATCGCTGTCTAAATTATATTTGTGTAAATATTTCAAATCTGGACCTCTAACACTGACTCCTGTCATCTTCTACTACTGACATTTTAGTTTGAATACTTTCCATTTATGGCTACAGTAGATTTCCTACTAATGCAGCCAAATTTATGTTTAAGCATGCCAGTTTTCTTCTTCTCCTATGACTAGAGCAGAGGAGCTTAGTACCAAAATCAGCTAGATTTCATGCATTTTTTTAAATCAATCAAAATGGGTTTTTGAAGGAAGCTATCTGCTCCTTTACCTCTGCTAAAGGTACTCATTGCTTCTAAGAGATCTAAAACTGAATTTCTAATCTGAAATGCATTGCCTTATATAATTTTCCTCACCTATTCTAAATACTTCTTGTTGTATTTCTTCATGCTTAAGACCATATTTCTTGCATCTAGGCATGCATGACTCTATATGCCTCTGACTATACATGCATACATACACAAGCACATATTCAGGATTTAGTAATATTCTTTGTAGGAAATGAAACTTATTTTTTTTCCTTGGATGTTCCCTGTCATTTAAATGTATATCTTGAAAATTTCAAATTATGAAAATAATTTTACTTCCTACAAAACTCTCTACAGTGCAGGTGTGCTTGTGTATAGGCCAACTGATCAATCAGCCTTTCTTTCAAACCACTTCAAGAATCTGCACATCCCTAAGGATCTGTGGTCTCTCAGAAAAGCTGCAGTTTTACAGATGGAGCTTCTTCATGGCCTTGTTTCGTGTTAAATATCCTTGTCTTGTTTATGCTTCTTCAATGTTTGCCTCTAAATATACTTTTCTTGGCTGCACTTTAATGTGTGTTTCTATATTTACATTACTGATGATTTATATTAAATGCCAAAATTTATTTTCTTATTTGAAGAAAGTATACCTGTTTTTCACCATGTAGGGATCTAAACTTAATTCTTTAGAAGTACAGAGCAGTTTGTAATTTGCCACAAACAAAAAGGGAAATCACTACTGTTATGAAAAAAGAGAATTATTTTTTAAGAAGGATTGCCAAATCCAGCACTTCACAGGCTGTCCTGAAGAGTGCATGAAACTTATCGCTAAAAAAATTTCTGAAGTGTAAGTATATATGCATGCTTTATATATTGACTGAAATACTTTGGCACATAAAAGACAAAGGAAACAGAGCATTTTTACACAGCATTTTGAAAGAAATGTTGGAGACAAAGTTCATTTAGAGTATTTAACAAGTGCGGTCCACGTTAAATATGAAACATTCTGGCAAGCAAAAGCGACAAATTAAACAATTATTTTCATGAACATATCTTTTAACAAACAAAAGTCGTATTCCTGGAACTGCCATAATATGTAGTAAGAATACGCTAGACAGAGATTTAATTGCTTCTCTTTTTTTCCATAACATAATCATTTACACATAATTCAAAAGCCAGTGTCTTGTAGGATTCTCACTAACTCACTTCAGCCAACTTTATATTCTTATGAAGAAAAGAGTTTTTATTTTGTAATGGTTAGATTGTCAAGTATGGCTATTTCATCAGGTAGCTGACAGATTGTCTTATAAGTTAAATGGTGATTCTGCAAATAAAGAAGTTATAAGCCCTGGAAGACAGAGATTTTCACTGCGCACCTCACAGTATTTGAATTAATTAGAAGCTGCATGAATATCCTTTTGTATCTGTACTTTAGCAGAGCAATACAGTGCAGCAGTACTTCACACTTCAGGTGTTTCCATCGACTACATGGGATATAGTTACCAGATGAGACTGGGGCTCTGCTTACATGCAAATGAGGTTCTCAAGTGTTTTTGACATTAATAAATAAATAAATATACTAAACTAAAACTGCAAGAAAGAGTCCATTTTTAGACAAATCAGTGAGCTTATCTACCTGACCCACCGCAGCAATATAGCTGCTGGAGAGCTCTCAATGTGGAGGGTTAAAAAATGAGGCGGGGTACATGGAAACAGCCTGAAGGCTTCTTTAACCACATAACCACAAACTGTCTTTGAATGTCTAATCATGGCTTACACCTAGATAAGGCTTTTGACTGTAATCCACATCTGTTCTCAGGGGCTTATCTGGGAAGCATGGGTCTAGTGTGTTTCAGCCACTTCCACATAATATGAGTGTGTCTTCTGCTAGCTAAGTATTAGCTGGAGAAATATCCTACAAAAAGTTGTGTGTGGGATAGCATGCTTTACCCTATTGTTCTCCAGTCTGCTTATCTGGTTTATACAGCTGCACACAGTGGCTTTGTCAGGCAGAATTCCCATGGGTGTTATCTGTCAATAAGCAACATCGCTTGTTGCAATTACACGAGAACCTACTGTCATGTGGAGTTGTGGGGCAGCTGTCCCCTAAGGCTATGCCCTAAGGCTATAGAGAAGTTACGTCTCTAAACAACTTTCATATGATTAATTTAATAATGTATTATGTGCCATGCTTCTTGGACATTCTATTGTGCTCTCTTTTTTGCTATCAAATTGCTATTCAAAGTAAACAGTGACCTCATCAATACTGTCTGAAACTTACAGTAAATGGAAATCTTCCAAAACCATAATAGAAACCATATTTCAACAGATGTAAAAAGCAAGATGAGGAGTGAGAATTAATTTGGATGGGAATGCTACAGTACTTGATACTTGACTTGACTTTGGCCAACATCATCTTTTTTGCTAAGTACAGTACGTTTTTTTCATTGGAGAATCAAGATTAAAAAAAGAACAAGAAAATCACCAGTGCAGTTTCTGCTATAACATTTATGACTTGGTAAAGAAGATAAAAGTAATTTTATCCACAGAAGATAAAAACAAAGCAGAAAAAAGTCAGCCTGCAGGAGAGAGGAGCATGAGTGCTGTCAGCACCAAGATTTTCAAAGCTGCGTAAGCGTTTAAACAAACACAATTTCTTACAAAGGTATCATTAATCTATTCATCCATGACCTTTAAAATGCCAACCTTTCAAAAAGCATGCAGGAATTGCTAGAACAGGAACAGAGCTGCTATTCAGTCATTCTCAGATTGATCACAGCTCACAAGCCAAGTAAAATAAAAGATCCTATCAGAATATCTTTGTATTTCAGACAGCATTGAGCTGCAGGTGCTTGATTTCCATACAACTCAGAGACACACTTGTCTTTGCCTTGTTGATATATCTGGATTCTCTTCACCCCTGAAACTGTCAGGGAATTGTCCAAGCTACAATCATTTTTCTTTTCTACATAAAGAAACTTACTTGATTTGAAGGAAAAACACCAGAAGTTTAAACTCTGATTCAGGATCTGCACATTCAGCAACTGTTTACAACTTAAGTACCTGTTTGCGATTTAAGTACTTGCTTGAATAGTAAGCTTTTAGTGCCTTGGATTCCTACTGAATATCTTTTTTTAATTTATATTTTATTTTATTTTATTTTATTTTATTTTATTTTATTTTATTTTATTTTATTTTTCTTTACCAGTAGATTAGCATCTCATGTAATAAATTCTAAGGCTAGCTTCATTTTCTCTTGCAATATTAATGTGTTCGCATTAATGATCACATTGATGTGATTTCCATCACATCAGTAGAAACCTCTTATCAAAGTTGTTCATCACTGGAGCAACTTCATGTCAGGGAGTCCTTGCTGTTGTGTAATGTAACAGTGCTTACACCCATTAGGAAAGAAATCTCAATTAAAATATCATATAAAATATACTAATGATATGATGCACTCACTATGAAGCCCTTACTTACAGTATTTTGGCTAATACCCTGATTTTCCTTATCTAATTTTGAAACCCAGAAGTTATAAAAAAATGTGCTGTGGAAAATAATATATAAACTTTGTGAAGACATGGTGTAATATACAATCAAAAGTGTATTTATGATATATACATGTATTACTATATTTATTTTTCAGTTGTATATTTTATACCTAGAAGCCACAGACATTCTAGGTAGATGAGATTTATTCCTCAGAGTGTGAAGGATGTCTAATAAGTATGCAACAGGTTTAGTATATTTCTAGAAAATGTGTGGCACCTTAAGAAAATTGTTATCATTTATAGCATTAGAAAAGCAGTATGTTATTTGCGTTTGTTTTAAATAATCATTAAAAATTTAAGAAATCTCATTAAAACATATGTACTTTAGTGTTAGTGTCAACTCATGGTCTGCTTGCTGATGTTTTTATCACATTTACAAAGCATAATCTTTTGTGGACACTCCCCCAGCTTGAAGAACATGCTAGTTCTGGTCCCAGTGACCTTTTAATTTCAGAAGAAGGTATGAAATGGGGCTTCAGATGGATTGAGAAGGGTGTACAAGAAAGCAAGATTGGACAGCAGGATAAATAATTGTATCAGCACTGTTGGCAGCCATCCTGGCAAAGAAACCTATCAGTGCTTGTGTGTAAATGTGTGTGTGTGTTCGCATTATTCACCACAACCAGTAATATATATTCTTCTAAACATTAATTTTCTTGATAGCCTGAAAAACACCAATATACTAGCTAGTAAGATTCTGATTCAATGGAGGTGCAGTTGTTTTAAAGCTTCATATGCTCACGTAACTGTCCTCAAATTATATTTTTTGGAGAATAGGGAGAATTTCATTACTTTATATGGGCCTCAGAGCATGAAGCCAAAAAGCTTTTCCTTGGAACAAATCCAAAGTATTTTAAGTATGTGGTACTTTATGTCCCTATTCCATGTTTTCCTTATTTTTATCCCTCCATCCCTAGCTATATATCACAGGATAAGTGCTCTTCTCCTATGTATAGGGGGCCTGGAGGAGAGAGATACATCAAGCTGGAATTCAACTTGACAGGTTTCAGTAAATAAACAATTCTTTTTTTTCCGTTTTAGAATCTGTATTGTTTCATCTTCTGGAATGGCTTTTTCCTCCCACTCTGTATTGCTAAGAAGCTGTATAGAAAGTTTCCCTTTCTTCAGTCCTCTCGTCATTGCTTTCTTTCAACAGAATGAGTCATCATTGCTCTGGATTCCCTGTGCATGCTGTCACAGTTCTGTGAACAAACTTGTTCTCATGCTAGTCTGACATCATCTTTATTACATTTTATTGTCACTGACATTAAACAGGATGGACCAAAGAAGACTACCTGTGTCTTGTCATTTCAGCAGCACTTGGACATTATACTCGCACGCTTTCTACTATATTTCTCCTTTGACACCATTCCTCTTCTGGGAAAACATTATAGTAAGTCAAACACTTCATAGGTGTAAGCTTTTTCAGCTAGCTTCTGTTAGGATTTACACATCATCACATTTATCCATCATATATCAGCTCAGATGATCTCAAGGCATAGAGGCAATATATTTGCACTTCTATTAACTTCCGTGAAAGAAAATATCTTGTCTAAGTAATATTATTCACAATTTAACATCTCTAGTCTAATAAGGATGACTGCTTTTACTCAGTTCTGTCATCCCTCAGCTCCATCATCCCTGCTGGTCTGGAGTTTCAGGCAGTTCTATCTCATGTTCAGAAACCAGCAGTTACTCCAGTGTATTTTACTGTAAGGCAAGGAACCCCATTTGTCTTTCAGCTTCATTGGAGTTGCACTGGGATGCAAAATGGCTTTCACAAAACCTCCTCAGTGGTTCTTTGCTGTGAACTTCCACTGTGTGGTGTGTTAGTCTTGTAATGGTCCTGTGCTGTACACAACCACTAGTCCTACGGTGACTGTCATTCTGGAAGTTACAGCTCGCTTCAAGCAACTGACAAGAAAATTAATGAAAAACAGCAAGGTGAGCACATAAAAGAAATATAAACTCGTAAAGAATCTAAAGAACAACTGGCTATGAAAGGTGTAGCAAAGTGCTAAAAGTCCCAGTTTGGGTGAATGGCAGAGAGTGGGTTTTACTATCCTTCCACTACAGCCCAAACTCACACCATCACCTCCATCACCACCTCCATCACCCCTAGGGAGACCTCAGTGCTCTGTGAGGTATTTTGACATGGCATAAAAAAGGTACTGAACTGTTGTTAGCCATATTCTCTTTATCCATCTGATGTATGTAACAAGGGGTTGCTTAGGAGGTGAGTGTCTGAACTTCATGGAAAGTGCTCAGAGCCTTCCCAAAGTTTTAGGCCATTTTTTCTCTTAATATCTTGAAATTAGCTCCATGAGAGATTGACGGACTTAGTCACAGTCCTACAGGGGTGTGGATGCACTTTGGTAAGAGGACATAGCTGCTATGTGAAGAGCAGCGGACAGGACAGGTTGCTGTTCTTCGCTGGGTAAGAATGGGAGGGATCACACAATATGTGCCCATAAAAGAGAAATAAAGCTACTGTTAGGGGGGTACCTGGAGGAAAGATGTCCAGCCTGGTAAACCTTTGTCTTCAATACAACTTCGGTAGCGCAGCCCTATAAAATCTAGGTCCTTTCTTGAAGGTCACAGTCTGCTCTGGTTGTCTGTTGACATTACTCTGGAAAACAGCTCTGACTATTCTGCTCTCAATTTGTTTTTCTGGGTGGAGTGCTGTTCCCTCCTCAATCCCTTTCCTCGGTCACTTAGAAAGAGACAAGTGTGGCCTAGGGGGACAAATATGTGTGTGCATGTGAGAAGCACTGAGTTCTGGTCATGGGCAAGCAAGTTCTGATCAAGCATGGGGCACTATTTTTGTTAGTCTGTCTCAGTCTCTTGCAACTCTCATCAATGTCCCACACTGAGAAGTCTGAAGTACAAGCAGAAATATGTTTCCATTGTAACCTTATATGTACTGATCAACTCAGCAAGGGTTGATTCTGTAACCTGTTGTTGTATACAACAGATTAGTGCAATGTGCATTTCAGGAGAGCAGGTCCTGCACCACCCTGCACTGGGGTGGATTGTGTCTTTGATGTAGAGTGTCTTCTAGTGCTTCCTATTTTGCGACTGGTTGTTTTGCTCTGTATATGCATCTTATATACACCACTGTTCTGGGTTCAGCTGTAGCAATAATTTTTCTCCTTTTTAGTAGCTGGTGCAGTGCTGTGTTTTTGAGTTTAGCCTGAGAACAACGCTGATAACACACCAATGTTTTTAGTTGTTGCTAAGTAATGTTTACTCCGATCAAGGACTTTCTCAGACTCATGCTCTGCCAGGGAGGAGGGGCGTGGGAAGCTGGGAGGGAGCAGAGACAGGACACTTGACCCAAACTAGTCAAAGGGGTATTCCATACCACAGCATGTCATGCCTGGTATAGAAACTGGCGGGGAGTCAGCCGGGAGGCCCAGATCGCTGCTCAGGTCAGGCTGGGTATCGGTCAGCGGGTGGTGAGCAATTGTATTGTGCATCCCCTTGTTATTTCCCTTATCATTATTACTATTGGTGGTAGCAGTAGTGGGTTTGTATTATACCTTCGTTACTGGACTGTTCTTATCTCAACCCGTGGGAGTTACATTCTTTTGATTCTCCTCCCCATCCCTCCGGGAGCGGGGGGAGGAAGAAGGAAGGGAGTGAGCTAGTGGCTGCGTAGTTCTGAGTTACCAGCTGGGCTTAAAGCTTAAACCACAACAACCACATATTAAAACCACCATACATTAGGTTGGATAAGGGCTATGCACTAAAAAAGCTTTTTCTTTTCCTTTTTTTTTTTTTCCTACTAAAATATGTGACTTTCGGGGGGGGGGGGGGGGGGGCGAAGTCTCCAAACTAAAAATAAAAACTGTATTCCTGGAAAAAGACAAAAGATTTCAGAGAAGGAGACACTTTTCACTGTCACATTCATGTGATCAAAAATCTAGTCTTCTATTTTTAAAAGTTTCATCTCAGTATTTTTCACTTTTTAACAGGAAACAAAAAAAGAAAAGGATTCCATTAGGCAGTCCATTGGGAATTTTGCTGGGTATCCCAAAGGTTTGTGTACTTCATACTCTATTATTCTTTCTCCACGCAATGTATCAACAACAATGAAGCAAAAGGTTAAGAAGAACATGGAAGGAACTACATGGCTCTAAAGGCCAAGTCTGGCTTGCATGTTTTCAGTCTGCATCCTGCTGGGTCATGCTAATTTTCTAATTTGCAAGGAGGAAAAATACATTCAAATATTCATAACCATCACTCTTAAATAACAATGAAAATAAACTGTCATTAAGAGTTTGTAAAGATATGAGAACTGGTTTCACAAAGTTGGATTTAATTATTTTTGGTGCACTGAAACAGTTCTCCTTCACTATCACAAGTGAGAAATTTCTGTCATATGTTACACAAACTACTCTGTGTGACCAGGATTCAGCTGCTGCTGCCTGCCCTGGTCCAGGCCATTCTCATTAGTGTTCCTGCTGCAGGCTGATACTATTTCTGATGCGGTTTCTTCTCAGAATCCTATGCCAGTGTGGAAGAGGTTATAAGCAGTTTTAACCTCCATTTAATTTATGTGAAGGAGTTCTAAAGCAAGAGGAAATTTGTTTGGTTACATGGTTCAAAGTTAGGATGGAGAGGACCAGGACCTCTGTCCACACACACATGCGTGCTTTTTAAATACCCAAGTGACAGCAGCGTTGTTGTTACCCAGGAGCATGCTACACACCACAGTAATCTGCTTTACAGTAAAACACAAGCTCATAATTACAACTGCAACAGACTGGGAAAGTTCTGACAAAGCATTTTCTGGTAGAAATTTGCTGGTTCAGACAGATTGAAATGTTTTGCTGAGACACTGGCATTTTCCCCTGGTTCTCTTGAAGCCAGGCAGGTGGGGAACACCTCTGGGGCTGGGGCTCCAGCAGCTGAAAGGTGCAGCTATGGTGCAGGTCTGCCAAGAGCAGCCTTCCAGGACAATCCCCTTCCTACCCTGGCTGAAGAGAGCTCAGTACTCACAGGACCAATGCTTTGGGGAAGTCTAGGGGATGACCTGCTCCCACACTGAAGCTTTATTGCCTTTCACAGATAATTATGAAATGTTTGGCTTTTGTTCCAAACTGGAACAAACCCAGATTTCGAAATATCAAAATCCTGTGTGAAAGTCAATTAGTTCTCTCAGCAAAGCTGAAACTATGACCGCATACTTCCCACGTGTAGCACCTGCATGAAAATGTCAGTGCGGAAGAACTGGCAATGCTGACGGGGTCATCTTCAATATTTTGGGACACCAGCATCTTGAATATAGTGTGTTTCTTTATCTATTAGAGGTACAGTTCCTATAGAGCTCCCTGGTGCTCGAAAGAATAAACAAGGATGACACCAGATATTAAATGACATTTAATATTATAACTTGGAATTTTCTTTAAGTTTTTAAGATATGGCTGTGTTGCAAACATTAATAGTCTCGATGTCTTCAGAAAATAATGTTTATGTGTGGAATACAGAAAGCATTTTTTTACATTGTCAATATTTAAATTTCTAAGAATAAATTCTTATCTCCTTATAAGAAATTACTCGTATCTCGTGTCAAAAGGATAATTAATTTTCACTAACCTTTTTTTTTTCAATTTCATGATAAACTTCCATTTATCACCCTCCAATCAGCAGTGTAAAATGAAATACTAGTGAACAATTTAATTGACATTAATTCAATTCTTGTTTCTCAGAGTTCAGGTCAGGTCAGCTACCTCATTTATACACTCTTCTGCTTTATCCTACAGATGGCTGTGTTATAACACAGAAAGCTCCTAATAATCTTTTTCCAAGCCCAGTGCTGAATGTAGCAGGGGGAGGCAAGCAGAAATACTGCAATTCTCCTCAATGAAATAATGAACTTTACACCCCTTTAGCCTTATATGTGCAAATACATCTGAGCTAAAAAAATATGCAATACACAGTGTTGCAGTTTTAAGAAATAGGACACATCTGATACCTTTTTAGTTACTCTCTATCTGAAGCTGGGAGAGAACAGCTGCAGATATAGCAGTGATAGCCTTGGTTGGTGGCATTTTGTGGTGAGGGAGGTGTCTGTACTGGGTCTGATTTCAAACAAGCTGTTTTCAGCAGATTACACATCATCTGATGCATCTGCAAATGTCCTAAATTGGTACATGGAGTCTTGTAGCACATAAAAGAACATAAGTTTATAGAAAATTTCTTAAAAGCACTCTATCAAATGCAGGAGAAACCCCTTGCAATTTAATTTATTAAAATTTAGTTTTGTGGAACATTTTATTAAAACCTATAGGAGGAAGATCACTCTGCACTAAATACGTGTACCTCATAGTTTCAAACATAGTCAACTGAACTTCAGTTTTTAAATTAGGGTCATTGTTCCTGAATATATCACTATAGATCACTGTTCCTGAATATATCACTACACTACTCTATACTACACTACTTTATATCACTACCTGAATATATCACTACACTACCACTACTCCTCAGAGTAGTTCCTGTTCATCAACAGAACTTTTGTTTTGTTACTTAGTGTTGCATCTTTGTACAGGGTAATGAACCTGTGCTGCATGTATGAAAGCACTTGTGAGAGATTCTTACCCACAAAGCCCATGGGAACATGATAAAGCAAGCAAATATATTATCTTGCTATTTCAATAAAGCTGCTGTACAGTAACACTGAGATATATCAGTTTTCATAGCATTCTCTGGGTGGAGACATGCTTTGTTATCTGTAACTAAATCATATGTATCTAAACGACGCTATGTTGCAACAGCAGCTCATGAACTTTTGTCCATTAACTTTTGGGGATACTCAGAACCTTTCTGTTTCCAAGAATCATTTCTTTCACACTAATAGTCTCTCTTCATGACCTCCCAATTCCTGTCCATTTCTATTTTATATTGAATGTATATGATACAGTTGAAAATAGGAGTTGGTGGAGGACTCCAGGTAAATACATTCTATATCACTTCTCTTCAAAAGGCTTTTGTGGTATAGATTTTTTTTTTTTCTCTGAAGATATCTTTTGGGTGAAATGCATGTTCTTTTACTAGATTTCAAAACAGCAAATCAGGACATTGGTACAGAATTTGTTTTTATATATCTGAGAAGTAGACTTGAACAGATGTTACGGTGATTATCTTCATTACCCAATTAGTGACCTTCTGTATTGAGCCTAGAGAACAGAATGAGGAGTTCACACAGCAGAGCAACACTTCTGAAATATACGAAAATCTCTAATTCCAGCTAATAAGGAAGTTGAAATACCATATTATACTGTGTAGGAATATGAAGCTATATTTTGTTATAGAAAGATCATAATCCTGAATGCAACTTAACCTACTAAATTTTGATATGCTATTTGAACCCCACTCTCATAAAGTTACCCATCGGAAAAAGTGAACCTTAGAGGAAGCATACTGAACACATATGTGGTTTGTTTTTCTAGGGTGAATAAACAGCAACATTGTTACAAGGTTATTTTCATGTTTCCTTCTTATATGACTAATAATTATTTTATTTTTTTTAATTATTGAATGGGGCTTTCATATTTCTTAAACTATTCAAGAACCTCCCACTCTCACAGTCCTTAGAGGTTTGCAGCCAGCCTTACTCAGAGGACATTCCAGACTTGTCACTGCACAGCTGCTCTTGGCAGCCAGCCCTCCACGCAAGGGCTTTGCCAAAGCATCGCTTGGACCCCCCAACCACTCTGCTGAAACAATACTTAACAGTATGACATTTGCACAACTGCTAAATATTTTTTTAGGGCCTTAGAATTCATTTGTTTACTTCAGTTATAAAATACGCTGTATCTTTGACATCAATGGATTTATTCCTTCAGCTGATTGTGGAAGCTGCCATTGATATCTTACATTCTGCATATAGGCTGGTAGGTAGCGTAAGCTTAATAGTCTGAGTTGATGATAGATAAGATTCCTTACATTTCTTTAGTTGTGTGCTTGCTCTTTGTTCAGGGAGTTATCTGCTTGGAATAGTCTTCACTTTCTAAATCTTCAAAGTGCTTGCTTCAAGTATCAATAATTTAAAGAAACAAAACAATAAACCTTGGAATAAAAAACAATAAGCCTGGAAGAGGTTTCTTTCCTTTTCCTTCCATATTGAATTTCATTCTTGTTCATTTCATGTACCTGGTCCTGAAGTATTTGATTCCAGACAATGAAAAGCAGAAAGGTGTGTATTTCTTTTGTCCTATCCTAGACTGCATAGAATCATAACATCATAGAATGGTTTGGGTTGGAAGGGACCTTTGAAGATCATCTAGTCCAACCCTCCTCCATGGGCAGGGACATCTTTCACTACGTAGGTTGCTCAAAGCCCTATCCAGCCTGGTCTTGAACACTTAAACTTACAAGCTCCCTATTCAGTGTAAAAGCCAGGAAGTTTTATGCAGGTCGTTATAAATAATTAAAAAACAGATTGAAAATTATCTCCGAAAAACTTATGTTAGATCTTGGAGGTCTTGACCATTTCCTACATCTTTTCTTTGTATTTTTTATCATCCTCTATGGCTAGAGCATTTGGAACCAAAGCAGTAGAGATTCTCCCTCTACAAAGAAAAAATACAGTTTAAGAAAGTGGCAATAACCATATTTAAGCATAATATACTTATGTGTTGAGAGAGAATCCATCTCTGCCCCTTTGTACCTTGTTTTAGCTGTATATTTCTCCATCATGGGTTTCATGCATGTTCTGTACAGTGGAGGAGTACAATTTTTTTCAAGGCCAAATTCAAGTTAACTTTTTAAGAAGAAAACGATTTTTATTGTGTAGCGTTTTTTATCAATACTGATTTTAAAAGCTGTTCTTAGAGATATCTTAGAAAATATTGGTTAGTGTGCAGATTGCTTCGATTAGGTAAATATTTTTAATGGCGATTACTGGAATGTATGTGAGTCTGAAGCTGGAAATTAAAGTTCAAGCTCTTCACTGCTAAGAGGTTGCATTAGACCTTTTTCTCAGTTACTGTGGTACCATCTACTTTATTTGATCTTTGTATACAGTTGTGTACAGTAATTTTAATTTCATGAATTATGAAATGTAATCAGATTCTAAATCTGATGAATTCTCCAAACTGTTTAATAGAATTTTTATTTTTAGGCATGAGCCTCATAAGATTTGGCTTCCAGTAATATTCTGCCTTGTCATTTGGATCTTCCCTAATCAGCTATTGAACTTTTCTGTTGTACGAGTAAAATCAGAAAACTGGCATAAAATGATCAATTTTATTTCCTTTGCTCAAATTGCAAGGGCTATAAGCTTATTCCCTAACTATATCCAAATTACCGGCTCTAGTGCCAGTCCAAATGGAAAACCATGATACGAAAAATGAAAAAAACAAGTCAAGTCACACATTTCTCCAAAACAAAGTTTAGATCACTTGGTACAGGATGACTCAACCTTCCCTGCTAGAAAGTTTGTGACTTGTTCACTGGGGAATCAGAAATTTCTCAGAATGTACCTTTATACTACTCTTCTGTAATGTAGGATATTTCTTGCCTTATGCAACTGGTCCTGTTTGTCACTCATAACTTCTTGACCTGTGATTAAGCATGCAACCATTACCTATTCATTGACTCAGCTAGAACGGAATCCATGGGCCTTCTACTTAAGTGACATTTTACAGCTGTGCTGATATCTTTGTTGTTCTGACTTCAAGTCCAAAATGCAACAGATGTTTACTAGGATTCCTGCTGTGATGATTTCTTTTTATTATTGTATCATTTATGTCTACGACAACATTGAATGAAATCGCACTCATAAGTTTCACAAGACTGGGGATTTTACAACACTGAAAGTGTTGTAAACTATTTTTCATTCTGTATGGAAACAGACACTAGATAAGGTTGTTTTCTCTATATTCCCAATCTTAAGAGACTCCTTTAGACTTTCAAGCAATTAGTTTCTCTTTTATATGTTAAAAATATGTAATAGTTAATGTATCATTGACACATCAGTTCTCACAAGTTTTGTTAGGGAAAGAAATGAAGATATTTTGCCATATTATGGCTAGGCTGAGTTTGCAGAGACTGTTGAAGGAAACCTTTGGATTAGCAGAACCCTGTTAGTTACTTTGCTAAACTAAAATATAGTTGCAGTTACGAACCAAGTTTTCAACTACTAGCAGCTCAGCTGCTGCAGACAAGTAGTGGTGAGAGGAATTAGTGATTTAATATTGTCAGTGATTTTGTATTTTATGGCAACAACAAACCATTTATTAATAAAATCCACAGGGGGCTTGTGACTAACAGAAAGTAACCAGCTCTCAACTTTCCCATGCAAGGCTTACTAGTTAAAAATAAATGTATGCGAGCTGAAACACTGTGGCCTGCATTGAAATGCCTTATCAAACGGGCTGGGATAAAGTGCAAGCAAATAAAAGAAGGTGAGGTTTAGTCATTTTGTGATGGATTAACACAAATTATTTTTTCATAGAATCATAGAATCAACTAGGAAGTCTCAGGAGAGGCATTTTCAAGAGAATATATTAATGTTTCTGCACACAGCACTGGGATACCAAATCCAAAATGAAGAATGTGTACAGTTATGCTCCTCCCTGTTTGAAGAACCATGGGGGACTAGAACAAAATTACACAGTTTATCAAATCTAGCGAAACAAAAGTTGTACAGTTGTTTTCTTGAAGTGTAGCCAGAATAAGCATCAGTGAGAAGGAAGAGACATACAATATGAAGAATAAAGCGACATACAATATGAAGAATAAAGCATGAATTTAGACTGGAGTTTAAAAGTTTCTGACTCTCAAAGAAGTGAGTTTCTGAAACAAACAATAAGAACACGAGAACAAATGTGAAACATTTGCCTGCAGCTCAGTTATATAGATTTGCTGAGCTTTTTAGCTTTGTATTTCTGCAATATAAATAGAAAGCAAGGAAGAGGTTAACGATGAAAATTTAAAGGAATGTGCTTCAGAATTTTTCTAAACAGGCATGCTTTATTTCTTAGGAATGAGGAGTAACATGGAAAAGCGTTATGTAAATACGCAGAGTTAAACACTAAGCTGCTCCATCCCTGGAAATCTGGAAAAATGACAAAATTCAGAGAGTTATTATGAGTAGGAAAAGTTTATTAATCTATATTTATACAGCACCTTTTCTTTCAAAGGATCTTTAAAGTGCCTTTAGACCTCACCCAACTAATAGATTTTGTGCAGACCTAACTATCCACACTCGTGTTTAGGAAAGGTTCTGATCAAGATACTGGCTTCTGTTCCCGCATAGGCAGCAATCACTCTGAATCTGTGCAGTCTATAAACTTTAAAGAGCAGTTCATCTACTCTTGTCTTCTTTATTAGATTTATAATCCTGCAATCTCCTTTTTTTGAGATGAATATGCAGAATTAATCACAATATTTGTGAAGCTGTACTTCAGACCATAAAGTTGTAATTTTTTCCATATTCATTCCTGTCTAATTCCTCATAAAGTCTGATATCTTATTTGCTTTTTTGTCAGCAGCTGAACGTGAGCAGAGCTTTTCACTGACTGTGCAGTTAAAGCTTTGAATGCAACTGCACAAGCTTACAGGCTAGTGGTTTTCATTGCAATTTTGCTTTTTCTATTTCCTTTTCAATGCTTATTTGCAAATAATGCAAAATCAATTCCTGTTTGTCTTGGTATTCAGATCACCCACAATAACTGGGAGGATCCCAGCCTGGACCAATGTTGCCTATCTCTGTAAAATGCTCAATACAAAACTTATTCTCTCACACTTCCTAAATTCCAATTTATATGTAACTGTTAGCCATTTGAGGCTTTTGACAAAAACTTGAAAATGGCAGCTTATTGTTGCCTCATAGTGAAATATGATGTATGCTATTTATTTCTTTATCCATGTGTTTACCTATATTGCAGTAGTCCCTCTGAACATGGCTCACATGCTAGCCAGTGTATGGAAGTAGAAAATGAGGACTCAAATACCTCAGAAGATAAGGGGTGGGAAAAGAGAGGACTGTTGAAGAGAGAGATTGCTGAAGAACTGAAAGGAATCGATCAGCCAGTATCAGGACAATAGCTTTTGTCGCTATATACCAGTACCTAAACAGGCAAGATCTGATCCATGGCAGAGTATGTGAGGGGAAAGGGCTTGTGGGCCAGATAGTGTAGCTGCAAAAGCCATTGCCATAAACAAAGAACAGAAGAAAAAAAGAATAAGCTATGGAGAAAATCCGGATAACTAAAATTTTATTAGTCATGGAGCAAGCAACTAAGATACAGTCAGAGAAGGGATGATGAGAAATGGATAGGTGTAAAGTGAGGAAAGGTGATAAGTGAGATATGGAAATAGGAACAGGAATGGTAGGGAAGGGAAGATTTGGAAGGAAAAGAGGAAAAACAATGAAAGGAGAAGATCATAGAAGAAGGGTATGGAAAAGAGGTCTGATTTTTTGCTGCTGGGAGAAGGCAAGGCAATTAAGATAAAAAGCAAGAAACCATCAAGCTTAAATGATACAAAGCATAGGGAGGAGAGCATAAGAAAAGGAGTAAATGGGATCAGTGTGGGAATGAAGGCAGAGGAGGTCTGTAAAGACTGTCCAAGTGTCAACTATATTAAGTGTCAAAGGAATATGAGCAGACTATGAAAGTTTCAAAAACTGGGCAGCACAGTGAAGGTGCTCCTGTGCAGACCTGCTAGGTAGCTGTTTTGTTGAGCATGATATTCTTGTCCATGACTGAATCATATTTTTCCGAGTTGAAGAACCTGGGATGTTTTCTTGAGAATCTAACTGGTGACAACATATTTACTGAACTTCTCACAAAAAATCATCACATAAATATTTGACTCTGATTGTGATTTCAGCAAGTTTCTTTCCAAGAGCTTGATTTATAGATAAAATTCCATGTACCTAGCCTCCAAGCAAAACAAGAAAGACTGAGAATATAAGAGAGACAAAGTTACTGGGGTTTGGTGTAGCATATTATTTTCAGCTACTCTTTTTTATTTTTAGATATAAATCACAGAAACTCTCTGAAGCTGGACAACATCCCTTCAGTTGTAATAGTTTGCATTTCAATATTAACTCCTTTTGACCCCCGACAAATTCCTTGCTACAGTTTGTAGAGATAAAGTCATGCAAAGCAATGCAAAATCTGAATACTGGTGAATTAGAAAAAAAAGAAATGTAAGACTATTCGAGCCAACATAAATGTAGAGTACCAGTTATACTCTGATTTGAGCAATTGCATATTGCTAAGATTTTGTTTATATCAGTGGAGTAAATTCCTGATTTACAAGGGAGACCTGAATCAATATTGAAACATTTCTAACTTTTTCCAAAGTCATATTTTTAGAGAATGAACTGTTGGCCATAAAGAGGCATGCAAGGAAATGAACAGGTTCCACCTTACATCATTTCAAAGCTAAGCTGCTGTCTGCTTGACAGCTGAGCTGAGAGTTTGCTTGCCACTGAGCTTGATGAAAATAAGTGGAAAATCTATTAACTCTTTTGCTTTCTGCTTCTTTTGGATCAAAATCTCATTACTTTAAAGTTGTGCTGTTGAAACAGTTTGAAATCATATGCTTGAAATCAGTGTCCTTGTTACTTGAAATCAGTTCCAATCCTAACAGTAGCTGAAAGAAATGTAATTTCAGGAGTGTGAACTGGTGCAGCTGAGATTATGAACTGGCACTGTACATGTCCTCTCTAGTGCATGAAAGCCAGTAAAGTTTTCTCTGGCTGAGGACATGGCACCCAACATGTCAGGGCCTCATCCTGGCTTTGCTCATGTTTGTACATTTTGTACATTCTTTTAATGAGTTGCCATAGAGCATGTATGAGGACCTGTTCTTTCTTGAGGACTGAAGAAACCCTTCAAACACTGTTACAAGGCTATATATTTTCCTACTTCTTCATGGCATCTGATTTTAATATCCCCCCAAATTATGTAGTAACTTGTAAGAAGTAAAGGCTGATCAGCTATAGGTTTCTCAGCCCTGTCACAAAGGAAGCACTCAGGTAATACGGGAGGTGAGAAGCTTTTACTCTTTTGCTATGTCCTAAAAGAAAAATGAGGTCAGGGAAATGACACTGGACTGTACAATAGTTGGGAAGCAAGCTCTTCACAACTTAAATTGAATATACTAATGTACAAGCTTGGTAAAGGAATCCTAACTGTGTATATAAAATGTTTCCCTGATGAATAGTCAACAGCTCTGGTTTGTGTTTAAATTCCTCCCTCTACACTCATGCATCTAGAAAAGATTCATTTCTGTCATTACCAGATTTACTGGAACAAACAGGAACATCTTTACTGCGAAGAAACTCTTTCTGAAACATGCACTGACGTCGTTGTGTCAGGTGGGGAAGCATCATTAGTCTGTGTCATAACCTCCATAGCAAGGTTGGCTGAAAAGGTCAGAATGCACTAAAGAAGCATAATGTTTTGTTTTCTCAGAACACACTACCTGCTTAGTATGATAAATTACACCAAATTTGAATATCAGATGTGTGCAAATGGCAACACTTGATCATTTAGGCCTAGCTCTTCAACCACAAACATCTGATACATTTGGCCTGGAAATGTCCATAAATGCTATTCCTGCCTTGATGAACCCTGAGGACCACTGCTCTCTAACAGAAAAAATGAGTACAGCATGGCCTTGATGAAGACCTAACTGCAGTGCCCTGACTCGTCTCATTTTACCAACCTATTTTTAAAAAATGAGCAGCATGTCATCTGAAGAAACTGTTTTCAGCTTCTATTGCTGGCATGTATTTAAGATTCTCTTTTCTCCTTACTAACCAAACAAAGGGGATGAATTTTTTAAGAAAGGTATCTAAATATATCCGTTAATTGATGAACATGCTCACTTTGTTGCTTGCAAGACAATAGACAACTGATCATCAAAAAAACACTAAAGTAAATAGAGGGTTTAACTAGGAATTGTTTTTGTGGGAAGCTGTAGTTGTGGTTGTGGCATAAAACAAATTCTTTGAATACATACAAAACATTAATCACTGGCATCTAAAGAGGAAAAAATGTTAGTGATGTTTATTGAAGGCATTGTTAAATGCCACAGCTTATTATAAAACATGAAAGAAAACAAGTTTCAACAAACCACATTAAAAGGGAGAGAATCTTTTTTTTACATTACAAACTTTTGGAAGAGCTCAGTTTCTGCTTTTTGGAGCAAGTATTTCCTACTCCATCTATAACCTTCCAGTAGGACAAAGGTACTGAAAAAAATGAGTTAGATAGGCAGCACTAAAAAAATACATCATTTCATGACAAAACATAGGAGAAAGGTAAACTTGGAGGCAGAGGACGTACAGTCACTAAGAATAGATCTTTTTTGTTGTGCATAGTTTCTCATAAAATAACAGAATACAAAATAAGATAGACTAAACTAAAAGCATCAATTTTTTTTTTTTTTATTGTCACATAATGTCAGATTTGAAAAACATTGCTTCTGAGCTGAGGTGAAGAGAATAGAATGAATAGCATGTATTTCAGTCCTTCAGTATGAAGCAAATACTAGTAATGAATGAGACCAGCAGCTATTCCAGATATACTCAGAATAGAAGACCAAATTTTTTAAATATGTCTTTTTTTATCCTCAAAAATAGCATTTTAATACTCCCTATTTCAGTATCATAGTATCCTCCATTGAATAATAAAGCCACTGTATGTTATATAAATGTCATTTAATATTGAAACCAGATGGATGTATGTAGATGTTTTTTATTAGACACATTTATAGCAAGATCACCTGCATTTCCAAGAAAGAAAGGACAAATGTGTGGAAAACTAAAGACAAAACTTTCTTGGCTTCCCTTTATCCTTGCAATTCTATCCATATTTTTCAGATTTCAAGCAGGTAGAAGGAAAATGCTTGACTGAACTTCAGTTCTGGCAAGTCTGGTAATTTCTGGAGTACATCTCATATAAAAGCAGATGTTTTATATTTTTTTATTATTTTCTTGTAGCGTTGTACTCAACCGACAGTTAAAGGCAGTAGCCATTTTACAGATCTGTGTTCCAGACCTTTTTGTTTTTGTCTTTTACTATACGCAGAAGCAGCCAAATCTATAAAAGGCCTATAACAAACTACTATTCCATGCCACTGTCGAAGATCATCTGGATTTCTCCCATTATTAGTGTATCCCAAACATTCCTAAACAATGAAAAAGGTTACTGTGCTACCCAGAGTCAGCATAGATGATTTTAATTCTGTCAGCTGGTATAAAAATAATCTATACTGTAGAATGGAAAGCTATTTTTACGCATCTGAGATAGTAGTTGTTTTGCTGAAGCAGTCACAACTTATGCTTCATCTGGTACACAGGGAGGCTGATGTTACGTGGTTTGTCTGCTGTTTTGCCTTTTAACAAACAGTAAGAACTTCTATATTTTTACTGTTGGCTTGGATACTACTCCTGGACACAAGCTAAGTTGTTTTTTTTACTTACTGTATTGTAGCTCAGAAGCCACATGACAGCAGTATCAATTTCTCTGTTGTTTTACTCTTCATTAGTATCGTAACGCTTCAGTAATGTTCTTGTGTTCTCTGGATTCCTTAACTATGTGTAAAATAATTCACCCTTTAATACAGAACTGGTCTGACATGGAAGTGGTCTTTAGGCCTAATTTAAAGGGTGCCTTGCTGATGCTGTACAAGGGGCAAGCTCTGAGCAGTACAGTAGACTAGATGAACTTCAGAGATCCTTTTGAACTTACAGTTCTGTGTTTCTATATTCATCTTACAGTTGCATGCTTGAGTATGTACAATATATGTTGCCCTAACTTTAAGAAACCCATGCTCTGGAACTACTTTCCAATCTAGAACATTTTCCAGTTGTATTTTTCCTGTAATGACACTTGTTTTCTGTCTCAATTATACTAATATTAAATAATACTAAAGCTGCACCTCTGGAGCTGCTGGACTGTTATTTTCTCTATGCTATATTGTCAATACAACTGAGCCAGCAAATTGTGAGGGTGAATGCTGGATAGACATGTCTCCAAAGCAGCCCAACAAAAACTCTGGCATCTTGTGCAGTCATGCAGTTAGGATATGGGTGGATACAACAGTGTTATCTCTTTTCCTTTGGCCTGTTCATCAATGTCATTGTGTATATCATAAGGCAGATAACCCTCCTTGCCAGTATACAGAATCGATAACCAACTTATATCAATCAGTAGCCAGGAACAGCTGATTGAGAATAAGAGTCTGAGAAGAGTAAGATGCTCAATAGATGTGCATGTCATGCAGACACACACAAAAAGCAAAAGGCAGCTCTTTCGCTTTCCAAATTATAAGGAGATGGTTATATTTGCAAAAGCAACCTATGGTAAATATAAAACCTTGCAACTTGCTATCACAAGAAAATGCAAAGTGAAGCAGCGATTCTCATGCCTATTTCACTTTATTCAATAAAGAGAATATGCCTGGTGAGATCTTTGCAATATTCTTTCCACATTTATGAAGAGATAACAGAGATAGTGATGACACAATTTATTGCTTGGATACTTTTGCTTCCTGCAAAGTTAGCATGTTCCCCTACAGTTACCATACAGTTCCCGCAAAACAGCATGTGGTATTTTATCTTTTCGAATTATTACCTTGCATTTTTTTTCCTACTCCAAAATTGAAGCCTATTAAAAGAAAATTAATGAAAAGTGTTTAATCAGGATTTGTACTGTTATTTGGTAGAACATGATGATAGAGGCTCCGCTCCACTTCAAAGACATATCAGTCTTTTTAGTAACATGCCAGTAGTAATCTTTCTGTGATTCCAAACCAGAAAATGAAAACCACGTGAGACTATTCTTCTGTAAAGGATTGTGTGTTAACTCTTCACCATTCTATTAACAAGTAATAAACTACATGAATTTCTGCCAGTGAAAAAGAGATGGCAAAGGTGATGTAACTTGGCTCATAATTAATTAAATAAAAATACCAGTTCCCTAATGCCTCTTTTTGGTCTGTCAAACTAAACAAAAGTTGACAATAGAGGAGCATTTGATTATTTCAGTGGTCCAGTTAGTTAGTCAAATTTCAATCATTCATGGCCTAGTGTTATACTGTCTCAGAGGAAACAGTATAATCAGAAACTTTTGGTAAGAATTAATTCTGGCACAGATGAAACATGAAATACGTACTTTCATCCCAGGAGTGAGAATCAATTTCCTCAAACCACTGGCTATACAGAAATTGGAGACATAATCTTTACAGTCAATGCACGTTGTAGCTACTGGCCAAAAGCTTAATTTTTTCATCTCTATTTGGGCACATAAACACCCTTTGGTTAATCTGGCAAACACCTGGCTTTCATTCAAATTATGTGGAATTGGCAGTGTATCAGACCAGTTAAAATAAAGCAATTATTTAGGTAGCTGGATATTCATTGAAGTTTTAACCCTAGGTCAGGCCTTAGGTCACAGTTTATGTAAGTGAAGAGTACTGTATACTGCTTCTGTGGTAAAGTGAAAGACTCTACGATGTGTTCTATATTCTTTCAGCTATATTCTGCACACAGAAATATGCACACACTTAAAAATGCATGCATACACTCACAAACACACATATATGTATAAATGTAGGAAATAAACTTAGGTAAAGGTGCATAGGATTTCCATGACAACAACTGTACTGCTAGTTTTTTCTCTATGTAATACCATTTTAGGATTTCAAGAAAACAGCTATTCCAGTTAAACCATTGCAGCTCAATAATATCAAGATTTACCATATCTCAATCTTCACTAGACATTCATGTACTTTTTTTTGGGGGGGGTGGAGGAGGAATGATTCAAAAACAAGGGAGGAAACACCTGAATTTGACACCAGCCTAGAAGTTGCAGAGTAAAGAAGCAAAATCATCATAGTCTGCAACAGGCAGTTGCAGTAGCAACCCACTTCAGAGAGTACAGCTGTTCTCCGCTATCCTATCCACAAATTCCAGTTGTTAAATGCACAATTAAAGATGCATTCATGCAGAGATGGTGGTGGAGTACTATGGTTTTTTATGCAGAATCTTGTCTTTTCAGGCTTGGCAGTCAACTTACCAGACAAAAAACCCACATAGACTGAATATAAGCCTCCCATCATGATAAAAATTTACATGCTGGAAGTACATACTGCATACTGCAATGAGAAAGGAACAATGTACATGTACCTCACTAACAACTGCCTTGGAGTATGGTCTTAATTTGTAAAATCTCTTGGGATAATTCTAGCTCAGAAAAGGACAGAAAAAATGGTTTTAGCCAATAGTTTATCCAGTTCTATGTCCTGTGCTGTACACATACACTACAGTTTGTGTCATAGCTGCTGCAAATGCTTGAATTTGCAAGGTGGCAAACCTTCAGACAATTTGGGGGCTTGTTTAGATTTACACACATAATTAATACCATTGAAGTTAATAGGACTAGTGCCTTTAGGCTGGAGTGCTCAGCACTTACAGTAACACCCCCAAGGAAGCCAGAGGAACACACTTTTGTAAGATGCTGAAAATTTATTTGGATTTCTTTGAGTACTTTCCTAAAAGACCTGTTTATGGGCAGCCTCTAAGTTTTACATCTCTTGGTGACTTAATATATCCATTTACTAATATACACTTTTCCTCAAAAAAAAAAAAAACCAAGTTAAAGATTTATGTTTCTTTTTTCACTGTCAAACCATATTCACATTCTGAATGGATCACGACTTGGTCTCAGAAGCAAATTTGTGGTCCTTCCTTGCTATTGACTGTCCAGCATCATGCACCTATATGAATCACTAATTATCTTGATTGTTTTTAACATAAGCCAGTAAAAAAAAAATTTGTCTTTAAACTTATCACTCCTTATCATTCTGATCTGCCATTCCCCATAATAATTCATCATTGTGACTATTGTTAGATTCAAATATATTGGAATTATTTCTGAATAGATATAAGCTACGGTAGGGCTAAAAGACATTACTTTGTATACAAGAAGCAAACAATAAAAATAGATACACAAAATCTGATCTCTGTTTAAAGGATTTATTGTCACTGCAAATAAATCATCTACCCACATAACTAAGAAGCACATCGATGTTTTGAAGAGACCCAAATTTCTTTGTTAAAGAAACACATGCAATTGCTGCCGTGTGCTTTCAGCCAATAGCTTCCTGCCGAATAAATGCTGAGGACATTCCTGACATTCCCAAAGGAAGGCTCCTGGCAGAACAAGCTGTGGTGGTTCTGTCTGTCCCAGTTATATACTGAGAGCTGAGCTGCGCCCGTGCAGAGGTCGTCTGGGAATCTGTGCATGCTGGAATTTCCAGCCATGGATGGAGAACACCTGTACATGAACTCAGTGCTCGTCTCCTTCGAGCATGGACCGGGACTGGAATGCACTGAGGTCTCACGTTATAGATTCCCAATGATGTAATTGCATACATCCAGTGCCTAAATTTGGTAGCTACATCATCAAGGCAGAGTGGATGTTTTTTCCTTCTTTATTGTTTTGTTTTGTTTTCATTAAAGTGGAAATTATTTAAATAAGGTGGAATTTTTTCCAAAGCTTTCAGAATCTTATTAGTTTTTCTAAGCTTTTGGCAGAAATATCTGCAATACAGTTTATTTTTCTCAGCAAACTGATAAAGTAATTCATGTTATTTAGCAACTTGAATCTTCTTCCAAATGCTTTATCTTTACAAATCTGACTTAAAAACTGAAATCAGAAAAATAAAATAAGCCCCAATTTTACCCCATCATCTGTCTTGTCTGTGGAAAACTACTGCTTTCACTAAATTTCTGAATAGTCATACAGGTATATTTATGACTTTTCTCATCCTAGAAAACTGCATATTTCCACTCAGAGATTCATTGCTTAATTTTATTCAGGAGGCAGAAATATTAAATGTGCATGAAAAGCTCATTATCAACAGGGTATTTTTGGCAGCAACGTATTGTCACCCTTTTCTTAAACAGTAGTGGTTAGCCATTTCTTTCATTCCTTCCCAACAGTTGTGGCTGCTCAGAAAGTGCAGTTATGTTACTCTGAATACAGAAGGAATCAAATAACAAAATCCGCCCTCCCTGCCCTGCTCTACCCAATTTGCTACCTCAGTCCCTGTGTTATATTCAGTGTTGTTTCATTTGTGTATGAGACTTAGCTTGTTATTTATGCTCTTTTCCTACCCTGTATTGCTGGTGTTTGTGATAGAGGTCACTGCCATTTCCTCTGTTTCCAGGGATTTGACTGTTTCTTAGTGTCTTCAATAACAACTAGTATTTTCATTCAATCCAGAGTGCATATGTATATATATATATATGTATATATATTGACACTCCTTGTCTACACTGAGATCCTTGAGACCTTGAATTATGTTGCATATGTAGAATAGTCAACACCAATATGAAGGACCCTAAGTATGGACTAACATTGAGGGTTAGTAGAATGTTTTGCTGCTTCAGGTGATCCTGGGCAAAATGTCAAGCATTCCAACATGGACGAAGCCTTCTTAAATTGGAATATATGCTAAAAATACTAATTTCTTTCAAAGGCATGTTCTGGCACTATCTATCTGCCTCAAGCCATCATTTATATGCAGAAGCACTCAGTTGCATTTACATGTTAGCTAAAGGACAATCCGGGGGTTTAGGCAGCATGCAAAACTTTTGTAATATACCTATAAAAATGTACCTTTAACATGACCCATTTCCTTCTCTGTGTATATTACACATGGCTCATAAAGGCAGTTTATTAGTTTTGTTGAGAAACACAGCAGAAACATAGTGATAAGGTATATTTAAAAGGTGTTGTGAGAATTAGATATAAGTTTCACAGTGAAAGTGCCCAGAAATAATTCAAATACCTTTGATGACATTTGGCTTTGTAACATGGAACTTTTTGTTCCAGCACAAAGTATTTATGAACTGTAAATTAAATTAAAAATATGAAACAGCTAAAATACACAATGGTGTAAGAATAGATCAATTTGTCTTATT